>NC_141456.1:88205000-89405000 GCF_015680905.1 Coptis chinensis
TAGGAAACTGCCCATTTAATCGATCTTGAGAGGCGCTAGCCAGAGATGAACCTCTTTGAAGATCTGGCCTCGCATGGACTGTTGAACTGATTCTAATCCTTGAGCTGATTGGAATCCTTGAATTCGACCAGGGAAGAGGTCTCATATACAGTTCAGACGATCTTGAAGACGATCAGACGAGATATGAGATGATAACTAAGAGGGGGTTTAGATCAACAGCAATTTCTCCACTGCAACCTATCTTATCTGCTGATCTATCCGCAGCTTCGATTCCACCCTAAAAGTTTAACGCTTTCTTAGCAGCTACTTGGCTAAATAGGACAGCTAGAAGGGATCTCTAAATCGAAGAAGGTCAGCTAGATCATAAAAGAAAAGAAGAGACGATGAATTCCAATGATAAACCTGAACAACTCCCCTAAAATAACGTTCGACTTGCATGTGTTAAGCATAAAATACTGTGGACTTCAAGGTGGATACTCCCCTATTGGAGCATTTTTATATTCGAGCGAAGCCCAAGTTGCCCCTCAACTCAAAATCAAAGTGAGTTTTCCAGCTATGCTCCGGAAAAGAGTGTCTATTTTCTCTGAACATGGTTTCAGGAGATCTCTCTAAAGCAAGCGTATTCAATACGAAAGCCAAAGGATGACTAAGATGACCGGACCTTATTTGTATATTTACTCGATTTCAGCAAAAGCTGGTTTATAAAAATAGACTTCTTTCTTCGCCTGTAAAATTTACAACTTATCCATGGAATTGCCGATAAGCCCCGAGGGAAAAGGGCCTTGTTAATGAAAAAGAAATACAGGGTTTACGAGATGGGTTGGCTAGCTGCAATCAAACTCAAGTTTTATCGATCAAATAGACGGAACAGACATCTATTGAAGACTGCCTTGTGATCTATTCAAGTCCACTTCTCTTAATGAGATTTCCCTTTGCAAGGTTGGAGTTGGGTAACAGAAGAGTTAGTGGGTGAGGCGTTGTGTCGCCGTTGTCGAATCCTAAGTCCACCGACCTCTCTCTGTGCTGGGGGCAAGGCTCGTCACCCTGTAGCAAGAAGGGCTTCACTATTGCTGTTTCCGCCTTCTGATCGGAGTAATCCGGTGTTACCGGACCGTATCGCCATTCCCGCTTTCCTCGCCCTTGCCCCTTTTCTTGTTTATGTTCCCAGCCCAATAGGCTATAGTTTTCCAAACTTTGAAACATTATTGGGAGAGGATAAGAAATCCACAGTTGAGCATCTTTATCGGTTAAGGAATGTCAAAAAAACATGAAAACCACCATTTTCTAATCGAATAAGGTAACTTCTACGCCTTCGCCCACCTGCCTTAATAGAACGACGCTTTCCAGCGAAGGAATCGAAAGAGGACGTTACAATCTATATACTATAGAAAGAGGAATAGCTGTCACCATACGCTTCCGTATCCCTGGAGTTCTAATAGGAGGGATACCCGTTATTGAATTTAGCCCAATATATCCGCTGAAGCACCCAGATACCTACATTCAAATTCATCCATAGAAAGAGAATTGAGAAAAGGGAATACGGCCTATTGATAAAAGTAATTTTACGTATTCTAACTATCTATGCGTA
Organism: Coptis chinensis; assembly: GCF_015680905.1. Lineage (NCBI taxonomy): Eukaryota > Viridiplantae > Streptophyta > Magnoliopsida > Ranunculales > Ranunculaceae > Coptis > Coptis chinensis. Next base: position 88,206,589 of record NC_141456.1, read on the forward strand.
AACACAAATAATCATAATACGTAAATACGTGTTTATATCAATATTCCTACTCTCAATAACGAAGTAATATATTAGAGTCAGGATTCGTTCCACTCTCAATCTATCAAGACTAAATAGAATTCAACTAATCAAACCTAAAAGGAACAATGGTGAGAGTGATGTGTTTGGTGTGAAATTTCTATACTACCATTCCCAACACAAGAACAATAATAATAATAAGACATAATTAAATTAAACTGAAATTAAAACTTTATAAATCTAAATTTAACAATAGTCTAAGAATCAAAATGAAGAAAACCTAATTTATGAATTTAATGAACAATAATCCAACCCAACATCAATAACTACGAAATGACTAACAACCAAGAAATGAAATTAGATCTAAGCAATAGATAAATGACAAAATTGAATTTGATCAATAATAAACTACTTTATTTATCTAATGAAGCAAGAACAATATTTTAATACTTTAAATTAAAACAAGGGAAATGAAAACTAATTAAAATAGAGATTTAATTCTAGATCTAAAAATTATTCTAACCCTAAACTCCATTAACATTAGCTTCCTAACCTAACTACTTTTGCTACCTAACCTAATTTCCATTAACAAAGAGTCAAGCTTTTGTTTTTATACTTCCAGATCCAAAAATTGTGCATGGGCTTGGAGCCATGTTTTGGGCCGGAAAATCGGGCTCAAAACCCAATTTCTTTAGTCCAAAATGGGCTCTTCAGCTACAGTTGGCTTTGACAGATGTTTTGTCAACTTCTGCTCCTCTGATTGGGCCAAGGCTTGGACCATTGGAAAGCTCTTTTCGAGCCGGTCGTTTTGACATAAGCTACTCCCAATTCCGAGATCTGAGTCCAAAGATATGGCCTTCGGAAGTTCTGCTGACTTTGTGTACTCTTTCTACCCGTGTTGACTTTTAAGCTTTTGACCGGGCTTTACAAAGGCTTTGTCTCCTTGAATCTTGGCATTTATTCACAGAACTCCTTAGCAACCGACCTTTGCTCCTTTATCTCGCTAAAGTGGCACATTTCTCGCACATAATAGACTTTGAAGCCCTGAAATGCATAAAACACGAATCGTATTAACTCTTAATTATTACTCACATAATTGGTCTAAAAGTATGATTGTTAAAGGGTTAAAACTACAGTTTTGGACTCTTATCAAACCACCCCAAAACAGCATTTTGCTTGTCCTCAAGCAAAGATGAGAAATTAGAATAAGTGACCAAAAATGGAGTTCTATCTACTCTCGTTTTCATTTGAATGCGATTGCATTGACCATATGCAACAAGGCCTTAAACCACTAGGAATCCCTAGTGGACGAAGTTATAACCCGTGAGAGTTTTCAAAGTGAAGGTACTCACAAACTTCATCTATACTACAACGACTAAGAAATAAAACTATTGTTTCCTCATTCATGTCTCAACTATCTATACATCTCACTAGCAATTGAATACAAAATAATCATGTCTAAAACCTAAGCTAATATATGCATAATAATCAATCATCTACTTAATAAACATATATACAATGAGTAATGCTATGAAATGCTTAGCAGTGTCCGTTTTCAAAAACTTCGAATAGCGTCCTTAAGTAGGTCCTCACATAAATGTCAAGACAAAAATCACTCGATTTTTCCGCCAAGTTTTCGCTACTCGATTAATGCAGTGGGCTGGGGCACACTTTACCTTACAATCTCAATGACACACAAGGAAGCGGAGTCGATCAAACACAACTGCCACTTACTATCACACTAACCTATTCCTAATTGAGCTAGAGGTCTTTATTAGGTGTTCGCGGGGATTAGGAGATGGTTTAAGAAGGAAGGAAATGGATATACAAAAGGACAAGTCCGAGATAATAGAGTCTTCATATTATATAACTTAGAGAAACCTTGTTATTTTTTCTTTTGCTTCTATACTTTGTTTTTCCATCATTAGCCATATTTTTTCTTTTTCTTTTCTTTGGCTTTTTGACTCCCTTTTTATTCTATTTTTGGTGTTTTTATTTATTTCTATTTTTTTTTCTTTTCTTTTCTTTTCTTTGGATGGAAACTTCTTTTCTTTTTTCTCAAGCAACTAACTAATTTTTGTTTACATGTGTTTTTCTCTTCTTCTTTTCTTCACTCATTCTATTCTCGGACTTATTCTAGATTGGGTAAGTTGAATTTTTTTATTTTGTTTTGTTTTTGTAAAGGGTAAAGGAATTGTGGTTTATGGAAGGCTAAAGAAAGGCTCAGAGGGGCGACTAGCGGAAAATAATTCATAGGTTTTAATTTTTGGCTATATCGATCCAAAGAGGGCCTAAATTCTCGCTTAGGATATGGCATAGTGATCAAGCAAGTGGACGTGTGATTTCTCTATCCGATTTTACTTCTCCCTTGTGTCATTTCTCAAATATTTTATTTCATATAAGGCTTTTAGGCTATATTCTCACAGGATTTGTAGAATAAGTACTCTAGCCTAGATTTCAGAAACTTACTGCTAACAATCATAGATACTCATGTAATATATTTATAGATAGATGCAAAGATTATTACCTACATATTAACCTAAGTTTCTAACAATTATTCTGATGCAAAAGCTACGCGGAGACTTCTAGATTGTTAAGAGCATGAGAAAGAAAACAATACCAATATTCCTAAGTGTATAGCATAAACTTATTTATTTATATTTTGAAATTTTTAACTTGAAAACAAATGCATATTATACATATCTATATCCTAACAGATGCCTTAATTACACGTGTTTCTATGCCCACCCCCAAACAAGAAACATGCTTTGTCCTCAAAGTATTTAAATAGAGAGGGTAGGAAAAATACCATGGAAACGCGTGAAATTCTGGAACATCTGCAAAACAAGGTTATAACATACTAATATAGAAAAGTAAACCGACGCGAACTCTATAAGAGTTCCACCCATTATGGGGTTAACGTAATTAAATTGCTTGGGACACAAGCGCACACTAACTGAAACTAAAAACTTACCTCCACTCCAAGCGTTTTTTACTCGTCATCCTCCTCTTCTATAAAAAGTGAGGTTCCTTCGCGATCCTGCCATGCCATTATAATTTGCCAAGCTTGCCGCCATTTATCATCTACGGATCCTAACCTCGTAAAAGCCACTTGGTCGGATGGGGTGTAAGGTGCAACCCGATGAGGTTGTATCCTCCACCCTTGCCAAGTCATTTGCACGGAAAGATCGAATAATAGAATTGGTGGATCTCACAATGTCGAATTCTTAACCCAGTCCGCGGAAACGGGCACAAAAAATAGGGAAGAAACATAGTATAATACGGCAAACTAATATAGGCATAAGAAGATACTTATGCCTCATGCTATGGGCTCGTGCTAAACTAGACATCAAAGTTACGGGAAGGTCATGGCACATACGCCCCGTGGCTAAAGCAAGGAAGACGCTGCAAGTGGCATCATTCACGTAAGAAAAATGTCATTCCCTAAAATGTTTAGCATGATCCAAAACATAACAGTTCCTATGTTCATGGATTGTGCTACCAAGGGCGACGCGTTATATTCCCCTTGGTCCTCGATACGGAAAATGCCTCGCCCCCCATACGACTCATGCAAAAACTCATAAGTGTAGACATACATATTATCTACCCAATAGCACCATGGGTCTTGTATTTCAGCGGGCATGGCAAGTCCAAGAACAAATGCTAGCAAGAACCATAAGCGGTTCCCAAAATTTACGTGTGTGATCACCTCATGAAACCAAGCACCATAAGTAGTGCTTTGAAACAAATCTTTGAAAGACTGTTCCGTATTATTATAGGAGATGTCATCTCGAACTACGCCCGAACAGCTGCGAGCGAATGAACGGGAACAACCCGCTGAAAACTGGAATTTTTTCGGGTCGGAAGGAAGGAAGGCGCCGAAGGCCATTAACTAGGCGCGAAGTCGCTTTGCGGTATTTGGAATTCCAGTGTTTGAGCCGAAGTCGCTGGGCTGACCTTGGCTGGGCTGGCCCGAACAAAATTTCGAAAAAAGTGTAGATCGGAGGCCGGCTACTTCGTATGCTGGCGCGCCTCGAGGTGTTGATTCGTGAAAAAAATGAAATTTTAAACGCGGGAAACGTGGGAGTGAAAGGTGAGAAATGGAAGTTAGGTGTAGTGTGGGTTGTGAGTGTAGAATGAATGAAGTTTTTATAGGTTTTGAATTGTTAAAACGAATCGGTAAGTTGCCAAAAGCTTTTAAGGCAATTTCCGAAACAATAAAATTTCCGGACCAAAACGAAAACAACTCATATTCTCAGATTCTATAACAACCCTAATATCTTTTATAATCGGATTTAGACTAGTAACTTCTAAACTCTCTTAGATTTCATCATACCACCACATCTAATCATAGGTATGCCAATTATGACAATATTCTCAACCTTCACTCCAAAACAAACTCTAAAATGGAGGATCTTCTACAAATCATGATAGAATAAATAATACCACCCCCAAACAATTCGGGAAGGTGGGATTAACAATAAAAACCATGCACAATTTGAAAAGAACAACATTATATTAAAATTGAAATTCAAACAACATTTAACTACCAAATTCAAAGTTAACTACGGAATTTAACAACGTAACATCCTATCTACTAAAAATAATAAAAGACAACATCAAAACAACAAACAAAGAGAAATCTAGCTACTCTTAAAGGGAGCGAGGGGGATAAGAATAGGAAGTTTAGTGATCAAGCATGGAAAAACCAAACACCCATTCCCGAACAAATTTTTGAAAACAGGTTTGTAAAAATTTGTTTTAAAACGTGGGTCTTTTAAAGTCAGATTCCCTAGACTTAAAGTGATATATATGTATTTACATGCAGTTTCCCATATATCAATAATCTAAACAATTGTGGATCTTTCCATAAATAGTTAACATGGAATGCACCACCAAACAGAATCAAGCTCCAAAACTTTCTACGACGCAACTTCGTTGAATAAGAAGGAGTCCAAGTGAATGATCGTGAGTAAATGAATGGTTTTGGAAAATACTTGGAATGTGGATAAGTGTTAGAAGAAAAGGGTGGGAAGAATGATTGGATTTTATGAGGGATTAACTCAGGTGGATGGTGGTAGGGTGGTGCTCTAGGTAGTGCTTGAGAAGGTGGATCATCACAGGATCTTAGAAACTCGTCGAATTCCTCATCTAGGTTGTTCACATCCATATAATTATGGTATTCATCTCCATCTTTGAGGAATTCATCTATCTCGTCTATTGTGAGGTGTAGTCCATCTCTTGTATGGTCAGAAGGCAGGGTTGAAAATTCTTTCTCTAGTTCAGTTATGTTCAAAGAGTCAAAATTGTGATCTTTGTCTTCTTCCATAAGAGGGGTATCTACTAGTGTGGGGGACTAAAAAGCGGCCACCGCACTAATGTGAGGTACAAAACTCTCAATGGACTTCACTTCTCCTTCTATAGGCAAACCTAGTTGTCCCCTGTTTTTGTCTAAACATGTTAACTTCTACGTAAAGATTTCCAAAAGAAAGAGTCATTGAGCCATCCCGACAATTGATTTGAGCATTGGCGGTTGCCAAGAAAGGACGCCTTTAAGATGATGGGAATGGAATCATGAGCAACTTCGTGTCGAGAATAACAAAGTCAATTTGGATAGTAAAAATCCTGAACTTTAACGAGAATATTTTCAACTACACCCTTGGGATACTTAATAGAACGATCGGGCTAACCGCAAAGTCATTTTGGTTGGTTGAAGTTTTGTTAGACCCAGTTGTTTATATAAATAAAAAGGGAGTAAGTTAACACTCGCTCCTAGGTCTAATAAAGCAGTTGTTATAAAGGTATCACCTAAGGTACATTGTACCGCAGAGGATCGACCAGTGGTCCTTGTACTTAACAATTCCATTATGTTCGGATAAAGAGGGATATTGTTGAGTTAAGAAGGGCGTGGGGTATGTTGGTTTTCCTCTTCTTGGTGCACAACTCTTTTAGAAACTTAGCGTGTCCTGGAAGACTTTTTATAGCATCTAGAAAAGGTAGGTTGATAGTTAGATTTTTAAACACTTCCCTAATCTCATCAAAATTCTCGTCCTTTTTAGGCACAATTAGTCTCTCGGGATACGGTGGTTTATCTTTATGCCTAATATGAGGGGGAACATATTTGTTAACCGTTGCTTTATCTTTTATCACTTTCGAACTAGGTTTCCATATTGGAACCTCTACAGGTGTAAGGTCTTCACTTTCTATTATTGGGTCTTGTAATGTTTTCCCTTTTGGTTGTGGTGTAACTAGTACTTCTACAGTTGTAGGGTCTTCAGTTTCTATTATAGTATTTGGTATGGTATCATTTTTAGTTTCATGGGTAATCTTTAGGTATAGTCACTTGGTTATCAACTACCGCCGAACGAAGGGGGTAGTGATCACCTGTAGGTCCCCTTTGGTTTATATTACCATTACATCAATACTTTTTATTTCGGCGCGGTGTTTGTTGACTTAGGATTAGGCATTGCTTGACTTGGAAAAACGCCGGGTTTGGTTATTATTTTGGTTAGAAGACATGTCAATAACCTTTTGGCACAAAGACCGCATCATTTGCATCGTTTGTTTCATCATATTAGAGTTTTGATCCTGCCGATCTTTCATCAAGTTGGAGTTTTGTTGCATAATTTGATTTTGTTTCTCCAACAAGGTCACTACTACTTTGTCGTAGATGGTTGTATTGGAATTAAAGTTTGTTGGCGTTCATGTCTTGATGTTGATAGTTCGGGTTATGGGTACTAAACCTCTATTCTGGTCACCTAAGTTCCCTTGTCCTTGATGTTGAGTTAACTGGTTGAAGTGTGGTGGTTGTGGTGGTGTTTGTGCATAGACAAGAGGACAATAGAAGTCGGAATGCTCAAGACTACAAATGCACATTACAACGAAAGTAGAGTTAATGTTCATGACCGGAGTGGGTTGTTGTTGAACAAAGATGGCATCTACCTTTTTAGTGAGGGCATCGATAAGAGTTTTAAGCTCGGGATCATGTTTAACCTCAAGAGAAGAAGGAGAGGAGCGGGAGGAATCGTTACCTCCCCAATTGTTGTTCCTCTTAGATTGATCTTCTAAGAATGTATAAGCCTCCAAGGCTCCTTTACTAAGAAAACTACCCCGGACATGATATCTAGAACCTCCTTATGATAATGTGAAAGCCCCTTTGAAGAAAGCACGAAACAAGCGTGTCTTTTTCGAAGATTATGATGCGGGCATTCAATGAGAAGATCAGTGAAACGATTCCAGGCCTCTGAAAAGGATTCATGAGGATTATGGTGGAAGAAATGAATCTTGTGAAGCATTTCATCTGTCTTCAGTGGTGGGTAAAACTGTTCCATGAACAATTGAACAAGTTGAGCCCATGAGTCCACAGAGTTTGGCGTTTGGGCAGTTAACCAAGACGCCGCCTTGTCGGCTAGGGTGAAAGGAAACACCCTAAGTTTAACTTGTTCTGGACTTACGCAAGGATGATGGAATGTAGTGAGAACTTGGTATATCCTACGCATGTGCTGGTAAGGCTCTCGTGGTCTAAACCATGAAAACCGGTAACAAGTTAAAATATATTAGGGGGATTCGAAAATCCCCCACTAGGTCCTAAAGAACGATGCGACTTAGGGCCATCGTTTAGGGCTTTATAAAAATCGAGAGAGAGAGGAGTCTCTTGTTCTTTAGCCATTGATGCAAGTGTAGTGTGTGAAATTCTAGATAGGCGTGTTGTATTTATTTCTTCAAAACAAGCCCGATTCTACTAGAATTAAAACTCCTCTGACAGAAGAGGCGAGGAGTGGAAGAAGGAGTACCTGAATGTCTCCTTGCTACGCGTTTGAATAGCGTCTTGTATACGCGATTTTAGTGTATTTAACAAGTTAGAAACACTTTATAACTTTAAGGAATAGAAATTTGAACTTTCCTGTGAAAATTGGGTTGTTCACGATGAATTTTCCTTGTAGGGCGCGGGTTGGGCGCGAGTGGGCGCGAGTGCCCTCTGTTTTGTCGAATGTCCAGTGTTTTGGGCGCGGTCGCGCTCCAAGGTTTTCAAGTTTTAGGCCTTTTATCGTACTCCAAAAAATTTGAAATTTTTACAGTAATTTTCTAACACGTCTATCAACTAGGCTGTAAAATTTCAGATCAATCGGAGCTGTGAAAGTCCCTCTACAGCCCTTCAAAATTTACGAAACGGTTTTCGGACACAATACAAACAACCGAATGGTTAACCCATCAAAAAAAATCCAAAAATTGCCAAATTTTTACTGGAGACTCCTGACAGATCCTACTTGTTCCTGTAAAAAATTTAGAGCAATTGGAGTTCTACAACCTATCCTTATTGGCTGGTGTTTCAGATATTAAGTGTTTGCAACACTGCAGAAACACACTGGAAACACTCTACTATTTAGGAGGTCAAAACAAATCAAAAATTCATCAAATTTTTACTACAAACTCCTTAGTTAGGATAGATACTCCTGTAAAAATTATAGAATTTTTAGAACTCCCTAAGTAACCTTACTCGTCTGTTTTTCAAGAACATACGGTGTGAAAACTGAAATGCAGCACTGTAAAGATCGTATTTTTTTCACAAGGTAAAACAACTTTGAAAAATCTTAAAATATTCCAGTAAATCAACAACACATTAGATAATATGTATGAAAATTTTCAGAATTTTCGAAAATTTAGAAATACCTTCACCGCAGTGTTTTTCTCAGTGAATCCGCAGCCCCTATGCCTGAAATAGTGAACAGTTCCGAAAATCAAGAAATAAGAATGAAAAATTAAAAGGGTGGGTGGGTAGAGAATGGGGGATTGCCCCTTGGATTCAAGCAATTGAATTCTTGTCTTGAACGAGATTAAGATGGCAGCGGCGCCATTTGATAAAAGTGATTTTACGTATTCTAACTATCTATGCGTAAACACAAATAATCAAATTACGTAAATACGTGTTTATATCAATATTCCTACTCTCAATAACGAAGTAATATATTAGAGTCAGGATTCGTTCCATTCTCAATCTATCAAGACTAAATAGAATTCAACTAATCAAACCAAAAGGAACAATGGTGAGAGTGATATGTTTGGTGTGAAATTTCTATACTACCATTCCCAACACAAGAACAATAATAATAATAAGACATAATTAAATTAAACTGAAATTAAAACTTTATAAATCTAAATTTAACAATAGTCTAAGAATCAAAATGAAGACAACCTAATTTATGAATTTAATGAACAATAATCCAACCCAACATCAATAACTACGAAATGACTAACAACCAAGAAATGAAATTAGATCTAAGCAATAGATAAATGACAAAATTGAATTTGATCAATAATAAACTACTTTATTTATCTAATGAAGCAAGAACAATATTTTAATACTTTAAATTAAAACAAGGGAAATGAAAACTAATTAAAATATAGATTTAATTCTAGATCTAAAAATTATTCTAACCCTAAACTCCATTAACATTAGCTTCCTAACCTAACTACTTTTGCTACCTAACCTAATTGCCATTAACAAAGAGTCAAGCTTTTGTTTTTATACTTCCAGATCCAAAAATCGTGCATGGGCTTGGAGCCATGTTTTGGGCCGGAAAATCGGGCTCAAAACCCAATTTCTTTAGTCCAAAATGGGCTCTTCTGCTATAGTTGGCTTCGACAGATGTTTTGTCCACTTCTGCTCCTCCGATTGGGCCAAGGCTTGGACCATTGGAAAGCTCTTTTCGAGCCGGTCGTTTTGACATAAGCTACTCCCAATTCCGAGATCTGAGTCCAAAGATATGGCCTTCGGAAGTTCTGCTGACTTTGTGTACTCTTTCTGCCCGTGTTGACTTTTAAGCTTTTGACCGGGCTTTACAAAGGCTTTGTCTCCTTGAATCTTGGCCTTTATTCACAGAACTCCTTAGCAACCGACCTTTGCTCCTTTATCTCGCTAAAGTGGCACATTTCTGCACATAATAGACTTTGAAGCCTGAAATGCATAAAAACACGTAATCAGTATTAACTCTTAATTATTACTCACATAATTGGTCTAAAAGTATGATTGTTAAGGGGTTAAAACTACAGTTTTGGGCTCTTATCACCTATCAAGATAGTGAAGACTCTGCTGGTCACAAAGAATTATCTGAGATTGACCAGCCAGCTGGGTTGGTTAAACAACTAAGAGTGACGTAGGATATTTGACTATAAGCCCTCATTGCTCGTCGCTTCGGGCTTCTACTTTGGAGATGCACCTATACACGGATTCCATCTTCTTCTGAAAGCAAGCCATGGCTATAAAGAAAGAGCCGAAAAGCAGCGAAAGCGGTGAAGAACAAAAAGGGAAAGATCCTCCGGAGGGAAGTAGCTAACGAATATGGATGCTAGGGAAGGCGGGGATAAGAGATAGATCTTAGTGTTAGTATGTGGCTTAACTTCCTTACCTCACCGCGTGAGTGTAATAAGGACTCATGGCTTCTAGTTTGTGATAGCTAGTATCGCTAATGTCTCTATCCTTCCTTGATAGTGGTTAGCTTAGCCTTTGCCTGTTAGATCTATCCTTTCCCGATTGCCTTTCTTTGCATATTCTCTTTAGCTTTCTCAATCAGTCTAATCCTAAACCATCTTCCCTTCCTTCTTTCTTCTATCTTCCCTAGATTGACTAGTTTGATCTCTCCTAGCAGACGGAAGACGTAACAACAACAATTAGCAATCCGCGTCTTCCTATATGGTATGGATAGCCACTGCTCCTCTGAATGATTGATTCCTTCTAGCCTTTTCTTTCACTTGTCTTCTTTGGCCCCTTGATCGATAGGTGTTAGCCAGCCCCTTTTCCCTGTCCCATGGATTTCACATCATATAGCTTGGGAGACCATGGCAATATGATCGCAAGACGATCCACAAGGGGGAAAGGATAATAGGTATTTTCCTTCTAATCAGCCCACATTTGGGCTTTCCATCTGGATCTCTATCTCTTGATCCCGTTTGTATTCCACCATGAAAAAGCGGAAAACACCAACTCAAACATAAGTAGAAAGATAGGATTTAAGGCTCTACTTCCGGTTCTTCCTTAGGAATGACAAATTCATGCTTCCGTTCTCAATCTGTTAGGGGGCGGATCGGGACCCTCTCTTTCACATCAATCAACCCTATCGCCAACTTGATAAAGCGCTTACTAGCATGGTAATCCCGGTCGATTATCTGGTTTATGATCTGTAGTTCACACCTCGCCCCTTGATCATTCTAGTCCCTCTCGCTACAAAAGAACGATTGTCTCTTACTCAACGTGCCATTCAGATTCAGACTTTCACTATTTGATTCAACGAAACTAGAAAGATTTACTCGATACCGTGCATCCCCCATCCATAGCTAGCAACTTTCGGTCCATCTCAAGCACGACCATCCTCACACGTCCCGATTCGGTGCTCGGGCACCATGCCATATCATGTCATGCCACCAGAGTAGCCGCAGATCCACTTTCTCTCTCGTCGTCTCTCGTGTCTAGGTCCCTCGTCGCCATCGCAAGTCCGTAATTTAGGGCCTCACGAAAGCGGACATACGATTGGTTGAAGCGAAGCCGCACATGATGATAGGTAGAGTTCCATATATCGATCCGGATATCCAACCAACAGATCCGAACAATCAGTCCAAGTGAACAAAGGCCCCGGGGCATGCATCCGAAAGTCCCCGGTTTTTCTTTCTTTAGGCTCCAAAGATCAACATAGACTTTGGCATCGGGGCACCAGAATTTGTTTCTAAAGTGCTTTTGGCCCCCTTTTTTAAGCATTTTTTCGTCGCGATAAACACCGCCAAATTGGATGCAAGTCCATTTTAGTAGGGAAGGGCGACAAAAGACAAACAAGTTCCATAAACCCGCGGTTTTTTATTGAAAAAGCGCGATAAACCTCGTCTTTTCCATTGAATTGGATTGAAAAGTGCAAAACACCGTCGTTCATCCACTCCTTCCTTCACGCGCGGAAGTCGATCGCCTATTTTCTTCACTCTGCGTGTGCCGTTGCTTTGCAGATACCAGTCCGGAGGTTCAGGAAGAACAGAGAGAATCAATCTTTCTTGAGTGAGACGAAAGCCAACGCTTTAAAGGGCTCAAGGTTTACGACTTCTTAGCTATAGGCATGGTTTTACCCGAGCCTCTCGAATGAGCCCCTAGTCAAAATGAACTGTTTAAGCGTGGTAGTGTTTCTACCCTCGAGGATCTCCACTAAAAGAAAGCGGTTTTAGGTCACGAAGTAACCCGCCTTAGGGATTTGCCTATTGGACCGTAAGAAACCCATGTTTGGTTTGCCTAAAAAGATAGAGCAAGTATTACTCCTTTTTACTAGGAAAGGCAGCCTTAAGCCCCGGGAGGTATCTAAATCTCCCATTCTCGCTAACAGGGACTACTCCTTTTTCTCAATCTGAAACCTTAACCTTTTCAATCGCGAAAAGAGTTGCAAGTCCCATATGTTCACTTCTCTCGAAAGGGCAAGCTCTAAAACCCCACTTTAAAACTATGGCCCTAGCCAACAATCCCCAATAAACATATGATTTTAAGTAACTTCGTAGTAGCCCAAGCTTGGGTAGGAGTAAATACTCTCTTTAAAAATTCGTGGAGATACGGAACTTGCATTAGCCGAGCCGTCCCGGGTTATGAAATTTGCCATACCATTTACAGAGCTAAAGCTCCCCTCCGGTTTGGTCACCAATCCTTTATTATTTTATATTATATTCAAAGCAAGAAAAAAAAGAACCCGCTCTCTCTATATATTGGCTAAGATTAATATGTGTTAGTTTGAGTTGAGAACTATTAGCTCTACTCATCGGGCCATACCTTTTCTCTCTCTTACTTTTGGATAGCGCCTGTGTTGCATGGGTACGCCTCTCCTTCCGCCGTGTCCGTGTTGTCAGGTCCGATCGACACCGACAACCCATTACCGATTACTGCATACGTGGTCGTGGTCGGAGGGATTTGAGAAAAAAAAAAAACAGCTTTTTTCATAGTCAAATTAGGAGGAAAGTTAGAAATTGTTTACATACCTTTATTTTAATAATCTGTTCTTTCTCTTCAGGTTTCCATTAATGACTTCAAGGTTCAAGCACCTGGTTTTGAGGTGAACCTGGTTTTGAGATCTATCGGATGAAGAAGAAGGGTTTTGACTTTAAACAAAACTTTTCTTTGTGCCAAAGCACATCAATTTTGTTGTCTTCAATTATCTAATTTAAGGCTGGCCGGCTGGGCCAGACTACAGTGGCCCAACTATGGGTTTTTGTTATTGCCAATACCCCACATTTTTGTGGATGCAAACCAATCCACGTTTTTTTGGACGCAAATCAGCCACGTTTTAAGCTAACATTTTGATATATTTTGCTCTTTTTTTTTTAAGAAACTATTTTGACTTGACCAAAGATTTAAGCATTTAAGGGGTATACTTATTGACTTGAATATATTTAGCTGCTTGTAAGTATACAAAATTGATGTAAGGTTTATGATAATATTTTCATTAAAGAAATTTGATGTAATTATAAAAAAAAAATTATAGAAATTGTATGGAAATATATAATGTATATATTCTTTATGGAAATTTGACATAACTATAAAAATTTTAGCGAAAGTTGATATCATTCAAATCCACTGAGATATTTAGTAAAATTCAAGTGAAGGTCAGTATAGTTTCGAATTTCTATTTTACCATTTGTCTCGTTTCTCTGAACCATTAATCTTATTTTTTTTTTGTTAGAGTTCTTGTAAGCAATCACAAAAGGGGTATGGAACCCCTCCTCACCTATATAAGAAAAGTGTGAGGAAGGGCTGAAACCTAACTAATAAGTCGTCCTATTTTCTCCCTCAATTTTCTTCTTGATTAACTATAATAATATTTCACTTTTTTCATTAGGGAATTGTTATAAGAACTGCACGAAAACGAACTCCAAAAAAACTAAAAATGATTAGTTAGAAGTTTTGGTGTAGATGTTCTCCACATCATAGAGATCAACCTCACAAGAATTCACACTACACCATAACAGGCTATTTGCAACGGCAAAAAACCGTTGCGAATAATTTTCGCAACGCTTTTTAAGCGTTGCAAATAGGGCGTCTGTAAAGTGTTGGAAATATTTGCAACGGTTAAAAAGCGTTGCAAACGAAATTTTCGAACGGTTATTAACCGTTGCAGAGTGACAATTACTAACGGTTAAAAAGCGTTGCAAAAGAAATTTTCCAACGGTTATTAACCGTTGCAGAGTGACTATTACTAACGGTTAAAAAACGTTGCGTAGTTTGATTTGTAACGATTATTGATGATGCTTTAATATTTATTTTTTGTTTTGCAACGGTTTACAACCGTTACTAATGTGTTGATATTAAAAAAAAATTATTTTTATTTTTTTCTTGCCCTAAACCTGCACCTCCTGGTTTCATATAGAAGCAAAGAAAAATACCAATGCTTTTTCATACCATTTGACAAGTAAAATAAACACAAGCAATTAAACGCCTGAAAAAACATATTATATTCATTGAATCATACATATAACTTCAAAAGAGTTTTGAGGGTTACAAATTCAGATTTACTAAGAGTTACAAATTTCTATACGATTTTCCAAGCAATTCCAAATCTTCAAAATGCAATAACAAGCATTAGTGACAATGGCTTCACTCAATATAAATCCTAGTGCCGCTCCACAAAGCCCATCTAATTCCAAAAAAATCACAAAACAAATAATGAACTCAGAAAAACAATCATACTAATTAAATTCATGCAATTAATTAAATACCTATATTTTGAGTATTTGAAATAGCACAACTTCAACATTCTTAAGCTACTACAACTAAAGAAACAACCGGGGAATCTCATCGAAGTTTTAGCGACGCCATATCCTGACCCCAAAAATCTCACCATAGAGTGATACAGCAAAAGATATCCATTTTACCAATATATAAGAATAAATTATAATTTCATTATGAGAATCTTGAGGAACTTCATGATAACCAAATTTCTGTGCTATAATTTAACCTTTCTTCATTACACAGACATCCATTGCAAAAAACACATTCTAGTCATAATTAAGTATAAACAAATCTTACACAAGAGGAGGTCTAATATAAATATATAATAAATACTTAAATAGTAATGAAGGTAGTACAAATTATGTAATAAATACTTAAATACTTAAATAGTAAATAGTACCTCATCATCTAGGTACTAGACAGAGTATGAAGGTAGAACAAATTATGTATACCAGGGTCAGACGACCAGACAACATGTTGCATACAAATCATGTTCTATCATCAACCAACAACAACAAAGAGTTTTCATGGGAAAGAAAATGCTTAAAATGAGCACAAAACATCAAATTTCCACACGAACTTTATGCAGATGTTCCATATATGATCTCCTCATGTTCGATAAAGGCGTTGATGAAGAATTCGATAGTGATCCGGATCCAGGTTCGCTATTGGCTCTGTTTTCGACATGCAATTCCGTAAGCTCTGTCACCACGTAGGATGCCATCACCGTCCAAAAATTGCGGAATGGTTCCTAGAACGGGAATAATGCGGACTCTCAAAACCCGGAACAATCTGATATCAAAATTCCCAAGTTACAATATCAAAGCTAAAGCACTTAACAATTACAACATGTAAATTTAACGAGAACCGGATGACAAAATATGGAAGCACGCAGTTATAAAACATTGGTCACAGAAATGCTATAATAATATGATAATGAAACAGGACACATTCTGAGAATGTTATTGACTGAATACTTGATAAATTGACTTTTAGTAATTAATTTTCTGGTTTTGTGTTCAGTTGATTTCAAACATAAGTATGCTTAGTATGCTTGTTTTAAGTATCGTTAACATTTCATAGATGCTCACACAAAAATATGAAGGCTATACAAAAGAAGATTGTACTTCAATCTAGATTGACACTTCTATCAAAAGCATTTCCATCCTTTGTGCAAACATGTAATGTTTCAGCATAATTAAATACACAATTTCCAACATAAATTTTCAATTTTCAGATCAATGCATGCCTCGATCTTTGATACAATCAAGTATGATCGAATCGGTTTAAAAAGAAGAAAATTGAGAGACTCTAACAACAACTAAAAGCAAAGTAAAAAAATGATTTAAAGTTAGTCACTTGTCCTTAAAATCTAAAACAATTTTTTATTCATACTTTTCAGTTCCTTTCGTGGGAGTGACTAACAATTCACATGTGGCATGACGCATGAATGCCAAATTTTATCTATAGATCTTACAATTGCATATTTAAAAGATGAATCGGTTTACTTAAAAACAATGTTACTATATTATAATTAATATTGACTAGTATATATGAGATACTCATATACCTATATAGTTGTAGAATCCAGATTGAGACTCCACTAAAAAAACAAATATATAATGGTCATAAGAACAAATAGGAAAGTAACTACCAAAGGAAAAGAGAGAATAAACCTAGAAATCCCAATTGCAAGCATAAGGTATTCACGATAATCTGAAGGATTTTCTTCATCGCCAAGAAGAACCCTTAAATGGAAGCAACTTTACTTTGGGTTTCTCTAATGAAAAGACCACAGGTATTCCACCTTCAATACCGTGATCCTTCTTCAAAACGGTATCTTACCTGCAGAATAACATTTTCATTGGAAAACCATACAAACGCTTTTGCCAATGAAAAAATGTTTTCCAAAACAATGTGATGGAGAGTGTAAGTAACTTATATGGGTCGAGTCATGCATTTTCTTTGACTGTTGTATTTTGTGGACTGCTTCAAGTACCGGGGGCAAAATGTGTTTTTTTTCCTCTTAGTAGATATAATTAAGATGTGGGTCGTTTTGAAGACAGGGAAGTACGGTTATCATGTACAAGTCTCCTCTTTTCTCATGGTTGGTTAGGTGGCAACTACATGAGTACATGATATATTTGATAATAACTTTACCAACCATAGTCCTAATTTTTTGTGAATAATATGAATATATACAATGCTGAAATGTAGTACACATTTTACTTATACTCATGTAGTAGCAAAAGATAAAATTTTTAAAGCAGAACGTTTCCATTATTAACCGAGGGAAGAATAATACTGGTCTTGAGATAGTGGGTCGTTTATCGATTCTCTTAAATCAAGCAACTCGAATTCTTGTTGGTTGCTCTAGCCCCAAACACCAATTGCAGAGATGACTTTCAAACCCGTGTACACATGCAAAGCAAGAAGTGCAACCAGTAAAACAACCTATCAACCACTAAAATGACAATAAGATACAAAATCCATACTTGATTGGGTTACATAATGGGATTCAATCACCCACATTCTAGTGTACTACAGCTACGTCCGGAATGAGCCAATTATTTTACAAAAACACAAGTACATATCCGGCCAAATCAATCAGTCCGGAATTCCAAGTCATAACAATTTCAAACAAGGATAAAAGCGAGAATTGGGTTTCGGTCGCATTAACCGATCACACGGCTTGTGGCGAAACAATTGGGAATTAAGCAAGGATATAATCAGATATGCCAATACTTAATACACGCATACAACGAAATCACTAATATATGAATAGCTCTGGAAGCCTGCGTCTGTCTAAACTCTAAAGGTGCTCAACTTTAGATAGAAAGTTTTCACTTTAATTCCTATTTTGGCAAAACAACTTAGCAATCGTGATTGGGGTACAAATACAACTATATAAAGGACTACTTAACACTTAACAAGACATGCATGTGTCCGCGTGCCCACTAACATCCCCTCGACACAAAGGCATCTTTGCACGGGCTCACACTTTGTCAAATCCTCACGCATTAAACTGAAAAAGTGTCATGAGCACGGAGGCATTCTTTTTGGTGAGGCCCGCAGGCACATGTGGATGGTACCTTTCCTATAGAATTATTTTTACGATTATCGTTGAGATTTTCTAGATACAAAAGTCAACATGATGTTGGATCCCGAGCACTCACATCATATCAAAGATACATAACCACGGGAAGGGCAAAGCTTAAAAGGAAAGGAAACAGAAAAAACGGACATGTAATCGGGTGAAGCCCCACATAAGGCCAGCTTTTAAGCTAATGTGCTTTTCAAAAAGCTTAGGTACATGGCTAGAAAAGTATATCCACCGGTATATGACAGCAAATATTACCTTTGTATCAATATTATCAATACAGTCCGAACAAAATCGGGATGTCCCGAAGAAGTTCTTCTGCGAGCCCGATCGCCGAGCAGTTGCACTCTTGCATCTATTTGGCTCTCGGAAATATTGTTGAAAAGTGCTTCAAGGCAGAGTGCTTTTGGAATTCCAACATCTTCCCTCGTCGCCACAGCATGTCAATTTAGTGATGAAAGTGATACCTTCTCAAGTAAACATAAATTAGTATGTATAATATCTAAATAAAAGTAGTATGCATGCATACGAAATTAGTATGTGTAATATCTAAATAAAAGTAACATAGACAAGGTAAGGTACCTTATCAAAATCCACAAGGAGGAGCCTTCCACCCCTCGATCTCAAAAGCATGGAAGCCGCATGGCTCCCAACTCCTCCAAGACCTATGATTATAACAAAGGACTCTGTCACTTTCCTTTGAGATTCCGGACGAAAAACTGGATATTCCTAACAACGAAAACAAAAAGGTTGGGCCAGGGCTTTTCGTGAATAGTTAGAGATGGTAGCCGTCTATGACCCGGTTTTCTCATTTCCCTCTACATAAAACATATTTGCTTAAGTTATTTTGCTCTCAAGTCTTAATTCTTCAGTTTGTTGAAGCAAAACATACCGAACAAAAGTTACTCATACAACACTACTAAGTGGAAATTTTCTAAATCGTGATATCGCATTTTGTATATCAGATTTTAACGAAAAAAATAGAAAGAAAGAAAAGATTTTGAAACAACATAATATATACCTAGTAAGTTGTTCGGGAGACAATTTCGTCACTTAGGATGTCCAAACCAAATCGTCCCATTCAGAAGCAACATCACAAGCCCTTCTACCTGTCTCCAATGTGCACTCTTTCATTGTCAAATACCAACCAGGCACGACACACAATTAGACCAACAAGTTATAGTCGGAAGAAGAACAATGTTGCATCATATAATAAGACACTCCATTTTGTACAAATTTTATGTGGTTTGGGTCATTTACCGAACACATCGTACCCACTTTGTTGGATTCCAAGACAAATGTCCATGCAATTGTTACGTTGTACACTATGCAATGTGATAAATTTCAAGCAGTCAAATTAAATTTTATAGTAATGCAAGCATACTTACTGATTTGTTTCAGTAGTAGCTTTGTTCTTTGCTCGCTTTTACAATTGCAAGTTTTCTGGTAAAAAAATAATAATAATGATTATAGGAAAGAAAATGTAAAATATAATAAGTTAGTTAGTTTACCTTGAGAACAACTTTAACCTTTTTTATATTTGTTTCCAATTTTTCTCTGGAAAAATCGCCTTTCATTTTTTCTTCATAACAATTCCATCCGAACTTCGGGGATGACAACTCGTTTTGCCATCTCCATAGATTCTCCAAACCAACTCGTCTTGGTTCACTAACCGAAGTTACAACCGAAGTTAGAATCACATTCTCGAGCCAAGAGCGATTCACTCACCAAATAGTATTCTCAAGTAAGTCCATGAAGTAATAATGGACGAGATTCGTGCAAAAAACATAACAAATTTTCCAAGTCATAACAAAAAACAAGTATTTCAAGTATTAAGAAGAAAGAGAATTCCCAAATGTAAGCTTTAAATTACCTGTTCATTAACTTACCAATCTAAGAAAACAGGGTTTCTAACACTATCAATAAAAATCCAGTCCAAACCATTGTCCCTAACTCTGTAACTCCCAAGTAAGAACAGTTGTAAAACCTGATTGATTTCGGATCTGCGTTCTTTTTGCAAAGAAAGAAACTAGATCTGGAAAAATAAGTAGAAAATAAAACCCTAAAAAATCAATTTTTTAGTTATAAACAAATTTGAATGCAAAGGATTTGTACGGATTCAAGGATTTGGAGAGAGAGAAGTAAAAATTTGAGGAGTGCGAGATCGGATCTTGAAATGCGGCGGTGAGAGAGAGAGGAGAGAAAGAAAGTTATGTTTTATACTTAGACCGAAATAATAGAGCGGCGAATTTTTTTTGTTTCCCTATTTCGCGAAATTTTAATTTGTAACACTTATCTAACGATTTTTAAGCGTTAGTAATTAATTTATGAAATTCACTCAAATAAACCAACGCTTTGCAACATTGCCAACGCTTATTTAACGTTAGTAAATTGCTAACGGTAAATAACCGTTGCAAAGCAAAAAAGGTGTGTGTTGCAAATATCCTATTATGGTGTAGTGTCAATTCATTTGAAGATGTTTAATATCGTTAAAAAATATTTAGTAAACTATGGAATTATCCACACTCTGAGATTCTTAAAATTTGAAATAGGTGTTGGCAAAGTTAGACATACTCAATTATGGAATGACTAGCTCCGCCCAAATCAACCCTCAATTAATTTCGTAAGTAACCTTTGATAGCGGAGTTCAATTAAAGACATAATCAAGTTAAATTATAGTATGTTCAAGCTTGACTCAGATATAAGAACGATCGATATTATATTTTTGCTATCAATTTAGATCCGTGTTAGAGTTATATTGTAAGCCGTTAGATATTGTAAACAGACTATTTTCCTATATAATCTATGGTCCATGATCCATAATCACGAATACTACGTGTTAGAGTTGCTATAAGTTGTTCCTATATAATCTATGGTCCATGATCCATGATCACGAATACTATATGTCAGAGTTCTTGTAAGTTTTTGGACAGTTGGGACTAAGGGTGGAATTTGAGCCGAGCGGCTCGGGCTCAGCTCGTTTGTTTAACTATATGAGCCGAGCTCGAGCTCAAATTAAAGCTCGTGTAACAAATGAACTTGATGAAGCTCGACTTGTTTAACTCAAATAGCATATTTGTAGAGTAAAATGACCAAGCCACTCAGGCTTGGCTAGGGCTCAGCTCGTTTAAGCTCGGCTCGAGCTTGCTCATTTAACTAGATGAGCCGAATTAGAGCTAAATTGAAAGTTCGTGTAATTAACTAGCCGAGCTTGAGCATGGTAAAACTCGGCTCGTTTAGCTCGAATTCCACTCTTAGTTGGGACACTTCTAATTAAGCTATAAACATATTATTTTCCTATATAAGAAAAACCAATATAAAAAATCAATGACTTAGAAAAACCAAACACAATCATTTGTTATTGGGTGTACACAAAGATGAAATTAGTACTAGAAGGTGGGAGCATAGGATATCTCCACTTGTAAGTAAGTAAACAACTAATTTTTAGCCTTAGATGAATTATGATCCAATGGCTGCCCAAAGCCCATTTTGTTTTGCCCTAAATCTTATCTTGTTTTGCCCTAAATCCGGCCTCTTTTGTTTTGCCCCATAAAAGCCGTAAAAGCCAAAGTAAGAAACAACAAATAGTATTTGATCTTTCTATTTGAAGCCGCCAAAAATGGAGACTAAAAACAACAACCAAAGTTAAAGTTAATGCCCTCTTCAATTTTCAATTGCAAACCGACCCTACCACTAACAAAGCTTGAGTAGTTCTTAAGGTATTTAATAACTAAACTCAAATAAATGTCAAGCTCAAGAGCACCAGCAGCTGAAGGAGGAGCAGGAGATGATAAGCTTATACTTTCTCCTCTTTGGAATCACGTTGAGAAGATAAGCAAGGCTCCAGGTGGAGGAGGAAATTACAAGGTTAGATGCAAGTTCTGTTCGAAAATATGGAGTGGTTCATATTCAAGAGTGAAAAAACATTTTCTTGGAGAAGGAGGTTTTGGGGTTAAAGAATGCAATTGCTGATCCACAAACACCGAAGATCTTCAAAAGCGAGCATGAAAATGCTCTTAAACGCATAAGGCTATGTCGAATGCAGCTAAATCAGCTTCAGTTCCATTACCGCAAGTTCACGATGGAACGGGTATAAAAAAAACAAGAATGTGCGACACTTCAATAGGGAAGTCATTCAATCTCACTGAAAGGGACGTTTTGGACTGTATGATTGCTAGAATGTTCTATGCTTCAGGTCTACCATTCAATCTCACCCGTTCTCCATATTTTAGAGATGTGATAATGTATGCATGCTCACACAACCTGAAAGGTTACACTCCCCCTTCATATGATAGTCTTCGAACAACACATCTTACTAGAGAGAAAGAAAATATTGAAAGGATGATGAGCAAACATCAAAACTTTATGGAGTAAGGCTGGGGTTAGTCTTGTTTTCGATGGTCGGGTGATGTGCAAAGAAGGCCACTTATAAATTTTGTGGTAGTTTCTCCAAGTGGTCCTATGTTTTTAAAAGCTGAAGATGCAAGTGGGGAGTATAAAGATACAAGCATATATGGGTGCTTTGTTTATGAAAGAAATTACATGAAATTCAATGAGAAGGTGGTTCAAATCATTACCGATAATGCACTGTTTGTAAAAGCTTTGGATTAGTTGTTGAAGCACAACATCTAAGTATATTTTGGACGCCATGTGTGGTTCACACTTTGAACTTGGCACTCAAGAATATATAAAGCGCCAACTACTAACACTGCAGAAAATCACCGTGTGTTTGACTTATGTAAGTGGATTCTAGAGATTGATGAACGGTGAGGGCGATTCGACACTTCATCAATAACCATACACTAGCTCTCTCCATTTACAAAAATTTGCAAAGCTAAAGTTGTTGGCGTGGCTGAAACACGATTTGCATCGACAATCAGATGTTAGCAAGATTCCGAGAAGGTCAAAGATGGGTTAGAGCAACTAGTTATGTCGAGTTTTGGAAAGGATCTGGGGGTGGTCCAAATGCGAGAAGTCAAGCAAGATAAAGGAAAATATATTGAGTGATCGGTGGTGGGATAAAATTGATTACATTCTCGAAGTTCACTAATCCCATAGTTTCAATGTTAAGAGAATGTGACACAGACCGCCCTACTTTGCATCTCGTGTACGAGATGTGGGATTCGATGATTGAGAAGGTGAAAAAAGCAATTTTCCGACATGAACAAAAAGATGTGATAAGAGATAAAAGTAAATTTTATAATGTCGTGGAGGAGGTGTTGATTAGCAGGTGGACAAAAAGTAACACCCCATTGCATTGTATGGCTCATAGCCTCAATCCAAAGTATTACAGTGATGAATGGGTGATTGCGGTGTTGGTAGAGAACCTCCTCATGTGGATAGAGAGGTTTCGATTAATCGTGAAGAATGCTTCCGAAGACTTTTTCCAAATGACGCCCAAAGAATTGTTGCTCGTAGCGAGTTTGGAAAGTTTTCTGCCGGGCTAGGAGACTATGGAAAGTGGGAGGTTATGACCCAAAGAAGTTCAGAGAATCCTTTAGTGTGGTGGTCAACAAATGGGTCGAGGACTCCATTCTTTTGCAAGCTTTGGCAGCCGGGCTTCTTTCCGACCATCTTCATCTTCGTGTTCGAGCGTAATTGGAGTACCTTTTCTCACATTCATACATTGAAACATAACGGGATGGATTTCGAAAGAGTGGATAGCTTAGTTTTTGTGCATTCCAATTTGTGACTATTATCAAGAAGCGGTGATGAGTACAAGACATGACCATCCAAGTCGTGGGATTCATTGGGTCAGAACTTGATGCTTGATGGACCTGTTTTACAAGATGCAGAGTTGTACTTAGATGATGAAGACTTGGACCCCTTATCCTTTGAAGAAGGAGAGGCAGAACAACACATTTGAAGGTTTAAACCATGAACTTATCAAGTAAGTTACTTAATGTTTTATGATTTTATCATATAATGGCAGTCTTTTATGGATTCTTTTGGTGATAATTTTGCTAATGTTTATTTTGTTTTTGATGATGCAGAGCTGTCCGTATCTTACATGTTGGCGTTGAAGGCTTGATAAGTTGATATGTATCTTTTTGAAGAAGGCGGTTTTATCCTTTTTTTGGTTTTCTTGCTGAAGCACCATATTGCAAACACTTGGTCAAGTGGTTAGTCATTCTAGAATCTGGATAGTTTTAGTTTATTGTTTTTTGAAAGGAGAAGAGTGGGAGACAATTATGAATTATGTTAGTCTTCTGCTCCCTTTACTTTTGAGCTGTGTTGCATACTTGCATGTAACAACTAACAATGTTAGTCACTTAGTTGTTACATGCAAGTCTAACAACTACAAGTATGTAACATTGTAAATTTGTAAGTATTTAGTATTGTAACCCTGTTCTTCGTTCTTCTGATGTTGCAATGTCATGAATGTATCATTTTGTTATATAAAATCACTTGGTTTATTTTCTTATGACGAGGTGAACAACTGTCGAGAAGTCGAGAACTTTATGTATGAGAATGTTAAACAACCAAATGCAATACTGCGTCCATGTTTAAGCCTTTCAGGTATGTGTTTTAACTCTTAACACTATGCTTTTTAAATTTCATTGTTTTTGAGGATTGAAATAAAATAATAAATATATTTAATAAAAAATTCAAAATAAAATATTAGCCGTGTCCCCGTGTCTGATATTTTAGAGCTTGCCGTGTCCGTACTGTCGTACCCGTGTCCAAATCGGACACTCGTACCCGTACCCATGCAACACAGGATAGTGCTCTTTTATAAATAAAAGAAACATTGCACATTTGGGTTGCCCTTACCGTTTGGAGCAGCTCGGAAATCCTTTACTTTTTATAAGTCGGGTTGTGAGGATCTCGACTTGCTTTTTAACACTTTAGCGAGGGCTCGCCGGATAGTAGTTAAGACTATAAAAAGGCCCCTTTAAGCCCGAGTTTCCTCCCTCCTAGGTGGTTTCTGTCGGACTATATAAACTCAAGGTTCTCCGCCCTAGTAGAGAGGGACCATTAAACCTTGTAAGCAAAGTAGACCCTGGAGTTTGTTAGCGAAAGTAGTCCAACTACGGTAGGTAAAGCATATAGTGAAGGGCTAAAGTTCGGTTCAGCCGGAATACTGACTGAAAATGATCTAGTTCAAAACCGCTATAAGCAAGCTTTCCCCAACCAGTCCGGTGTGTCAACCCTTGAAGGGCTAACTTATCAAAAAGAGAACAAACGGATTGGTTAGTTTATTCTTTCGTGCTTGGTCCGAACCGAAAAGGGAATGAAGGATTCAATATCTAGCTGCAACCTCCTTCAATTCAACAAGTGTGCGGCTAACTTGTTTGTTGTACCGGTGCGCGTTGAAAAAACAACTTATTGTAACGGGAAATATTAAAATTACCCCCTCTCTTAAGATTAAGAATAGGCACGGATCCTCTCCTTACCTTATCGGTCGAAAGTGTCTAAAACCCCCTCCCTTCCACTCCTTCAAAATGAAATATTTGTCACGCCATGTACCATTTTGAAGGCCAAGTCTTTGTCCTTCACCGATGCAAATTGTATACGAAAAGGGCCCAACCCACGAGACTTTTTGATTCTTCCATCAATTGGTTTCAGAGATCCTCCGCCGCCTCTGAACCATCTTCTGGCTTAGAGTGATTCCTAAGGTTTCCTATATACCCACCGTGCCCTCTTCTCTGATTCAATTCCAAATTGAATTATTTCCCTTCTCTCTCATCCGAGTCAGAGATATTATTAACACCTTCACAGCTTGATGAATCGCGAAAGGCTAACCGTATCAACAAGGGTCTCGCTTGCTTTATAGCACTATTTATAGCTTTCATTAAGGCTTCTAGCTGCTCTTCCTGTATCGAAGCTACTTTCAAATAAAGTCGGTTTATTTAGGTAGGCAATCATCAAGCCTGTAGAGTCCAAGTCCAATGAAGGATGATGATACACCAACCGGATCTCCAGCCCAATCGAGTAGTTGGTCCCGCTTCCCCTTTTCCGGTATATTTAGGTACCAAGACATTTAAGTCCGTGAAGGCTGACTTCTACACTAACCAAATCAATCAGAAACTTACTTTCGTCAAACGAAATAAAACATCAAATCAGCTCGGGGATCAACATCGTTCTTTTCGGGCAAGTTCAGCTCTGAAGTTGAAGAGGAGGGGGCTCCAAGCTCTAGGAATGGAGTCGGAGATCCTACATCTAGAAGTAAACCTGTGACTACACATAGCTCCTGTGGTAGGCACTCACTATGTCTTTTCGAAAGCGAAGACTACCGCTCTCTTAAGATGCCCGGTCGATTAGAACAACTTTAGAGTAAGGGGAGGGAAGGCGGAGGCGACCTCTATTCTCGCTTCGCTTTAGCTCTCGCTTACCTGCGTCTATTTCTGATTTTAGACCCATCTTCGAAAATCATTCATTTCTTGGACCACCCACCGCCTCCCTCTTTTCAATGTTGTGAGCCCGATTGAGAATATAGGCCTCGCGGAGAGTACCCATAATTTTTTTTTTTTTAATGTATTCCCGGACCGGTAACGATTCGAATCGTGTTTACTCCGCCTTGCGAGCGATTGAAAGTGACCATTCGAGATTCGGTACACTTGTCGATACACGGTTCTCAAATCGACTTTTCTCGGTCTATCTATCTCTCGTCGGCAGAGTCCCATTCTTGAGATACGCGACATTGATATCGGTTTATTCCCCCGATGTACCCAATTGTTGTTGTTGATGTTTATAGTTCCTTCTCTTCGATCTTATCCTAGTGAGGGGACGAGTCATCTTTCTCCACATCGCCCGAGGGTTGCGGGGAAGGGAGTCGTCTCGTTCAATTACAGAGCTTGATCCGATATTAGGATGGATGAGATTGGCCCAAGCGTAAAGATCTCCGAGAGATAGGAGTTCGGGCATTTCTATCGTGGAAGTTAACCTGGAAAGATTAGGCTGGGGGTCCGACCGACCCGGAAGGGAAGCTTTTTTCCTACTTTTTTTTTAGGCAGGTTAGATAGAGTTGAGGAAGACGGATGATCGATAGGTGACGGATCGCATTTCCTATGCTTCTGGTCGGGATAAACTGGCATATAGCTAACTCATTCTTTGGGTACTTTCACTCACGGGATGTCGCTTTCAATTGGCTTACGAGATCTCTTCTCCTTCGGTGCTCAATCACACGGTTCTCGGATCGATTCTATCCCCTTAGTCGGTACTCTGAGTCCCATTCTTGAGGTGACTTGTGATGGTACTTTCTTCACTTCATTCTTTATGTACCCGACATTGATGTCGGTTTATTCCTATGGGTCTACCCGATGTTGATCTTGATCGTTTCTTCTTCTTGTTCATTTTATATTTAGTGAGGGGAGTGTGAAGCACATTATGGTATCGACTCTCATTATGGGCTTGCTTTCCTTTTCGGAAGGAGGGCGGTCGGTGGGGGAAAGGCGTGCTGGCCTGGCGTAGACTAGTCTGTTCGAGGCAATCCTGGGCTCGCTAAAGCTAAAAATGGAACTTAGCTTCTCACCGACTACATCGAAGCGAAATCCTCAACTTCAAATACAATATGGGGGGGACGGGTTGCCTTTAGCTATTATGGTGTACATATGCGGGAATCGCACCATCGCTGAGTCGATCGAGGCGGAATGAATTTCCCACCTACCTTGGGGCAGGGCCAGATCTTGATGTAGAAAGGAGCTCTCAAGCTGAGGGAGAAGGAAGCTTACGATTACGTTGGTGTGAAGCTTCATCTCGACCAAAGGGAGGCTGACTTTCCGTACATGTCTTCTCGGTAGAGGCTGCCAAGAGAGCTTTAAACCTCTATCTTACACCTATTGGTATTGACAGGAGATGTAAATACTTCCTTTCGGGTTATTGGCCTCTGGAACAAAAGTCATAGGATGCTAGCTAGATTGATTGGTAGATTAGAGGTCTTCCGCCTAGAGAGATAGAAATGGAAAGCGAAAGGACTGAAAAGCTTGTCCAAACCTATTTATATTAACCGACTCCGATTCCCCTTCTTTCAATAGAGCTACTTCTAGTCGAATACTTTCATAAACATAAAGACCTTCTTTTTCAATGAAATCAATTTTCCGCTAATAAAGTCACTAACATCAATTCCAATACGCAGCTTTCTTGATTGCCTCTACATCAGGCAAATTTGGTTAATTCATTTTTTGAATGAATATGTTCTATCATCGACAATCTCATTTTGTTCGATGTAGAGGGTGGTCCACCTTCTTATATTTCTACATCTAGGATCCGACTTGTATCATTGATAATAATAGGAACTGAACCATTATGGCAAGGAAAAGTTTGATTCGGAGGGGAGAAGAAGAGGCAGAGATTAGAACAGAAATATCATTTGATTCGTCGATCCTCAAAAAAGAGAAAAAAAGTTCCGTCGTTGAGTGACAAATGGTTAGGGTTATGGAAACTAGATAACGTCGGTGATAAGAGCCCAAAACTGTAGTTTTAACCCCTTAGCAGTCATACTTTTAGACCAATTATGTGAGTAATAAGTAAGAGTTAAGACTGATTACGTGTTTTTATGTATTTCAGGCTTCAAAGTCAATTATGTGCAGGAATGTGCCACTTTGATGAGATAAAGGAGCAATGGTTGGTTACTAAGGAGTTCGGTGATTAAAGGCCAAGATTCAAGAAGACAAAGCCTTTGTAAAGCCTGGTCAAAAGATGAAAAGTCAAAGTCCACGCAGGCAGAAACAGTGCACAAAGTCAACAGAACTTCCGAAGACCATATCTTTAGACTCAGACCTCGGAATTGGGCCTACCTTATGTCAAAACGACCGGCTCGGAAAGAGCTTTCCAATGGTCCAAGCCTTGACCCAATCAGAGGAGCAAAAGTGGACGAAAAGTCTGTTGAAGCGAACTGCAGCTGAAGAGGCCTTTTTGGACTGAAAGAATTGGGTTTTGGGCCTGATTCTCTGGCCCAAAACATGGCTCCAAGCCCATGCACGATTTTTGGATCTGGATGTATAAAAACAAAAGCTTCACTCTTTGTTAATGGTAGCTAGTTAGACCTAAATTAAGATATAGAATTCTAGATCTAGTTTTATTAATTAATTAAGTTTTAGTTCCATTTCAATTCCTGTTTTAGATTAAATTCTTGAATCATTGTTCTTGATTGATTAGATAAATAAAATAGTTAGTTTGTCAATTTCGAATTTGGTTATTTCCATTCTAGATCTAATTTCAATTCTTGTTCTTATTTCATTCCAGCCATTAAATTAGATTCATTATTGTTAGATTAAGTAAATTTCGAATCTTGATATTATGTTTAGTTATAATAATATGGGAAATGTTAGTTTGATGAATCAAGGCTAAAACCTCCATTAGATAGGTTGACGAAGCCTTGATGAAAACTTAGTGGTTAGTATAGAATTGGTTGTAGAATCTATTCCACTCTAGAAGGTAGAGTGTTTTAGCCATGAGAATGGGTGGACGACCTCACATGCTAGTTAGTATCCGGTAGGAATGCCATGAACACTAGGGATTAGAACTCGAAATTCTCGCCGTAAGAACGTGAGAATTGAGGTGCAACATTCTACGCTAGGTCGTTAAGTTGGATTCGAGGTGGATTCAATTCCCCTCTAATTTATTTATCTAGATTCAAACAATCGTATTTCCGTAGCTTTCGTATTTAACTTTAGTTTATATTTTATCTTGTTACTTATTATATCTCGTTAGTTAAATTAACGCGTCTTGTTAGCATAACATTTCGTAAAGTTCTCATTGACTTAAGACTGATTTCTTAGACTTAGAAAACAATCCATGCTAGGGAACTAAGAGTGGAACGAACTTCTTACTCCACTTAGTGCAATCGCATCGAGAGTAGAAGCTTTGATAATTCAGACTCGTAAAAGATTCAGTTTTAGTTTACTTACGTTTTGAATTCATCGTTCATTTCGTAGGTAAACTATTCATTTTACTGTTATCAAATGGCGCCGCTGCCATCTTAGTTGCACTTTAGCATTGTTTTCCTTGTAGAAGTAGTCATTTTTAAGTCCCATTAAACCCACCCACCCTTGTTTGTTTCATACTGTGGTTGCCCATTTCAGCGTTGACAAATTCCGCGAGAAAATACCGCGGCGCCAGCAAAGGAAGCGCGACCGACCCGCTAAGTTCTTGGAATTTCGTCTACCAGCGAAGGCCAGCGCTTCATACAAAAGCGACCAGCTCAAACACTGTAATTAATTTACACCGACCGACCCCCCATTTGGGAGCGACCCACGCTAAAACACTGTAATTTGACAATTTTCGAAGTCGGCGAAGCGCTTCTATCTGGCCTTGAGGCGTACGTGTTAAATTTTTTCGATTTCGGCGGTTTTGATTCAAACTTTGATCTTTCATATTTTTCAGTGTTCTAATCTCTTATATATACTTGAACGAACACGCATTACACAAGACGCTATTCATAAGCGAAGCAAGGACGCTATCGGTATTCCTTTCTTCCATACCTCGCATTTCCGGTTAGAGGTTTTCTACTAGTATATCGAATTGTTTGGAGTATTGCATGTTTAGTTAAGCTCAACTTAGTCTTGCATGAGATTAAGGTGCAGTCGAACAAAACAACAAAACGTAATTACACGGCAACAAACAAGTCTATCTAGTATACCACACACTACACCTCTAGCTACTATTTCACACACCACCGACATAATGGGGAAGAAAGAGAGACTCTCTCTCCGACTTCTACAAAGCCTTGGCGATAGCCCTAAATCGTGCATCGTTCTAGCGGACCGATTGGGGATTTTTGAATCCCCAAACATATTTAATTTGTTACCCGTTTTCATGGGTTAGACCATGAAAAACCTTATCAAGACATCGTAGGATTGAACAAGTCCTTACAACATTCCATCATCCTACGGTAGGTGCGGAACAAATTAAACCGAGGGTATTCCCTTTCACATTAGCCGATAAGGCGGCGTCTTGGTTAAGCGCCCAAAGCGCCTAATTCTCGTGGACTTCGTGGGCTAAACTTGTTCAATTTGTTTATGGAACATTTTTACCCACCATTAAAGACGGATGAGATGCTTTCCAAGATTCATTTTTTCCGACAGAATCCTCATGAATCATTTTCTGAAGCATGGAATCGTTTCACCGATCTCCTTATAGAGTGTCCACACCATAACTTAGCTAAAGACACGTTAGTTCGTGCCTTTTTCAAAGGTCTTCTACACCACCATAAAGAAGTCCTTGACATAATGAATGGGGGTAGTTTCCTAAGTAAAGGAGCCTCGGAGGCTTACAAATTTTTAGAAGACCAAACTAAACGAAATAATAATTGGGGGGGTAGTGATGATATCCCCCCTCTCGCTAGTTCTTCTTCTTGGTCAAGGCCGGTATGTTTGAGAAGAAAACCGATCCGAACTTAAAAATCTAATCGAATCTCTAACTAAAAAGTAGAGGCTATTTACGCTCAACAAAAGCCTATCCCGTCATGAATGTAAACTCCAACCCATGTAATTTCTGTTTGAGTCCAGAGCACCACGACGATTATTGTCCTCTAGCTTATGAACAACAACCACCGGAACAAGATAATGTTTACTCTATTAATAACTATCCTATTCCTAGCGCCCTTGGAGACAACATCCCAACTTCCGTTGGAGAAATAATCAACAAGTAACACCTCCGAGTCACCCAATAATAATCAAAAGCGTTAGGCAAGCAAACAATTATAACCAAGCTCCACCTAGACAAGGACAAGGACAAGGTCAAGGGAATTATAATAATTATAACAACAAAGCTTAAACCACGACAAGGTCAAGCACAAAGGTCAGAATAATTATAATAATTATAATACCAATAGAGGTATCGTTCGGTTAATAATAATAACTATCACAACCCACCCATAAATAATCAACGAGAGATAGTTCGGTCGCACCACCCGTGACCACTACACCTACACAACCGGATCGTATCGACGCCTTTATACAAGTTACCCAACAACTTTTCCAGACAATGACTCAATCAAACCAACAGATTTTACAATCCATAAATCAGGGCATACAACAGTTAGCCCAAGCGAAAGCCCAACCAAAAGGCGGTTTTCAGGACAAGCGATACCAAACCCTAAAATAGCAAACACAGCCTTTGAGGTAAACGGTAATTCTAGTACGGAAACTACAATCGTAGGTGACCTAAATGCCATCACCACTCTCCGTTCTGGAAGAGTGGTTGATAACAAAGTAACTACGCCTATAGTTACCCCATCAGTACTCCCTACACCAGATATCGAACTAGATACCGCAATAGAAACTGAGGAGCCTACCACGGTAGAGGTACCAGTTAAATCACAACCAAAGAAACCGAAAGCCAAGGTTACACAGCAAGTAGAGCCATATGCGAAATATAGAGCGAAACCACCGTTCCCTCAAAAATTAGCCATGCTAACCAGGGATACAAACTTTGAGGAAATTAGGAACGTTTTCAAGAATCTAACGATAAACCTTCTTTTTCTCGAAGCTATTAAAAAGCTACCTAACCACGCTAAGTTTCTTAAAGAGTTGTGCACTACTAGGCGTAAGACAAACATACCTAAAGATGCCTTTTTAACTGAACAGTTCCCAACTTTATCCGAAAATAATGGAATTGTTAAGTACAAAGACTCGGTTAGATCCCATCGTAAAATGCACCTTAGGAGATTCCCTACGACGACCGCCTTTATTAGACACGGGGCTTAGTGTTAACTTACTCCGTATTACTTGTATAAACAAATAGGTCTACGAGGAAATGCAACCTACAAAAATAACGCGTTGCAATTAGCGGACGTGTCAATTAAGTATCCTAAAGGTGTAGTGGAAAACGTGCTTGTTAAGGTTTGGATTTCTACTATCCCTCGATTTTGTTATCCTCGATAAAGTCGCTAATGATCAGACCGATCATCTTAGGGCGCCCTTCTTGGCAACCGCCAACGCGCTTATAAATTGTCGCGATGGAAAGATGTCCTTATCTTTTGGCCATCTTTTCGTCGCCGAGGTAAATGTTTTTAAAATGATGAAACAGTTACGGATTCGATGCGTAGATGGGGAGGTTAGCATGATCGAGAGTTTAGCTCAAGATTATTTTAACAACACGTTCCCTGAAAACAATATGTACAAATTCCTTTCTTTTGGAACTTCAGATTTTGTAAATGACTCCTACTTAGAGGAAGTCAACACCATCTTGGAGTCCACACCAATGGTAGACCCATCGGTTGCTCCATATACTGATTACGAAGACTTGCTACCTAAGCAAGTCTTCATTACGCAAGATAAGGACACTTATGAAACATCAACGGACATTCCGTCCACACCAGTGCTTAAACATCTTCCCCCGGAGTTAAAATATATTCAACTTGATCCGGATGGTAGTCACCCGATAATTATATCTTCTCTGTTAACTAAGGATGAAGAGACATGTTTAATAAGGGTGATTAGGGAACATCGGTCTGCGATTGGTTGGTCCCTAGCCGACATTAAGGGAATTGACCTAATGTTTGCACTCATCGTATCCATTTGGAGGATAACGCGAAGACTTCTCGCGAACCTCGGCCATCACTTGAACCCTGCCATGAAAGCGGTGGTTAGGGGAAGAAGTCTTGCGACATTTGATCTGGGTATTATATACCCAATCTCCGATAGTGAATGGGTAAGTCCCATTCATGTAGTTCCTAAGAAATCGGGGAGTTACCATGGTGCGTAGCGGGAAGGGTGACTATGTTGTCACTCAAGGTCCTATGAAATGGAGAATCAGATTGATTACTGACATTTAAATGCTATGACACGAAAGGATCACTTTCCTTACCATTTATAGATCGGATGCTAGAACGTCTAGCTGGTCATGCCTTTTATTATTTTCGGATGGCTACTCTACGGCTATTTTCAGATTATTATTGATATTGATGACCAAGAAAAGACAACCTTCACATGTCCCCGGAACATATGCCTATAATCGAATGCCTTTTGGCCTTTGTAATGCCCCTGGTACCTTCCAAATGATGTATGCTTCATATATTTAGTGACATGGTAGAGCTTTATGGAAGTGTTCATGGATGATTTTTCTATCTATGGAGACTCCTTTACGAATGCTTGTCTAACCTGTCTAAGGTCTTGACACGGTGTGAAGAAAAGAGCCTCGTTTTAAATTGGGAAAAGTGTCATTTCATGGTCAAAGAGGGCATAGTACTAGGTCATATTGTATCTAGTGATGGCATCAAGTAGATAAAGCCAAACTAGATAAGATAGCGACCTTACCTAAACCACGGATTTGTCAGGTGAGATTAGAGCCTTTCTAGGCCATGCAGGGGTTTTATAGGCGTTTCATTAAAGATTTTTGAAAATAGATAGGCCTTTAACTAACCTCGCTTTTGAAGGATGCAATCTTTGATTTTAATTTTAACTGTAAACAGGCTTTTGAAACCTTAAAAGTCGGCCTAACCACTGCACCTATTATACAGCCTCCTGATTGGTCTAAACCTTTCGAACTCATGTGTGATGCTAGTGACTATGCAGTTGGTGCTGTCTTGGGACAGAAACTAGATAATAAGTCCACTGTTATTTATTATGCTAGTAAAACATTAAACGACGCTCAACGGAATTATACAACTACTGAAAAAGAATTCTTAGCTGTCATTTATGCTTTAGATAAGTTTCGTCCTTATTTGGTTGGTTCTAAAACTTTAGTTTACACGGACCATGCAGCCCTTAGGTACCTTCTTGCAAAGAAGGATGCTAAGCAGAGATTAATCCGATGGATTCTTCTCCTGCAAGAGTTCACATTAGAAATAAAGGACAAAAGAGGGGTCGAAAACGTAGTTGCCGACCACTTATCTAGACTTACAAATGACGATAGTAGTGATTCTGAGTCCATACCGGACTCTTTTCCTGATGAGCATCTTTATGCTATTTTTTCAGCACCATGGTATGCTGACATTGTAAATTATTTAGCGGCTGATGTTATGCCTTATAATTGGTCAAGAAATGAACGTAAGAAGTTCTTGGCCAGAGTCAAGTTATACTACTGGGATGAGCCCTACCTTTTTAAGTATTGTGCGGATCAGATTATTCGTCGTTGCATTCCCGGTGGGAATATAATGAAGTTCTATCGTTACGCCATGACAAAAGTGTGGTGGCCACTTTAGTGGAATGAAAACAGCCGCTAAAGTTCTTCAATGTGGATTTTATTGGCCTACCCTTTTAAGGATGCCCAAGTGCATTGCAGAAGGCGTGTATTCGTTGCCAACAACTTGGGCGAATCAATGGCATAATATGATGCCATTAAATCCAATCTTGATAGTAGAAATTTTTGATGTTTGGGGTATTGATTTCATGGGCCCTTTCCCTGTTTCCCACGGTTATATTTATATTCTAGTTGCCGTGGACTACGCGGTCTAAATGGATAGAGGCCCTAGCTTGCCGTAGCAATGACCATAAGACCGTTGTATTTTTTTATTAAAAATATATTTTTTCGTGGGTTTGGCATTCCTAAAGCCATCATTAGTGATGGTGGAACACATTTTGCAACCTTGAGTTGTTGCATCCCTAGTGAAAAAGTATGGAGTTACACACAAAGTAACAACTCCTTATCATCCACAAACTAGCGGACAAGTAGAAGTTTCTAATAGGAAATCAAAAAGATTTTAGAAACAACGAAGAAACCCCGATAGGAAAGATCGGGTGAAAGCGTCTATCGGATGCCTTATGGGCATATAGAACTGCTTTCAAAACTCCTATAGGTATGTCTCCCTTTAGACTTGTATTTGGGAAACCATGTCATTTGCCCGTTGAATTAGAGCACCGTGCTCGTGGGCTATAAAAGCCTTAACTTCAATATTGATGAGGCGGTGTCAAACGCAAGTTACAATTAAATGAGCTTGAAGAAATCCAGAAGCGATTCTTACGATCTCATGAAGGATTATAAAGCTAACATGAAAGCGTGTTCATGATAAGCATATCTTGCCAAAGAGTTTGTGGTCGGACAAAAGGTTTTGCTTTACAACTCCCGTCTACATATTTTCCCCTGTGGAAACTAAAACCCGTTGGTGCGGCCCTTTTTCAGTTTATGAAGTCACCCCTTACGGGAAATTACCTTGGTAAATCCCAAGGACAACAAGTATACCTTTCAAGTTAACGGTCAACGATTAAAACATTTTCACGAACTGCCCCCGATATAGAGGAAGTCCTTTTACGGGACCCTATATATGAGGAATGACCCTTGTCATTGGTGTACTTCCTTTCACTTCCATTTAATGGTAAGTGCACCATTAAGGTAACCGGGCCCTCCCTATGGAGTGTGTGGCTGTAAGTACCGGATCCTAAGTCCACGATTCACATATTTCACGTTTTCCACTCTTGCATGTTTTCTTGGATTTTTGAGTCATGTTTCTCTATGGTGTGAATTATGTCTTTATTTGCTTAATGTTTTTCCTATTAAAAATAAATAAATAAATAAATAAATAAATAAATAAATAAAATAAATAAATAAATAAATAATAATAATAATAATAATAATAATAATTGTTTTCATTCTTAGATATAGATATATATCTAAACCCAGAGAACTAGCAATCCAACAAGTCTTGGGAATCTGACTTTAAACGACCCATGTTAAAACAAATTTTGTGTTTAAAAATTTGTTTGGGGGTGGGAAATCAGTCTTTCCATCCGGATTGCTCGAACTTTCTATTTGTGTTGCTTAGGTCCATTAGTATAGTTCATTGGGGTTGACGTCATCTAATTTAGTGTTCATTCGTTCGCATAACTTACGTCATGCACGCACTTCGAGGCATTTTCCACTATCTTATATGTCACCCACGGTCGGAATAGAGTAGTTTATGGATCATTGGATTGGAAATTCTCTCCTGATCATTTCCATATCTCATTCGCAAAAATCGGACCGATAACGAAGCGGGAAATTTAGTTTGAAGTTGCGCTAAAAATCGACGAAAGTCGAAAAATCGAATTGGGCTTTGGGCCCAACTCAGCGCCTATCTGGCATACCTAGCATCCTCCAAAATAGAATCGCAACTTCATCTTCTCAAACCGCCTTTCACTAATTCAAATTAAACCCTAGCAACCAAAAATAAAAAAATAAATAAAGAAATAAAAATAAAAATAGAATACATCAAAATAGAAAGACCACCCGCCTTTTGTGAAACACCAACACAATCTCCAACCGTTTCCACCAAGAAAACACCCACCAATTCAAGTTTTCAAACCTGCCACGTAACCACCACCGCCACCACCATTGTTTCTCGTTGTTTTATCAAACTTCGCCTCCCCCTCGGGCTACAAAACCATTAGTTATCTAAGAAACTTCAATGGCGCCACGACGAAAAGAATGTTGCGGAGCACGCGTTTGAGGGCCGACCATTTCGCACCATTTTACGGCGCCAATATGATTAAGAGGGATTGGAACAGACTGTGGTATTCGACGGATGAGTTCTATCACTATGATTTGGTAGAACAGTTTTATAAGAAACGAGAATTGAGGGAAATAGGATTTTCATTAGGATAGCAGGAACGAGGAGGAAGTAACGAGACGGTTATTGGGTCGAGCTATTAGGAATCATGCGCTGTAACCAACCTAGATACGACCATTCAGGAATCAAAGATATCTGCAGGTTCCTGTTTTGATGAAAGATACGGTCATAGAGGGTGAATACAATACGATATCTCATTCGTTCGCCAGACGACGAGAACCAATCAAACTGTAGCTTCGGTGGATTGGTAGGAACGCCCCTCGGGAAAGACAAAGTCGGCGACATCGGACTTCGATTAATGTCCGCGACGTTCTCCGGATTTTGCAAACGAATGAGTGTAATTTCTGCATCCTCGATTTAATTTTGAATGTGATTAGAGGAGTGGGAAAGAGCATGGCACCTCTTCCGTATTGATCACTAAGATTATGCTCTCATTTAGAGCTATCGCTAAATCTGCTCCTATTAAGATCAAATTGCATTCTAATGCAAGTATTTATAAGGAATGCATCCAAGAGACTTGGCCGTTGTCCGCAGAGAATGAAGTTGAGTCAAATAATGAAGGGGAAGATATGACATGGTTGGTTGAGGATAATTTCGATAGTCATACTTCTAATTTAGAACGAATGATAATGTCGCAAACTGGTTTTGCGATGCGGTTATCGTATGCGTGAAGATATCCGACATAGACAAATTTGTTCGAAATAAGCAAACGAACTTTCAGACGAGAGTTGAAATGCTCGAAAGGGGTCGGGGAAGATATCTTGTCTAACTTGGAGATTATCCACCGTAATCACCAAGCCCAAAGATGCGATACTCAAGATCGAGATGGAAGCACGCTTGTTCAGATAGAGATGCTACGACGCGATGCCACTCGTGGATGAGTTCCGTCGGTCACCGAGTCCGAGAGGCATGAGCGTCGCCGCCAGCAGCCGGATGGCTCAAGCCATTCTTCACCACCGAACCGATCTCCATCCGGGGACCATCTTCTTCACACGCCTAGGTGTTCACCATCGGTTAGGTGTCTGTTATTTCATTTTTTTTTATTGTTTTGTTAGTGGAATTTTATTTCAGTAGTTAGATTTTAAATATTAAGTTGTTTGTTTTAGATTGCTTGGATTTCATATTATTTTAATATAATTTATTTTGATCATCTTTCGTAAAGTTGTCTTGGAGTCAAAGTTGAAAATTAGGCCGATATCGGCATATCTATGATTTTTGTAGTGGTAGCATGATATGTAGTAGAGTTTAGAAGTTACTATTCTAAACCAAGTTTAAAAGATACCATGGTTGTTAGGAAATCAAAACTATGGTTAGTTTTCGTTTTGGTTTGGCAGTTTTCTATTTCGAAATTGCCTTAAAACAATTTGGCAACTTGCCGATTCGTTTTGGAAACCGGAACCTATTTAAACTTCCATCAATCTACACTCACAACCCATACTACACCCCACAATCATCTCTCACTTTCACTCCAAGCTTTTTTTTCTTGTTTTTCTTGTAAACTCGTTTGTTTACGATTTCTACGATGCCAGCGCCTTAAGTAGGCGCTGCGCCCTATACACTTCCATAAATTTTTGTTCAGAGCCGCCGCCAAGTAAAGAGCGACTTCGCCCTATAAAAATCGAAAAATCTCATGAAAAATCTCCAAGCTCAAAGCGACGACTGCGCCAAACATCTTTGTAATTCAAAACCTAAGAGCGACTTCGCGCCTATAATGTAGCGCCAGCCGCCTCCTCCCATAAGCCGCGGGGAAATTCAAATTTTTCCGAGGTTTCTTCGGTTTTCGAGTGTTTCTACTGAGTAGTTTTGAGATGACACCTCCTATAGTGATTCCCGAACAGTCATTTGAAGACTTGATGGGAACCGATACCTATGGAGCATCGTTCCGCGGCGGATCGTGCGATTAGGATGGCGGCATCTTCGGTGAGTGATGACGATTCTTTTCACCTAAGCTAACTGAATTCTTCTATAATAATATTACTTTTTTTGTACCCAAGAAGGAGAACAAAAATTTTCCCTTGCTATTGATGGCACGACTATGGAATTGATAAGCAATTGATAGCTTTGGTTTGGGGTTGCCATTACCGACCTATATGCACGTGGGGATATATGATGATAACTCATACCTATATGAATATGCCTATTTCCATGAGTATTATGGGGAGGGTGTTTTCGTATCATGGACCAAGACCAATATAACATCGCCATACGAGTAGCCTATCGCTGAATGTAGGCACAACCATGTTGTTCATCATGATGAACATTCTAGGGGAACGGCGGTTTATACGCTAATAATACCCATTGGTGACGTTTTCCTTGCTTTAGCCGGGGACGTCGTCGGTATGACATTCCCCGAAGTTTTAGTTGCTACTACGAAGCGAGGCCATTCCTTGAGGCATAAGTACCTTCTTATGCCTGTCTTGGTTTGCCGCCTTATTACGCTTGCCTACCCATATTCTGTACCGCGATTACCGCAGTTGGGAAAGGGTCGAAATCATGAGACCCACCAATCGATAATGGTAAGATCATTCCGAGCCATGACTTGGCGGGATGGCAGGTGCAACCACATTTGGTTTGCCCCTTACACCCCATCAGACCAAATAACACTAGAGAGGTTAGCACTAGTTGATGATACACGATGGAAGGCGTGGCAAGTTGTTATGGCATGGCGGGGATGCGAAAGAACCTCATATAGAAGAGGAGGATGACGAGTAAGATGTTGGGGTGCAAGGTAAGTTTTTTAGTTAAGTTAGTGTCCGCTTATGTCCCAAGCAATTTAATTCTGTTAACCCCATAATGGGTGGAACTCTTATAGAGTTCGCGTCAAGTTTTTTATTACTATATTTGTATGTTTTAACTTTGTTTTGCGGATGTTCCCGAATTTCACGCCTTCAATGGTATTTTTCCTACCATCTTTATTTAAATGCTTTGAGGACAAAGCATGCTTCTTGTTGGGGGGCATAGAAACACGTGTAATTAAGACATCCTGTTAGGATATAGATATATGTATAATATGCACTTGTTTTCTAGTTAAAATTTCAAAAAATTCAAAAAATAAAAAAAAAAAAAAAAAAAAAAATGCTATACTATACACTTAGGAATATTGGTATTGTTTTCTTTCTCCATGCTCTTAACAATTTAGAAGTCTCACATGCTTTTTGCATTAATAATTGTTAGAAACTTAGGTTAATATGTAGGTAATAATCTTTGCATCTATCTATAAATTTATTACATGAGTATCTATGATTGTTAGAAAGAAGTTTCTCAAATCTAGGCTAGAGTACTTATTCTACAAATCCTGTGGAGAATATAGCCTAAAAGCCTTATATGAGCTAAACATTTGAGAAATGACACAAGGGAGAAGTAAAAATCCGGATAGAGAAATCACACGCCCACTTGCTTGATCACTATGCCATATCCTAAGCGAGAATTTAGGCCCTCTTTGGATCGATATAGCCAGAAATTCAAACCTATGAATTATTTTCCGCTAGTCGCCCCTCTGAGCCTTTCATTAGCCCTTCCATAAACCACAATTCCTTTACCCTGTTACAAAAACAAAACAAATAAAAAAAAATAATAATAAATCAACCTACCCAATTTAGAATAAGTCCGAGAATAGAATGATGATGAAGAAAGAAGAAGAGAAAAACGTGTAAACAAAAATTAGTTAGTTGCTTCCTAAATAAAAGAAAAGAAGTTTCCATCCAAAGAAAAAAAAAAAAAAAATATAGAAATAAATCAAAACTCCAAAAATAGAATAAAGGGAGTAAAAAGCCAAAGAAAAGAAAAAAAAAATATGGCTAAGGATGGAAACAAAGTATAGAAGCAAAAGTAAATAACAAGGTTTCTCTAGTTACATAATATGAAGACTCTATTATCTCGGACTTGTCCTTTTTGAATATCCATTTCCTTCCTTCTTAAACCATCTCCTAATCCCCCGCAACACCTAATAAAGACCTCTAGCTCAATTAGGAATATGTTAGTGTGATAGTAAGTGGCAGATGTGTTTGATCGACTCGCTTCCTTGTTGTCATTGGAGATTGTAAGGTAAAGTGTGCCCACCGCACACCGGAGTAGCTTAAACTTGAGTGGAAAAATCGAGTGATTTTTTGTCTTGACATTTATGTGAGGACCTACTTAAGGACGCTTATTCGAAGTTTTCTAAACGGACCCGCTATTACATTTCATAGTATTACTCATTGTTATATGTTTATTTTAGATGATTGATTATTATGCATATATTAGCTTAGGGTTCGACCGGGTTATTCTTATGTATTTGCTAGTGAGATGTATAGATAGTTGAGACATGAATGAGAAAACAATAGTTTTATTTCTTAGTCGCCAGTAGTATAGATGAAGTTTGTGAGTACCTTCACTGGAAAACTCTCACAAGGTTATAACTCGTCCACTAGGGAATTCCTAGTGGTTTAAGGCCTTGTTGCATATGGTCAATGCAATCGCGACTCAAATAAACGAGAGTAGTTAGAACTCCATTTTTGGTCACTTATTCTAATTTCTCATCTTTGCTTGAGGACAAGCAAAATGTTTGTTTGGGGGTGGTTTGATAAGAGCCTTAACTGTAGTTTTAACCCCTTAATAATCATCTTGTTAGACCAATTATGTGAATAATAAGTAAGAGTTAATACTCGACACGTGTTTTTATGCATTTCAGGCTTCAAAGTCCATTATATGCTTAACGCGTGCCACTTTTAGCGAGATAAAGGGAGCAACAGCCAGAGAACTTCCGAATGCCATATCTTTGGACTCAGACCCTCGAATTGGGCCTACCTTATGTCAAAACGACCGGCTCGAAAGAGCTTTCCAATGGTCCAAGCCTTGCCCCAATCAGAGGAGTAGAAGTGGACTAAAAGTCTGTTGAAGCGAACTGCAGCTGAAGAGGCCTTTTTGGACCGAAAGAATTGGGTTTTGGGCCTGATTCTCTGGCCCAAAACATGGCTCCAAGCCCATGCACGATTTTTGGATCTGGATGTATAAAAACAAAAGCTTCATTCTTTGTTAATGGTAGCTAGTTAGACCTAAATTAAGATATAGAATTATAGATCTAGTTTTATTAATTAAATTAAGTTTTAGTTCCATTTAAATTCTTGTTTTAGATTAAATCTGAATCATTGTTCGATTGATTAGATAAATAAAGTAGTATTTTTATCAAGTTCTAATTTGTCATTTCCATTTTAGATCTAAATTCAATTCTTGTCATTGTTTTATTCCGGCCATTAAATTAGATTCATTATTGCTAAATTAAGTAATTCTCAATTTCTCACATTATGTTTAGTTTAGATTCAATGGTAAATGTTAGATTGATGACTCAAGGCTAAACCTCCATTAGAGGGTTGATGAAGCCTTGATGAAACTTAGTTGTTTAGTATAGAAACGTTGTAGAATCTATTCCACTATGAAGGTCGTGTTTCGGCCATGAGAATGGGTGGGCGACCTCACATGCTAGTTAGTACTTGGTAGAAATGCCATGAAAACTAGGGATTAGACTCGGAATTCTTGCCGTGAAAACGTAAGAATCGAGATACCACAATCTATGCTAGGTCATTAAGTTAGATTCGAGGTGGATTCAATTCCCCTCTAATTCCTTTATCTAGAGTCAAACAATAGTATTTCCATAGCATTTGTAGTTAATTTCTAGTAATCATCTTAATTAAGTATCGTAGTTTAATATTTCGTAAAGCTCTCATTGACTTAAGACTGATTTCTTAGACTTAGAGAACAATCCGTGCTAGAGAACTAGGAGTGGAACGAACTTCCTACTCCACTTAGTGCAATTCGCATCGAGAGTAGAAGCTTTGATAATAGACTCGTAAAAGTTCAGTTATAGTTTACTTACGTTGTGAATTCATAGTTCATTTCGTAGGTAAATTATTCATTTTATAGTTATCATGGAGCGAAGCAAGTAATGAAGAAGTGGATTGAAGAACTCCGTGG
The DNA here is from genome assembly GCF_015680905.1 of Coptis chinensis. Lineage (NCBI taxonomy): Eukaryota > Viridiplantae > Streptophyta > Magnoliopsida > Ranunculales > Ranunculaceae > Coptis > Coptis chinensis. The sequence goes on from NC_141456.1 coordinate 88,249,828, forward strand.
TCGACCATGGTCCGGAAAAAGCCAAGTCTAACGACCAACCCGCTTTCATTTGGGCTTTGAATAAAACCGGCCGGATGTGTACTCAATTTTTTTTCTCTTGCTATTTTCCCACATTTTATATTTTGCTGTATAGTGTGTTTGATTTGAATTGGAATGGGAGAAATGTTTGATGGAGTGAGTATACGGTAGTTGTCCATTTATTATAAATAAACCATTCTCGCTTTTAAGATAACGAAAAAGGAAAGAACAAACTTTTAAAATAGAAATGTTATTCCTCATTCTCGACCGGAGTTCAAGATGAAAAATGATATACTTGAGATGGATCCTTGGGATTGTTCACCTGCGGTAACCGTAGTCGCTGATTTACAATTTGAACCACTTTATTTATAAGTTCATGATGCTAGAATTACAAAAGGAAAATGGAGATAAATAACCGGAGAGCAAATTCGGTCCTTATGGCGCTACTATTCATTAGAATGAATAAATAGAGAAGCAAAAATTCTCCCAAACTCATGAGGTGAAAGTGATATACTTAGGTTCATCATTTGGTCGATCGTCAAGAAAGTCACCAAATCGGGATGATCCGATCACATCATTAGCAAACAACTTCTAAAATCGCCACCTTTGTGGCTTTGCCTCATCCGTTTCTTGTGAATAGTGCGTGATTTTTTATGTTTACTTTTCCGTCCGGGTCGATTCGTATTTGCTGCCACAAGTGGCATTCCCTTAAGGAGGGTTGTATTTTAAGAATCGGACATGGGTCCAGAAACCAAGGGGCAAACATGTTATCATCCATAATAATTACATCATTGGTTCTCGACAAGAAAATAAAGCATTTTCATGATTTTGGACTCGGTTGGTGGATGATCGGGCACAAGAATCCCCCTTGGCGAGTATAGAATGACCTTATTCACCAAACAAAGTACACATTTTTTTCGTCCACTAAGCCACAGTTGCCAGGTCACTGGTTGCTGATGTTAAAAGGGTCCAATTTGCGTACCTTTGAAAATTCAGTAGATAATAGGCAATTATATTCATCATTGGTCGCAGGGTGTCTTATTTGCTATTTCCTTCCTGTGCTTATGAGAGATACAAGGTGTGAATGTTAACTGGAAGGAATTGAAGCAGCTTTCTCTTGCAGATCAAGTAGGAGTTAGTTGCTTTTTTAACCAGTATATAATTATACTTGCTAGACTTCATTAGAAGAGGCTGTCTATGCCAATGCATCCAAAACCCTTTAACAACTCCATAACCCCGTATTTGCGTGGGTGCGGGAACGAAAGTGTCCGATTTGGACAATGTGTATACATAGATTGGACACGGCAAGCTCTAAAATATCGACACGGGGACACGGCTAATATTTTATTTTGAATTTTTATTAAATATATTTATTATTTTATTTCAATCCTCAAAACAATGAAATTTAAAAGCATAGTGTTAAGAGTTAAAACACATACCTAAAAAGGCTTAAACATGGACGCAAAGATTGCATTTGGTTGTTTAACATTCTCATACATAAAGTTCTCGACTTCTCGACGGCTTGTTCACCTCGTCATAAGAAAATAAACCAAGTGATTTTATATAACAAAATGATACATTCATGACATTGCAACATCGGAAGAACGAAGAACGTGGTTACAATACTAAATACTTACAAATTTACAATGTTACATACTTGTAGTTGTTAGACTTGCATGTAACAACTAAGTGACTAACATTGTTAGTTGTATACTTGTATGTTAGTTGTTACATGCAAGTATGCAACACAAACTCAAAAGTAAAGGAGCAAAAGACTAACATAATTCATAATTGTCTCCCACTCTTCCCTTTCAAAAAACAAAAACTAAAACTATCCAGATTCTAGAATGACTAACCCACTTGACTGTGTGTTTGCAATATGGTGCTTCAAAGAAGAAAACCAAAAAAGGATAAAACCGCCTTCTTCAAAAAAGATACATATCAACTTATCAAGCCTTCAACGCCAACATGTAAGATAACGGACACTCTGATCATCAAAACAAAATAAACATTAGCAAAATTATCACCAAAAGAATCCATAAAAGATCGCCATTATATGATAAAATCATAAAACATTAAGTAACTTACTTGATAAGTTCTTGGTTTAAACCTTCAAATGTGTTGTTCTGCCTCTCCTTCTTCAAAGGATGAGGGGTCCAAGTCTTCATCATCTAAGTACAACTCTCAGATCTTGTAAAACAGGTCCATCAAGCATCAAGTTCGACCCAATGAATCCCACGACTTGGATGGTCCTGTCTTTGTACTCATCATCTTCTTGATAATAGTCGCAAATTGGAATGCACAAAAACTAAGCTATCCACTCTTTTAGAATCCATCCCCATTGCGTTTCAATGTATGAATGTGAGAAAAGGTACTCCAATTGCGTTTGGAACATGAAGATGAAGATGGCTGGAAAGAAGCCCGGGCTGCCAAAGCTTGCAACAGGTGGAGTGCTCGACCCATTTGTTGACCACCACACTAAAGGATTCTCTCAACTTCTTTGGGTCATAACCTCCCACTTTCCATAGTCTCCTAGCCCCAACAGTAAAACTTTCCAAACTCGCTACGAAAGCAACAATTCTTTGAAGCGCCATTTGGAAAAAAGTCTTCTAAACATTCTTCACGATTAATTGAAACCTCTATCCACATGAGGAGGTTCTCTACCAACACCCGCATGATCGACCATTCATCATCGTAATACTTTGGATTGAGGCTATGAGCCATACAATGCAATGGGGTGTTACTTTTTGTCCACCGCTAATCAACACCTCCTCCACCGACATTATAAAATTTACTTTTATCTCTTATCACATCTTTTTGTTCATGTCGAAAATTGCTTTTTTCACCTTCTCAATCATCGAATCCCACATCTCGCATTACCACGAGATGCAAAGTAAATGTGCAGGTCACATTCTCTTAACATTGAAACTATGGGATTAGTGAACTCGAGAATGTAATCAATTTTATCCCACCACCGATCACTCAATATATTTTCCTTTATCTTGCTTGACTTTCGGCATTTGGACCACCCCCGTGATCCTTTCCAAAACTCGACATAACTAGTTGCTCTAACCCATCTTTGACCTTCCGGAATCTTGCTAACATCCGGATTGTCGATGCAAATCGTGTTTAAAGCCACGCCAACAACTTTAGCTTTGCAAATTTTTGTAAATGGGAGAGCTAGTGTATGGTTATTGATGAAGTGTCGAATCGCCCTCACTGTTCATCAATCTCTAGAATCCACTTACATAATTCAAACACACGGTGATTTTCTGCAAGAAGTGTTAGTCGGGCGACATATATTCTTGAGTGCCAAGTTCAAAGTGTGAACCACACATGGCGCCCAAAATATACTTGGATGTCAGGTTTTCAACAACTAATCCAAAGAAACTCTACAAACAGTGCATTATCAAGAATGATTTGAACCACCTTCTCACCCCAATTCCAAAGTAATTTCTTTCATAAACAAAGCACCCATATATGTTTGTATCTTTATACTCCCCACTTGCATCTTGACTTTTAAAACACATAGGACCACTTGGAGAAACCGCCACAAAATTTATAAGTGGCCTTCTTTGCACATCGGTCTAGCCATCGTAAAACAAGACTAACCCCAGTCTTTTACTCCATAAAGTTTTGATGTTTGCTTTCATCATCCTTTCAATATTTTTTTTCTCTAGTAAGATGTGTTGTTTGAAGACTATCATATGAAGGGGAGTGTAACCTTTCAGGTGTGTGAGCATGCATACATTATCACATCTCTAAAATATGGAGAACGGGCGAGATTGAATGGTAGACTGAAGCATAGAACATTCTAGCAATCATACTGATCCAAAAACGTCCCTTTCTTTGAGATTGAATGACTTCCCTATGAAGTGTCGCACATTCTTGTTTTTTCATACCCGTTCCATCGCGGAACTTGCGGTAATGGAACTGGAAGCCGATTTAATAAGATTCGACATAGCCTTATGCGTTTAAGAGCATTTTCATGCTCTGCTTTTGAAGATCTTCGTGTTTGTGGATCGAAGGCATTCTTTAACCCCAAAACCTCCTTCTCCAAGAAAATGTTTTCAACTCTTGAATATGAACCACTCCATATTTTCGAACAGAACTTGCATCTAACCTTGTAATTTCCTCCTCCACCTGGAGCCTTGCTTATCTTCTCAACGTGATTCCAAAGAGGAGAAAGTATAAGCTTATCATCTCCTCTCCTCCTTCTTCTTTGGTGCTCTTGAGCTTGACATTTATTTGAGTTTAGTTATTAAATACCTTAAGAACTACTCAAGCTTTGTTAGTGGTAGGGTCGGTTTGCAATTGAAAATTGAAGAGGGCATTAACTTTAACTTTGGTTGTTGTTTTTAGTCTCCATTTTTGGCGGCTTCAAATAGAAAGATCAAATACTATTTGTTGTTTCTTACTTTGGCTTTTACGGCTTTTATGGGGCAAAACAAAAGAGGCCGGATTTAGGGCAAAACAAGATAAGATTTAGGGCAAAACAAAATGGGCTCTGGGCAACCATTGGATCATAATTCATCTAAGGCTAAAAATTAGTTGTTTACTTACTTAGAAGTGGAGATATCCTATGCTCCCACCTTCTAGTACTAATTTCATCTTTGTGTACACCCAATAACAAATGATTGTGTTTGGTTTTTCTAAGTTATTGATTTTTTATATTGGTTTTTCTTATATAGGAAAATAATATGTTTATAGCTTAATTAGAAGTGTCCCAACTAAGAGTGGAATTCGAGCTAAACGAGCCGAGTTTTACCATGCTCAAGCTCGGCTCGTTAATTACACTAACTTTCAATTTAGCTCTAATTCGGCTCATATAGTTAAATGAGCAAGCTCGAGCCGAGCTTAAACGAGCTGAGCCCTAGCCAAGCCTGAGTGGCTTGGTCATTTTACTCTACAAATATGCTATTTGAGTTAAACAAGTCGAGCTTCATCAAGTTCATTTGTTACACGAGCTTTAATTTGAGCTCGAGCTCGGCTCATATAGTTAAACAAACGCTGAGCCCGAGCCGCTCGGCTCAAATTCCACCCTTAGTCCCAACTGTCCAAAAACTTACAAGAACTCTGACATATAGTATTCGTGATCATGGATCATGGACCATAGATTATATAGGAACAACTTATAGCAACTCTAACACGTAGTATTCGTGGATTATGGATCATGGACCATAGATTATATAGGAAAATAGTCCTGCATTTTACAATATCTAACGGCTTACAATATAACTCTAACACGGATCTAAATTGATAGCAAAAAATATAATATCGATCGTTCTTGGTTGTGCTACAACTTATATCCGGAAGTCAAGCTTGAACATACTATAATTTAACTTGATTATGTCTTTAATTGAACTCCGCTATCAAAGGTTACTTATGAAATTAATTGAGGGTTGATTTGGGCGGAGCTAGTCATTCCATAATTGAGTATGTCTAACTTTGCCAACACCTATTTCAAATTTTAAGAATCTCGAGAGTGTGGATAATTCCATAGTTTACTAAATATTTTTTAACGATATTAGACATCTTCAAATGAATTGAATTCTTGTGAGGTTGATCTCTATGATGTGGAGAACATCTACACCAAAACTTCTAACTAATCATTTTTAGTTTTTTTGGAGTTCGTTTTCGTGCAGTTCTTATAACAATTCCCTAATGAAAAAAGTGAAATATTATTATAGTTAATCAAGAAGAAAATTGAGGGAGAAAATAGGACGACTTATTAGTTAGGTTTCAGCCCTTCCTCACACTTTTCTTATATAGGTGAGGAGGGGTTCCATACCCCTTTTGTGATTGCTTACAAGAACTCTAACAAAAAAAAAATAAGATTAATGGTTCAGAGAAACGAGACAATTGGTAAAATAGAAATTCGAAACTATACTGACCTTCACTTGAATTTTACTAAATATCTCAGTAGATTTGAATGATATCAACTTTCGCTTAAAATTTTATAGTTATGTCAAATTTCCATAAAGAATATATACATTATATATTTCCATACAATTTCTATAATTTTTTTTGTATAATTACATCAAATTTCTTTAATGAAAATATTGTCATAAACCTTACATCAATTTTTGATACTTACAAGCAGCTAAATATATTCAAGTCAATAATTATACCCCTTAAATGCTTAAATCTTTGGTCAAGTCAAAATAGTTTCTTAAAAAAAAAAGAGCAAAATATATCAAAATGTTAGCTTAAAACGTGGCTGATTTGCCTCCAAAAAAACGTGGATTGGTTTGCATCTACAACAAAAATGTGGGGTATTGGCAACAACAAAAACCCAAAGTTGGGCCACTGTAGTCTGGCCCAGCCGGCCAGCCTTAAATTAGATAATTGAAGACAGCAAAAATTGATGTGCTTTGGCACAACAGAAAGTTTTTGTTTAAAGTCAAAACCCTTCTTCTTCATCCGATAGATCTCAAAACCAGGTTCACCTCAAAACCAGGTGCTTGAACCTTGAAGTCATTAATGGAAACCTGAAGAGAAAGAACAGATTATTAAAATAAAAGTATGCAAACAATTTCTAACTTTTCTCCTAATTTGACTATGAAAAAAGCTGTTTTTTTTTTCTCAAATCCCTCCGACCACTCCGACTACGTATCTGTGTCGTGTCGGTGTCGGTGTCGGTGTCGGTACGACACGGCGGAAGGAGAGGCGTACCCATGCAACACAGCCAATACATCTAGGAATAACACCATGTGAAATGTTTAGAATTGATTCCAATGTTGTAGATTCATTGATTTGGAAGTATGGGGTTATGGAGTTGTTAACTGTATGCCTTGCTTATAAGAATGATATTGAAGGACGAAGCAAGGTCTGAAATCTGAAGTATGGACTGAAACAAAATTTTAAATGTCGTAATACGTACTCTTAAGTTTAATTATTATTTAGCTTGACTATTAATTAAGTTTAATAAATATTGAGCTTGCTCTCTTCCTTTGATTGCAGCATTGTGATGGGACGGAGAAAGAAATGGGCCATAGAGTTTCATAGAGACAACAAAGCAAAGTTGTAGAGGTACGTATCCTTTGCTACTTTTTTTTTTTTTTTATTTTTTTTTTTTTGTGTAAAAAAAATAATCTTAAAGAAAAAAGGTCATCAGGTTAGTTGTAGGCAGATTGATTATGCCAGGTAGACATATTACCATAGGTCTAAACTTTTTAATTGGTTTTTTCTTTGGAATTTTCCTGCTTTTGGTAAAATCATATCCATTAACACAAAGCCTGTGAGAGGCCTTCATGTATAGGCTTCTTTCATCCAAGCATTTTGAAATATGTGTAATTGCAAGCAAGCTCTTTGTAAATTTAGAAAAACCTTATAAATATGTCAATTCCACTTTTTCCTGGTTTATTTTCATGAGAAATAAACTTTCTTCTTTGTTAACACTTTAGATTGTGTTTGATCGGTGAGAACAAATATATCTGACTGTTTATTTTAAACATTTCCTCTTCTGTAAGCATGAAATGTTGGTAGGCCATTACCATAGGTTTCTTTCAGTTGATCCAAGCGCTAACTGTAGATCAAGCTCTTTGGGCTATAAAAAGCAAGAAAGTTTAACAACAGGCATTGAAAGTGTTACACTTCACCTCATCAAGCTACGCCATCATCCCACCATATTCTATCATGTTGAGAGGGCTGCTCCTTTATTGCCATATTTATTTTCTCCGAAGTTCAACCCTCTCCATGTTGTAGAGACGTCGAATTGTTGATACTTGACTGACAGCAGGCTCTCATCTTCTTAGATCTTGGCTCCCAAGGCAAATTGCCAGAATTTTAGCGTGTTTGTAAAGCGTTAGGACAAGTTCTTGATGTGTATGGGCAATGCAGCCATATCAATTGACTTCACTTGTGAGGGGTAGGTGGTTACAATGAGCAGATGGTTGTAGCTTCTTCATATACCAACTAGAGAACACCATCATTGTTACTGCATAAGAGAACTCACGCAACATTGTCATTGCTACTGAAACGAGGACGTCAGAGTGACTAACGCATGCACTCTTATTCTTATTGTTGTAATCTCCTCTGTGAATTCAGTATGACCCTTTGTAATACATAGAAATGTTGCATAGATGCTAATATGCTATTGTAATCTATTCTTTGCAGTTTGCATGAATGGTTGACAAACCAACTATATGTAGTGGAGTTTGCATCCTCTTTAATTTGCTTTTATTTATTATCCATGTGCAAAGCACGGCATTTTGGCTAGTTATTTGTAATTGTTTAGCAGTGTTAGTGAAAATGAGCTGATTAACTTCTATTACATCATATTATTATATTAATCATATTGCTTATCTATACTGGTTGTGGAGGACCTTTCCCATGGGATCCATACCTGATCTGCATATTCTCATAAGGTGTCTATTTTCCTTCACATTTTTTTCTTAATAGGTGGCAACTCCTTGGAGGCTCATTGACCACTTGTCCAATACTTTAAAGGTTTTAGTTTTATGGACATTGAAATACTTGGTATGTTTTCTGTTTTCTGTTATGAGCTTTAGTTATTAACTTTTCTTCCCCAATATTTTTTTTTTTTGAAGGTTAAATCATTAACCCGGATAATCAGTTTCATTCTTTTGTCATATGTCTATTTTGGATGATGTCCCTTGTTATTCTTTGGTACAATTTATGACATCTAAAACATGACATTCTATTGACTGCGCAAAGTTTTCCATCAACTTATTGGTGCTTGGAACACAGACCAAATTTTAATACTTATAGTTTCAATCCCACCTCTTGCTTTACAGTAAGCAGGACACCCTACATTACAAAATATTGAAGCCCTTTAATGGTCAAAGTCCCAGAAGGACAATTGGAGAGAAATTCCTTGATGTCAAGAATAATTTGGTACACATATCTTTCTTCATTATAAAAGTGCCCACCTTTTTGCTTCCTCCAATAAAGCCTTTCACCTTTGGAATGCGCTCTATCGGCCATTTAGCCTTCAAGGAGGGAGGATGAACGGTAGGAGTATTGCCTGGGGCTTTTGAGATGCTATGAGGAGGGGCGTGGCTTATGAAAGTAAGATAAAAAGGATAATAAAATGTAGAGAATTTTACCTTTTTTTAAAAAAAAACCGTAAGTCGAAACAAATGACTGCTTGTCCCTAGGAGTTCTGTTTTAACAAACGATGTTTTGTACATGAAAAAATTGCACCCTTAATTTCGAAAGCAATTTATAGTGGTTTCTTGTCCCTAGAAGATTGTATCGCCTTTGTCCAGCCAAGTCCCATATTTTTTTTTTGTAGTGGTATGTGTGTGAACAACATTCCAAACACTTACTGGTTCAAGTGCTTTTCCTTTTTTATTTTAATTTCTAAATGGCATTGCATAACTTTTTTAATACAGGAACTTAATTTCCATCTGCGAATCTATTATTTACCTACTAATTATGACTTGCTTGTATTTGGCAGGTCTTGGATGAGGCAGATAGATTATTGAATGAGGAATTTGAGGAATCAATTGATAACATTTTGAAGGCCATTCCCAGAGAGTGAAAGACATTTATTTTCTGCTACCATGACAAAAAAGGTAAGATGTACATGTCTTGACAAGTTTTCCTGTTTTCTATCTGCAATGCTCTAATTCTTGTAATGACAAAGGGAACCCTTGAGTTCATAGTTTCAAGCTTTGTGACTATGGTTTTAATTATTATTTTTAATGTCTTTGGGTAACAACCATCAGCTTTCACTAATCTGTTACCTTGTGTTTCTAGGTCCAATAAACTACAAAGGGCATGTCTCATGGAATCCTGTGATGGTGTGTTCTCTTTCTACCGTATTATTTTACGTGATCTGTTTGTGTTCTTTATGGTTGAGGAGTTTATGATCTTTGCACAACTAGTGCTTGGTGTTGCACTATCTGCATAATTGTATCAGTTACGGCCTAATTCTCAGTTTTTCTGGTTTATTCAGATCGAGGCAGCTTCTAAATATTCCACTGTTGACACTCTGAAGCAGCAGTATCGCTTTGTTCCCAAGCGGTACAAGGTTTTCTTCTTTCCACTATAGTTTGCAGGATCTTGGGTTAATTGGGCATTAAAAGCTGTGTACTGAGCCAATTATTGAGAATTGACTTGGTTTGGGGCTTGTGATTTTCAGTGTGATCCCAACCCAAAGTATTCATTGTCACATATCCCAGAAACTGTATTCTTCTGTGCTAACCTCTATTTAATTTAAAATCACACGCAGGACTGCTACCTTGTATTTATTTTAAGCGATATACCTGGAAGTACATCAATGGTGTTTACTCGCACTTGTGAGTCAACGCTGCCTTCGGGCTTTGATTCTTCTCAAACTTGGGATTCGTGCCATCCCAATTAGTGGTCAAATGAGTCAGGTACTTTTATAATTTCTATGCACAAATTTGGACGGTGTCCTTGGTGGTGCATATTCTTTTCAAAACCATTATTTAGGTCGTGCCAAGTTTTACATCATATTCTTATTTTTTTTTCAATTTTGGTGTGTGTGTGTTTTGACATTTAAATTGCCATTTACCATCCCATGTTGGCATATTATCTATTTATGGATGTATATGTACTCTTGCGCCCCCCTCTCCCACACATTCTTTTAAAGTGATACTGTGTTAAAAACCAGTATAACATGGTGTGCATAACGTCAAAAGTTTACATAACATGGAATTTTTATATTCAATACCTCTTCTGTTCATATTGTTATCTGGAACATTTGACAGGCAAAGAGACTTGGGGCCTTAAACAAGTTCAAGGCAGGGGAGTGTCCCATTCTTATCTGCACTGATGTTGCGAGTCGAGGGCTTGATATTCCTTCTGTAGACATGGTTATCAATTATGATATTCCGGCCAATTCTAAGGTGAGTTCATTGATATCAGGGTTTTTGACATTAGGATAGTTTGGCAATTAGGAGTAGGGCAACAAGTATAAAGTCTCAAGATCCTTCGTTTGACCTAGTTCCTGGAGTGTTTTTCGTGCACTTCTGCTACTTGCGTGGTTTGCATATAGTGAATGGCCTTAATACCAGATGAAGATTGGCACTTTAAAAGGCCAACCTGCAAAACCTGCCTCTGATAAACACAGGATGTCTTGCTTCGTATTACTTGCACATTCTTGCTCTTTATCTTTAGTTAGCAATCCGCGCCTCAAATACTTTGATGTTCCTATTTCTGCTGATCTCTCAAAGTGTGTTTCAGGATTATATTCACCGAGTGGGTAGAACTGCTCGTGCAGGGCGATCTGGAGTTGCTATTTCACTAGTAAATCAATATGAGTTGGAGTGGTATATCCAGATAGAGAAGCTTATCGGTATGCATGACTGTCTTTATATGTGGAGAATCACATTTCACCCAGAAGCTGTTTTGATTATACTGATCACTAAAGCATATTCTGTTACATGTCATTTTGTTTCAGGAAAAAAGCTTCCCGAAGTTTCCTGCTCAAGAGGAGGAAGTTCTATTTTTCTCGAGCTGTGGCACAGGCTTAAAAGGCTGGCTCTAACGGTATTACTGTCGTTATCATCATTTATTTAAGTGTTTTTTTTATTCTCTTCGTAGTTAGTGGGAAAGTATAAATCAGTTCCAACATTGAACTAGAAATAACCAATGTCGTAATGAAAACCCAATGATTTAATGAACAGTTCTTGTTGATTGTGAATTCTAACGAGCTACATCTTAGGGTTCAGATCTGTTGATAGTGTCACCAGATTTAGTTCTTGAAAATTTGTTGAGCCTGCTGGAGTATCTTTCAACACCATTCTAGGAGTGCCCCAATGGTTGTTAAGTCTCGTTTGGAAATGCATGCCTCAATGAGTGATCCTCACTACTCTGCACAAATTATTTTTGAACTTTTTAGTTACAACCAATAATGATTTGAATTGATGATATTTGCAGAAAGTCAAAGAGCAAGGGAACAAAAGAAAAAAGAAGAGGGGTGATGATGATGGTGAAGAGGATGCTGACACATGCAAGTCTGAAGCGTGGGAACTCTTCGAAGAAGTCGCCATCAAAGAAGCCGAGGAGGTGATGGTTTTGTACGAGTTCATGCGGTTTTGGTAGGATTTGAAATTGTTTGTTTGGCGATATTTACTAGTGTTCAAAAGTCGAGGCTTTGGGGCAGTTTTGTTCTTGTGGTTGTATTTACAATTATCAGAACAAATGTAAGTGCATCTTGTTGATATAAATTCTTAAATTATAACTGTGGATTGGTTGTTGATTCCGTAGCAGCTAATGATTAATTGTTCTGTTTGAAGATGTCGAGCATGTGTTGTTTGAACTTTGAAAATGCAGGTGTTTACCATGGAAACGTTAAGGTGTGTTTTTAAGGTTGCAAGGGCAATTGAAGCTCATATGCGTAATTAATTGATTAGCAAAAGGTAATGATATGCAAACCTACAAGGTACACCGTGCACTTGATACCATTGCTACAAGGGAACATATTTCAAAGTATGGCTGGATATGTGGTTATTTGCAGTGGCTTAACTCTTAAATTGGAAGATCACACTTAAAGAGTATACGTCACCTGCTGCGTTTCAACAATCGTGCAGCCATAGACTCCCTTTAAAAAATGCTAATAACTTTTAGCAAGTAGTGAGACATCCTCTTGTAGCAACATGGGTTGATCTGCAATTCACTACTTAAGAGGGTAAAAGCAGTACAGAAATCAAGGCGAATTTCAATTTCGACAATGCAGTAAATGCAAAAAGAAATGTCTCTGTTAGACAGCTACTCTCGTCACGCCTTTCGGCTTGGTTTGAAAGCGTTAAGAAAAGTAAAGTAAAGAAAGCCTACACTTGCAATGGTCAAACTAAACAAAACAGCCATACCAAACGTAGAAAGTACATCAAGTCATAGATGGCGGCCAAAAGCTGCCAACGAAGTAGTTGTCAGCCTAGAAATCAAGAGATGATGAGAGAACTTGAATTCGATTAGTTACTTCTCAATTAGTCAGTTAGTGGTAATGTTCAATCCATTGTTGAGAATGCAGATTGCAGATGGTGGGTTGTATTATTTATTGGGTTGTAAAATCATTCATACGGCAATTAATAATTTCGCTAAGTTTCTTGTCTGTGAGTAAGAATAAACTTGATTAATTTTAAATCTCTCATGTGTAATTCTTATGTTGTGAGGAGTAAGAAAAAGTATGTTAATTATCATTTAAAAAACACTTATTCTGACTCTTTCATTTCACCACTCTTTTTGTTGCAATAGAAATTGAGTTTACTTTGAAATTGTATTATTTATTTAATGAATATAACACACAAGATTCACTTTCTAAGTATGGGTTGAGACGGAAGAGAATAACAGATAGTAGATAGTGATGACTGATGAGATGGTGATGAAGTCTTTGATGACTGATGAGATGGTGATGAAGTCTTCGGATTGGTTATCGAAAGCAAAAAAAAAAAAAAGGTCTCGGTATTAAATATAGATACTAAAAACTAGGGAGAAAAAGAGAGAAATGACTTAATTTTGATTTCAGATGGTATTTATTGAGGAAGTTATACATAGGTGCTACGTGGTGATCAAATAGAAGGGCTCTATCCACGCTTGAAGCGGGTAGGCTCCTTCAAAGTAAATCTCAAGGGTATATAACTAAATTAAATTTCAGGGCTACAAACGACCACAAGTCAAAACAACGTACATAACCCAATTTCAGGGCTATATACAATCAAAATTCAAAACATCCTACACCATGGAAGTTGAAGGGCCCCCAACTCACACCCTCTCTTTCATTTGTTGCCATGTCCCCACTGTAGAACTGGAAACCGGCAAAAAAACAAATTTCACAAAGAGACAAAATTAATGAAGGGGAGAAAACACATGTCTGCTGCTTTTCTGGATTACTTTAATTGATCCATGTCGGCAAGATATAACCAGCATATCCCTATTCAATCAGAATCCATTTCAATCTATCTGATCACGACAACTTCACTACTTAATCATAGATTTCAAGAATATAACGCACATCCATTGTCAGTCTAATAGTTTGGTGCGCAACAACACAAAATCACAATAGAATAGTGGATACAGGTAGCGGGTTTGCATTTTTCAGCTCAATGATTTTTTTCCGACCCGCCACTTATATAGACGTGTAAAAAAAACTTTAAATTTGACAACTATCCTAGCTGCCATCAACAAAAGAGTATAGGGAAATTGACATTTTCTGATTAAATTAAATTCCCAACTCTCTATTTTGCCCCCCGGGTCCTCCTCACAGATAGAAAAATAAATTTGATAGCAATAATATTGACGGGTTAGTGTTTTGTCGCACCATATATTATATTGGATCACAATTTTAATGATATTTGGTGGGATGGAGTACCATTGGACTTGGCCTTATATGGCCTTGAGTACTTAGTTCAGATTGAATTGGCTTTGCATGCAATTCTCAACAAGGGAAACCCACAAGATATAAATTATATTACACAAGTGGATGATGTATTAATTCCAACATCCCCACATGGTGCGTCATTCATCCCCTATTCAATCCTCTATAAATTAGAAGCACACTACATACACATACTCAACTCATCCTCTGAAGTGTCTGTTGTCTTTCAACATTTCAAAAAAAAATGTCTCATTTAAAAACCTTTTTTGTTATGGGATTCCTCCTAGCTATTGCTCTTCTGGTTATTTCTTCTAAAGTAGCAGCAGCTGATAGTCAAACTGCTGAAGTTGGTGAGTCTGACATTAAATACGTAATGTATTAATAAAACCAATTACCTTCTTTCTTGTACCTAGTTTTTGAAATTTCCATGATGTTAAAATATGTCTACGAGCTAGGAACACTAACAATAATCTAGTTGCAAGATACATTTGCAAAACAGTAGTAACTCGAAAGCTATACACAAGTAATACAGTACATACCACACTGAAAGACATAGTGCTTGAGGCCGGCCTATTAGCATTGCCTAGCTCTTAGCATACCTTAAATGCCACCTTCTAGTAGTAAATGTAGTAATGTCTAATTAAGTTATATGTTCATTCTCATAATTTCATTGTAGTACATACATTATCTATTTAAGATTTTATATTAATTAAGTAATGCATTAATCATTCTCATTAACAACTCCTGTGCTATTTCGTTGGCAGAGAACAATGAGAGTTTAGAGGATGCTAAGTATGGTGGATACGGTGGTGGACGTGGGGGTGGATACGGTGGTGGACGTGGAGGTGGATACGGTGGAGGGGATGGATACGGTGGAGGGGGTGGATACGGTGGTGGACGTGGGGGTGGATACGGTGGTGGACGTGGAGGTGGATACGGTGGTGGACGTGGGGGTGGATACGTGGTGGACGTGGGGGTGGATACGGTGGTGGACGTGGTGGTGGATACGGTGGAGGGGGTGGATACGGTGGAGGCGTCCCCTGTTGGAATGTAATTAAAAGCAAAGTGGGGGGTGGTTACAATGGTGGAGGAGGCCGTGGTGGGTGCCATTATGGTTGCTGCCATTGTTGCAATTACACTACCGTATGTGTCCCTAGTTTGATATAAATAAACTCATGGTGTGGTGTATATATGCCGTGTTTATACTCGAATAACAAAAGTTGCATTGAAAATATGTTGCTTCTGCTTTTACGGTTGTAAATATACTTCCCCAAATATATAAATTTAAGTATTGAGTTGAAGGACATAAAATTATATGTAAAATACTTTTTTTTTCTGCTAATGTATTATATGTAAGAGTTCATGGTTGTTACAAAATATAAAAACATAAACAAAAGACTTTCTTCAGCGAACTTAATTTATGCATATGATTAGGGTGATATTGGACACACCCATATAAACACTCTCATACCCCATAACTAATTAAAGTTGTTGTCATACTCCAATAACCGCTTTAATCCAATAACATCTTCCAAATTAATTTGGGGATTTCCAATAGGGGCAAAAACAAAAAACACACACACACACATAGACTTTTTTTCGGCCCCCCCCCCCAAAAAAAATCAATGAGAAGATTTTGTCTGTCTTGGATGCCTCGGGTTCGGGTAGAGTGGATTTGGGCATGTTCTTTGTTGTTCTTGCCCTCCGATAAATAAAAAAGAATTGCTTTTGATGCTCTCTTGTGGCGGTCAGTGAATGAAAGCATTTCGCGAGGTTCGGAGAGTTTGATGCATTGGCATACATTAAGTTGTTGAGGGTTTACATCCCATCCATGGAACCAGTGGAATGTTAGAGATACATGGAGAAGCCGATGTATCGTAATTCATTTCATCATTGAGTTCATTGTGATGTTTGATGATTCTTGATTGGGGTTTTTGGAATCATGACCACTATGGTGAAGCTTGAAACAGGGATAGGACTCGCATGGTCATCATGCCGCCTGCTCCTGTGTGCCATTATCCCGTTATTGGGTCACACTTCAAGGAGATGAAATCTCATTATATTTTAGCTTGTGTAATCAATGTTACAGTGAAGGAAAGGTGCCATCCTCCTCCAAGTAGGAAGAGTACAAGTTCAAAGAATATAGGAGTGAAGTTGTGAAAGATAAGTGCATGATTTTTAGTTTGCATTTGAAAAATAAGTCTAAGAATGACCATTAGCTTTTGTGTATTTAGTTTTTGAAGATTGTGTACCATTAGTCCAATACCCCCCTTCTAATTGTTCATAATTATATATAGATGATAGATGTGTTTGACCAGTCTTGTACTTTTTGTTGACTTTTACTAGATCCAAAATTCCAAAAGTTTCCACCATCTATATTCTAATAAATGGCAACATGCCACTTGGAAAAAATTTGTAATATAATGAGGACTATCAAAAATTAATTGGCTGGAAAGGGGACCAACACCGCTGATGACACTCCATAAGTGAGATAGATCCTCTCATTTTCAGTCGCCATTAAATAGATAATGTCAAATTGACCATCATGAACTTAGAAATTGCATAAAGAAGGTTTTTTAGAACATTTCAGACTTTAGTGTATATGGGTCGGTCGGTTGGGACGTTGGGTTTACACCGAAGAATATCCATTGCAAAATAAAAGTTGGGATAACAATTACAAAGAGTTATTTTGTTACCAAAAAAAAAAGTTACAAAGAGTTATTTATACTAGCAAATATGCACGCCCTTTGGGTGTCAAAGTCTCAACGCCTTGGATGTGTTTGTTCAATGTTTCATGCAGTAAACTTATCTAAGATATGGGACAATTTTTATCCCATTTCAAAACTAATGTATAAGAGCGATAATTTAATTTTAAGCAAGCCGGGAGAACGAAAGCATTACTATGAGTGTTGGGACCGCTTTTACACTCTCCTTTGAAGTGTCCACCCTGGTTATGAAAGTGGCAATTAGTCCAATTTTTTTTCACTAAAGGACTTTAGAGGCATTACATTCCTCAAAGACTTAGAGATTTGAAAAGTGGTCAAGTCAGCCGGTGACCTGCACCACCGGGCGGTTCTCACTATCGAAGTAACGATTTCACGGATGGGTAAGTGCAACCCTCATTCGCTGCTCCTACACCCCATCGCATTACAGTAACACTGCATGATAAAGACAAGTCAATTTGGCATACCTACGGCTCGGGTAAGTTATCATGGTACGGCAGATGGGTGAACTCCGCTCTTCGAGGGAAATGGCGAAAATGCTTAAACAAGTGAGTTAAGGTTAGTTTTTTATTTCGCTTAGTGTCCGCTATGTCCCAAGCAATTTATTTCTCATTAACCCCATAATGGTGGAACTTTTATGTAGCCAGCTACGCTTTTTTTTCATATTAAGATTGTTTAACTTTATTTTGTAGATATTACAAAAATTTCACGCTTTTCAACGGTATTCCACTAACCTATTTATTTAAATACTTTGAGGACAAAGCATGCTTTTGTTTGTAGGGCATAGAAACACGCCAAGAATTACAAGCATCTAATAGATATAGATACGATAATACGCACTTGTTTTCTAGTTAAAAAATTCAAAATTTTAAAATATAATAAAAAGTATACTATACACTTAGGAATATCGGGTATTGTTTTCTTTCTACGCCTCAATAATCTAGAAGTTTCATCGTGAAATTTTCATTAGAATAGTTTTTAGAAACTTAGCAATATGTAGGTAATAATCCTTTTGCATCTATCTATAAATATGTTGCTTAGTATCTACATTGTCAAGTGAAGTTTCTAAAATCTAGGCTGGAGTACTTATTCTACAAATCCCGTGGAGAATATAGCCTAAAGCCTTATATGATAAGGAACATTTGAGAAATGACACAAGGGAGAAGTAAAATCCGATAGAGAAATCACATGTACACTTGCTTGATTACTATACCATATCCTAAGCTTTGAATTTAGCCCTCTTTTTGATCGATATAGCTTAAATTCAAACCTATGAATTATTTTCCGCTTAGTCAGCCTCTCCGAGCCTTTCGAAAGCCTTTCACAAAACCACAAATCCTTTACCCCTCGCTATTAAAACAAAACAAAATAAAAAATCAACCTACCCAATTTTTGAATAAGTCCGAGAATAGAGATAAGAATAGAAAAGAGAAGAACCGCAACTCAAGAATTCGCTAGTCGCCTTAAGAGAAAAGTAAGTTTCCATCCAAATAAAAAATAAAAATAAAAGGAAATAAAAGAGTTAGGAACTCCAAAAATAGAATCAAGGAGTCAAAGCCAAAGAAAAGAAAAAGAAAAAATATGGCTAAGAATGGAAACAAAGTGTGAAGCAAAAGTAAAGAATAAGGTTTCTAGTTACATAATATGAAAAACTTTATTATCTCAGACTTGTCCTTTGAATATCCATTTCCTTCCTTCTTAAACTATCTCCTAATCCCCGCAACACCTTAATAAAGACCTCTATCTCAATTAGGAATAAGTTAGTGTGGATAGGCAAGCGGCGTATGTGTTTGATCGACTCGCTTCCTTTGTATGTCATTGAGATTGTTAGGTAAAGTGTGGATAAGAGCCCAAAACTGTAGTTTTTTAACCCTTTAACAGTCATACTTTTTAACCAATATGTGAGTAATACTCAAGAAAGTTAACACCGACACGCGTTTTTATGCATTTGTGCTTCAAAGTCCATTAGGTGCAGAAAATGTGCCACTTAAGCCAGAGATAAAGAAGCAAAGGCTAAGCATTAAGGAGTTCGATTAAAGGCCAAGATTCAAGAAGACAAAGTTTTTCTAAAAGCCCTACTAAAAGCCGAAAAGTCGACGCTGGGCGTAAAAAAGACACAAAGTCGCCAGAACTCCGGGCCATATCTTTGACTCGACTCTGAACGGGGCCTACCTTATGTCAAAACGACCGCCTCGAAAGAGCTTTCCAACGGTCTAAGACTGATCCAATCAGAGGAGAAAAAGTGGACAAAAGTCTGCTGGAAGCCAACTGCAGCCAAGAGGCCTTTTTGATCGAAAATACTTGGTTTTGGGCTGATTCTCTAGCCCAAAACATGGCTCCAAGCCCATGCACGATTTTTGATCTGAAAGTATAAAAACTAAAGCTTAACTTTTGTTAATGGTAGATTTTTTCGGAGAATAGTAGATTTTAGGTTAGAAAAATAGCTTTGTAATAGAAAAGTAGCCATTAGAAATAGCTTCTAGATCTAGATTTAATTGTTTTAATTAAGTTAATTTCAAATCCAATTTTGTTTTAGATTAAACTATTAGAATCATTACTGAATTAGTTTGATTAATAAAATAGCTAGTTGTTAAATTCGATTCTTGTCATTTACATTTTGTGTTAGATCCGATTCATTTATTACTTGTTATTCAATTCTTAGTTATTAATTAGATTTTAATTATTGTTTAATTTAGATTAGTAAATTTCAATTCTTATATCATGTTTAGTTTAAATTTAATCGAAATGATTACAGTAATGATTCTCGCTAAACCTCCATTAGAGGGGGTCGAAGCCTCGATGAAAGCTTGATTCCCACTATCGTAGAATCGGCCGTAATTTCCTTTCCACTCTAAAAACGATTAGTTCACCATGAGAATGGGTTTAATCATTCACATGCAAGTTATGAATTGGTAGGAATGCCATGTGTAATTAGGGATTAGGAAGAACCAATTGTCTCGCTGGCAGCTTCATTCGATTTCACGAAATTTATTCGGTCGTTAAATAGGATTAAGTCGAAATAGGTGGAATCAATCCCCTCTAAACTCCTTATCATAGAATCAAACGTAGCATTCCCTTAGTTGTTCTGGATAGTTGACTAGTGCATCTTTGTGGGTAGTTGCATCGTAGTCTAGTTGCCTTTTCGTGAAATCTCTCATTAGACTTTTGTGAGTTAGAATACTTTATACTTAGAGAACATTAACACGGAAGGACTAGGAGAGTGGAAACCGAATCACTCTACTCCACTATATATCTCATAGGATTGAGAGTAGAATTCTTTGATAAAAATAGACATGTAGAAAGTTTTAGTTTACTTCACGCTTTTGAGTTCATCGCTCATTTCATTAGGTAGACTATTCATTTTATCTTTTATCGCGCGACCGCATTAATCGAGTAAATTAAACTTGAGTGGAAAAATCAGAGTGGTTTTGTCTTGACATTTATGTGAGGACCTAATTAAGGACGCTTATTCCAAGTTTTAGAAATGGACCCTCGCTAGTTCATTTCATAGTATTACTCATTGTATATATGTTTATTCACAGATGATTGATTATTATGCATATATTAGCTTAGGTTTCGAATTGATTATTTTGTATTCATTAAGCAAGTGAGATGTATAGATAATCGAGACATAGATAAGGAAACAATAGTTTTATTTCTGAGTCGCTAGTATAGATGAAGTTTGTGAGTACCTTTATTAGAAAATCCTCAATGAGGTTATAACTCGCCCACTAGGGAATTCCTAGTGGTTTAGCGCCTTGTCGTGATATGGTCAATGCAATCGCATTCTCGTGAAACAAGATTAGTTAAATTCTATTTTTGGTCACTTATGTTAATTTCTCATATTTGCTTAAGGACAAGCAAATGTCGTTTGGGGGTGGTTTGATAACAAAATCAAAATTGTAGTTTTAACTCCTTAACAATAATACTTTTAGACCAATTACGCGAAGTAATAAATAAGAGTTAATGCTAATTATATGCTTTTATGTATTTCGTGCATTGAAGTCAATTATGTGCAAAATATGCCACTTTGGCTTATATAAAGGAGCAAAGGGTTGGTTTCTAAGAAGTTCGGATTAAAGGCCAAGACAAAGTAAACAACACACAAAAGTCGTACAACTTCCAAAAGATCGTGATCTTTGGACTCAGCCTCCTAATTGGGCGAACTTATGTCAAAACGACTGCCTCGGAAAGAGATTTCCAATGATTTAAATCTTGACCCAATCAAAGAAGCAAAATTGGACGAAAAGCCTATCAAGTCAAAGCCACCTTGAAAGGGCCCTCAGATCAAGAAATCATTTTTTAGGCTCGATTTTTTCCCCAAAACATGGACCCTCAGCCCATGCACGAAAATATGGATCTGGTCTCCTCCATTTCCACACACAAGACTTAGCTCTAAAGGAGGAATGAGCTTAGAATAGAAAGGAGCCATTAGAGTAGCCATTAAACCTTAGTTCTTAGATCTAGTTTTGAGAATTTTAATTAGTTTTCATTCCTTGTTTTAATCTAGATTATTGAATGATTGTTATTATTCATTAGATTAAATAAAATAGTTAGTCTTGATAATTTCGGGTTTGACTTATTGAATTACTTAGATCTAAATTCAGTTATTAGTTGTTATTCATTTCTTAGTTATTTAATTAAGTTTTGAATTATTGATTATAATCGCTATATTAATAAAAGTTAGAATCTTTATGTTATGTCTTATTCAATTTCATTTGGAAATAATAGTTTAATGAATCAAGGCTAAACCTCCATTGAGGGGGTTTGATGAAGCCTTGATGAAAGCTTGATTGTGGTAGTATAGAATCGCTATAAGAGTTTATTCCACTCTAGAAGGTCGCTGATTCGCCATGAGAATGGGTGGACATCCCTCACATGCTAGTTATGAATTGGTAGAGATGCCATGCATAATTAGGATTAGAATGACCAATTACTACCAACAAGAACGTAAGAATCGATTACAACAATCTATGCTAGTTTCTTAAGTCAGGTTCAAGGTAGATTCAATTCCCCCTAAATCTTATTCTAGATTCAAACTTTAGTATTTTCGTAACATTTTATAGTATAATTCATAAAACTCTCATCGACTTTGGTAGGATTGATAGTCCCAGGAAACTTTGAGTGCTAAAGAACTAGGGAGTGGAATGAATCTTCTATTCCAACTCTACTTCAATAGTATCGAGAGTAGAAATCTTTGATAATAACGGTATAGTTTAGTGTTTAGTTTTACTTTTGTTTAGAGTTTCATCGCTTTTATTCATTAGTAAAACTATCAATTCTATCATATCGGTCCTTCAAGAAAAGAATGAGCGCCGTAATCTTTTCCGGGTACCGCATCACTTCGAGCTCCCTCAGAGTCGCCTTTGTCGCTCATGATCCTCATCCGCCAGCGATTTTGCATTTGATATCGCGACCCATGTCGCTGACTGGGTCCACTTCATTTAATTGCTTTACCGTAAATCATATTTATCTCTAGAGTCGGCCGTTGAGCGGTCCAAGATCTTGGGTCCCTTTAACCGACGTGATCGATCTCCTCAGTCGTACTATATTTGCCCCGCTTGTTTGCCACAAATTGCTTCAAATACCCCTTTCAATCAGATCCTCAGTAGTTCATTTTTAGGGTCCCGCAGTTCTCGTGTCAGACCCTTACTCTTATGGAACTTGCAAGATTCTTTGGTCTCGTACCCGTGGAACCAAGCTTTAAGCTTTAGTCGCCATTTGAGGTAGCTTTGATTTTTATCAAGTCTAGAACCTCATCCGACATTTTGTTCGAGAGGCAAAGTTTTTGTCCATCAAGGAAGAGCTTCTTCAGCTCTTTCCACACATGACTTCTTTTTTTGTTGCTTTCCATCCGCACCACCGCTACATTCCCGGTATTGCCCTCTCCGGGCATTCGGCCCCTTTGATGGGGATTCGCCCCTTGGCGACCACGATTATGGTCTCTTTTGATTTTCGGCGGGAAGAATTTACATTCCCTTCGAGGAATTCCGTAAACTATCCGGACTAGCTTTCTTCGATTCTTGACGCCTGCTCAAGACATCTTCTTCCCACCCCGCATGAGTTTCAACCCCGCCAAGGAGTTCCTCTAAATCACGGGTGGTTTTCTCGAAAAGATCCCAATAAGGCATTGTTTTCATCCAACCCTTGTTTAAAAGCTATTATAGCAAAATTGCTCATCACAAGACTCTATTTAGATGAAAATTTTCATGAACCATTGCATGTAAGATCTCGCCTCTCCATCCTTTTTCTTGATGTTGAACACCGATCGATCCGCTTAGGTTGATGCTTATTGCATGAGCACCCTGCTATGAAGGTCCTAAATAGTTCTTTTCTCGAGGACCTGATCCGACACTCGTGTAATCTGGGTACCACTAGAGTGTAGATCCGCATAAGGAGGCTTTGAATTCTTGACACATGACATGGTCATATCTCTCATATTGTCCCATAGTGGCACGATATTCTTGAATACGCGGATCCACTGGATTTGACTTGCCATCGGATCTGCTCCTTCCACACGCTGCTTTTATGTTGCTTTCCATCTACACTATTGGTTACATTTTGGTATTGCCCTCCGGCATTCGGCCCCTTTGATGGGGATTCGCCCTTTAGCCACCAATTCCGCCTCCTCTTTTTTTTGAAGGGAAGAATTTTCATTCCCTTCGAGGAACCCGTGAACTATCCCACTAGTTTTCTTCGCTTATTGACGCCTATTCATGACATCTTCTTCCCACCCCGCATGGGTTTCCATCCCCGTCAAGGAGTTCCTCTAAATCACGGGTGGTTTCCTAGAGAGAGATCCTAATAAGGCGCTGTTTTCATCCAACCCTTGTTTAAAAGCTATTATAGTAGTCCGCTCATCACAAGACTCTATTTGGATTGAAATTTCCATGAATCGCTTGCATGTAGGATCTCAATGCCTCTCCATCCTTTTTCTTGATAAAGAACGCATCAATCCGCTTAGGTTGATGCTTGTTGCATGAGTATTTGTTCACGGAAGGTCCTACATAGTTCTTCCGAGGACCTTATTCGACGCCGTAATCTCAGGGTACCATTGGAGCGTAGATCCGCATAAGGAGGCTTTGAATTTTTGACATACGACATGGTCATATCTTCCATATTGTCCCATGGTGGCATGATATCCGAATACGCGATCCACCGTGATCTGGTTTCCAACTAAAGACACCGAACTTCAGGTTGTCTCAGAACCACGAGATATGGTTTTCTCATCACCGCGGATGCTAAAAGAGATCTTCCCCGCCCCATTATGGCAAACTGAATAAGGGAGTCTTGCATTTTTCTACCCTTTGCTCGCATCCGATGCATCCGTTTGGATCGAGGTCATTCTTCCCAGCTTCCCATGCGCCTTCTTCGGTAGAATGCTTCTTGGTCCGAAAGCTTTTCTCGTGGTCGGGGTTGACATCACGATCCCGGTCGGTTGACTCGCTCGATGTCAGATCCGAAGTCCTCATCCGAAGTTTGTCAGATACAACCTCGATGTCTCGCTGATGAAGTCGACCCTACGCCAGAAGTTCTTTGCACGACCACCTTCCTCGAAGGTTGTCATCATCGAGATCGATGAGTGGCTCATTCCCTGTGTCAGATTGATACAAATGCCTCAGCAGTTGTACTTCTCGTTTAAGATTGCTCCTTTGCTGTTCCAGATCTAGTACTGCCTGGCTTGCCTGAACAGACTCTGGGTTGGTGAAGAAAACATTCTCACTTTCTTGACGCTTCTTGAGCGTTATTCTGGGGCTTGACCGGAATTGCTGAAAAGGCCTCGGTCGGGTCATGGGTTTTTGGAGGGGGTTATTTGCATCGTAGTGACCAGCGTTGTCCCCTCTTCGTGTGTCTCTCATGCTCTTCTTCTCTCACAACACGCCACGCGGTGGTAATGCCATCCTTTGTTTTCTTTGCTCTCGCCATCATAACAAGAAGATTTTTTTAGGCTAAATCAATCGCCTAGAATGAATATTTACCTGTTTTGTCCCCACAAATGGTGCCACTAGATGTAGGGGATTTTTGAGTTTTCCCCGATCTTTCTCTCAGTACCTTGTGATCTTGGAACCATTGAATAAATGGAGATGGGATGAGATGATTATGAACTCGGGGTTGAACCGTCGGACGAAAATGCCACGATCTCCTTGTTTATTATGGAGAATCAAACCCCATCTCTTGCGTAGTTCCAAAGAGCGAAATCCCTATGGTTTATATAGGAAAAGCTTTGAGAGTCCTAGGGTTAGGTCTGTCTTCACTTTGCCAGAGTTCCCTTCCATCTTTGGACTCTATCTTCCTATTAGGAATTCCTTTTTATGGAAGTCCTGAATCTAGACCATATCTTTATGAGAGGTAAGTTTCCTTGTCGATCATAATGTTCTATCGTGTATGGGAAGATTATATCTACAAGGTAACTCCTAAGATATGTCTTCACGATTCCTTCCTTATCATTAAAAATCTCCATCTTCAATTCTCTTCTGTTCATGAACTGTCTACATCAGTTCCTAACGATTGGGGTAACTGTTATGTTGGAAGGCGGTGACCATGTGCCAGCACATGCTTATTAAACACTGCGTATACGCATCGAGATTACTTACTTATAGAACTGATTTGATGGTCCTCGTCTCATTCTGAACATCTATAATCTTAGGTTATTTCCCATACACGTGTCATCTGTTCAGTGACGGGAAGTCCCCCCTACAAAGCCTATTGTGTAGTGAAAGAGATGAACTTCAGTCTAGATCAAGCGGGAGAAAGGAGGAACCTTCGTCGTGAATTAGAGGAATTGAGAAGTGATGCTAATGATAAGTCAAGGATTTACAAGGATAAGGCTAAAGCATTACATGATGGAAGAATTCTGAAGAGAGAATTTGAACTTGGATTGAAGGTTCTGGTCTACAACTCTCGTCTAGAAATTTTCCTTGGAAAGTTGAGCTCTAGATAGACCGGATCATTTGTAGTAAGACATGTCACAGCTTTTGAAGCTATTGAAGTAGAAGACATAAAGAGAAGGACTCGTTTCAAAGTCAACGCTCATCGACTAAAGCCTTTTCTAGAGTTACCTACTGGAGAAGTGGAGGTCGTTTTTCTCAAGGATCCGGTTTATTAGACCACTGTTGAAACGAAAAATTGGGGTAAGTTACCTACACACCTTAAAGATTACATTCTATGTCTTGTTGAACCTGCTACTCTATCTAGTTTAAGTTTTTTGCATGAGGAAGCCAAGTGTTGTAAGCTTGACTCATTAGGATCTCATTAGTATAAGTGCCACCGATAACTGGGCCTTAAGAACTTCATAACTTTATCCTTTACTGAGAGGAGTTGCAAGCCCCGGAGTCAAATTCTCATAACTCAAGTAGACCGAAAGTATAAAATGTCTACAGGAAGTAAGCATGTTGTTAAGAGATCAGTTTTGAGATGGAAACCTAAGTGTTCACCAACCGTTAGTTTGTGGGATTACTCCCCATTGACATTCAAAGGAAGATTATTTCTATCGCTCGTGTAGGGTTCGGTAAAAGTTCATTTGCGCGTAAGAGGAGAGTGCATAAGCTAGGTTGGCATAAGAATTGCCATTCTGAAACTTGTCCTAGGTTACAGCCATTAAGAGAAAATTGTTGGTACAAGGTATACTTTTGTCAATCATCTGTTGAGATAGATCGGAAGAATCCCTACAATGTGAAACCTTGTGGGTGGGAATACTAGTCTTGAGGATCTAACTATAAAGGACTCAAAAGTCTTGAGAATCTGACTTTAAAATAGTCACATTACGTCTTGGGGATCTGATGTAAAAAGACAAAAAAAAAATATATATATATATAAAATATTGATACATGATTATGAAGACTAATGCTGATTGTAGGGGGATTTCCCATCACTGAACAGATGACACATGTATAGGAAATAACCTAAGACTATAGATGTTTAGAATGAGACAAGGACCATCGGATCAGTTTTGTGAGTAAGTAATCTCAATGACGTAAGACGAAGTGTTTAGTGGACATGTGCCAAGCCAATACGACACGACGCTTCCAACATAACATTTACCCTACCATTAGAACTCCATGTAGAGAGTTCCCAACGAAGGGGAACGAAGATGGCGATCTTTAATGATAAGGAAGGAATCGCGAAGACATATCCTAGGAGTTACCTTGTATATATAATCTTCCCATACACGATGAGACATTATGATCAACAAGGAAACTTACCTCTCATAAAGATATGGTCTAGATTCAGACTTCCATAAAGAGGGGAATTCCTAATAGGAAGATAGAGTCCAAAGATGGAAGGAACTCACAAGCGGTGAGGACAAATCCCAACCCTAGGACTATCAAAGCTCTTCCTAAATAAAACCATAGGGATTATGCTCTTAGAACTACGCAAGATAGGGTTTGATTCTCCAAAATAAACAAGGAGATACCTAGGTAGCCGTCAGACGGTTTAACTCTAAACTTACAATCATCTCATCCCATCTCCATTCATTCAAAGATTCCAAGATCACAAGGCACAGAGGAAGATCAGGGAAAACTTGAAAAATCCCCTACATCTAGTGGCACTGTGTGTGGGGACGAAAATCAGGTAAATATACGTTTCAAACGATTCATTTAGCCTAAAAACTCTTACGGTTGTAATGTCAGGAGCATAGAAAACAAAGGGTGGCACTACCACACGCGCAGACGCTATGAGAGAGAAGAAGAGCATGAGACACTTGAAGAGGGGTACAACGTTGTCACCACAACGCGACAACCCCTTCCACGACCCATGCTCTTCTAGCAATTCCCGTGCAGCCCCGTGAATAACGATCAAGAGGAGCGTCAAGATAGTGAGAATGTTGTCCCACCAATCCAGAAGTCCGTTTAAGAAAGCCAAGCAATACAGGCTTTGGAACAACAAAGGAGCAATCTTGAATCGAAGTACAAATTTCTGGCGAGGCATCCGTATCAATCCGACACAAGGAAGGATCCACTCATCAACCTCGATGATGACAACCTTCCGTAGGTGGTCGCAAAGAACCCAAGGTGTGGGGAGCTTGACGCGGCGACATCCGAGTCGAGAATACAAAGAACTCAGATGAGGACTCGGATACAACATCCGAACCAGAGTCAACCAACCAGAATCATGATGTCGACCCTCGACACAGAAAAAGAGCTCAGACCAAGAAACATTCTACTAAAGAAGCTGGATGGGAAACTGAGAAGAATGATCTGATCCTTCAGATGCATCGGATGACAAGTAAAGGGAGAAAAATGCAAGACTCCCTCGTTCAATCTGCCATAATGGGGGCTGGCAGATCTCCTTTCCCATCACGGGTGATGAGGAAACCACATCCCCGTGGTTACAAACAACTGAAGTTCAGTGTCTTTAGTGGTAAGTCAGATCCGGTGTATCACGTATTTAGGTATCGTGCCACTATAGGACAATATGAGATATGACCATGTCATGTGTCGAATTCAAAGCCTCCTTGTCGGATCTACACTCTAGTGGTACCACGATTACATGAGCATCGATCAGGTCCTCAAGAACTATTTAGGACCTTCATAGAGCGCGGTACTCGTGGCAACGAAAGCATCAACCTAAATGGATCGATGCACTGTTCAACATCAAGAAAAAGGATGGAGATTCAGTGAGATCCTACATGTAACGGTTCATGGAAATTTCCATCCAAATAGAGTCTTGTGATGAACAGATGACTATAATAGCTTTTAAACAAGGGTTGGATGAAAACAATGTCTTATTTGGATCTCTCTCCAGAAAACCACCCCGTGATTTAGAGGAACTCCTTGACAGGGTTGAAACGCATTCGGGGTAGGAAGAAGATGTCTTGAACAGACGCCAAGAAGCGAAAGCTAGCGTCGGACAGTTTGGAATTCCTCAAGAAAGGAATGGAAATTCTTCCCTTGAAAATCAAAGAGAGACCATAATCGTGGTCGCCAAAGGGCCGAATCCCCATTAAAGGGACGAACGCCCAGAAGGCAATACCGTAATGTAGCCGTGAGTAAATATGGAAAGCAACAAAAGAAGCCACGTGTGGAAGGAACCCGGAAGCCCTTCCCTTAATGGACAAAAACTTTGCTCCTCCTCGAACAAAATGCCGATGAGGTTCCGGACTGATAAAAATCGAGTTACCTTAAATGGCTAGCTCCGCTTAAGCCGTCCCCCCGGGTACCGTGAGACCAAAGAACCCACTTGCAAAGTTCCATAAGAGTAAGGATCACAACACCGAGACACGTAGGACCCTAAAAATGAACTACGTGGATCCGATTGAAAGGGGGTATTTGAAGCAATTTGTGGCAAACAAACAGCAAATGCAAAGATGCCGGCTGAGATCGAAGACGTTAGTTCGAACCCCCAAGGTACTAGACCGCCAATGGCCGACTCGGATAAATATGATTTCTGGTAAAGCAAGTAAACGGTGGACTGGTCATTGACAAAGGTGCGCTGATATCAAATGCGACGCCAAGGAGATGAGGATCATGAACGGTGAGTTGACTACAAGAGCTCAGTCAATGCGATACCGCGAAAAAGATCCGCCATTCTTTTCATCAAGCCGACTGCCTTTAACATCCAAAGTCCACATGAGGATGCACTAGTTCTCACACTCCCTTTGAGATTATGATTTGCACCATATTGGTGGACCTGTGCGTTCAGCCAGATGTACTCTACTATAATGCATTCAAAAAGTTGCGATCCCGGATGCAAAGTTGGTTGCCACCAGCCCAACCTATATGGATTCAGTGGGGACAAAGTGATAAGAGCCCAAAAATATAGTTTTAACCCCTTAACAATAATACTTTTAGACCGATTATGCGAGTAATAAATAAGAGTTAATGCTAATTACGTGCTTTTATGTATTTTAGGCATTGGGGTCAATTATTTGCGTAAATGTGTCACTTTTGGGAGATAAAGGAGCAAGGGTTGGTTGCTAAAAAGTTATGTGATTAAAGGCCAAGATTCAAGGAGAAAAGTACTTTTTAAAGCCCGGTCAAAGTCGAAAAAGTCAAAGTCAACACGGGGGCGAAATAACGATAAAAGTCAACATAACTTTCGAGAGGCCATATCTTTGCACTCAGACCTCGGAATTGGGCCTACCATACGTCAAAACAACCAAATCGGAAAGAGCTTTCCAACGGTCCAAGCCTTGACCCATTCAGAGGAGCAAAAGTGGACGAAAATGGCATTGAAGTCATTTCCAATTGAAAGCCCCGTTTTGGATTGAAGAAATTGGGTTTTGGGACCCGATTTTCTGGCCCAAAACATGGCTCCAGGCCCATGCACGAAATTTGGGATCTCTTTCTCCTCTTCAAAAGAGGAAAGGAGGAGACTAAAAGAACTAGACCTAGATTAGAAAATAAATTAGTCTAGACTCCAGTATTTAGTTTTATTACCTTGTTTTGAATTTAGTTTTGAATCAGTTTATTATTATTATTCATTAGATCAATAAAGTTAGTTAGCTATTGATAATTCTAGTTTCATTTTATTAAATTATTTTAGCTTTAATTCATAGATTTAGTTAATAATCATTACTAGTTTTAATTCAATCTTGCATAATTAGACTTTCATTTTAAATCAAATAAGTAAATTTATATTCTTTTATCATGTCCAGAGCGTAGTTTCGAGATGACATCTCCTACAATAATACCGGAACAGTCTTTCGAAGATTTGTTCCAAAGCACTACTTATGGTGCTTGGTCTCGCGAGGTGATCACACACGTAGGGCGGAACCGCTTATGGTTCTTGCTAGCATTTGTTCTTGACTTGCCATGCCCACTGAAATACAAGACCCATGGTGCTATTGGGTAGATAATATGCATGTCCGGGAGATAAGGTAAGTTTTTAATTCCATTTAGTGTCTGCTTATGTCCCAAGCAATTTAATTCTCCCCATAATGGGTGGAACTCTTATAGAGTCATACGCTTTTATTTTATATTAGTATGTTTTAACCTTGTTTTGCGAGATGTTCCGCAATTTCACGCTTTCTATGGTATTTTTCTACCCTCTTTATTTAAATGGTTTGAGGACAAAGCATGCTTCTTGTTTGGGGGTGGGCATTAGAATCACGTGTAATTAAGGCATCCTGTTAGGATATAGATATGTATAATATGCACTTGTTTTCTAGTTAAAATTTCAAAATTTCAAAAATATAAATAAATAAGTTATACTATACACTTAGGAATATTGGTATTGTTTTTTCTCTATGCTCTTAACAATCTAGAAGTCTCAATGAGCTTTTTGCATTAGAATAATTTTTAGAAACTTAGGTTAATATGTAGGTAATAATCTTTGCATCTATCTATAAATATATTACATGAGTATCTATGATTGTTAGCAAGAAAGTTTAAATCTAGGCTAGAGTACTTATTCTACAAATCCCGTGAGAATATAGCCTAAAGCCTTATAAGAGTGAAACATTTGAGAAATGACACAAGGGAGAAGTAAAATCCGGATAGAGAAATCACACGTCCACTTGCTTGATCACTAAACCATATCCTAAGCGAGAATTTAGGCCCTCTTTGGATCGATATAGCCAGAAATTCAAACCTAGGAATTATTTTCCGCTAGTCGCCCCTCTGAGCCTTTCTTTAGCCTTTCATAAACCACAAATCTTTTACCCTGTTACAAAAACAAAACAAAAAAAAAAATCAACCTACCCAATTTAGAATAAGTCTGAGAATAGAATGAGGAAGAAAGAAGAAGAGAAAAACCTGTGTAAACAAAAATTTGTTAGTTGCTTCAGAAAATAAAGAAAAGAAATTTCCATCCAAAGAAAAGAAAAATAAAAATAGAAATAAAATAAAAACTCCAAAAAATAGAATAAAAGGAGTCAAAAGCCAAAGAAAAAGAAAAAAAATATGGCTAAGGATGGAAACAAAGTGTAGAAGCAAAAGTAAATAACAAGGTTTTCTATAGTTACATAATATGAAGACTCTATTATCTTAGACTTGTCCTTTTGAATATCTATTTCCTTCCTTCTTAAACCATCTCCTAATCCCCTAAACACCTAATAAAGACCTCTAACTCAATTAGGAATAGGTTAGTGTGATAGTAAGTGGCGATGTGTTTGATCGACCCGCTTCCTTTGTGTGTCATTGAGATTATAAGGTAAAGTGTGCCCACTGCGCACTAGAGTAACGAAACTTGAGTAGAAAAATCAGAGTGTTGTATGTTGACTATTATTGTGAGAACCTACTTAAGGACGCTATTCCGAGTTTCAGAAACGGACCTGCTATTGCATTTCATAGTATTACTCATTATATATATGTTTATTGTAGATGATTGATTATTATGCATATATTACCTTAGGTTTTTGACTTAGTTATTCTTGTTCATAGCTAGTGAGATGTATAGATAATTTGGAGCATGAATAAGGAAACAATAGTTTTCTTTTTAGTCGCTTGTAGTATAGATGAAGTTTGTGAGTACCTTCATCGAAAAACTCTCACAAGGTTATAACTCGTCCCACTAGGGAATTCCTAGTGGTTTAAGGCCTTGTCAAGATATGGTCAATGCAATCGCACTCAAATAAAACGAGAGTAGATAGAACTCCATTTTTGGTTACTTATGCTAATTTCTCATATTTGCTTGAGGACAAGCAAAATACTGTTTGGGGGTGGTTGATAAGAGCCCAAAACTATAGTTTTAACCCCTTAATCATATTTTTAGACCAATTATGTGAATAATAAGTAAGAGTTAATACTGATTACGTGTTTTTATGCATATCAGGCTTCAAAGTCCATTATGTGCAGAAATGTGCCACTTTAGCGAGATAAATGAGCAATGGTTGGTTGCTAACGAGTTCTGTGATTAAAGGCCAAGATTCAAGAAGACAAAGCCTTTCAAAAGCCCGGTCAAAGCTGAAAAGTCAAAGTCAACGCAGGCAGAAACAGTACACAAAGTCAGTAGAACTTCCGAAGACCATATCTTTGGACTCAGACCTCGAAATTGGGCCTACCTTATGTCAAAATGACCAGCTCGGAAAGAGCTTTCCAATGGTCCAAGCCTTGAATCAATCAGAAGAGCAGAAGTGGACGAAACATCTGTCGAAGCCAACTGCAGCTGAAGAGCCCATTTTGGACTAAAGAAATTGGGTTTTGGGCCTGATTCTCTGGCCCAAAACATGGCTCCAAGCCCATGCACGATTTTTGGATCTGAAAGTATAAAAACAAAAGCTTAGCTCTTTGTTAATGGTAGATAGTTAGACCTAGATTAGAATAAGATTAGTTAGCATCCATTAATGAGTTTTAGAACTTAGTTTTAGAATTTCATTTCTTGTTTTAGATTAATTTCTTGAATCATTGAATATCATTCATTAGATAAATAAAATAGTTATTATTCTTGTCATTTCGATTTTTGTTATTTCAATCTATTAGATCTAGTTTTAATTATTGTTGGTTACCATTTCTTAGTTGTTAATTAGATTTTAATTATTGTTTAATTTAGATTAGTAAATTTCAATCTTGATATTATGTTTAGTTTAGATTCATATGGAAATGATTGAATGATTCTCGGCTAAACCTCCATTAGAGGGGGTGAGAAGCCTTGATGAAAGCTTGATTCCGATTATCGTAGAAGTCGCCGTAATTTCTATTCCACTCTAGAAACGATTAATTAAGCCATGAGAATGGGTTTAATCGCTCACATGCTAGTTATGAATTGGTAGAAATGTCATGTGTAATTAGGGATTAGGAAGAACCAATTGTTCTCCGCGTGATTCTCAATTCGATTACTGACGATTATCTTCGTCGTTAGTGAGTTAAGTTGAGTTAAGGTGGAATCAATCCCCCCTAATTCCTTATTATAGAATCAACGTAGTATTTCCGTAGTTGAATCAATTATAGTTTGTATCTTGTGGGTAGTTGCATCGTAGTATAATTCCCCCTCGTAAAACTCTCATTAGACTTAAGACTGATTAGTTAACTAGAAAACATCACATGCTAAAGAACTAGGAGTGGAACGAACTTCCTACTCCACTATATCTGTTCAATAGAAAGAGAGTAGAAACTTTGATAAATATAGACTCGTAAAAAGTTTAGTTTACTTACGCATCTGAGTTTCATTGTTCATTTCGTAGGTAAACCATCATTTTTTTTGTTTATCAACGACCCGCGCCCATACAAGGCTACTTCTGAGCGCGCCTAGCGCTAAAGCGCCTAAAGCTCGAGTTGAACCTGAGCGCGACCCATGCCCTATCAAGGTAAACTTCAAGCCCCTTTGAAGCTCGAACTCGAAATAGACCTTTAGCTGAATTCAGCGCCCTATCAAGGCTATTTCTGAGCGGGACTCGTGCCCTCTTCTGGAGCAGCCCGATTTTCACAGGTCAGTTCAAACTTCCATTTCTTCAAGTTATTCAGTGTTTCTAACTTGTTAAATACACTGAGCTCGTGTATACAAGATGCTATTGATAAGCGAAGTAAGGAGGCATTCAGGTACTTCTATCTTCCACTCCTCGCATCCCCTGTTAGAGGATTTATACTAGCATATCAGGGTTGTTTTGATCAAGTTGTCATGTTTATTTAATATTGGAGTTAGCCTTGCATGAGATTAAGGTCGGTAGAGAAAAAAATGACTAACATAATCTATCGTGGAGCATCAACACACACACCTATCTAGTATACCACACACCACACCGAAATAATAGCTGAAGAAAGAGAGTCTCCTCTCTCTCACTTTTACAAAGCCTTGAACTATAGTCCTAAATCTTGCATCGTTCTTGCAGACCCAGTGGGGGATTTCTGAATCCCCCCAAATATATTTAATTTGTTACCCGTCTTTCATGGGTTAGACCATGAAAAACCTTATCAACATATGCGTAGGAATGAACAAGTCCTTACCACATTCCATCATCCTACGGTTGGTGCTGAACAAATTAAACTGGGGGTGTTTCTTTTCACCCTAGCCGACAAGGCGGCGTCTTTGGTTAACTCGCCCAAGCCTAATTACTCAGGACTCATGGGCCAAACTTGTTCAACTATTTATGGAACATTTTTACCTACCATCAAGACAAATGAAATGCTTTCCAAGATTCATTTTTTTCGACGGAATCCTCATGAATCCTTTTTAGAGGCTTGGAATTGTTTCAATCGACCTTCTTATTGAGTGTCCACATCATAACTTCCGCCAAAGACACGTTAGTTCGCGGCCTTTTCAAGGGACCGTTACACCACCATAAAGAGGTCCTTGACATAATGAATGGGGGTAGTTTCCTCAGTAAAGAAGCCTCAGAGGCCTATAAATTTCTAGAAGATCAAACAAAACGTAATAATAACTGGGGGGGGGGGGGAGGGGTAGTAACGATATCTCCCGCTATGCTAGTTCTTCTTCAATAGTTAAGGACGTCGGTATGTTTGAGATTAAACTCGATCCTGAGCTTAAAACTTTAATCAAATCTCTAACTAAAAAGGTAGAAGCTATTTCTGTTAAACAAAAGCCTATCCCCGTCATGAATGTCAACTCTAATCCATGTAATTTCTGTTTGATTCTTGAGCATCCCGACTCCTATTGTCCTCTCTCTTATGAACAACAAACATCACAACAAGATAATGTTTGCTCAATTAATAGCTATCCTATTCCTAACGCCCCTTGGAGATAACATCCCAACTTCAGTTGGAGAAATAATCAACAAGTTACACCTCCAGGGTATAATAATCAAAATGTTAGGCCAGCAAACAATTATAACCAAGCTCCACCACGACAAGGGCAAGGATAAGGTTAAGGACAAGGTCAGGGTAATTATAATAATTATAACAGTAATAATTATAATGCTAATAGAGATATCGTTCCGGTTAATCATAACTATCACAACCCACCTGTTAATAATCAACGTGACATAGCTCCTGTCACACAACATATAACAAACACTCCTCTACAACCGGATCATTTCGACGCCTTTATGCAAACCCAACAACAGATTTTACAAGCCATCCAACTTTCCTTACAACAGTTAGCACAAGAGAAAGTACAACCAAAAGGTGTGTTTCCAGGTCAAGCGATACCTAATACTAAAATAACAAACACAGCCTTTGAGGTAAACAGTAATACTAGTAAGAAAAATGTAAATGTAGGTGAGCTAAATGCCATCACCACTCTCCGTTCTGGCAGAGTGGTTGATAATGCCAGAACTATGCTTATAGTTACCCCACCAAAGAGTCCCTACACCGGATATTGAACTAGATACCAAATAGAAACCTAAGATCCTACCCTCGAGAGGTACCCGCTTAAACCACAACCCTAAGAAACAAAAAGCCAAGGTTAGACATCCTGTTGATACATACGCTAAATATAGAGAGAAACCACCGTTTCCCCAGAGATTAGTCATGTTAACCAAGGATACGAATTTCGATTAGATTAGGGAAGTTTTAAAAAATCTAACGATAAACCTTCTCTTTCTTGAAGCGATTAAAAATTTACCTCATCATGCGAAGTTTCTTAAAGAGTTGTGCACTACTAGGCGTAAGACAAATATTCCTAAAGACGCTTTTTAAACGAAATAGCTTCCAACTTTATCAGAACATAATGGAATCGTTAAGTACAAGGACCACCCGGTCGCCCCATCAGATAATGCACATTAGAGATTCCCACACGACGACCGCTTTATTAGACACGGGGGTGAGTGTTAACTTACTCCCATATTATTTATATAAACAAATAGGTCTATAGGAGATGCAACCTACTAAAATGATGTTGCAATTAGCGGATCGGGTCTATTAAGTATCCTAAGGGTGTGGTTGAAAACGCGTGCTTGTTAAGGTTCAAGATTTCTACTATCCCTCGCTTGATAACTATAAAATGTATAGTCTACCTACTTAAATGAACGAATTCAATCCGTAAGTAAACTAAAACCGGACTTTTACGAAGTCTATTATCAAAGCTTCTCGCCTCTACGAATTGCACTAAGTGGAGTAGGAAGTTCGCTCCACTCCTAGTTCCCTAGCATGGATTGTCTTCTAAGTCTAAGAAATCAGCCCTAAGTCAATGAGAGCTTTACGAAATGTTATGCTAACAAGACGCGTTATTTTAAATAACTAGATATAATAAATAACAAGATAAAATATAAACTAAAGATAATCTACTGAAGCTACGAAATACGATTGTTGACTCTAGATAAAGAAATAGAGGGAATTAAATCCACCTCGAATCCAACTTAATAACCTAGTATAGATTGTCGATCTCGATTCTTACGTTTTCCTTTCACGGCAAGAATTTCGAGTCTAATCCCTAGTGTTCATGGCATTCCTACCGGATACTAACTAGCATGTGAGGTCGTCCACCCATTCTCATGGCTTAAACACGACCTTCTAGAGTGGAATAGATTCTACTACCAATTCTATACTAACCATTAAGTTTTCATCAAGGCTTCATCAACCCCTCTAATGGAGGTTTAGCCTTGAGTCATCAAACTAACATTTCCCATTGAATCTAAACTAAACATAATGTAAGAAATTGAGATTTACTTAATTAACAATAATGAATCTAATTTAATGGCTGGAATGGAATAAGAACAAGAATTTAAATTAGATCTAGCATGAAAATGACAAGAACGAAATTGAATAATAACTATTTTATTTATCTAATCAATCAAGAACAATCATTCAAGAATTTAATCTAAAACAAGAATTGTAATGGAACTAAAACTTAATTAATTAATTAAAACTAGATCTAGAATTCTATATATTAATTTAGGTCTAACTAGCTACCATTAACAAAGAGTGAAGCTTTTGTTTTTATACATCCAGATCCAAAAATCGTGCATGGGCTTGGAGCCATGTTTTGGGCCAGAGAATCAGGCCCAAAACCCAATTCTTTCGGTCCAAAAAGGCCTCTTCAGCTGCAGTTCGCTTCAACAGACTTTTCGTCCACTTCTCCTCCTCTGATTGGGTCAAGGCTTGGACCATTGGAAAGCCCTTTCCGGGCCGGTCGTTTTGACATAAGATAGGCCTCAATCCGAGGTCTGAGTCCAAAGATATGGCATTCGGAAGTTCTGCTGACTGTTGCTCCCTTATCTCGCTAAAGTGGCACATTTCTGCACATAATGGACTTTGAAGCCTGAAATGCATAAAAACACGTAATCAGTATTAACTCTTACTTATTATTCACATAATTGGTCTAACAGTATGATTATTAAGGGGTTAAAACTACAGTTTTGGGCTCTTATCACTGCTGATTTTGTTATCCTCGATAAAGAAGTCGCTAACGACTCTGTTCTGATCATCTTAGGGCGTCCTTTCTTGGTAACTGCCAATGCTTTTATAAATTAACGCAATGGCTCGATGTCCATGTCTTTTGGCCATCTTTCTGTTGAGATAAATGTTTTTAAAATGACGAAACAATTTCCAGATACGACTTCAAATGGAGAGGTTCTCATGATCGAGAGGTTAGCTCAAGATTATTTCAAAACCACGTTTCTTGATAATCAGATGCACAAATTCCTTTGGAAGTTCCAACTTCGTTGAGAACTCCCTGGAAGTCGAGGAAGATTTCCTTTGACTCTTTTGCAACTCTTCCTTGCCACCTCACGAGTCCTTCCCTATCAACATCCATTCATCCCTTGACACTATGACGGAAGATGAATTTTTCACCCTCTATCCCAGTGATTCTTTTGACCCACCTATTGAGGAATGTCTTGTATATCTCAAGGCTTCTGATGATCTAGACCTGAGAGCTCTAGCCGAGCCCCATCCATCCACCTCACATCATCTTGTCACTCATTCATCTTCCATCACTAATTTTCCCCATCTTCCACCTTTTCAAAGGAACCTTGAGTTTGCACTTGACCCTCTTGTTTCTCCTGTGCTTCATGATTTTCTAAATCCTCCTAATATGGAACTAATTCCCAAGGAAAAGGCACTTGACACCTTCAATTTCAGAATTGAGACAGTTCCTACCTACACCATGAATGAGTTTTGTGCTAAACCCACATTCCCATTCTTTCCATTCTTTCCTTCTAAAACTTATACATATCCAACATATCTTCTACAAACACCCTTTCGTTTAAAGATGAAGAAGAAGGTGTATGCTCGGTTACGTTCTAGGTCTATCAATCTTCGCTTTCATTTCACTAAGTTGCGTCCTGGAAAATCTTGGTGCTTGATTCTGCTTGGGGGTGCATTCCATGTTAATTATTTATGGCAAGATCCACAACTATTTTGGCTGTTGATATATGGTAAACTGCATGTTCATTATATACATATGTTAGAGATGAAGTCTCAGGAATCTGACTTTAAAAGACCTACGTTTAAAACAAATTTTCTAAACTCTGTTCTATAAAATTTGTTTGGGGGTGGGGTGTTTGTATTTCCATCCTAAACTCTATTCTATAAATTTGTTGTTTTTATGTTGTTTTTATTGTTTTTTTTAGTAGATTGGATATTGAGTTGTTAAATTTAATAGTTAAATTTGAATTCTGTAGTTAATTGTTATTTGAATTTCTATTTGAATTTAATTTGGTTATTGTCTAAGCATGCGATGATTTTTGAATGAATCTCACCTTCTCGAATTGTTTAGGGGTGGTATTATTGTTTTTAGCATTGCTTTTATCTGATACACCATTTTAGAAGTAATTTTGCAATGAGTTGGTTGAGAATGTGGCCAATATTGGTGTGGCTAGGATTAGATATTGTGGTAGGATGAAATTTCAATGAGTTAGGAAGTTGTTATTATCTAAAAGATATTAGGTTTGTTTTGGAATAAGGAATATGGGTTGTTTCCATTTTAGGTTTTGGAAATAATTTGTTTCCGGCAATTGCCTTAAATTTTTTGGCAACTTGTCAATTCGTTTTAGAAACTAAAACCCTATATATACTTGCTTCATTCTACACACAAAAACCACACATCTCACTTACATCTCTCACCCTAAACCTCTACCTTTTTCCTTTTTGTTTTTCCCTTCATCTTGCTCCGCACACACAGAGCGCGCCCCGCGCCTTAGCAAGACCAATTAAAGGCGTGCCCTAAGCTTTGAACGCCTTGAACTCGATTTGGACTGGCGACCAGCATCCCCCTCAAAGGTTATTTCTGAAAGCGCTTCATACGACCTTCGCAAACCCTAATTTTTTTTGATTTTTTGAGAGTTTTCTAGGGTCATTTGCAGCTCTTCTAAAGAGTAGTTATTGTGATGACATCTCTTACAATCATACCGGAGCAGTCTTTTGAAGATTTGTTTTAAAGCGACACCTATGGTGCTTGGTTTCGCGAGGTGATCACACACGTAGGCTGGGAACTGCTAATGGTAAGACCAGATGAACATTATTCTCCGGCACTTACATTTTATTTTTATGATAATTGTAAGTTCTTTGATAGACCGGATCACCATTGAGAATAAACCAATGGAAATTACCAAGTTCTTGATAGCCTTTGTTCTTGGACTTGCTATGCCCGCTGAAAAACAAGACTCACATGTCTATTTGGTCGATAATATGTACCTTTATAACTATGAGAATTTGCATGAGCATTATGGGGCATAAATCTTTAAGATAGCGGACCAAGGGGAATATAACGTCGCCCTTGGAAGCCTGTCCACAAATGTGGGCACTGTTATGTTTTGGATCATGCTAAACATTAGAGAGGAATGACATTATTCTTCTGCGAATGACAAAACTTGTGATATTTTCCTTGCTTTAGATGGGGGACGTATACTCTATGATATTCCCCAGACCCTAATGTCTAGTTTAGCACGAGCCCATAGCATGATGCATAAGTACCTTCTTATGCCTATTTTAGTTTGTCGTATTATGTTATGTTTCTCCCCTATTTTTTGTGCCCGCTTCACGGATTGGGTTGGGGTTGACATTGTGAGACCCACCAATTGTATTATTCAATCTTTCTGTGCAATGACTTGGCAAGGGTGGATGATATAACCTCATCAGGTTGCACCTTACACCCCATCCGACCAAGTGGTGCTTAACAGGTTAGCGATCGTAGCTGATAAATGGCGTGAAGCCTAGCAAATCATCATGGCGTGGCAGGATGCGAAGGAACCTTATTTCTTTATAGAAGAGGTTGACAACATCTAAATGTTGGATAAGAGGCAAGTTTTTATTTCAGTTAGTGTCTGCTTATGTCCTAAGCAATTTGATTCTTGTTATCCCCATAACGGGTGGAACTCATATAGAGTTGAGTCTATTTTTATTTTTCTATATTCGTATGTTTTAACTTTGTTTTGTAGATGTTCCAAAATTTCACGCGTTTCCATGCTATTTTTCTACCCTTTTTATTTCAATACTTTGAGGACAAAGCATGCTTCTTGTTTGGGGGTGGCATAGAAACACGCGTAATTTAAGGCATCTGTTAGGATATAGATATGTACAATATGCACTTGTTTTCTATAAAAAATTCAAAAATTCAAAAATAAAAATAAAAATAAATAAAAAGTGATGCTATACACATAGGAATATTGGTATTGTTTTCTTTCTCTCTGCTCTTAATAATCTAGAAGTTTACGTTAGCTTTTGCTTTAGAATAGTTTTTAGAAACTTAGGTTAATATGTAGGTAATAATTTTTGCATCTTTCTATAAATATATTACATGAGTATTTATGATTGTTTGGTAGTAAGTTTCTGAAATCTAGGCTAGAGTACTTATTCTACAAATCCTATGAGAATATAGCCTAAAAGCCTTATATGAGTGGAATATTTGAGAAATGACACAAGTGAGAAGTAAATTCCGGATAGAGAAATCACACGTCCACTTGCTTGATCACTATACCATATCCTAAGCTAGAATTTAGGCCCTCTTTGGATCCATATAGCCAGAAATTCAAACCTATGAATTATTTTCCGCTAGTCGCCCCTCTGAACCTTTCTTTAGCCTTTCATAAACTGCAAATCCTTTAACCTTTTACAAAACAAAATAAAAATAAAAATCAGCCTACCCATTCTTTGAATGAGTTTGAGAATAGAGATGAAGAATAGAAAAGAGAAAGACCTTTGAAATCAAGAATTTGTTAGTCGCTTCAAATAAGAAAAGAAAATTTTCATCCAAATAAATAAAAAAAAATAAAAAAACAAATAAATAAAGAGATAGAACTCCAAAAACAGAATCAAAGGAGTCAAAAGCCAAAGAAAAAGAAAAAAATAACTAAGGATGGAAACAAAGTGTAGAAGCAAAAGTAAAGAACAAGGTTTTCTCTAGTTACATAATATGAAGACTCTATTATCTCAGACTTGTCCTTTTTGAATATCCATTTCCTTCCTTCTTAAACTATCTCCTAATCCCCACAACACCTAAATAAAACCTCTAGCTCAATTAGGAATAGGATAGTGTGATAATATATGACAGATGTCTTTGATCGACTTCGGCTTCCTTGTGTGTCATTGAGATTGTAAGGTAAAGTGTGCCCACTACACACTGGAGTAGCGAAACTTTAGCAGAAAAATTAGAGTGTTTTTGTCTTGACATTTATGTGAGGACCTACTGAAGGACGCTATTCCAAAGTTTCAGAAACGGACCTATTAGTGCATTTCATAGCATTGCTCATTATATATATGTTTATTCGTAGATGATTGATTATTATGCATATATTAGCTTAGGTTTCGACTTGATTATTCTCATTCATTGCTCTCATTCATTGCTAGTGAAATGTATAGATACTTGAGAATAACGAATAAACAGTAGTTGTATTTCTTAGTCGTTGTAGTATAGATGAAGTTTGTGAGTACCTTCACTGGAAAACTCTCACGAGGCTATAACTCGTCCACTAGGGAATTCATAATGGTTTAAAGCCTTGTTGCATATGGTCAATGCAATCGCACTCGGCGAAACGAGATTAGTTAGAACCCCATTTTTGGTCACTTATTCTAATTTCTCATATTTGCTTGAGGACAAGCAAAATGCTGTTTGGGGGGGCTTTGATAAGAGCCCAAAAATGTAGTTTTAACCCCTTAACAGTAATACTTTTAGACCAATTATGCGAGTAATAAATAAGAGTTAATGCTGATTACGTGCTTTTATGTATTTCAGGCATTGGGGTCAATTATTTATAGAAATGTGTCACTTTTGCGAGATAAAGGAGCAAGAGTTGGTTGCTAAAAAGTTCTATGATTAAAGGCTAAGATTCAAGGAGAAAAAGTCTTTTTAAAAGCCCGGTCAAAGCCAAAAAGTCAAAGTCAACGCGGGCAGAAATAGTGCATAAAAATCAACAGAACTTCCGAAGGCCATATTTTTGGACTCAGACCTCAGAATTGGGCCTACCATACGTCAAAACGACCGAATCATAAAGAGCTTTCCAACGGTCCAAGCCTTGATCCATTAAGAGGAGTAAAAGTGGACGAAAATGGTGTTGACATCATTTCCAACTGAATGCCCTTCTTTGGACTGAAGAAATTTGGTTTTGGGCCTGATTTTCCGGCCCAAAATATGGCTCCATGCCCATGCACGAAATTGGGGATCTCTTTCTCCTCTTTAAAAGAAGAAAGGAGGAGACTAAAAAAACTAGACCTAGATTAGAAAATAAATTAGTTTAGACTCCATTAATTAGTTTTATTACCTTGTTTTGAATTCAGTTTTGAATCAGTTTATTGTTATTATTCATTAGATCAATTAAGTTAGTTAGTTATTGATAATTCTAGTTTCATTTCATTAAATCATTTTAGCTTTAATTTATAGATTTAGTTAATAATCATTACTAGTTTTAATTCAATCTTGCATGATTAGACTTTCATTTTAAATCAAATAAGTAAATTTATATTCTTTTATCATGTCTTGTTATTGTTTATATATAAATGATAGTTTAATGATTCAAGGCTAAAACCTCTATTAGAGGGGTTTGAAGAAGCCTTAATGAAAACTTGATTGTTGTTAGCGTAGAATAGTTCATAATATTCTATTCCATTCTAGAAAGTAATTAGTTCACCATGAGAATGTGTTTGATTGCTTCACATGCTAGTTGTTAGTTGGTAGAGATTACCATGAACAATTAGGGATTAGAAACACCCAATTGTTATGCAGAAGCATTATAATTCGGATTACGACAATTCCTCGTTAGTTGATTAAGTTGAATTAA
Source organism: Coptis chinensis (assembly GCF_015680905.1). Lineage (NCBI taxonomy): Eukaryota > Viridiplantae > Streptophyta > Magnoliopsida > Ranunculales > Ranunculaceae > Coptis > Coptis chinensis. The sequence goes on from NC_141456.1 coordinate 88,293,866, forward strand.
GGTGGAATCAAATCCCCCTAATTCATTATCATATTCTCAATTTAGTATTTCCGTAGTTGAATTATCGCATCTTGATTAGTATAATTTCCATTCGTACTCTCATTGACTTTGATAGAACTGATAATCTTAGTTAACGTGAATTCTAAAGAACTAGGAGTGGAACGAATTTTCTATTCAAACTATATTGCAATAACATCGAGAGTAGAAAACTTTGATAATTAAAGTGAAATCAGTTTTAGTTTTACTTGTGTTCGAATTTCGTAGCTTACTTGTAGGTAAAACTATTGTTTTTTTCATTTTATCACAAAGCCTTCACAGTTGGGGAAATCCAGTTACCTGTAGCCCCTGGTCCGGTAACTCTTATCATAACTTTTGTTGTGGTAAAAGATAACACACCATATCACATGATTTTAGGCAGGATATGGCTACATAGACTCAGAGCCATTCCCAGCACCTATCACCAATGTCTAAAATTCCCACATCATGGGAAAATCGAGACAATCAGAGGAGATCAGGTGGCTGCCAAGACATACTACGCTTTGGCTACAAAGCAGTCCCCACTCCCTTTTGAACCAATGAAGGTGGGGCCACCCGCCAAATAGCAATTACAGTTGGATCCCTTTCTCCCGTACCTGGCCCCAAGAGAGAGGGCAGATCCCACCTCACTAGAGCCATTAGAAGAAGTGGATATTGGGGGAGGCAGCTCCCCAGAAATGACTTTCATTGGCACCATGTTGAGTTCTGAAGAGTGCAGGGCTCTGATACAGTTCGTCCGAGAGCACAAGGACATATTTGCTTGGTCGTTTGAAGAAATGCCAGGAATTGATCCCCATGTGGCATTCCACCAACTCAATGTCCACAGTGATACAGTAGTTGTCAAACAGAAACCAAGGAAAATATGTACTGACAGTTCCAAATCTATAAAGGCCAAAGTTGAAAAGCTGAAGGCAGCTAAATTTGTTAGAGAAATCAATTTTCCCTCTTGGATTTCTAATATTGTCCCAGTAAGAAAGAAGAATGGGTCATGGAGAATTTGTATCGACTTCATGGATCTGAACCATGCAAGTCCAAAGGACAGCTACCCTCTACCACGAATTGATAAATTGGTGGATGCAATGGCTGGACATGAACTGTTGTCTTTCACAGCTGGGTCGTCTGGTTACAACCAGATCCCCTTGCATGAAGAGGACCACAAACTTGCATGAAGAGAACCCTTACATGTACTGCTATCAGGTAATGCCGTTCGGGCTGAAAAATGTAGGGGCTACATACCAGCGATTGGTAAACAAGATATTCAAAGGATTGATAGGTGACATTGTGGAGGTGTATGTAGACGATCTTTTAATTAAAAGCCTGAGACGAGGAGATCATCTCTCCCACTTGAAGTGTGCATTCGACATTTTCAGGGAGTATCACATGAAGCTCAACCCTGCAAAATGCGCTTTCGTTGTCTTATCAGGAAAGTTTCTGGGGTATCTAGTTACCAAAAGAGGAATCGAGGCAAACCCATATCAAATCCGGGCACTCCTAAATATGCCATCGCATAAAAATATGAAAGAGGTTCAGAAAGTGTCGGGCAGATTAGCAGCTTTGAACAGGTTCATCTCCAAGAGTTCAAATAAGTGCAAACCTCTTTTTCAGTTACTGCGAAAGAATACCTTAATTGCATGGATGGAAGAATGCCAGAAAGCTTTTGATTAACTTAAAACATACTTGGGGGTACCACCAATCCTTTCCAAGCCAGTTGATGGAGAGGTCTTGGGTCTTTATCTCTGTTCGTCTGACTACGGTATTAGCTCTGTACTAATATGCGTGGATGAAAAGAAGGTTGAAAAGCCTATCTATTTCTTGAGCCACACACTTCTTCCAGTAGAAACAAGGTACCCAAAACTTGAAAGAGTGGCTTTAGCACTTGTCTTTGCAGTAGAGAAGTTGCGACCATACTTCCAGTCCCACACTATCAGAGTAATCACCAAGTACTAATTGCGATCAGTTTTAGAAAGACTGAACAGGTTTGGGAGGCTAGCAAAATGGTTTGTGCAACTGTCAACATATAATATTATTTACATGCCCAGAATTTCAGAGAAGGGTCAGGAACTAGCAGAATTCTTGGGAGATTTCCCAATGACCTACATAGGGTACGACTCAACTACCCCCAGTTCAGATGATCGCATCTAGCCTGAATCTCCAGAAAACTGTCTAGATCCATGAGAGCCAAGCTCTGGGTGGCGGTTGTTTGTGGATGGATCTTCGAATGACAAAAGCGCAGGAATTAGAGTTATGTTAGTCACTCCTGACAATATCCAACTGGAGAAATCCATCCGATTAGGTTGGAATGCTTCCAACAACAAGGCAGAATATGAAGCCACTCTTGCTAGCCTCACAATGGCTCTTGATCTAGGCCTGACACATCTCACAATTTTTAGTGAGTCACAGCTGGTTGTCTTTCAAGTTGATGGTGGGTACGAGGCCAGGGATGAATGAAAGGCAAAGTACTTTTAATTGGTCAGGGGCCTTTAGAGCAAGCTTGAGAACATTTAGTTTTATCAGCTGCCTCGGTCAGCCAATAGACACGCAGATGCTTTGGCATATGTTGCCTCAATGTTGGGAAACAACGAGTCTCGTTCAATTCCTATCGAGTTCCAGAAGAAATCTAGCATTCAGATCCCAGTTACAATAGTCTGTGTTGTTCCATCCATTACTCCAACTTGGATGGATCCATATAGGTCCTACCTCAAAGAAGGGACACTCCCTAAAGATAAAAGTATGGCAAGGCGTCTGCTTGCAAAGATACATAGGTTCACCCTCGTAGGAGACAATCTGTACAAGAAGTCCTTTCTATGGCCTCATCTCAGATGTCTCTCTCTAGAGCTCGCTGAACAAGTTATGCGAGAAGTTCATGAAGGAATTTGTGGCAACCATGCTCGGGGCAGAACTCTAGCTCTCAAGATCCTAAGACAATGATACTTTTGGCCTTATATGCAAAAGGATGCGCAAGTTTTTGCCCACAAGTGCGAAAAGTGTCAATGATTCGCCACTTATCCATGTTCCAGCAACATAACTGCACCCATTGGCCAGCCCATGGCCATTTGCACAATGGGGCACTGACATTATAGGACCCTTACCACCCGCGCCGGGCAATGTCAGGTTCTTGTTGGTCGCAATGGATTACTTCACCAAGTGGATAGAAGCAGTTCCTCTTGTCTTCATCCAAGAATAGGACGTTAGAAAGTTCATTTGGAACAACATTGTCTGCAAGTTTGGCGTACCCAAAGTTATCATTTCAGATAATGGGCAACAATTTGCTGGAGGATTGGTTGCTGAACTATGTGAAGAGTTCCACATCACCCATCTATTCTCAACTCCAAGATACCCACAAGGCAATGGCCAGACTGAAGCCTCTAACAGGGTCATCTTGGATAACATAAAGCATAAATTAGATGACATAAAAGGTTTATGGGGTCAAAGAGCTACCTAAGGTCCTATGGGCGTACTGAACTACACTTAGGTGGTCAACTGGTGAGTCTACATTTTTACTAATTTACGGAACTGAAGCTGTCATACCTCCAGAGTTGGTAGTTCACACTCAAAAGTCAGATGTTGTGCACACTCTAGACAACGAGGAGTTGTTCTGCAGAGAAATAGATCTCCTAGATGAAAAGCGAGAAGGTGACGCACTTCGCTTAGCTGCTAACCAACATACTTTGAAGAGATTATATGACAAGAGAGTCCGGATTCGATCTTTCAAAACTGGTGATCTGGTTCTCCGTGAGATCCCAGAGCCCAATGGAAAACTTGGACCTAACTGGGAAGGGCCATACATCATCGACAGGTTGGTCGAACTGGTTTTTACTACCTACACACTGTTGAAGGTGACGTTCTTGTCAAACCATGGAACGGACAGCACCTTCACAAGTACTATCAGTAAATTGTTATTTAATGCTTTGTTATGCATATTTCACCATCAATAAAGTTCTTCACTTTGCAATTGAATATATCCCTTACACGTTCTTTATTATCCTCAATGGATTAAGCCTTTAGGGAATTATTTGCTTACTATCTATTCAAGAATATTGTACGCCAATTTGCTTTAGAACCAGTGATACTGAGTAGGGGAAAGTTGAATGGACAGTTCTTTTCTAAGCCCCATCCAGCTGGAACTGTATGCTAGTTCTTTTAAACTGCAAGTATCGTCGATGGGTTAAGCCTTTTGGGAATATAACCACGCTAACTATTTAGTAAACTGTATGCCGGTTTAACTTGGAACAAGTGATATTGTTCTTGTGTGCCTAAACTACATACCAGTTCTGGGAGCTCTCAAAACATCAAATGCAGGAGTTGCTGGGAAGATCTGGGTGGGATCCAGATCCTAGCACACCATCATTGGCCTGGAACTGCATCGGCATGATGGTGTTGAGGAAGACTCCTCCACTATTGTTCAGGCGATACCCTTTTTATTTTTTAAAAATAAATTGGCCCTCTCATTATTAAACACAGTGTTGTGCTCATGTCACTAAGTTGCTTTCGCAAAGGCATATGCCTCTATGCAATCGAACTTTCAGTTACAGTTAAGTTGAAATAGCTCCCATGACATCCTAATCAGATTCTGGCTATGCCTCAATTTAAACTATTTAGCCTACTAGGGTCACTTATTGTTGCTCCAAATGAACTTTCGGGGTAACAGGGGTAGAGTATGCATAATAATATATGTAATGTAACATAGAACACTTCTAAGGCATACACAAAATAGAAGAGCTACAGAGCTTAGTAAGTAAATAGCATGCATAAAATAGAGCTCAGTAAAGTAAATTGTATGTAAGCTACATAGCTCGATATTATAGACCCATAGAATAATTGTTTAAGAATAATTGTTGTTGTGAATCATCAACTGAAAAGCTTATGAAGCAGGGGTATAGTGAAACTTTGGTTCACCATTAGTGGTTGCTGTTGCACTAGCATCATGAACTCATGCTTCACTCTCAGGAACAAACTGTGTGGTTGGATTAACTGGAACGGTTAAAGGCTGAACATAACACTCACCTGGAACTGGCAGAAAAGAAAGTTAAATGGGAGACATGTCATCATCGGTGTATTCTTCAGAGGATGAGGAAGCATCAGGCATAAGTTCTTCCTGGATAGCTGAGATGCTGGTGTCTAGATCAGGAAACAAGATGAAGGGGTTGGTCACTCACCCCTGAGCATCCAACTGAGAGACATATCTAGTAGCCTCAATAGACTCATCAAACTTAACTTGCCTTGCAGCCTCGAATGACTCTTGAGAAACATCAAGCACTCTCAGAGCAAAGCGAACGATATTTTAGGCTAACCTCTTCCTCACCTCCTTCACCACTTGAGAATAGAACTCAGAGGTCTCAGCTAAGACATCACCAATCTTCTTATCAGAGCGAAGACATTTTTCTTTTAGAGCCCTCCCATAGCCTGACATGACCTCATTGGCATGGGCAATGGCTTGCCCAAGTGTTCTCATCTCGTTGTTTCTATGGTTGAGTTCCCCTTGAACTTGATCGTGTTGTGCTTGCAGGGTAGTGAAGTGGGCGAGCAGTTCCAAGAACTTCACTTTCCAAACTGCAGCATCAGCACCTCCTTTTTGCGCTTTCTCCAGAAAGCTTCGAAGGTTGGAGATAGTATCTCTCATATTCTTGAAGCCAGTATCAGATTTCTTCTCTTTTGCCAAGAGCTTGTCAACCTGAATCTATAGCCCAATAGCTTCTTTTGCCCAGATCAGCTCCCCAGTAGCCATGACATCAGTGGATGTATCGGCGGTGGCCATAAATATGGGATCTTTCATGGCCAAAAAGTTATTCACTAATTGGAAAAGAATATAGGATGTGTAAGTAACACAATGAGAGAAACCGAACATTGAACAAAGAAGAAAGCCTTACCTTGGGAAGGTGAACAACAGATCGGTAGTAGGACAGGTCCAAGGTCCCAACTATATTGGCTTCAACTTTTTCAACAGGAAGACGCGCAGCCTCCAAAACTCCGAGCGCGATATCACCATCTTTAACAGAGTACTTGTTGGTAATAGGTAGTTCATCAGTTCGTCCCCAATGCCTTATCTCCATAATCATCTCCCTCTCAGGGGAATCTAGAGATCTTGGCGAATAGGGAATGTCGTCACTCACCCCCCCTCCTATTACTGGATTGAGGAGGAGGGAGAGCGACAGTTACAACTGTGGTTTCGGAAATACCCTTCCCCTTGCGATTATCAAGGAGGTGAGGGTCAACGGTCAGATGGACATTATCACCAGTTTGTTCAGAACCTATAGAAGGAACTGGAACTGGTGGAGGTACAACTACATTCTTACAAGACTTAACAGGTGGGGGAATAGTAGCAGGAATCTTAAAAAGTGTTTCTTCATTCACAATAAGAGGACGAAATCTCATTTTCTTACCGGATGGGGAAACAACAGAAGTAGAATCAGCTATTTTCTGCTTTTGACGATTAGACGCACACACTTCCCTTTTAAAATTACTAGCAACCTATACTTCATGAGGCAGTTTAGGGCCACTCCCACCAGTGATCACACAATCATCACTGACAGCAGGCTCCTGAACTGGGCACAATGCTGCAGTATCACCAGAGGCAGCCATAGAACTCTTCTCCTTGCGGTTTCCTCCTCTTCTAGTAACTAAGGAGGAATCATCCAGAACTAGAGGAGGAAGAAGTCTAGCATCCTAATCCATAGGAGGGGTAAAGCCAGGGACAAGTTGCAGCAGTTCTTCGGTAGACATGTTGAAGTATCCAAAAAGACGGGTAAGATCAGGAACTATCACCCAAGGCATCCTTTGGTCCTTAGGTATCATCTTGATAAACTCCACCGTAGCAGCGTCAGTTGCAGTTAATTGGTTCCAGGGTGAAGAGTCATCTAAGGAATAATAGCAAAGAAGTTCATGCAAAAGACTCTTATATCAAGGTATAAAGTACCTAAGTAAGAAAACTTACTGGTTGGAGCATGAGTGTGTTTTCTGGAAAAAGGAATTCCCACAGGCTCACCATCATCATCAGAAAGACAAGCTTCCAACGCATAACCAAGCACACGGAGATGGTGGTCAGCCCAGCCTTCGTCACTTTGTTTTCTCTTAAAAAAGACGATCGGAGAGTTCTTATCTCTTGTCATGAGGTAGTAGAAGGATTGGTCTCGAATATGCCGGACCTCATAAAAGTAACCGAACACCCAACGGTTGAGAGCAAATCCATGTCTCTTAGCGAGAAAGGCAGTGTACATCATAGTTCTATAAAATAGGGGTGCTGCCTGACCAAGAGCAAGATTAAAGTGGATCAGACATTCTTGTAGCAATGGGTGGAGGGGAAGAGTGAGTCCGGCCTTAAGTTGACCAATGGTGATGAGCGCTACCTCCTTGTAGGCCAACTCATCAGACAATCTCCCCCACTCTAGGCCAACATCTTCAGGGATGTGAAATTTTGCGCGGATCAGTTCCAGGGAGGAAAGATCTCCGAAGTTTACAAGTGACCACTTGGGATTCATGGACAAGAAAAGGTGAAAAGTTTCAAGCTTTGGTTAAACCTTAACGAGAAATCAAAAGGTTCTATATGCAAAAAAAAGTAGCAGAAGAGGTAATGCAAGTTCTCTTACCAGATCTCTTATATACAGATAAGATGGACGGTTAGGATGAACCCAAGCGGTGAGTCTTTTCAGGATTGAATTGCTATCATTACCATTTTCGGGAAATGACATGTCTATTCAAGCCGTCTTCTCAGCACCATAATTAGTTGGGTATGTTAGCAGTTCCCAACAACAGTTTTGGAAAAGGATTCTAGCGCCAAAAGCAGCGTCGCTTCAAGCTCCCACGTCCTAGATGGCATAAGAGGGGGCATCTGTAGGGGGATTTCCCATCATTGAACAGATGACACGTGTATGGGAAATAACCTAAGACTATAGATGTTCAGAATGCGACGAGAACCATCAGATCAGTTCTATGAGTAAGTAATTTCGTGCGTAACACAAGTGTTTAGTAAGCATGTGCCAGACACATGGCTAACCGCCTTCCAACATAACAATTACCCAGTCGTTAGGAACTGATGTAGACTGTTCCTGAACAGAAGGGAACTGAAGATAGTGATCTTTGATGATAAGGAAGGAATCGTGAAGACATATCTTAGGAGTTTTCTTTTAGATATAATATTCCCATACATGATGGGACATTATGATCAGCAAGAAAACTTACCTCTCATAAAGATATGGTCTAGATTCAGACTTCCATAAAGAGGGAATTCCTAATAGGAAGATAGAGTCCAAAGATGGAAGGGAACTCACAAGCGGTGAAGACAGCCCTAACCCTAGGACTCTCAAAGCTCTTCCTATATAAACCAGAGGGATTTCGCTCTTAGGAACTACGCAAGAAAGGGTTTGATTCTCCCTAATAAACAAGGAGATACGTAGGCAGGCGTCAGACGGTTCAACCCTGAACTCACACTCATCTCATCCCATCTCCATTCATTCAAAGGTTCCAAAATCACAAGGCACAGAGAAAGATCAGGGAAAACTCGAAAAATCCCATACAGGCTTTATGTTCTAACTCAATAGGTAGATGACACGCCTTTCCATATACCAAGCGATAGGGTGACATCCCTATAGGTGTTTTGAATGCTGTTCTGTATGCCCATAGTGCATCTTAGAGTCTAAGAGATCAGTCTTTCCTAGAAGGATTAACTGTCTTCTCCAGAATACTCTTAATTTCCCTATTCGAAACTTCTTCTTGACCATTAGTCTGAGGATGATATGGTAAAGCTAGCTTGTGAATTACTCCATACTTTGCCATAAGATTCCTAAATATACGGTTATAAATATGGTAAAGCTAGCTCTTGGTGCTTTAAATCTTGATAGAATGTTCTTTTTTAGAAAGTCCACGATGACTTTATGATCGGTGGTCTTTGTAGGAACTGCTTAAAATCCACTTTGAAACATAGTCCACAGCCAGTAGAATGTAGGTGTAACCAAAAGAAGGCGGAAATGGTCCCATGGAATCTATACCCCATACATCAAAGATTATTGAGATAAGGATCGGTTGTTGAGGCCACTCGAACCTTTTCGAGGTCTTACCCAAAAATTGGCATCTCAGACATGTTTTGCAATAAACATTTGCATCTTTAAAAATAGTAGGCCAATAGAATCCACCTTGTAATACCTTGTCTGCAATACGCTGCAGGCCAAAGTGTCCTCCGCAAGGCTGATCGTGATAGAATGATAGAATGGATTCCTATTCCGATTCTGGGATGCATCTTCGAATAATCTGATCCAAACACTTCTTGAATAAGTATGGATCATCCCAAAAATAATATTTGGCCTTTGAGTATAATAAATCTTTTTCTTGCTTGCTCCAATACGATGGTACCTTGTTGGTCACAAGATAATTTGCGATGTGGACGTACCATGGTACTTCTGATATACTGAACAACTGTTCATCAGGAAAAGTCTCACAGATTTGTAAATTGTCTTCTGTATTCTCTACTAGCAATCTAGAAAGGTGAGCAGCAACGACATTCTCTGTTCCTTTCTTATCACGTATCTCCAAATCAAATTCTTGTAAAAGTAGTATCCATCGGATCAACCTAGGCTTGGTGATAAATGTAAAAAGAATAGTTTTACCAATGACTAAAGCTCGCGAGAACTCTAAACGCTAGTAAAACTAGAACTATTTTCGTGTATCTAATTTATCAAAGTTTTCTACTCTCAATCAAATTAAGATATAGTGGAGTAGGAAGTTCGTTCCACTCCTAGTTCTTTAGCATATGATGGTTTCGTGTCAACTAATCAATCATAAGTCTAGTGAGAGATTTACGAGGGGAATTTTATACTACGAGGTGAATTCAATTAACAAGTTACAAATAACGAAATGATAGAATGCTAAGGGTTTGAATCTAGATAAAGAATTAAAGGGAATTGAATCCACCTTAACTCGACTTAATCCTACTAACAAAGACTCGTCGTGATCCAAATTGAATGCTTCGCATATCAAAATAGTAATTCTAATCCCTAATTATACATAGCATTTCTACCAATTCATAACTAGCATGTGAGCAATTAAACCCATTCTCATGGTGAATTAATCGATTCTAGAGTGGAATAATTATCACGACGATTTCTAAGTTTAACAAAGATCAAGCTTCATCAAGGCTTCTTCAACCCCTCTAATGGAGGTTTAGCCTTGATTCATACAACCATCATTTCCCATTGAATTAAAACTTGACATCATATAAAAATTCTATCTTTATGCAATTTGTCTAAACAATAATTGAAATCTTAGGTAATAACTGGGAAATGAAAAACAAGTAATAAAGGAATTTAGATCTAAACAATTGTAAATGACAAAATCGAAATGAACAAGAATCTACTATTTTATTTATCTAATCGATGAAGAACAATGATTTAAGAGTTTAATCTAAAACAAGAATTGAATTGAAACTAAACTTAATTAAAAACAATTAAAACTAGATCTAGAATTATCTATAGTTTACCATTAACAAAGGTAAGCTTTTGTTTTATTAGCTACCATTATCACCCAAAACTTCTTAGTCAACTCAATTTTTCGTCTTGCTCCTTTTGGGTCTTGGACCATTAGAAATCTCTTCCCGAAAGTTTTGAGCACCCATTTCTGCAAAGATAACCCGACTTTCTTTTACGCCCGCGAAAGAAAGCTACATAAAAAGCAACGCTCCTTTATCTCGCCAAAGTAGCACATTTCTGTGTTAACTCTTGTTAATTTATTTATTACTCACATAATTGGTCTAAAAGTATGATTATTAAGGGGTTAAAACTACAATTTTGGGCTCTTATCAAACCACCCCCAGATAGCATTTTGCTGTCCTCAAGCAAATATGAGAAATTAGAAGAAGTGACCAAAAATGGAGTTCTAACTAATCTCGTTTATTTGAGTGCGATTGCATTGACCATATGCAACAAGGCCTTAAACCACTAGGAATTCCCTAGTGGACGAGTTATAGCCTCGTGAGAGTTTTCCAGTGAAGGTACTCACAAACTTCATCTATACTACAACGACTAAGAAATAAAACTATTGTTTCCTTATTCATGCTCTAAATTAACTACACATTTCACTAGCAATGAATATAGAATAATCAAGTCGAAACCTAAGCTAATATATGCATAATAATCAATCATCTACAATAAACATATATACAATGAGTAATACTATGAAATGCAATAGCAGGTCCGTTTCTGAAAACTCGGAAGAACGACCTTAAGTAGGTTCTCACATATAAGTCAAGATACAAACACTCTCGATTTTCCGCTCAAGTTTAAGCTACTCCGATTAATGCGGTGGGCACACTTTACCTTACAATCTCAATGACAAACAAGGAAGCCGGAGTTGATCAAACACATCTGCCACTTACTATCATACTAACCTATTCCCAATTGAGCTAGAGGTCTTTATTAGGTGTTGCGGGGATTAGGAGATGATTTAAGAAGGAAGGAAATGGATATTCAAAAAAGACAAGTCTGAGATAATAGAGTCTTCATATTATGTAACTAGAGAAAACCTTGTTATTTACTTTTGCTTCTACACTTTGTTTCCATCCTTAGCCATATTTTCTTTTTCTTTTCTTTGGCTTTTGACTCCCTTTTATTCTATTTTTGGAGTTTTTATTTATTTCTATTTTTCTTTTTCTTTTCCTGAAGCAACTAACTAATTTTTGTTTACACTGGTTTTTCTCTTCTTATTTCTTCATTCATTCTATTCTCAGACTTATTCTAGATTGGGTAAGTTGAATTTTTTTTTATTTTGTTTTGTTTTTGTAACAGGGTAAAGGATTTGCGGTTTATGGAAGGTTAAGGAAAGGCTCAGAGGGGTGACTAGCGGAAAATAATTTCATAAGGGTTGAATTTCTAGCTATATCGATCCAAAGAGGGCCTAAATTCTCGCTTAGGATATGGTATAGTGATCAAGCAAGTGGACGTGTGATTTCTCTATCTGGAATTTACTTCTCCCTTGTGTCATTTCTCAAATGTTTCACTCATATAAGGCTTTAGACTATATTCTCACAGGATTTGTAGAATAAGTACTCTAGCCTAGATTTCAGAAACTTACTGCTAACAATCATAGATACTCATGTAATATATTTATAGATAGATGCAAAGATTATTACATACATATTAACCTAAGTTTCTAAAAATTATTCTAATGCAAAAGCTACATTGAGACTTCTAGATTATTAAGAGCATAGAGAAAGAAAACAATACCAATATTCCTAAGTGTATAGCATAAACTTATTTATTTATATTTTTGAATTTAAAAAATGTTAACTAGGAAACAAGTGCATATTATACATATCTATATCCTAACAGATGCCTTAATTACACATGTTTCTATGACCCCAAACAAAAATGCATGCTTTGTCCTCAAAGTATTTTAAATAACGAGGGTAGGAAAATACCATGGAAACGGGTGAAATTCTGGAACATCTGCAAAACAAGGGTAGAACATACTAATATAGGAAGGAAAACTGACACAACTCTATAAGAGTTCCACCCATTATGGGGTTAAGAGAATTAAATTGCTTGGGACATAAGCAGACAATAACAAAACTAAAAACTTACCTTACCTCCCGCTTAAGCATCCTCCTCCTCATCAAAGAGATGAGGTTCCTTCGCATCCTGCCAGGCCATTATAACTTGCCAAGATTGCCGTCATTTATCATCTACTAATGCTAACCTGTTAAATGTTATTATGTCTGATGGGATGTATGGGGCGACCAAATGAGGCTGCACTTGCCATCCCGGCCAAGTCATAATTCGCAATGAGCGAACCACCCAATTGGTGGGTCTCATGACTTCAACCTTTTCCCAATATGTGAATTGGGCATAGAATACAGGTAAACAACTACGCATGATGCGGCTTACCAAAACAGGCATAAGAAGATACTTACGCCTCATGCTTTGGGCTCTCTTAAGACTGGCGACTAAAACTCGGGGAATGTCATATCGGCGACGTCCCTCAGCTAAAGCGAGGAAAATGTCACCAGTAGTACTATTTGCAGAAGTGAACTGTCATTCCCCCAAAATATTCATCAGGATGAATAACATGGTGGTGCCTACGTTTAGGGACATTCTACCAAGGGTAATGCTATATCGCCCCTGGTCCATTACTCGAAATACCCCTCCCCCATAATACTCATGAAAATATGTATAATCATAAAGGTATGCATTATCGGTCATATATCCCCATGTGTGAATAGGATCAGGTATTGGTAATCCCGAAACTAAAGCTACCACATATTTATTGAATTCTAGTGTCGTGTCATCGATTATGACGGAGAATTCTTGTTCTCCATCCTGATTACAATAGAAACTAACGTGGTCGTAGAAATAAGCGCGAAGTCTTTGAATATGAATCGTCATCACTTACCGATGGAGATGGCCATCGTAATCTTCGCGGGGATCCTATTTTGGAACCAATGTCCATAGGTCTTGGTTCCTAACACGTCTTCGAAAGACTGTTCAGGTATAACTATAGGAGATGTCATCTCAACTACTCTTTGGAACAGCTCCAAAAAACCTGGAACAACCCTTAGAAAATTGGAAATTTTAGGTGTTTCTACGAGGTCGTATGCGTGGAGGTAAGCTTCACTTGAAGCGCAGTGCTCGGGTGTTTTTGGATTTACAGTGTTTTGGCCGAAGTCGCTCAACTTGGGAGCAGCTCTCGAGTAAAATTCGGCGATTAATCTAGGGCAATGTCGCTCGTAAGTCTTTGGCGAGAAGTTTACAAGGAAAAAGAAGGAAAAGCTTGGAGTGAAAGGTGAGAGATGATGGTGGGGTGTAGTGTGGGTTGTGAGTGTAGAATGAAGGAAGTTTAAATAGGTTCTGAGCTTCCAAAACGAATCGGCAAGTTGCCAAATTGTTTAAGGCAATTTCCGGAAATAGAAAATTTCCAAACCCGAAAACGGAAACAAACCATATTCTTGATTTTATAACAACCTTGGTATCTTTTATACTGGATTTAGAATAGTAACTTCTAAACTCTCCTAGATTTCATGCTACCACCATACATAATCATAGATATGCCAATATCGGCCAAATTCTCAACCTTTACTCCAAGACAACTTTACAGAAGATGATCATATAACGAATTATGCTCGGTATAAATATTACCACCCCCAAACAATTCGGGAAGGTGGGATTAATGATAAAAACACGCACAATTCAAAAATAACCAATTATATTAAAAAAATTTAAATCCAAACAACATAAAACAAACAAATTAATATTTAAATTTAACTACTGAATTAAAATCCAACTAATAAAACAATAAAAACAATGAAATAACAGCGAACACAAACTGATGGTGAACACCTAGCCATGTGATGAAGATGGACCCTGAGATGGAGATTGGTCCTGGGATGAAGAATGTCTTGAGCCATCTGTCCTTCCGGCGATGGCGCCATGCCTCTCGGACTTCGTCGAAACGAATCCTCAAAGGGTGGCCTCGTCGTCGTATCATCTCTACTTGGAACAAAGCTATGCTTCCATCTCACCTTTAGTACTATATAGTGGTCCTCTTGGCGCTGGTGCATTGTCTCCGTATTATACCAGATATCTTCCTGACGTTTCTCGAATATTTCAAAGTTCGTTTGAAGGTTTGCTTGTTTATTTCGAACTATAATCTGCCTATCTCGTATATCTTCACAAATGGCATAAACGCGCATAAAAGCTATTTTTGCAACACTTGCATCGTTCTACATTAGAGCTACACCTATCCAGAGCATCTTCATCCAAACATGTCATATCCCCCTTTTCATCCTCCGACTCAACCACATCATCTTTCGACAACTGCCACGTCTTTTGGATGCACTCCGTATAAATAGTTGCATTTGAATGGAACTTGATCATAATAGGAGCAGATTTTGTGACAGCTCTAAATGAGAGCATGATCTTAGTGATCAATACGGGAAGAGGCGCAATGCTCTTTCCCACTCCTTTAATCACATTAAAAATTAAATCGAGGATGTAGAAATTATACTTATTCGTTTGCAAAATCCAGAGAACATGCATACATTGCAGACCGATATCGTTGACTTTTTCTTTCCCGAGGACGTTCCTACCAATCCACTGAGCTCTGATCGGTTGGTTGGTTCTCGAACAATGGACGCAATGAGAACTCGTATTATATTCACCCTCCACGACAATATCTTTCATCAAAGCGGGAACTCCGGTATCTGCGATTCCTGAATGGTGGCTTCTAGGTTGCTTCGAGTAGCGCTAACGGCTCGACCAACAAGCTGTCGTTACTTCCCTCCTCGTTCCTGCTACATTAATGAAAATCCTATCCCCCCTCCAATTCTCGCTTCTTATAAAACTGTTCTACCAAATCATAGTGATAGAACTCCTCATTCGAGTACCACAGTCCGTTCCAATCCCTCCTAATCATCTCCGGCGTAGAATGACACGAAACGGTCAGGCCTAAATGCTTGTTCCGGCAAAATTCTTCGGCGTAGCGCCATTGAAGTTTTTGAAACAAACAATGGTTTTGTAGACGGTGGAGGAGACGAGTTTGATGAAAAACACACTAAAAACAATGGTGGTGGCAATGGTGGGTACGGTGGCAGCTTGAAGTGGTGGCTGTTTTTTAGTGGTGTGGGAAATTTGTTTGAGAGAACTTCGGGCTACGGTGGTTAACAATGGCGGGTCTAGATAGGTGTTTTTTTTTTTTTTTATTTTTTTTTTTTTTTTTTGTTGTTAGGTTTTCCTTTAAAGTTTGTTAACTGGCGGGATGGAAAAGGAAACACGACTGTTTGCATTTTGGGAAGGATGGAGACGCATGTGCGACCCACGTGCGTGCGGTTTGGGCCCAAGCCCAATTCGAATCCGAACTTTTTCGATATTTCGTGCAATTTCAAATTCAATTTGCCGCTTCGTTACTGGTCCGATTTTGGCGAATGAGCTATGGAAATGATCAGTAGAGAATTTCCAATCCAATGATCCATAAAACACTTAATTCCAACCATGGGTGACGTATAAGAAGGTGAAAAAATGCCTCGAAGTGCGTGTGTGACATAAGTTATGCGAACGAAGGAAATCTAAGCAACACAAATGGAAAGTTTGAGCAATCCGGATGGAAAGACCGACTGCCCACCCCCAAACAAATTTTTAAACACAAAATTTGTTTTAAACATGGGTAGTTTAAAGTCAGATTCCCAAGACTTGTTGGATTTCTATTTCTATAATTTTAGAATTTTTATTTTTATTTTTTTATTTTTTTATTAGTTTATTATAAGAAAAACGAAAAATAATAAATATATAATTCACCCCATAGAGGAACATGACTCAAAAACCGAGAAAACAAGCAAAAGTGGAAAACGTGAATTATGTGAAACGTGGACTTAGGATCCAATACTTACAGCCACACACTCCATAGGGAGGGCCCGGTTACCTGAATGGTGCACTTACCACTATATGGAAGTGAAAGATAGTACACCAAATGACAAAGGTCGGTCCTCATAGACAGGGTCCTGTAAAAGGACTTCCTTTACATCAGGGGACAGAAGTTCGTGAAAATATTTTAACCGTTAACCATTAACTTGAAATGTACTGTTGTCCTTAGGATTTACCAAGGTGATTGCCCCGTAAGGGGTGACTTCAATAACCAGAAAAGGACCAGACCAACGGGTTTTTAGTTTCCCTGGGAAAATATGTAGACGGGAGTTGTAAAGCAAGACCTTTTGACCGACCACAAACTCTTTGCTCAAGATTTGCTTATCATGAACACGTTTCATGTTAGCTTTATAATCATTCACGAGATCGTAAGAATCGCTACGGATTTCTTTAAACTCATTCAATTGCAACTTGCGTTTGACACCCGCCTCATCAATATTGAAGTTAAGGCTTTTTAAAGCCCACAGAGCACGGTGCTCTAATTCAACGAGCAAATGACAAGGTTTCCCAAATACAAGTCTAAAGGGAGACATACCTATAGGAGTTTTGAAAGCCTTCCTATATGCCCATAAGGCATCCGATAGAC
Organism: Coptis chinensis; assembly: GCF_015680905.1. NCBI lineage: Eukaryota > Viridiplantae > Streptophyta > Magnoliopsida > Ranunculales > Ranunculaceae > Coptis > Coptis chinensis. The sequence continues at coordinate 88,310,882 of NC_141456.1, forward strand.
GCTTCGACCAGTCTTTCCTATCAGGATTTACAGTTGTTTCTAAAATCTTTTTGATTTCCCTATTAGAAACTTCTACTTGTCCGCTAGTTTGTGGATGATAAGGAGTTGCTACCTTGTGTGTAACTCCATACTTTTTCACTAGAGATGTAATAACTTTGTTGCAAAAATGTGTTCCACCATCACTAATGATGGCTTTAGGAATGCCAAAACGACAGAAAATATACTCCTTAATAAAAAATACAACTGTCTTATGGTCATTGCTACGGCAAGCCATGACCTCTATCCATTTAGACACGTAGTCCACGACAACTAGAATATAAATGAAACCGTGGGAAACAAGGAAGGGACCCATGAAATCAATGCCCCAAACGTCAAAAATTTCTACTATCATGATTGGGTTTAATGGCATCATATTACGCCGTGATTAAGCCCAAGTTGTTGGCAACGAATACCGCCTAGCAATGCACGCTTGGGCATCCTTAAAAGGGTAGGCCAATAAAATCCACATTAAAGAACTTTAGCGGCTGTTTTCATTCCACTAAAATGACCACCACACTCTTTGTCATGGCGAGCGATAGAACTTCATTATATTCCCAATCGGGGAATACAACGACGAATAATCGATCCGCACAATACTTAAAAAGGTAGGGCTCATCCCAAAGTATAACTTAACTTAACTCGGCCAATAACTTCTACGTTCATTTCTTGACCAATTATAAGGAATAACATCAGCCGCTAAGTAATTTACAATGTCAGCATACCAAGGTGCTGAAAAAATAGCATACAGATGCTCATCAGGAAAAGAGTCCGGTATGGACTCAGAATCACTATCATCGTCGTTTGTAAGTCTAGATAAGTGGTCGGCAACTATGTTTTCGACCCCTCTTTTGTCCTTTATTTCTAATGTGAACTCTTGCAGGAGAAGGATCCATCGGATTAATCTCTGCTTAGCATCCTTCTTTGCAAGAAGGTACCTAAGGGTTGCATGGTCTGCGTAAACTAAAGTTTTAGAACCAACCAAATAAGGACAAAACTTATCTAAAGCATAAATGACAGCTAAGAATTCTTTTTTAGTAGTTGTATAATTCCGTTGAGCATCGTTTAAGGTTTTACTAGCATAATAAATAACAGTGGACTTATTATCTAGTTTCTGTCCCAAGACAGCACCAATTGCATAATCACTAGCATCACACATGAGTTCGAAAGGTTTAGACCAATTGGGAGGCTGTAAAATTGGTGTAGAGGTTAGGGCGGCTTTTAAAGTTTCAAAAGCCTGCTTATAGTTAAAATTAAAATCAAAGATGGCATCCTTTAAAAGCAGATTAGTTAAAGGCCTAGCTATTTTCGAGAAATCTTTAATAAAGCGCCTATAAAAACCTGCATGGCCTAGAAAGACTCTAATATCACGGACAGTTCGTGGTATAGGTAGAGTCGCTATCTTATCTAGTTTGGCCGTATCTACTTCGATGCCATCACTAGATACAATGTGACCTAGTACTATGCCCTTTTTCACCATGAAATGACACTTTTCCCAATTTAAAACGAGGCTCTTTTCTTCACACCGTATCAAAACCTTAGACAGGTTAGACAAGCAATCTGTGAAGGAGTCTCCATAGATAGAAAAATCATCCATGAAAACTTCCATAAAGTGCTCTAACATGTCACTAAATATATGAAGCATACACCGCTGGAAGGTACCAGGAGCATTACAAAGGCCAAAAGGAATTCGTTTATAGGCATACGTTCCAAAGGGACACGTGAATGTAGTCTTTTCTTGGTCATCAATATCAATAATAATCTGAAAATAGCCAGAGTAGCCATCCGAAAACAATAAAAACATGACCCGACTAGGCGTTCGAGCATCGATCTATAAAAGGTAAAGGAAAGTGATCCTTTAGGTGTCATAGCATTTAAACGTCACAGTAATCAATCTGATTCTCCATTTTATAGGACCTTGTGTGAAAACATAGTCACCCTTAGCGTTACGTTACCATGGTAACCCCGATTTCTTAGGAACTACATGAATGGGACTTACCCATTAAGCTATCGGAGATTGGGTATATGATACCGCGTCGAGTAATCGTAAGACTTCTTCCCTAACCACCTCTTTCATGGCAGGGTTCAAGCGACGCTGAGGTTCGCGAGAAGTCTTCACGGTATCCTCTAAATGGATACGATGAGTGCAAACATTAGGGTCAATTCCCTTAATGTCGGCTAGGGACCAACCAATCGCAGACCGATGTTCCCTAATTACCCTGATTAAACGTGTCTCTTCATCCTTAGATAACAGAGAAGATATAATTACCGGATGACTATCATCCGGATCAAGTTGAATATATTTTAACTCCGGGGAAAGAGGTTTAAGCACCGGGGTGGAAGGAATGTCAATAAATGTTTCATCAGGGTCCTCATCTTGGGTAATGAATACTTGCTTAGGTAGCAAGTCTTCATACTCAGTATATGGAGCAACCAAAGGGTCTACAATTGGTGTGGACTCAAGGATGGTGTTGACTTCATCTAAGTAGGAGTCATTTATAAAATTTGAAGTTCCAAAAGAAAGGAATTTATACATATGGTTTTCGGGAAACGTGTTGTTAAAATATTCTTGAGCTAAGCTCTCGATCATGCTAACCTCCCTATCTATAAACGATTATGGTAACTGTTTCATCATTTTAAAAACGTTTACCTCAACAGAAAGATGGCCAAAAGATAAGGACATCTTACCATCGCGGCAATTTATAAGCGCGTTGGCAGTTGCCAAGAAGGGACGCCCTAAGATGATCGGTACAGAGTCGTTAGCGACTTCTGTATCGAGGATAACAAAATCTGCAGGATAGTAGAAATCCTGAACCATAACAAGCACGTTTTCCACTACACCCTTAGGATACTTTATAGACCTGTCCGCTAACTGCAACGTCATAGTTGTAGGTTGCATTTCCTGTAGACCTATTTGTTTATACAAATAAAATAGGAGTAAGTTAACACTTTCGCCCCGTGTCTAATAAAAAGCGTCGATGTGGGAATCTCCTAAGGTGCATTTTATAGTAGGACGACCAGGGTCCTTGTACTTAACAATTCCATTATTTTCTGATAAAGTTGGAAACTGTTCAGTTAGAAAGGCGTCTTTAGGTATGTTGGTCTTACGCCTAGTAGTGCACAACTCCTTAAGAAACTTAGCGTGGTTAGGTTGCTTTTTAATAGCATCGAGAAAAGGAAGGTTTATCGTTAGATTTTTGAAAACGTTCATAATCTCCTCAAAGTTTGTATCCCTGGTTAGCATGGCTAATTTCTAGGGAAACGGTGGTTTCTCTCTATATTTAGCGTATGGCTCAACTGGATGTCTAACCTTGGGTATCTGTTTCTTAGGTTGTGGTTTAACTGGTACCTCTACAGTGGTAGGCTCTTCAGTTTCTATTTCGGTATCTAGTTCAATATCCGGTGTAGGGAGTACTGATGGGGTAACTATAGGCATAGTTACTTTGTTATCAACCACTCTTTCAGAACGGAGAGTGGTGATGGAATTTAGCTCACCTACGGTTGTAGTTTCCGTACTAGTATTACCATTTACCTCAAAGGGGTGTGTTTGCTTTGTTTTAGGGTTTGGTATGGCTTGGCCCGCAAAACACCTTTTGGTTTGGCTTTCTCTTGGGCTAACCGCTGTTGTATGCCCCGATTTATGGATTGTAAGATCTGTTGGTTTGATTGAGTCATTGTTTGGAAAAGTTGTTCGGTAACTTTGTATAAAGGCGTCGATACGATCCGGTTGTGTAGGTGTAGTAGTCACAGTGGTGCGACCGAACTATCTCCGTTGATTATTTATGGGCGGGTTGTGATAGTTATTATTGTTAACCGAACGATACCTCTATTGGTATTATAACTATTATAATTACCACGACCTTGTGCTTGACCTTGTCGTGGTTGTTTTAAACTTGGTTGTTATAATTATTATAATTCCCGACCTTGTCCTTGTCTAGGTGGAGCTTAGTTATAATTGTTTGCTTGCCTAACATTTTGGTTATTAAACCCCGAAGGTGTAACTTGTTGATTGTTTAAATAACTGAAGTTGGGATTTTGTCTCCATGGGGCATTAGGAATACGATAGCTATTAATGGAGCAAACATTATCTTGCTCGATTGTTGTTGTTCATGGGCGAGAGGACAATAGAGTCGGGTGCTTCGGGGACTCAAACAGAAATTACATGGGTTGGAGTTGACATTCATGATGGGGATATGCTTTTGTTGAACAGAAATAGCCTCTACCTTTTTAGTTAGAGATTCGATTAAATTTTTAAGTTCTGGATCGGGTTTCATCTCAAACATACCGGTGGCCTTAACTGTTGAAGAAGAACAAGCAGAGCGGGGGATCATCACTACCCCCCCAATTATTATTGCGCTTAGTTTGATTTTCTAAAAATTTATAAGCCTCCGAGGCTCCTTTACTTAGGAAACTACCCCCATTCATTATGCCAAGGACTTCTTTATGGTGGTGTAGAAGTCCTTTGAAAATGGCACGAACTAACGTGTCTTTCGCTAGGTTATGATGTGGACATTCTATAAGGAGATCGGTGAAACGATTCCAAGCCTCTGAAAATGATTCATGAGGATTTTGTCAAAAGAAATGAATCTTGGAAGGCATCTCATCCGTCTTTAGGGGCGGGTAAAAATGTTCCATAAACAGCTAAACAAGTTTAGCCCACGAGTCCACAGAATTAGGCGCTTGGGCAGTTAACCAAGACGCCGCCTTATCGGCTAAGGTGAAGGGAAATACCCTCAGTTTATTTTGTTCTGCACAAACCGTAGGATGCTGGAATGTTGTAAGGACTTGTTCAATCCTAAGCATGTGCTGATAAGGTTTTTCATGGTCTAAACCATGAAAAATGGGTAACAAATTAAATATGTTTGGGGGGATTCGAAAATCCCCCACTGGGTCTGCTAGAACCATGCAAGATTTAGGGCTATCGCTCAAGGCTTTGTAAAAGTCGGAGAGAGGAGTCTCTCTTTCTTCAGCCATTATGTCAGGTGTGGTGTGTGGAATAGTAGCTAGAGGTGTAGTGATTGATATACTAGATAGACGTGTTTGTTGACGTTGACGGTTAATTACGTTCGGTGTTTTTCTCCGGCCAGACCTTAATCTCATGCAAGTCTAAGTCTAAACACGACAACACTCCAAACAATCCTGATATACTAGTATAAACCTCTAACTAGAGATGCGAGGTGTGGAAGAAAAGAGTACCTGAATGCCTCCTTGCTTCGCTTACGAATAACGTCTTGTTTAAGTGTGATCAGTGTGTATAACAAGTTAGATCACTGAAAACTTGAAGAAATGGAAAGTTTGAAACAAACCTGAGGAAATCGGGCTATTTCAGCAGAGGGCGCAGGTGCGCTCTGTTTGGGCGCAGGTGCGCTCCGTGTAACTTCAAGTTACAGTGTTTGGCGTGGGGTCGCTTCGTTTGAAGCGCAGTCGCTCGGGGTTCGGCGTTTGGGAGTAGTAGGTGCTCCGTTTGGGGGCAGGTGCTTCGTGTAATTTTTCGAGGAACTTTTCAATGCTGAAACGGACAATCACAGTATGAATCAAACAAGGGTGGGTGGGTTTAATGGGACTTAAAAATGACTAATTATAGTATGAAACCAAAGTTAAAGGGAACTAAGATGGCAGTGGCGCCATTTGATAAATGTAAAAAGAATAGTTTTACCAATGACTAAAGCTCGCGAGAACTCTAAACGCTAGTAAAACTAGAACTATTTTCGTGTATCTAATTTATCAAAGTTTTCTACTCTCAATCAAATAATGATATAGTGGAGTAGGAAGTTCGTTCCACTCCTAGTTCTTTAGCATGCGATGGTTTCATGTCAACTAATCAATCATAAGTCTAGTGAGAGATTTACGAGGGGAATTCTATACTATGAGGTGAATTCAATTAACAAGTTACGAATAACGAAATGATAGAATGCTAAGGGTTTGAATCTAGATAAAGAATTAAAGGGAATTGAATCCACCTTAACTCGACTTAATCCTACTAACAAAGACTAGTTATGATCTAAATTGAATGCTTCGCATATCAAAATAGTAATTCTAATCCCTAATTATACATGACATTTCTACCAATTCATAACTAGCATGTGAGCGATTAAACCCATTCTCATGGTGAATTAATTGTTTCTAGAGTGGAATAACTATCACGACGATTTCTAAGTTTAACAAATATCAAGCTTTATCAAGGCTTCTTCAACCCCTCTAATGGAGGTTTAGCCTTGATTCATACAACTATCATTTCCCATTGAATTAAAACTAGACATCATATAAAAATTCTATCTTTATGCAATTTGTCTAAACAATAATTGAAATCTTAGGTAATAACTGGGAAATGAATAACAAGTAATAAAGAAATTTAGATCTAAACAATTGTAAATGACAAAATCGAAATGAATAAGAATCTACTATTTTATTTATCTAATCGATGAAGAACAATGATTTAAGAGTTTAATCTAAAACAAGAATTGAATTGAAACTAAACTTAATTAAAAACTATTAAAACTAGATCTAGAATTATCTATAGTTTAGGTCTAATTAGCTACCATTAACAAAGAGCTAAGCTTTTGTTTTTATATGCTTCAGATCCAAAAATCGTGCATGGGCTTGGAGCCATGTTTTGGGCCGGAAAATCGGGCCCAAACCCCAATTCTTTTAGTCCGAAAAGTGCTCTTCAGCTGGATTTGGCTTCAACAGACTTTTCGTCCACTTCTGCTCCTCTTATTGGGCCAAGACTTGGACCATTAGAAATATCTTCCCGATCCGGTCGTTTTGACATAAGGTAGACCCAATTCCGAGGTCTGAGTCCAAAGATACGGCCTTCAGAAGTTCTGCTGACTTTGTGTGCTGTTTCTACCAGCGTTGACTTTGACTTCTTAGCTTTTACCGGGCTTTAGAAAGGCTTTGTCTCCTTGAATCTTGGCCTTTATCACAAAACTTCTTAGTAACCAATCTTTGCTCCTTTATCTCACAAAAGTAGCACATTTCTGCACATAACTGACTTTACTGCCTGAAATACATAAAAAAACACGTAATCAGTGTTAACTCTTATTTATTACTCACATAATTGGCCTAAAAGTATGATTATTAAGGGGTTAAAACTACAATTTTGGGCTCTTATCACTTGGCATCCTGCTTAGCGAGTAAATGACACAAGGCAGCATGGTCAGTATAGACTATTACCTTTGAACCTATCAGATATTGACGAAATTTGTCAAGAGAATAGACGACGGCTAAGAGCTCCTTCTCAGTTCTAAAATAATTAATCTGAGCTCCATTTAGAGTCTTGCTATCATAATAGATTATGTACGACACTTTCTTGTCCCTTTGTCTTAGAACGGCTCCTATACCATAATCAGATGCATCACACATGATCTCAAATGGCTGGCTCCAATCGGGCGCACGAATGATTGGTGTTGAAGTGAGTGCTTCCTGTAACTTCATAAAAGCTTCAACACATAAATCATCAAAATCAAAGACAATATCTTTCCCTAACAGATGTGATAGCGGTCTTGCAATTCTATTGAAATCCTTAATAAATCGACGGTAGAATCCCGCATGACCTAGGAAGGCATGGATATCTTTGACAGTTCTCGGCTTGGGTAGATCCTTTATAATATCAATCTTCGCTCAATCTACTAGAATTCCTTCCTTTGAAACTTGGTGACCCAGCACTATCCCTTCCTTTACCATGAAGTGACACTTTTCCCAGTTCAAAACTAAGTTGGTATCGCAATAACATTTAAGGACTAAGGAGAGATGGTGCAGGCAATCCTCAAAAGATGATCCAAAAACTGAAAAATCATCTATAAAATATTCCATGTATTTCTCCACCATGTCATCAAAAATACTCATCATGCATCGCTGAAAAGTGGCCGGTGCATTGCATAAACCAAAAGGCATACGACGATAGGCAAATGTTCCGAACGGACATGTGAATGTGGTCTTCTCTTGGTCCTCAGGGTGAATATGGATCTGAAAATATCCTGAGTAACCATCAAGAAATCAGTAGTAAGCTTGTTCAGCTAATCTTTCTAACATCTGATCGATGAAAGGCAATGGAAAATGATCTTTCCTCGATGTGCTATTCAGTTTCCTGTAATCAATGCAAACTCTCCATCTAGTCTGAATCCTGGTTGGAATCAACTCATTATTCTCGTTCTCAATTACTGTGGTTCTGGACTTCTTAGGCACAACTTAAACTAGACTAATCCATTGACTATCAGAAATAGGGTAGATAATGCCGACGTCAAGGAGTTTGATGATTTCTTCTCGAACTACTTCCTTCATCTTTGGATTAAGCCTCCTCTGTGGTTGCTTAGAAGTCTTGGAATCCTCTTCCAAATGAATTTTATGTTGAACTATCATAGGGCTGATCCCCCTGATATCATCAATTGTCCAATCTATAACTGTCTTATATTCCTTTAAAAGTGCTACTAACCTGGATTCCTGCTCCTTCGTCAAATCTGATGCAATGACTACTGGGTAGGTCCCCAAATCTCCCAAGAAAACATACTTGAGTATAGACGGCAAAGGCTTTAATTCTAGCTTAGGCGACTCATTCTTAAGCTATTTAGATGGTTTATCAGGCGTAGGTGATTCAAACTTTGCTTTAAACTTGTTGTCATGAATTTAAGGTGATGAATCCAAAATCGCATTGATTGCCTGGACACTAAGTTCCTCACAGTTTGAGTCTGTCAGAGCTTTCAATAACTCGTCAGCAGGATATGAATGAGTCAGATAATCCTGTGCTAACGCTTCAATCATGCATACCTCGTTCACGGCACATACCTCCTGTGGTTGCTGTAACATATGGAAAACATTGGTCTCGACTCTCATATTTCCAAAGGATAACGTCATATTACCGTTTCGACAGTTGATGAGTGCATTTGCAGTGGCCAAGAATGGCCTACCTAGAATGATTGGTATCTGCCTACCAGATGTAGGTTCTGTGTCGAGTACTATGAAATCAATTAGATAATAGAAATCTTCAATCTTGACTATGACGTCTGTAGGGGGGATTTCCCGTCACTGAACAGATGACACGTGTATAGGAAATAACCTAAGACTATAGATGTTCAGAATGAGACGAGGACCATCGGATCAGTTCTATGAGTAAGTAATCTCGTGTGTAGCACGAGTGTTTAGTAAGCATGTGCCAGGAACATGGCTGACCGTCTTCCATCATAACAGTTACCCAGTCGTTAGGAACTGATGTAGACAGTTCCTGAACAGAAGGGAACTGAAGATGGCGATCTTGATGATAAGGAAGAAATCGTGAAGACATATCTTAAAAGTTTCCTTTTAGATATAATCTAACAATACATGATAGGACATTATGATTAGCAAGGAAACTTACCTCTCATAAAGATATGGTCTAGATTCAGACTTCCATAAAGAGGGAATTCCTAATAGGAAGATAGAGTCTAAAGATGGAAGGGAACTCACAAGTGGTGAAGACAGCCTTAACCCTAAGACTCTTACAACTCTTCCTATATAAACCAGAGGGATTTCGCTCTTAGGAACTACGCAAGATAGGGTTTGATTCTCCATAATAAACAAGGAGATATGTAGGAAGCCGTCAGACAGTTCAGCCCTGAACTCACACTCATCTCGTCCCATCTCTATTCATTCAAAGGTTCCAAGATCACAAGGCACAAAGAAAGATCAGGGAAAGCTAGAAAAATCCCCTACATCTAGTGGCGCTTTCTGTGGGGATGAAAACTAGGTAAATATACGTTTCAGACTATTCATTTAGCCTAAAAACTCTTACTGTTGTGATGGCAGGAGCAAAGAAAACAAAGGGTGACACTACCACACGCAGCGTCGCTGTGAGAGAAGAAGAGCATGAGACACTCGAATAGGGGGACAACGCTGGTCACCACGACGCAGACAACCCCCTCCAAAGACCCATGACCAGCACTGATGCCCCAATAATTCCTGGTGCAGGCCCCAGGAATAACGCTCAAGAGGAGTGTCAAGATGGTGAGAATGCTATCCTTACCAACTCAGATTCTATTTAGGCAAGCCAGGCAGTATAGCCTCTGGAACAACAAAGGAGCAATCTTGAATGAGAATTACAGCTGCTGAGGCATCTGTATCAATCTGACATAAGGAAAGAGGCACTCATCGACCTCAATGATGACGACCTTCCAGAAAGTGGTCGTGCAAAGAACCCAAGGCGTGGGGGTCTAGCTCGACACGAGACATCTGAGTCAGAATACAGCAACTCAAATGAGGAATCAGATACAGCATCCGAACTAGAGTCAACCGACCAGATCGTGATGTCGACCCTCGACACAGAAAAAGAGCTCAGACCAAGAAGCATTCTACTAAAGAAGCTGATAGAAGCCCAAAACTGTAGTTTTAACCCCTTAATAATACTACTTTTAGACCAATTATGCGAGTAATAAATAAGAGTTAATGCTAATTACATGTTTTTATGTATTTCAGGCATGTAACTCAATTATATGTATAAATGTGGCGATATAAAGGAGCAAAGGGTTGGTTGCTAAGAAGTTCTATGATAAAGGCCAAGATTCAAGGACACAAAGCCTTTATAAAGCCTAGTTAAAAGCTAAAAAGTCAACACGGGCATAAATAGTGCACAAGTTAACAGAACTTCTGAAGACCATATCTTTAGACTCAGACCTCGGATTTGGGCCTACCTTATGTCAAAACGACCGGATCGGAAAGAGCTTTCCAATGGTTTAAGCCATAACTAAATCAGAGGAGCATAAGTGGATGAAAAATCTGCTTAAGTCAAAGCTAACTGAAACGAGCTCTGTGGACTGAAGAAATTGGGCTTTGGGCTCGATTTTCCGGCCCAAAACATGGCTCCTCAGCCCATGCACGAAATTGTGGATCTGGTCTCCTGCTTTACATAAACCAAGACTTAGCTATTAAGAAAGATATAGTTAGATAGCTTAGAATAGAAAGTAGCCATTAGAATAGCTTGTAGATCTAGTTTTTGAATTTTAATGAATAATTAATTAGTTTCATTCCTTGTTTTAGATTAAGTATTTGAATCATTGTTCTTCATTCATTATATAAATAAAATAGTAGTTCTTGTTAATTTTGATTTTGTCATTTAAATTTGTTTAGATCTAATTTCAATTAGTGGTTGTTATTCAATTCCTAGTTATTAATTTGGATTTCAATTCTTGAGTAGTTAAATTAGTAAAGTTCAAATCTTTATATTATGTCTAGTTTTAATTCAATTGGAAATGATAGTTTGATGAATCAAGGCTAAACCTCCCTTAGAGGGGTTTGATGAAGCCTTGATGAAAACTTGATTGTGTAGTATAGAATCATTGTAAGAATCAATTCCACTCTAGAAGGTAGTTGGTTCGCCATGAGAATGGGTGAACGACCTCACATACTAGTTATGAATTGGTAGAAATGCCATGTATAATTAGGGATTAGAACGACCAATTCTTACCGTAAGAACGTAAGAATTGGTTTACAACAAATCTATGCTAGTTTATTAAGTTGGATTCAAAGTGGAATCAAATTCCCCTAATTCTTTATCTAGATTCAACTCTTAGGATTCTGTCATTCTATTATTCGTATATTGTTATTTGAATCCACATCGTAGTATAAATTCCCTTCGTAATTCTCTCATTTACCTTGGATAGACCATCAATTATAGAAAACTTTAATGCTAAAGAACTAGGAGTGGAACGAATCTTCTATTCCAACTCTACGTCAATAGATTAGAGAGTAGAAAACAAATATCTTTGATAAGTCCAGTATAAGCAACAGTTTGTAGTTTTACTTTCGTTTAGAGTTTCATCGCTTTATTTGTGAGTAAGATTATCTTTTTACGGGTTATCAAATGGCGCCGCTGCCATCTTAGTACTCTTTAGTATTATTTTCTTTAGAATTAATATTTTTTCAAAGTCCCATAACCCACCCACCCTTGTTTGATTCTCACTGTGGTTGTCTGTTTTTAAGACCGAATTTTCCACAAAAATTACCGAGACGAGCACATACAGGCAAGCCAAATTGGAGTGCACCCTGCGCCCACACGCTTGGAATTCCATCTTTTTGCCTAAGCGCGACCTGTGCCCTGCCAAGGCAAAACACGAGCGCACCCTGCGCCCACACGCCGGGAACTCCAGCTTGACCTGAGCGCGACCGTGCCTTCTACTGAAACTGCCCGATTTCCACAGGTTTGATTCAAACTTCCATTTCTTCAAGATTTTCAGTGTTCTAACTTGTTATATGAACTGAGCATACGTAAACAAGACGCTATTCAAACGCATAGCAAGGAGGCATTCAGGTACTCCTTCTTCCACTCCTCGCCTCTTATGTCAGAGGAGTTTAATTCTAGTATAATCAGGCTTCTTTTTCGTAAACGTCAATGCACGTGCCTATCTAGAAATTTATAGTTAGAGTTTCGTTTGCATATTAATTGTCTTAGAATATATTTTTAAAACCAATATGGCATATCAATATGTAGACGAACAATCATGTGATTATTATGTAAACCCTTCACCATGTTCATGCTGCGGTAGTCCTTACCATTGGGCTTCTCATTGCCCATCATACAAAGAGTTTGGACCTACTATAGAATATAATAATAATTATGAGCCTCAATTTTCAAATTTTCATAGTAACCAATACAATCAAGAGTTTTCTAGTCATCCAAACTATACATGGAGTCAACCTAACCCAGCACAATACGAAATCAACCAGAGTTACTCAAACGCCAATAACTATGCCTATCAAACACCGTATCAACCAGAACCACACCAACAAGCTTCCCCTCCTCTAACAACATTTGATAAAATAATGGCCCAAAACAAAATAATACTTCAGAACCTAGAACGGACAAGATTGATGCTAACCTCACCTATGCCAGACCTTTCCACCATGCCAGAAATCACCCACCCATCTAGCTCGCCACCCTTCCCAGACCAAATTTCCCAACAAATAGCCAACAATGGAAAAATGTTTAGGGAACAAAATGCAGAAACCCAAACTATGCTTCAGAATCTAGCCAAAATGATTTCCATGATCCCCTCACCTAACACAGAACTTTCAACCTTGCCAGAGATCGACACACAAGATGAATCATTACCTTCTCATGACCCTCCCATTAACCATTATATTAACTCCACACACAACCTGGATAAGGAAATTCTTAAAGACGACTCTGTTGGACTTGTTTCAGATGACCATGATGCCATTGAGGAAACTTATATTGTTTTAAAGGACGAGAGTGAGGAAATAGAAATCAACAATTCTAGTCTAAGGCATGAATAAGGTAATGTGCAGGAATTAAAGGAAGTAACATCTTTAGAGCAATGTGAATCTAAACTTAGTTTGGCAGCTGAGGAAATAACAATGGAAAACATAGATGAAATTCTTAAAGATAAAGCCACAAACCACAACTTTATGGATTCAACTAAGCTAGATGAAGACTTTAATGATTTCTTATGAGCGTGTGACGATCCACCAAATGATAAACCATCAACTGACCACCATCCACCTGAGTTACCACCTCCTACAATCCAACCATCTACCACAACTAAGCCATCCATTCACCCACCATTTCAGAAGAACCTCGAATTTGCACTTGAGCCTATTGCCTCAGAGACCTTCTATAATTTTTTCAACCCTCACGGTGAAGAGTGTTTGAATAGTACACAATCCCATGAGTACACCATTCCTGTAGTTGAGAGCCAAGCTTTGACCGAGTGTAGTGAGAAACCTAGTTTGTCTTATTTTTCCTCATCTAAGCCTCATGAAAGACATCAAAATCCATACTTCATTCCTTTCTCACCTAAAATATCACTAATTCATCTTTTGGTTCATTCTAACTCTTTAAAACAGCAACAACATGATGGTTTGCATATGTTCTTTGATGGGTTGCATAAGTTTTCTTTCATTCTTCTACATGATTGTTTCCAATTATACAACTTCATTCTGTTTGGAGGTGCATTTAGTGTCATGTTTTTATGGCTAGACCCCCAACTCTTTCAACTATTAGTTTATAGCTGACCACGCATCATCTATTTTGTGCCACCCCAATTTCTTGCTTGTTTAGGGGTGTGCACAGTCTAGGGGAATCTGACTTTAAAAGACCCACGTTTAAAACAAATTTTCTAAACTCTGTTCTATAAAATTTGTTTGGGGGTGAGGTGTTTGGTTTTTCCATTCTTGATCACTCAACTTCCTATTCTTATCCCTTCCTCATCTCGTAGCTAGATTTCTTGTTGTTTGTGGTTTTGATGTTGTTTCTATTTTTTTAGTAGATTGGATGTTAAGTTGTTAAATTCAGTAGTTAAATTTGAATTTGGTAGTTAAATGTTGTTTGAATTTCAATTTTAATATAATGTGGTTCTTTTCAAATTGTGCGTTGTTTTATTGTTAATCCTACCTTCCCGAATTGTTTGGGGGTGGTATTATTTATTCTAGCATGATGTTTATATGATCCTCATTTTTTGAAGTTGTTTTTGAGTGATTGTTGAGAATATTGCCGATATTGGCATGCCTATGATTAGATGTGGTGGTAGGATGAAATCTATAAGAGTTAGAAGTTACTATTCTAAATTTAGTCTAAGAGATATTAGGTTTGTATTAGAATCAAGAATATGGGTTGTTTCCATTTCGGTTTAAGAAATTTTTGTTTCTGGCAATTGCCTTAAAACTTTTTGGAAACTTCCCGATTCGTTTTAGCAACTTAAAACCTATAAAATCTTCATTCATTCTACACTCACAACCCCAACTACATCTCACATTCATCTCTCACGTTTCATTCCCACTTTACCTTATTTTTCCTTCAAGACTTCGCCTAATAGCTTCCCCGAAGCACATGTGTTCTTGATGGAGCCACCTCTTCCACTAAGCAATCGTCGAGAAATTCTACCCCGAGCGACTGCCCTCTCCAAATTGAAACCTCGAACCAGCCACCAAAACAACTGGAATTCCAATTTTCATCCGGAGTGCAACCCGCGCCCATCCCAAGCTAAAAGTGAGCACACCCTGCGCCCAAGTGCTTGGAACTCGAAATTCAACAGAGCGCAACCCGCGCCCATCCCAGGCATACCTTGAGCGCACCCTGCGCCCTGACCTCTGTGGGCACCAAAAATTTCCAGTTTTCCGAGGGTTGTTCCAAGATCCTTCGTAGCTATTCCAGCAAGTTTATTAGGGATGACTGATACTGTAAAATGAATAGTTTACCTACGAAATGAACTACGAATCCAAAACGTAAGTAAACTAGAACTAATCTTTTACGATTCTATTATCAATTCTTCTACTCTCAATGCGGATTGCACTAAATGGAGTACGAAGTTCGTTCCACTCCTAGTTCCCTAGCACGGATTGTTTTCTAAGTCTAACTAGTCGCTCTTAAGTCAATGAGAGTTTTACGAGGGAAATTATACTAACAAGACGCGCTAATATAAATAACAAGATATAACATAAACTAAAATTAAACTACGAATGCTATGGAAATATGCTTGTTCTTGAATCTAGATAAAGGATTAGAGGGGAATTGAATCCACCTCGAATCCAACTTAATAACCTAGTATAGATTCTTGTATCTCGATTCTCACGTTCTTACGGCAAGAAATTCGAGTTCTAATCCCTAGTGTTCATGGCATTTCTACCGAGTACTAACTAGCATGTGAAGTCGTCTACCCATTCTCATGGCGAAACACGACTTTCTAGAGTGGAATAGAATCTACAAACAATTCTACACTAACAACTAAGTTTTCATCAAGGCTTCATCAACCCCTCTAATGGAGGTTTTAGCCTTGATTCATCAAACTAACAATTCCCATTAAATCTAAACTAAACATAATGAAAAGATTCTAACTTTATGCGATTTCACTAAAACAATAATCGAAATCTAATTAATAACTATGAAATGATAACAAACAATAATGGAATTTAGATCTATAAATCGAAATTGACAAAATAACTATTTTTATTATCTAATCAATCAAGAACAATAATTTGAGAGTTTAATCTAAAACAAGAATTGAAATGAAATTAAACTTAATTAATCTAATGAAAACTAGATCTAGAATTAAGGTTTAATGGAGGCTAACTAATCTAATTTATTTTCTAACCTAACTATCTACCCTTATCTATCTACCATTAACAATGAACTAAGCTTTTGTTCTTATACATTCAGATCCAAAATTCGTGCATGGGCTTGGAGCCATGGTTTGGGCCAGAGAATCAGGCCCAAAACCCAATTCTTTCAGTCCAAAAAGGCCTCTTCAGCTGCAGTTGACTTCCACAGACTTTTCGTCCACTTCTGCTCCTCTGATTGGGTCAAGGCTTGGACCATTACAAAGCTCTTTCCGAGCCGGTCGTTTTGACATAAGGTATGCCCAATTCGAGGTCTGAGTCCAAAGATACGGCTTTTCGGAAGTTCTCAACTTTTTGCTCCTCAGATCTCGCTAAAGTGGTACATTTACTGCACATAATGGACTTTGAAGCCCTGAAATGCATAAAAAACGCGTGTCGGTGTTAACTCTTACTTATTATTCACATAATTGGTCTAACAGTATGATTATTAAGGGGTTAAAACTACAGTTTTGGGCTCTTATCAAACCACCCCAAACAAAGATTTTGCTTGTCCTCAAGCAAATATGAGAAAATTAGAATAAGTGACCAAAAATGGAGTTCTAACTACTCTCGTTTATTTGAGTGCGATTGCATTGACCATATGCAACAAGGCCTTAAACCACTAGGAATTCCCTAGTGGACGAGTTATAGCCTCGTGAGAGTTTTCCAGTGAAGGTACTCACAAACTTCATTTATACTACAACGACTAAGAAAATAAAACTATTGTTTCCTTATTCATGCTCAACTATCTATACATCTCTCTAGCAATTGAATAAGAATAACCAGTCAAAACCCTAAGTTAATATATGCATAATAATCAATCATCTACAATAAACATATATACAATGAGTAGTACTATCAAATGTTTAGCAGGTCCGTTTCTGAAAACTCGGAATAGCGTCCTTAAGTAGGTTCTCACAATAATAGTCAAGAAACAACACTCTGATTTTTCCACTCAAGTTTCGCTACTCCAGTGTACAGTGGGCACACTTTACCTTACAATCTCAATGACAACAAGGAAGCCGGGGTCGATCAAACACATCTGCCACTTACTATCACACTAACCTATTCCTAATTGAGCTAGAGGTCTTTATTAGGTGTTACGGGGATTAGGAGATGGTTTAAGAAGGAAGGAAATGGATATTCAAAAGGACAAGTCTGAGATAATAGAGTCTTTGTATTATGTAACTTAGAGAAAACCTTGTTATTTTCTTTTGCTTCTACACTTTGTTTCCATCCTTAGCCGTATTTTTTTTTTTTTTTCCTTGGCTTTTGACTCCTTTTTATTCTATTTTTTTTTTGGAGTTTTTATTTTATTTCTATTTTTCTTTTCTTTGGATGGAAACTTCTTTTCTTTATTTTCTGAAGCAAGTAACAATTTTTGTTTACACAGGTTTTTCTCTTCTTCTTTCTTCACTCATTCTATTCTCAGACTTATTCTAAATTGGGTAGGTTGATTTATTCTTTTTTTTTTTTTTTTTTTTTATTTTGTTTTTGTTTTTGTAACAGGGTAAAGGAATTGTGGTGTATGGAAGGCTAAAGAAAAGGCTCAGAGTGGTGACTAGCGGAAAATAATTCATAGGTTTGAATTTCTGGCTATATCGATCCAAAGAGCCCTAAATTCTCGCTTAGGATATGGTTTAGTGATCAAGCAAGTGGGCGTGTGATTTCTCTATCCGGATTTTACTTCTCCCTTGTGTCATTTCTCAAATGTTTAGGCTCATATAAGGCTTTAGGCTATATTCTCCGCGAGATTTGTAGAATAAGTACTCTAGCCTAGATTTGAAAACTTACTGCTAACAATCATAGATACTCATGTAATATATTTATAGATAGATGCAAAGATTATTACCTACGATTAACCTAAGTTTCTAACAATTATTCTGATGCAACAACCTATGTGAGACTTCTAGATTGTTAAAAGCATGGAGAAATAAACAATACCAATATTCCTAAGTGTATAGCATAACTTATTTATTTATATTTTTAATTTTTTTGAAATTTTAACTAGAAAACAAATGCATATTATATATTTATATCCTAGCAGATGTCTTAATTACACGTGTTTCTATGCCCCCCCCAAACAAAAAGCATGCTTTGTCCTCAAAGCATTTAAATAAAGAGGGTAGGAAAATACCATGGAAACGCGCGAAATTGTGGAACATCTGCAAAACAAGGTTAGAACATACTAATATAGGAAATACAAAAACTGACGCAACTCTATAAGAGTTCCACCCATTATGGGGTTAACAGAATGAAATTGCTTGGGACATAAGCAGACACTAACAGAAACTAAAAACTTACCTCCACTCCCGGACATGCATATTATCTACCCAATAGCATCATGGGTCTTGTATTTCAGTGGGCATGGCAAGTCCAAGAACAATTGCTAGCAAGACCCATAAGCGGTTCCTAGCCTACGTGTGTGATCACCTCGCGAAACCAAGCACCATAAGTAGTGCTTTGGAACAAATCTTTGAAAGACTGTTCTGGTATTATTATAGGAGATGTCATCTCAAAACTACGCTCTGGAACAGCTGCAAAACAACTGGCACAACTTCATGAAAACTGAAATTTTCCTGGTCCACGGAGGTCGGCGGCGGCGAAGCCGCCAGTATAGATGAAGTCGGCTCTGAAATTTTAGAATTCCGGTGTTTTAGCGGGTCGCGCTCAGACATGTAGCGGCGCCATTCTATGTCCAGATAGATGAGGGCGGGTCGCTTCGGCTTGAAGCTGGCGGCGCTCGAAGCAAAATTCAGAACAAAATATACAGAGCGAAAGTGCGCTCTGTAGAAGCAGCGAACGCTTCGGAGTTGCTGAAAATTGAAAATTGAGGCGACTAAACGTGGGAGTGAAAGGTGAGTGATGGAAATTAGGTGTAGTGTGGGTTGTGAGTGTAGAATGAATGAAGTTTATATAAAATCATCTTTGGAATAGATAACACCACCCCCAAACAGTTTGGGAAGGTGGGATCAACATTAACTAATCACGCACAATGAAAATAACGACATTATATTCATATTGTCATTCAAACAACATTTCACTACAAAAGTCAAAATTAACTTCTGAATTTAACAACGTAACATCCTATCTACTAAAAATAATAAAAGACAACATCAAAACAACAAACAAGTAGAAATCTAGCTACTCTTCAAGGGAGCGAGGTGGGGTAAGAATAGGAATTTAAGTGATCAAGAATGGAAAAACCAAACACCCCACCCCCAAACAAATTTTTGAAAACAGGTTTGTAAAAATTTGTTTTAAAACGGGGTCTTTTAAAGTCAGATTCCCGAGACTTGCTAGATTACTATTTTTATATATCTTTAAACTTTTTTTACTTTTTATGAATTAGGTTTAATATAAAGGAAAACAATAAGCCGTAAAGACATAATTCACACCATAGAAAACATGACTCAAAACCGAAAAAACATGCAAGAGTGGAAAAGCGTGAATTATGTGAAACGTGGACTTAGGATCCGGTACTTACAGCCAGCCACACACTCCATAGGGAGGGTCCGGTTACCTGAATGGTGCATTCACCAATATATGGAAATGAAAGAAAATGCACTAAAACAAAATTGAGTGGATTTATAGTCGGATACTTTCGAGACTTTATCTAAACATATGTATGAATATGCAGTTTATCATATATCAACAACCGAAATAGTTGTGGATCGTTCCATAAATAAATATCACAGAAAACATATCCAAACACAATCAAGCACCAAGATTTCCCTCTGACGCCAGCCCTAGTGGAATGAAAGCCCGGATAGACCTATAACATAACCGAAAGCATGCACCTTATGTTTCATCTTTGAATGAGAGGGTGTCCTAGTGAATAAATGTGGAAAAGTGAATGGTTGTGGAAGATATGGTGGATTGGGATAAGTTTTAGAGAAAAAGCATGGAAAAAATGAGGATGTGGGTTTAGCACAAAACTCATTCATGGTGTAGTTAGGGACCGGCCTCAAGTCTGAAAATGAAAGTGTCAAGTGGTTTATCCTTGGGAAGTATTTGTTTACTAGGTGGATTTAAAAATCATGAAGCACGGGGGAGAAACTAAAGGATCGAAAGTGCAAACTCGAGGTTCCTTTGAAAAGGTGGAGGGTGGGGAATATTGGTGATGGAAGGTGAATGATTCTCAGCTAAGCTCTCAAGTCCATATCATCGAAAATCTTGATATATGCAAGACATTCCTCAATAGGTGGGTCAAAAGGATCACTGGGATAAAGATTGAAAAATTCATCTTCCGTCATAGGATCAAGGGATGAATGGTTGTTGGCAAGGGGGACTTCATGAAGTGGTAAAGAAGTGGTGCAAAAGAGTTGCGGGAATTCTTCTTCGATTTAGCCTCTACTACCGGGAGTCATTGTTAAAGTCGGAATTTCGAAGGAAAGGAATTTGTTAAAATTTGTTTCTCGAAACATGTTTTTGAAGTAATCTTGAGCTAAGCTCTCCGATCATGCTAACCTCTCCATGTGTAGATGAATCAGGATCTTGTGTCCTAGTTTTAAAACATTTACCTCAACGAAAGATGGCCAAAGGACAAGGACATCGAACCATCGCGGGCGGTTATGAAGCGTTGGCGATGTAAAGAAGGGGCGCCCTAAAATGATAGGTACAGAGTCGTTAGTGACTTCTGTGTCTAGGACAACGAAGTCGGCTGGGTAGTAAAAATTTTGGACTTTAACTAGCACGTTTTCAACCACACCCTTAGGATACTTAATAGACCGATCAGCTAATTGCAATGTCATTTTAGTAGGTTGCATCTCCTCTAGACCTATTTGTTTATACAAATAAAATGGGAGTAAGTTAACACTAGCCCCCAGGTCTAATAGCGCGGTCGTCGTGTGAGAATCTCCTAAGGTGCATTGTACAGTAGGACGACCAGGGTCCTTGTACTTAACAATTCCATTATTTTCAGATAGCGTTGGGAATTGTTACCTTAAAAGCGTCTTTTGGTATATTGGTCTTACGCCTAGTAGTACACAACTCCTTAAGAAACTTAGCATGGTGTGGTAGCTTTTAATAGCTTCGAAAGGGAAGGTTTATAGTTAGATTTTTTGAAAACGTTCCTAATCTCCTCATAATTTGTATCCCTAGTTAACATGGCTAATTTTTGGGGAAGCGGTGTTTTCTCTCTATAATTAGCATATGAATCAACAGGGATGTTTAACCTTGGCTTTTGTTTCTTAGGTTGTGGTTTAACCGGTACCTCTACGGTTGTAGGCTCTTCATTTCTATTTCGGTATCTAGTTCGATATCCGTTGTAGGAGTCTTGATGGGGTAACTATAGGCATAGTTACTTTGTTATCAACCACTCTTCCGAATCGGAGAGTGGTGATGGCATTTAGCTCACCCTACGTTTGTAGTGTCCGTTACTAGTATTACCGTTTACCTCAAAGGCCGCGGTTTGTTTGTTCTAGGGTTGGGTATAAACTTGGCACGGAAACACGCCTTTGGTTGGGCTTTCTCTTGGGCTAACTGTTGGTTTAAATTATTAACAGATTGTAGAATGTGTTGGTTAGATTGAGCCATGGTTTGGAAAAGTTGTTGGCTCACTTGTATGAAGGTGTCAAGACGATCCGGTTGTGTGGGTGTAATAGTCACGGGTGGTGTGGATCGAACTATGTCGCTGGATTATTTATAGGCGGATTGTGATAGTTATTATTTACGGAACGATACCTCTATTAGCATTATAATTATTATAACTATATTGACCTTGTGCTTGACCTTGTCGAGGTTGTGCTTGGTTGTTATAATTATTATAATTACCCCGACTCGCCCTTGTCCCGAGGAGCTTGGTTATAAGCGTGTGTTGGCCTAACATATTGATTATTGTACCACGGAGGTGTGACTTGTTGGTTATTTCTCCAACCGAAGTTGGGATTTTGTCTCAAGCCGTTAGGTTCACTATTAATAGAACAAGAATGTTCATAGGCTATAGGGGCGGATGGGAGCTCGGGATGCTCGGGACTCCAACGAAACTACATGGATTTGAATTTACATTCATGACGGGGATAGGCTTTTGTTGTACGAAATGGCCTCAACCTTTTTAGTTAGAGATTCGATTAAATTTTTAAGTTCTAGATCGGGTTTAACCTCAAACATACCGGTAGCCTTAATCGTGGAAGAAGAACTAGCGGAGGGGCCGAGTAATCGTCACTACCCCCGGTTGTTATTTAAGCTTAGTTTGATCCTCTAAAAATTTTGTAAGCCTCATTGGCTCCTTTACTTAGGAAACTACCCCATTCATTATGTCAAGGACTTCTTTATGGTGGTGTAGAAGTCCTTTGAAAAGGCACGAACTAACGTGTCTTTAGCTAAGTTATGGTGTGGACACTCTATAAGCGGTCGGTGAAGCGATTCCAAGCCTCGAAAAATGATTCATGAGGATTTTGTCGAAAGAAGTGAATCTTGGAAAGCATTTCATCCGTCTTTAGGGGTGGGTAAAAATGTTCCATAAACAAATTTGAACAAGTTTGGCCCACGAGTCCACAGAATTAAGCTTGCCATGTTTAACCAAGGCGCGCCTTATCGGCTAAGGTGAAGGGAAATACCCTCGGTTTAATGCATTTTAACGTACCAACGGTAGGATGATGGAATGTTGTAAGGACTTGTTCAATCCCTACATGTGTTGGTAAGGTTTTCATGGTCTAGACCATGGAAAACGGGTAACAATTAAATATGTTTGGGGAATTCGAAAATCCCCGTTAGTCCGCTAGAACGATGCAAGATTTAGGGCTATCGCTCAAAGCTTTGTAGAAGTCGGAGAGAGGAGTCTCTCTTTCTTCAGCCATTATGTCAGGTATGGTGTGTGTGATAGTAGTTAGAGGTGTCGTGGGTGGTGTACTAGATAGACTTGTTTGTTGTGGTGTAATTACGTTTGTTGTTTTTGTTCGACCAGACCTTAATCTCATGCAAGACTAAGTTGAGCTTAACTAACATGCAACACTCCAAACAATTCTGATATACTAGTATAAAACCTCTAACTGGAAAATGCGAGGTATGGAAGAAAGGAATACCTGATAGCGTCCTTGCTTCGCTTATGAATAGCGTCTTGTGTACGCGTGTTCAGTGTAATAAGAGATTAGAACACTGAAAAACTTGACAATTCGAAGTTTAAATCAAACTGTGGAAATCCTGAATTTCGTGGAGAGAGGCTGCCTATCTTAGCTTAGGTGGCGCTTCAAGGCAAAGTCGAGCTCCGGTAAGATATAGCGGGTCGCTCTCTTTGAAGCGTGGCCTTCGATGTATAAACGAAGTCCATGAAGATAGCGGGTCGCGCTATTTGAAGCGTAGAAGCGCCTTCGGTCGCGTTTTCTCGAATTTTTCCAAAACAAAACTGCAAACCACGGTATGAATCAAACAAGGGTGGGTGGGTGAAATGGGACTTAAAAATAACTATTTCTACAAAGAAAACAATGCTAAAGTGCAACTAAGATGGCAGCCGGCCCATTTTGATATCTTGTAAAATGAATAGTTTACCTCTTTAAAATGAACTACTTAATCCAAAACGTAAGTAAACTAGAACTAATCTTTTACGATTCTATTATCAATTCTTCTACTCTCAATGCGGATTGCACTAAATGGAGTCACGAAGTTCGTTCCACTCCTAGTTCCCTAAGCACAGGATTGTTTTCTAAGTCTAACTAGTTAAAACTCTTAAGTCAATGAGAGTTTTAGGGAAATTATACTAACAAGACGCTAATATAAATAACAAGATATAACATAAACTAAAATTAAACTACTGAATGCTATGGAAATATGCTTGTTCTTGAATCTAGATAAAGGATTAGGGGGATTGAATCCACCTCGAATCCAACTTAATAACCTAGTATAGATTCTTGTATCTCGATTCTCACGTTCTTCTGGCAAGAAATTCGAGTTCTAATCCCTAGTGTTCATGGCATTTCTACGAGTACTAACTAGCATGTGAAGTCGTCTACCCATTCTCATGGCGAAACACGACTTTCTAGAGTGGAATAGAATCTACAAACAATTCTACACTAACAACTAAGTTTTCATCAAGGCTTCATCAACCCCTCTAATGGAGGTTTTAGCCTTGATTCATCAAACTAACAATTCCCATTAAATCTAAACTAAACATAATGAAAAGATTCTAACTTTATGCGATTTCACTAAACAATAATCGAAATCTAATTAATAACTATGAAATGATAACAAACAATAATGGAATTTAGATCTATAAATCGAAATTGACAAAATAACTATTTTTATTATCTAATCAATCAAGAACAATAATTTGAGAGTTTAATCTAAAACAAGAATTGAAATGAAATTAAACTTAATTAATCTAATGAAAACTAGATCTAGAATTAAGGTTTAATGGAGGCTAACTAATCTAATTTATTTTCTAACCTAACTATCTACCCTTATCTATCTACCATTAACAATGAACTAAGCTTTTGTTCTTATACATTCAGATCCAAAATTCGTGCATGGGCTTGGAGCCATGGTTTGGGCCAGAGAATCAGGCCCAAAACCCAATCTTTCGATCCCAAAAGGCCTCTTCAGCTGCAGTTGACTTCCACAGACTTTTCGTCCACTTCTGCTCCTCTGATTGGGTCAAGGCTTGGACCATTACAAAGCTCTTTCCGAGCCGGTCGTTTTGACATAAGGTATGCCCAATTCCGAGGTCTGAGTCCAAAGATACGGCTTTTCGGAAGTTCTCATACGACTTTTGCTCCTGTATCTCGCTAAAGTGGTACATTTCTACGCACATAATGGACTTTGAAGCCCGAAATGCATAAAAACGCGTGTCAGTGTTAACTCTTACTTATTATTCACATAATTGGTCTAACAGTATGATTATTAAGGGGTTAAAACTACAGTTTTGGGCTCTTATCAATGACTTTCCCTCATATCATACCGGAACAGTCTTTTGAAGACTTATTCCAAAGTGACACCTATGGTGCGTGGTTTTGCGAAGTGATCATTCTAGCAGGATGGGAGCCACTATTGGTAAGTCCTGATGAACTTTATTCTCCCGCATTTACATCTTATTTTTATGATAATTGTAAGTTCTTTGATAGACCAGATGGAGAATAAATGTTCTCCATCACCATCGGGGATGAACCAATGGAAATTTCCAGGTTCTTGATAGCCTTTGTGCTTGGACTTGCTATGTCGGCCGAAATACAAGACTCATGGGCCTATTTGGTAGATAATATGTACATGTATAACTATGACGATTTGCATGAGCATTACGGGGTAGGAATCTTTAGGATAGAGGACCAAGGGGATTATAACGTCGCCCTTGGTAGCCTGTCTATGAACGTGGGCACTGTTATGTTTTGGATTATGCTAAACATTAGAGGGGAATGGCGTTATTCTTCTGTGAATGACAAAACTTATGATATTTTCCTTGCCTTAGCTGGGGGACGTACACTCTATGATATTCCCCAGACCCTAATGTCTAGTTTAGCCTAAGCCCATAGCAAGCGGCATAAGTACCTTCTTATGCCTGTTTTAATTTGCCGTATTATGTTATGTTTCTTCCCTGTTTTTTGTGCCCGTTTCACGGATTGGGTTGGGGTCGACGTTGTGAGACCCACCAATTGTATTATTCGATCGTTTCGTGCAATGACTTGGCAAGGGTGGAGGATACAACCTCATCAGGTTGCTCCTTACACCCCATCAGACATAGTAACACTAGACAGGTTAGCACAAGTTGACGACACACAGCGGTAGGCTTGGCAAGTTATCATGGCATGGCAGGATGTGAAGGAACCTCATCTCTTTGAAGAGGGAAATGAGGTGGAAAATGTTTAAATGGGAGTGCAGGTAAGTGTTAGTTTCAGTTGGTGTCTGCTTATGTCCCAAACAAATTTGTTTCTCATTAACCCCATTACGGGTGGAACTCTTATAAAGTTGCGTTAGTTTTTTTTTTCTATATTAGTATGTTATAACCTTGTTTTGCAAATGTTCCGAAATTTCATGCATTTTAATGGTATTTTCCTACCCTCTTTATTTAAAATAATTTGAAGACAAAGCATGCTTCTTGTTTGGGGATAGAAACACATATAATTAAGGCATCTGTTAGGATATAGATATGTATAATATGCACTTATTTTCTAGCTAAAAAAATTCAAAAATTTTAAAAAAATATATAAATAAAAAGTATGTTATACACTTAGGAATATTGGTATTGTTTTCTTTCTCTATGCTCTCAATAATCTAGAAGTCTCACGTAGCTTTTGCATTAGAATAGTTTTTAGAAACTTAGGCTAGTATGTAGGTAATAATCCTTGCATCTATCTATAAATATGTTACATGAGTATCTATGATTGTTGGCAGTAAGTTTCTGAAATCTAGGCTAGAGTACTTATTCTACAAATCCTGTGAGAATATAGCCTAAAGCCTTATATGAGTGAGCATTTGAGAAATGATACAAGGGAGAAGTAAAATCCAGATAAAGAAATCACACGTCCACTTGCTTGATTACTATACCATATCCTAAGCGAGAATTTAAGCCCTCTTTGGATCGATATAGCAAGAACTTCAAACCTATGAATTATTTTCCGCTAGTTGCCCCTCTGAGCCTTTCTTTAGCCTTTCATAAACCACAAATCCTTTACCCTATTACAAAACAAAAAAAAAAAAAAAAAAAAAAAAAAAAAATCAACCTACCCAATTCTTTGAATAAGTCTGAGAATAGAGATGAAGAATAGAAAAGAGAAGAACCTTTGAAATCAAGAATTCGTTAGTCGCTTTAGAAGAGAAAAGTAAGTTTCCATCCAAATAAAAAAAAATAAAAAAAATAAAAGGAAATAAAGAGTTAGAACTCCAAAAATATAATCAAGGAGTCAAAAGCCAAAGAAAAAGAAAAAAAAAATATGGCTAAGGATGGAAACAAAGTGCAGAAGCAAAAGTAAAGAATAAGGTTTTCTCTAGTTATATAATATGAATACTCTATTATCTAAGACTTGTTCTCTTTGAATATCCATTTCCTTTATTCTTAAACCATCTCCTAATCCCTGCAACACCTAGTAAAGACCTCTATCTCAATTAGGAATAGGTTAGTGTGATAGTAAGTGACAGATGTGTTTGATCGACTCCAGCTTCCTTGTGTGTCATTGAGTTTGTAAGGTAAAGTGTGCCAACTGCACAATCGGAGTAGCTTAAACTTGAGCCGGAAAAATCAGAGTGGTTTTTGTCTTGACATTTATGTGAGGACCTACTTAAGGACGCTATTCCGAGTTTTCAGAAACGGACTTGCTAGTTCATCTCATAGTATTAGTCATTGTATATATGTTTATTCGTAGATGATAGATTATTATGCATATATTAGCTTAGGTTTCGACTTGATTATTCTATATTCATTGCTAGTGAGATGTATAGATAATTGAGACATAGAAAGAGAAACAATAGTTATTTCTGAGTCATTGTAGTATAGATGAAGTTTGTGAGTACCTTCACTGGAAAACTCTCACGAGGCTATAACTCGTCCATTAGGGAATTCCTAGTGGTTTAAGGCCCTGTTGCATATGGTCAATACAATCGCACTTGGCGAAATGAGATTAGTTAGAACTTCATTTTTGGTCACTTATGCTAATTTCTCATATTTGCTTGAGGACAAGCAAAATGCTGTTTGGGGGTGGTTTGATAAGAGCCCAAAACTATAGTTTTAACCCCTTAATAATACTACTTTTATACCAATTATGTAAGTAATAAATAAGAGTTAATGCTAATTACGTGCTTTTATGTATTTCAGGTATGAAACTCAATTATGTGCAGAAATGTGCCACTTTGGCAATATAAAGGAGCAAAGGGTTGGCTGCTAAGAAGTTCTATGAGAAAGGCCAAGATTCAAGGAGACAAAGCCTTTATAAAGCCCGGTCAAAAGCTAAAAAGTCAACACGGGCAGAAACAGTGCACAAGTCAGCAGAACTTCCAAATACCATATCTTTGGACTCAAGCCTCAGATTTTGGCCTACCATATGTCAAAACAACCGGCTCGGAAAGAGCTTTCCAATGGTTTAAGCCTTGACCCAATTAGAGGAGTAAAAGTGGACAAAAAGTCTACTGAAATCAAAGCCAGCTGAAACGGGCTCTGTGGACTGAAGAAATTAGGCTTTGGGCTAGATTTTCCGGCCCAAAATATGGCTCCTCAGCCCATGCACGAAATTGTGGATCTGGTCTCCTACTTTACATAAAACAAGACTCAGCTCTTAAGAAAGATATAGTTAGATAGCTTATAATAGAAAGTAGCCATTAGAATAGCTTGTAGATCTAGTTTTTGAATTTCAATGAATAATTAATTAGTTTCATTCCTTGTTTTAGATTAAGTATTTGAATCATTGTTCTTCATTAATTAGATAAATAAAATAGTAGTTCTTGTTAATTTCGATTTTGTCATGTAAATTTGTTTAGATCTAATTTCAATTAGTTGTTGTTATTCAATTCCTAGTTATTAATTTGGATTTCAATTCTTGAGTAGTTAAATTAGTAAAGTTCAAATCTTTATATTATGTCTAGTTTTAATTCAATTGGAAATGATAGATTAATGAATCAAGGCTAAACCTCAATTAGAGGGGTTTGATGAAGCCTTGATGAAAACTTGATTTTGTAGTATAAAATCGTTGTAAGAATCTATTCCACTCTAGAAGGTCGTTGATTCGCCATGAGAATAGGTGGACGACCTCACATGCTAGTTATGAATTGGTAGAAATGTCATGTATAATTAGGGATTAGAACGACCAATTCTTACCGTAAGAACGTAAGAATTGGTTTACAACAAATCTATGCTAGTTTATTAAGTTGGATTCAAGGTGGAATCAAATTCCCCTAATTCTTTTTCTAGATTCAACTCTTAGCATTCTGTCATTCTTTTATTCGTATCTTGTTATTTGAATTCACATCATAGTATAAATTCCCTTCGTAATTCTCTCATTTACCTTGGATAGACCATCAATTGTAGAAAACTTTAATGCTAAAGGACTAGGAGTGGAACGAATCTTCTATTCCAACTCTACGTCAATAGATTCGAGAGTAGAAAACAAAGATCTTTGATAAGTCTAGTATAAGCAACAGTTTGTAGTTTTACTTTTGTTTAGAGTTTCATCGCTTTATTTGTGAGTAAGATTATATTTTTATGGGTTATCAGAAGCTGCATGTAAAACTGAGAAGAATGACCTGATCCGTCAGATGCATTGGATAGCAGGTAAGGGGAGAAAATGAAAGACTCACTACAACAGAGCATGGTTTTAGCAGCGCCATACTCCATCGCTAAAGGTGCTTTTGAGCGTGGCAAAAGATCTGTCGCAACGCACTAGATGGCGTTGCAAAGGCGTGGCTAAAAAGTGCGTCTCAAATACTTAAATGCAACGCCAAAGGTGGCGTGGCAAATGTTCCTAGTTTGTTGCGACGCCTGAGGGTGCTGCTAATACACTAATTCCGTTGCTACTTCATTTATTAAAATTAAATTAATTGCAAATTTTTTTCAAACTATTTTTATGCGATGGCGTCGCAAAAAGAAAGCTTGTAACAACTAGGATGGCGTTGCAAAAGTGATACCTTTTAGCTATTAACAACCAGACTAGCGCAAAAGGCAACCTTTTGCAACACTATTTCGATTCTTGGGAAAGTTTAAATATTTGCCTACATAGTCGCGGAAATTTAAATATTTAGCTGAACATTTGGCATGGCAAAAGACGTCCAAAAATTTAGCCACACACCAAGCGTGGCAAAAGATGTCTACGTTACTGTAGAATCAAAGCTTTTAGCTACACCAAATTTGTTGCGAATGATATAAACTCCTGTGCTTTATTTGGGACGCATTTAGCATTGCAAATGGTGCAATTCATACATATACATGTACATTTCCATTTACATAATCCTACCCAAAACAATTTTTATAGAACACAGTAACCCTATAACAATTCACCACAAATCATAACAAAATGAATTTCATTACTAAATCATTCAATACAAAAGATCTTAAAGAATTCACATAACTATTTTTTGCGAAAAAACATCGTCTCACATAATCTTAACAACGTTTAACTAAATTTAGACGAAATATTCAAAACTAAAATTCCACAAATAATGTCTATAATATGAGCAACATCCACTCGGAGCTTCTTCTTGATTCTACTACTTACATGACCAATCGACCAATCTGCACAACAAATTAAAAAAAAAACGTAAAGTAAATTTATTAGAAACATTAATAAACCTAATATACACTCAAGTTGGCAATGCATGTGAAACTATGCACCTCCCATATGCGTAAATTGGTGCCCATGGCCAAAAGCTTAGAAAGAGCTTATCAAAGTTATAACTTCATCACATTCATGAAGGTACATCAAATAAGAAGACAAAAATAGCCAAAAACTAATAGATTTTGAACTAAATTGTACATGTAAATGCCAAACCATTAAAAAACCTCGTGTCATAAAATTATCACCAATGAAACAATAAAATAAGCAAGGCTAAACATCAAGTAAATCAAGCAAACAAGCTCAACTACAAAAAGTAGTTCCAACAGATGGCAGAGTCAGATGTAAAGGTATCGACCAACCTATAATGAGATTTTTAACCCCCTACCTATGATTTAGGAGTCAAGAAGTCCTGCCTTCGGCTATTCCTTCTATCCCTTGCTACTGTTTAACAAGAGCGGAATATCCTTTGTCCTAACCTTTATCCTTCGGCTATTCCTTCTATCCTTTGCAACTATTTTAAAAGTACCAAGTTCTACTCAAAGAAGTTTATCAGAAGAAAACTTACAATTTCATATCTCCGATGTCCCATGGCCAAAAGCGAGAATCAGATATAGTGTTTCAAAAATAACAGAGGAATCTATATGCTCATAGTTGTAGAGCTCCCCCAAGAAACACATATGTGCAATGCGTCTTTGCTGAAAACTATAATCGTTCAACTCTAAACCCAATCTAATCTCCTCCAGAACCTGAAATAATCATAACAATCTATAAGAAAGCTAGGACAAAGTAAAGGTATACACATAACAATGATCAACTGATATAACTGAAGAACTGCAATTAATCACGTTTGAATATCCCTATTTTTAATAGTAACACTTGATTGTCAAGTGAAAGCCTTACTATGGGTGAGTCTGCATGTTGTGAGTGTGTGATTGTCAAGTGTCCAGTAGCTCAACTAGTCATGGCCCTGGTGGTTGTATTAGGAGGTCTTGGGTTCGATTTCCACTTACATCAGGTTTGGGGGGGGGGTTCAATTTCTTTACACCTAGTTGCTTGGGCGGTAAGCATCAACCTCTATTATAAAGAGGTTTTTTGTTAGAGAGAGAGAATAGGAACCTACCTTTGTCCACAACTCGCCCGCGACAAATTCATCATGATAATGACTCGGTATCACCGGTAGTTTAAGCAATCAGTGAACTTGGCTATATTTTCCTTGTGAACTTTCATAAAACATTTTATGAGGTATGGTTCGCATTCATTCCGGGCAATTTTACGAACTGTCTCGAAATATGCTCAATGGAGGATTTGTCCAGTCCGTGAAAAGCGACTTTCTAATATACTACAAAAAAGAAAAAGAACAAAGGGGAAGAAAAACATTTTAAGAAAGCTATAAAATCTGCCGGTTGCTGTCAAAAGGAAAAAATCCACATGACCACATTGGTGAACGTATTAGCTGATTCATATCAAGTCAAACGTAAGCTATACTTGATGCAAAAGTGGATGGGTTTTAGACACTCGAGCAGATCTTTCAGGTGGTTTGCACAGATAATAAGCGTTTTCAACAAGGGTGCGTAATACTAGCTAACTGATGGACAGAAGGAGGCCATGTTGCACTGAACATTACCATCTGACGGATAGAGGACGTCTGGCTCAATATAGAACGGACTTCTGGTTCAAATCCCATGTCAAGCATTCGATCCGCTTCATCTAGAACCACATATGATACCTCCTTTAAGCAGCAAAACCCCATCTCAATCAGATCTTTCAAACGGCCAGGGGTTCCGATAACAATATCAACGCCAGCCTTCAGAGATGAAATTTGAGGTCCTTTGGAAGTTCCTCCATACACGCAAACTGAGCTCACGCCACAGGATTTCCCAGCTTCACAGAGGACATCTGCAATTTGCTGAGCTAGTTCCCTAGTCGGTGAGAGGACAAAGGCGAGAGGATTCATCTCTTCTTTCTTCCCCGTTAAATCTTATATGCATAAGAGCCGGAACCCCAAACGCCAACGTTTTGCGAGCCGATGGCAACAATCCCAATAAAATCCGCGACCATCTAAAAGAAAAGGCCAAGCATGAGACTGAATTGAGAAGGCTTATTAAACCCCTTACAACACTCTAATACTTCCTGGGAAGTTTAAACTTCATCGAACGAGCTCAAAGCCGTATACTTCACTTCCTTCACATCATTCCCGGACACAAACACTTCCTTCCCTCCTCCTATTTCCACGCCATCCTCTCCACTCTTCTTTTTTCTTGATGGCGTCATCTTCCGGATCATCAATTTTAAGCTTTCTTTTTAAGTTGGCGGCCGGTTGGTGTATCTTCTTGTTGTGCTTTCTCTTCTTGAGGCTTTTCTTGTGTTTGTTTTTCTTCTTTTTTTCTCATCTTTTTTGTCTCCAAGGTGGAATCTTGTATTGGAGATTCTTCACGCCAGTTTTGTTATTCTTTATTTTTCGTTTTCACTCTTTCTACGAGTTCCTCATTGTGAATCAAGAAATAAACTAAAAACTTTCTTCTCACCGGGTGATGAAGTTTCTTCTAGGGTTTAGCACGAGTTTCTTCACAACCTATTATTGACAGAGAGTACAACGCATCTATGAACACCAACAAAATTCAAAAGGCTCTTTTACTATCTCTCGATTAACCGGTTTTTGATAAATGTAAATTGAGTAGTCTACCTACTTAAATGACTACTTAATCCAAAACGTAAGTAAACTAAACTTATCCTTTACGAGTCTATTATCAAAGCTTCTACTCTCAATGCGAATTGCACTAAATGGAGTACGAAGTTCGTTCCACTCCTAGTTCCCTAGCATGGATTGTTTTCTTAGTCTAACTAGTCGCTCTTAAGTCAATGAGAGCTTTACGAAATATTATACTACGGTACTTAATTAAGATGATTACTAGAAATTAACTACAATTGCTATGGAAATACTATTGTTGACTCTAGATAAAGAGATTAGAGGGGAATTGAATCCACCTCGAATCCAACTTAACAACCTAGCGTAGAATGTTGTATCTCAATTCTCACGTTCTTACGGCGAGAAATTGGAGTTCTAATCCCTAGTGTTCATGGCATTACTACCGGATACTAACTAGCATGTGAGGTCGTCCACCCATTCTCATGGCGAAACACGACCTTCTAGAGTGGAATAGATGCTACAACGTTTCTATACTAAACAACTAAGGTTTCATCAAGGCTTCATCAACCCCTCTAATGGAGGTTTAGCCTTGAGTCATCAATCTAACATTTACCATTGAATCTAAACTAAGCATAATGTGAGAATTTGAGAATTACTTAATTTAGCAATAATGAATCTAATTTAATGGCTGGAATAAAACAATGACAAGAATTGAATTTAGATCTAAAATGGAAATGACAAATTCAACTTGATAAAAATACTACTTTATTTATCTAATCTATCAAGAACAATGATTCAAGGATTTAATCTAAAACAAGAATTTAAATGGGACTAAAACTTAATTTAATTAATAAAACTAGATCTATAATTCTATATCTTAATTTAGGTCTAACTAGCTACCATTAACAAAGAGCTAAGCTTTTGTTTTTATACATCCAGATCCAAAATTCGTGCATGGGCTTGGAGCCATGGGTTGGGCGGCAGAATCGTGCCCAAAACCCAATTCTTTTCAAATCAAAAAGGCCTCTTCAGCTGCAGTTAGCTTCCACAGACTTTTCGTCCACTTCTGCTCCTCTGATTGGGTCAAGGCTTGGACCATTGCAAAGCTCTTTCCGAGCCGGTCGTTTTGACATAAGGTAGGCCTCAATCGAGGTCCGAGTCCAAAGATATGGCATTCGAAGTTCTCACTGACTTTTGCTCCTTTATCTCGCTAAAGTGGCACATTTCTGATAATGGACTTTGAAGCCCGAAATGCATAAAAACACACGTGTCGTATTAACTCTTACTTATTATTCACATAATTGGTCTAACAAGATGATTATTAAGGGGTTAAAACTACAGTTTTGGGCTCTTATCAAACCACCCCCAAACAAAGATTTTGCTTGTCCTCAAGCAAATATGAGAAATTAGAATAAGTGACCAAAAATGGAGTTCTACCTAATCTCGTTTATTGAGTCGCGATTGCATTGACCATATGCAACAAGGCCTTAAACCACTAGGAATTCCCTAGTGGACGAGTTATAGCCTCGTGAGAGTTTTCCAGTGAAGGTACTCACAAACTTCATCTATACTACAACGACTAAGAAATAAAACTATTGTTTTCCCCTTCATGCTCAACTATCTATACATCTCTATAGCAATTACATAAGAATAACAGTGAAAACCCTAAGTTAATATATGCATAATAATCAATCATCTACAATAAACATATAACAATGAGTAATACTATGAAATGTTTAGCAGGTTTGTTTCTGAGAACTCGGAATAGCGTCCTTAAGTAGGTCCTCACATAAATGTCAAGACAAAAACCTCTCTGATTTTTCCACTCAAGTTTCGCTACTCCAGTGTGCAGTGGGCACACTTTACCTTACAATCTCAATGACAACAAGGAAGCCGGGGTCGATCAAACACATCATCGCCACTTACTATCACACTAACCTATTCCTAATCGAGCTAGAGGTTTTATTAGGTGTCATGGGGGATTAGGAGATGGTTTAAGAAGGAAGGAAATGGATATTCTAGAGAACAAGTCTGAGATAATAGAGTCTTCATATTATGTAACTAGAGAAAACCTTGTTATTTACTTTTGCTTCTACACTTTGTTTCCATCCTTAGCCATATTTTTCTTTTCTTTGGCCTTTGACTCCCTTTTTATTCTATTTTTTGGAGTTTTTATTTATTTCTATTTTTTTTTTTTTTTTTTCTTTTTTTTTTTTTTTTTTTCTTTTTGATGGAAACTTCTTTTCTTTATTTTCTGAAGCAACTAACTAATTTTTTGTTTACAGGTTTTCTCTTCTTCTTTCTTCCTCATTCTATTCTCGGACTTATTCTAAATTGGGTAGGTTGATTTTTTTTTTTTTGTTTGTTTTGTTTTTGTAAATGGGGTAAAGGAATTGTGGTTTATGGAAGGCTAAAAAAAGGGCTCGAGAGTGGCGACTAGCGGAAAATAATTCATAGGTTTGAATTTCTCGGCTATATCGATCCAAAGAAATGCCTAAATTCTCGCTTAGGATATGGCATAGTGATCAAGCAAGTGGACGGTGATTTCTATCCGGATTTTACTTCTCCCTTTGTGTCATTTCTCAAATGTTTCACTCATATAAGGCTTTTAGGCTATATTCTCACAGGATTTGTAGAATAAGTACTCTAGCCTAGATTTCAGAAACTTACTCAGCTAACAATCATA
This sequence comes from Coptis chinensis, assembly GCF_015680905.1. NCBI lineage: Eukaryota > Viridiplantae > Streptophyta > Magnoliopsida > Ranunculales > Ranunculaceae > Coptis > Coptis chinensis. The sequence goes on from NC_141456.1 coordinate 88,346,517, forward strand.
GATACTCATGTAATAAATTTATAGATAGATGCAAAGATTATTACCTACATATTAACCTAAGTTTCTAACAATTATTCCGATGCAACAGCCTACGGAGACTTCTAGATTGTTAAAAGCATGGAGAAAGAAAACAATACCAATATTCCTAAGTGTCTAGCATACTTTTATTTATATTTTTGAATTTTTGAAATTTTAACTAGAAAACAAGTGCATATTATACATATCTATATCCTAACAGATGTCTTAATTACACGTGTTTCTATGCCCCCCAAACAAAAAAGCATGCTTTGTCCTCAAAGCGTTTAAATAAAGAGGGTAGGAAAAATACCATTGGAGCTGGAAATTCGAAACATCCGCAAAACAATGTTAGAACGCATACTAATATAGGAAATAAAACCGACGAACACTATAAGAGTTCCACCCATTATGGGGTTAAAGACTTAAATTGCTTGGGACATAAGCGGACACTAACTTAACTAAAACTTACCGCACCCCAAAGATTTACTCGTCATCCTCCTCTTCTATATGAGGTTCTTTCGCATCCCGCCATGCCATAACAACTTGCCACGCCTTTACGCCGTATCATCAACTAATGCTAACCTCTCTAGTGTTATTTGGTCCGATGGGGTGTAAGGAGCAACCAAATGTGGTTGCACCTGCCATCCCGCCAAGTCATGGCTTCGAATGATCGTATTACCACCGATTGGTAGGTCTCATGATTTCGACCCTTTTCCAACTGCGGTAATCGCGTAATGCAATACGGGTAGGCAAGCGCGATAAAGGCGAATGTCAAACCAAGACGGGCATAAGAAGGTACTTATGCCTCAAGGTATGGCCTCGCTTCAACGTAGCAACTAAAACTTCGAATGTCATACCGACGACGCCCTCGGCTAAAGCAAGGAAAACCGCCACCACCGGTATTATTGGCGCGTATAAACCGCCGTTCCTAGAATGTTCATCATGATGAACAACATGGTTGTGCCGGAAGATGTCGCCATCCTAATTGCAAGATCCGGCCGGAAACGATGCTCCATAGGTATAAGTTCCCATCAAGTCTTCAAAAGACTGTTCGGGGAATGACTATAGGTGGTGTCATCTCAACACTACTTTGTAGAATAGCTCGCGAAACCTGGAAGAACCTCGGAAAATCTAAAATTTCGTGTTTATCGGAGAGAGGCTGGCGCCTTCTTATCTTGAATCGCTGGGCGCTTTGGTTTTGGAATTACTGAGTGTTTTAGCTGGTCGCTTACTTGAAGGTTTAAGCTGGGCGCCTGTTAAATTTTCGATTTCCGGTGTTTGGCCGAAGTCGCTTACTTGGCGCGGGCCGAGTGATTTTTCAGTTTACATGAAAGTAGAGTATGAAGTCGGCTCGAGCTTGGCGCTTCGTGAGTGCAGAAATTGAGTTTCTAAGAAAAACAAGAAAAACAAGAAAAAAGGTGGAGTGAAAAGTGAAAGATGATGGTGGGGTGTAAAGTGTGTGTTGTGAGTGTAGTATGATTGAAGTTTAAATAGGTTCTGGGTTTCCAAAACGAATCGGCAAGTTGCCAAATTGTTTTAAGGCCATTTCCGGAAATAGGAAACTGCCAAACCCAAAAACGGAACTAACCATGTCTTTGATTTCCTAACAACCCTGGTATCTTCTAAACTTGGTTTAGAATAGTAACTTCTAAACTCTCCTATATATCATACTACCACTACAAAAAAAATCATAGATATGCCGATATCGGCCTAATTTCAACTTTTACTCCAAGACAACCTTTCGAAAGATGATCAAAATAAATTATATTAAAATAATATGGAATCCAAATAATCTAAAACAAACAACTTAATATTCAAATCTAACTACCAAGTAAAATTCCACTACAAAACAATAAAGACAATGAAATAAAAGGACACAATCGATGGTGCACACCTAGGCGCAGTGTGAAGAAGATGGTCCCCGAGATGGAGATCGCTCAGGTGTCGAATGGCTTGAGCCATCCGGCTCGCGGCGACGACGCCATGCCTCTCGACTCAATCGAGACGGACTCATCAATGAGTGGCATCGCGTCGTAGCATCTCTATCCCGAACAAGCGTTGTGCTTCCATCTCGCCTTTAAGTAATCGCATAATCGGGCTTGGTGATTCTTGTGGATAACCTCCAAGTTAAACATTATATCTTGTCGACCCTTTTACGAGCATTTCAACCGTCCTCCTGAAGGTCCGCTTTGCTTATCATGGCGCAATTTGTCTATGTCTCATATCTTCACAGATATTATAACCGCATCGCGAAACCAGTTTGCAGCATTATCATTCGCTCTAAATTAGAAGTATGACTATCAAAATTATCCTCAACCAACCATGTCATATCTTCCCCTTCATTATCCGACTCAACTTCCTTCTCTGCAGACAACGGCCAAGTCTTTTGAATGCATTCTTTATAAATACTTGCATTAGAAGGCAATTTGATCTTAATAGGAGCAGACCTAGCGACGGCTCTAAATGAGAGCATAATCTTAGTGATCAATACGGGAAGAGGCGCTAGGCTCTTTCCCACTCCTCTAATCACATTCAAAATTAAATCAAGGATGCAGAAATTATACTCCTTCGTTTGCAAATTCCAGAGAACGTGCAGACACTGAAGTCCGATGTCGCTGACTTTGTCTCTCCCGAGGACGTTCTTACCAATCCACTGAGCTACAGCCAGTTGATTAGTTCTCGTGGTAGTCCGCTTAACGCAATGAGATATCGTATTGTATTCACCCTCTATGACCGTGATCTTTCATCAAAACAGAACCGCAGATTCTTGATTCCCCGAATGGTCGATCTAGGTTGGTTACGGGGTGATTCCTAATAGCTCACCAACAACCGCCTCGTAATTCCTTCCGCTCCTCGCTATCCTAATGAAAATCCTATTTCCCTCCACTTCTCGCTTTCTTATAAAACTGTTCTACCAATTCATAGTGATAGAAATCCTCTCGTCGATACCACAACCGTCCAATGTCTCTTTAACATCTCCGGCATATAAAATGGCGCTAAACCGCCTTAAACAAACGCGTTTTCCGGCGTAATTCTACGCCGCTGCCCATTGAAGTTATTTACTGATTTGGGGTTTGTAGATGGTGGTGGATGCGAAGTTTGATGAAAACTAACCAAACCAACAAAGGTGGTTATGGTAGGTTCGGCGGCGTGTTCAAACTCTCGAATTGGTTGGTGGTTTCGATGGTGGGATCGGTTGGAGATTGTGGAAGATTGGTGTTGAGTTTCTATTATGGGCGGGTGGTGTTTCTATTATGGATATATTCTATTATTTATTATTATTATTTTTTTTTTTTTTTTTAGGTTGCTAGGGTTTTGATTTATACTTTGTGTCAAGCGGCCGAGAAGAAGAAGATCGCGATCCGGTTTTGAAAGTGGCTGGCCGCCCAGATAGAGCGAAAATCGCTTTGGATTTTGACTTACAGAGTTTGAGCTGGTCGCTATGATTGATGCTGGCGCCTGGTATAAGCGGTAAGGCCCAAGCCCAATTCGTATTTTTCGACTTTTGTCGATTTTAGCCAAGAATTTCAAACTAGATTTCCGCCGTTATCGGTCCGATTCTTTATAATGAGATATGGAAATGATCAGAGAGAATTTCCAATCCAATGATCCATAAAACACTCGATTCCAACCGGGGTGACGAATAAGATAGTGGAAAACGCCTCGAGTGCGTGCTTGACGAAGTTATGCGAACGAATGAACACTAAATTTGATAACGCCAACCCAAATGAACTATACTAATGGACCTACACAACACAACTAGAAAGTTCGAAAGCAATCCGATGGAAAGATCGATTTCCCACCCCAAACAAATTTTAACCACAAAATTTGTTTACAACGCTGGTCGCTTTAAAGTCGATTCCCAAGACTTGTTGGATTGCTATGTCTATGATTTTTATGAATTTTAATTTATTTTATTTGTTTACTATAAGAAACACGAAAAACAATAAATACATAATTCACTCCATAGAGGAACATGACTCAAAAATCGAAAAACCATGCGAAAGTGGAAAACGTGAATTATGTGAACTGTGGACTTAGGATCCGGTATTTACAGCCACACACTCCATAAGGAGGGCCCGGTTACTGAATGGTGTACTTATCAAGAAATGGAAATGAAAGTAAGTACACCAAATGACAAGGTCAGTCCTCATAGACAAAATCCGAAAAGGACTTCCTCCACATCGTGGGACAAAAGTTCGCGGAAAAATGTTTTAACCGGCTGACCATTAACTTGAAAGGTACCGTTGTCATTGGGATTTACCAAGGTAATTGCCCCGTAAGGGGTGACTTCAAGAACTGAAAAAGGACCGCACTAACGGGTTTTAGTTTCCGGAAAAATATGTAGACGGGAGTTGTAAAGCAAAACCTTTGTCCGACCACAAACTCTTTACGCAGGATATGCTTATCATGAACACGCTTCATGTTAGCTTTATAATCCTTCGCGAGATCGTAAGAATCGCCACGGATTTCTTCAAGCTCATTTAATTGTAACTCATGCGCTTGACGCCTCACCATCAATATTAAAATTAAGGCTTTTATAGCCCACGAGCACGTGCTCTAATTCAACGGGCAAATGACATGGTTTCCCAAATACAAGTCTAAAGGGAGACATACCTATAGGAGTTTTGAAAGCAGTTCTATATGCCCATAAGGCATCCGATAGACGCCGACCCGGACCTTTTCCTATCGTGGTTTATCGTTGTTTCTAAAATCTTTTGATTTCCTATTAGAAACTTCTACTTGTCCGCTAGTTTGTGGATGATAAGGAGTTGCTATTTTATGTGTAACTCCATACTTTTTAACTAGGGATGCCACAACTCAAGGTAAAATGTGTTCCACCATCACTAATGATGGCTTTAGGAATGCCAAACCGACCGAAAATATATTCTTTAATAAAAATACAACGGTCTTATGGTCATTGCTACGACAAGCTAGGCCTCTATCCATTTAGACACGAGTCCACGGCAACTAGGATATAAATATAACCGTGGGAAATAGGAAAGGGGCCCATGAAATCAATACCCCAAACATCGAAAAATTTCTACTATCAAGATTGGATTTAAAGGCATCATATTACGCCAGCGGATTCGCCCAAGTTGTTGGCAACTAATACACGCCTTGCAATGCACTCGGGCATCCTTAAAAAGGGTAGGCCAATAAAATCCATTATTGAAGAACTTTAGCGGCTGTTTTCATTCCGCTAAAAGTGGCCACCACACTCTTTGTCATGGCGTAACGATAGACTTCATTATATTCCCACCGGGGAATGCAACGACGTTAATAATCTGATCCGCAATAATACTTAAAAAGGTAGGGCTCATCCCAATAGTATAACTTGACTCGCCAAGAATTTCTTACGCTCATTTCTTGACCAATTATGAGGCATAACATCAGCCGCTAAATAATTTACGATGTCCGCGATACCATGGTGATGAAAAATAGCATACAGATGTTCATCGTGAAAAGAGTCGTATGGACTCGTAATCACTACTATCGCCATTTGTGAGTCTAGATAAGTGGTCGGCAACGTACGCTGACCCTTTTGTCCTTTATTTCTAATGTGAACTCTTGCGGAGAGAAGAATCCATCGGATTAATCTCGCTAGCATCCTTCTTTGCAAGAAGGTACCTAAAATTCGCATGGTCCGTGTAAACTAAAGTTTTAGAACCAACCAAATAAGGACAAAATTTATCTAAAGCATAAATGACAGCTAAGAATTCTTTTTCAAGAGTTGTATAATTCCGTTGAGCATCGCTTAAAAGTTTTACTAGCATAATAAATAACAGTGGACTTATTATCTAGTTTCTGTCCTAAGACAAAGACTAACCGCATAGTCACTAGCATCACACATGAGTTCGAATGGTTTAGACCAATCGAGGCTGTAATAATAGGTGCAAGGGTTGCATGCTTTTAAGGTTTCAAAAGCCCGCTTACGCTTAAAATTAAAATCAAAGATTGCATCTTTCAAAAGGAGGTTTGTTAAAGGCCTAGCTATTTTCGAAAAATCTTTGATGAAACGCCTATAAAACCCCATGGCCTAGAAAGGTTCTAATCTCACCTGACAACCGTGGTTTAGGTAGGGTCGCTATCTTATCTAGTTTGGCTTTATCTACTTCGATGCCATCACTAGATACAATATGACCTAGGACTATGCCCTTTTGACCATGAAATGACACTTTTCCCAATTTAAAACGAGGCTCTTTTCTTCACACCGCGGTCAAAACTTTAGACAGTTGTAGACAAACAAATTGAAGGAGTCTCCATAGATAGAAAAATCATCCATGAAAACTTCCATAAAGCCTACCATGTCACTAAATATATGAAGCATACATCACCGAAGGTTCCAGAGCATTACAAAGGCCAAAAGGCATTCGCTTATAGGCATATGTTCCGGCGGACATGTGAAGGTTGTCTTTTCTTGGTCATCGATATCAATAATAATCTGAAAATAGCCGAGTAGCCATCCAGAAAACAATAAAAGCATGACCGCTAGACGCTCTAGCATCCGATCTATAAATGGTAAGGGAAAGTGATCCTTCCGTGTCATAGCATTTAAACGCCCAGAATCAATACGATTCTCCATTTCATAGGACTCGAGTGACAACATAGTCACCCTTCCCCGCTACGCACTATGGTAATTCCCCGACTTCTTAGGAACTACATGAATGGGACTTACCCATTCGCTATCGGAGATTGGGTATATAATACCCGCGATCGAAAGTAATCGCAAGACTTCTTCCCTAACCACCTCTTTGGCAGGGTTTTAAGCGACGCCGGTGTTCATGAAGAAGTCTTCGCTATCCTCCAAATGGATACGATGAGTGCGCATTATTGGGTCGATGCCCTTAATGTCACTTAAGGACCAACCAATCGCAATCGATGTTCCCTAATCACCCTTATTAAAGATGTCTCTTCATCTTTAGATAACAAAGAAGATATAATTACCGGATGACTACCATCCGGATCAAGTTGTATATATTTTAATTCGGGAAGAGGTTTAAGCACCGGGGTGGGTGGAAAATCAATAGATATTTCGTCCGGTCCTCATTTTTTGCATAATGAATACCTGCGCCGTAGCAAGTCTTCATAATCGCGTATGGAGCAACCGACGGTCTACAATTGGTGTGGACTCTAGGATGGTGTTGACTTCCTCTAAGTAGAGTCATTTACAAAATCAGAAGTTCCAAAAAGAAAGGAATTTGTACATATTGTTTTCGTGAAACGTGTTGTTAAAATAATCTTGAGCTAAACTCTCGATCATGCTAACCTCCCCATCTATAGATCGAATCCGGTAATCGCTTTCATCATTTTAAAAACATTTACCTCGACAGAAAAGATGGCCAAAAGATAAGGACATCTTCCCATCGCGACAATTTATAAGCGCATTAGCAGCCAAGAAGCCAAGAAGGGCCCCTAAGATGATCGGTACGAGTCATTAGCTTACTTCAGATCGAGGATAACAAAATCAGCAGGATAGTAGAAATCCCGAACCTTAACAAGCACGCTTTTCACTACACCTTTAGGATACTTAATTGACTGTCCGCTAATTGCAACGTTATTTTTTTGTAGGTTGCATTTCCTCGTAGACCTATTTGTTTATACAAGTAATACGGAGTAAGTTAACACTCGCCCGTGTCTAATAAAAAGCGTCGCCGTGGTGTGAATCTCCTAAGGTGCATTTTACAAGAGGGATCTAATTGTGGTCCTTGTACTTAACAATTCCATTATTTTCGGATAAAGTTGGGAACCGCTCAGCTTAAAAAGGCGCCTTTGGGTATGTTCGCCTTTACGCCTAGTAGTGCACAACTCTTTAAGAAACTTAGCGTGGTTAGGAAGCTTTTAATAGCTTCGAAAAAGGGAGGTTTATCGTTAGATTCTTGAAAACGCCCTAATTTCCTCAAAGTTTGTATCCCTAGTTAGCATGGCTAATTTTTGAGGGAACGGTGGTTTCGCTTCTATATTTCGCGATATGGCTCTACTTGTCGTGGTAACCTTGGCTTTCGGGTTTTTTGTTGTGGTTTAACCGGGTACCTCTACCGCGGTAGGCTCCTCGCTTTCTATTTCGCATCTAGTTCGATATCCGTGTAGGAGTAATCGATGGGGTAACTATAGAGCAAGCATTTTTGTTATCAACCACTCTTCCGAACCGAGAGTGGTGATGGCATTTAGGTCACCTACGATTGTAGTGTCCGTACTAGAATTACCGCTTACCTCAAAGGTCGTGGTTTGCTCGCTTTTAGGGTTTGGTATAGCTTGACTCGAAACACGCCTTTGGTTGGCTTTCTCTTGGGCTAACCGTTGTATGCCCCGATTTATTGATTGTAAGATCCGCTCGCTTGATTTAGTCATTGATTGGAAAAGTTGTTGGGGTAACCTCAGATAAAGGCGCCGATACGATCCGGTTGTGTAGGTGTAGTAGTCACGGGTGGTGCGACCGAACTATCTCTCGCTGATTATTTATGGGTGGTTGTGATAGTTATTATTATTAACCTAACGATACCTCTATTGGTATTATAATTATTATAATTATTTTGACCTTGTGCTTGACCTTGCCTAGGTCAAGGGTGTTATAATTATTATAATTCCCTTGACTTTGTCCTTGTCCTTGTCTAAGTGAAGCTTGGTTATAATTGTTTGCTTGCCTAACGCTTTGATTATTGTACCTCGGAGGTGTTACTTGTTGATTATTTCTCCAACCGGTTGGGATGTCAGCCTCAAAGGCGCTTAGGAATAGGATAGTTATTAATAGAGTAAACATTATCCCCCGTTTCGTGGTTGTTGTTCATAAGCTAGAGGACAATAATTGTCGTGGTGCTCGACTCAAAACAGAAAGTACATGGGTTGGAATTTACATTCATGACGGGATAGGCTTTTGTTGAACGTAAATAGCCTCTACTTTTTAGTTAGAGATTCCAAAGAAATTTTTAAGTTCGATCGGTTTTATTCTCAAATATACCGCAGCCTTTTACCGTTGAAGAAGAACTAGCCGAAAGGGGATATCATCACTACCCCCAATTATTATTTCGCTTAGTTTGGTCTTCTAAAAATTTGTAAGCCTCCGCGGGCTCCTTTACTTAGAAACTACCCCCTATCATTATGTCAAGGACTTCTTTATGGTGATGTTGAAGTCCTTTGAAAAGGCAATAACTAACGTGTCTTTTGCTAGGTTATGGTGTGGACACTCTATAAGGAGATCGGTGAAACGATTCCATGCCTCTAAAAATGATGATTCATGAGGGTTCCGGCCTAAGAAATGAATCTTGGAAAGCATTTCATCCGTTTCTTTAAAGGGGTAAAAATGTTCCATAAACAAACAACAAGTTTAGCCCACGAAGTCCACGTAATTAGGCGCTTGGGCGTTAACCAAGACGCCTTTATCGGGCTAATGTGAAAGGAAATACCCTTAGTTTAATCTGTTCGCACTCAACCGTAGGATGATGGAATGTTGTAAGGACTTGTTCAATCCCACGCGATGTTTGGTAAGGTTTTCATGGTCTAGACCATGGAAAACGGGTAACAGATTAAATATGTTTGGGGAATTCAAAATCCCCACCGGTCCGCTAGAACGATGCAAGATTTAGGGGCTATCGCCAAAGCTTTGTAGAAGCCGGAGAGAGGAGTCTCTTTCTTTCTTCCCCATTATGTCGTATGGTGTATGTGATATTAGCTAGAGGTGTGTCGGGTGGTGTACTAGATAGATTTGTTTGTTGGCGTGTAATTACGCTTTGTTGTTTTGTTCGACCGCACCTTAATCTCATGCAAGACTAAGTTGAGCTTAACTAAACATGCAACACTCCAAACAATTCGATATACTAGTATAAAACCTCTAACCGAAATGCGAGGTATGGAAGAAAGGAATACCCGATAAGCGCCCTTGCTTCGCTTTATGAATAGCGCCTTTGTGTAATGCTGTTCGTAATAATAAGATATTAGAACACCTAAAAACTTGACAATTCAAGTTCAAATCAAACCGTGGAAAACCTCGAATTTCAGAGAGAAGGCTGGCGCTGGCGCTTATCTTTGCTATCCAAGGTAAAGTCGACCTCCAAGAAGATATAGCTGGTCGCTTTGAAGCCTTGGCGCTTGCCTATTAATAAGCGAAGTCCAAGAAGATAGCGGGTCGCGCTCTCTTTGCGCGCTGGCTTCCAAAAAACCATTTCTCGCGAATTTTTCCAAAACTGAAAACGGCAACCACAAGTATGAATCAAACAAGGGTGGGTGGGTGAAATGGGACTTAAAAAATAACTAATTATATTATGAAAACAATGCTAAAGTGCAACTAAGATGGCAGCGCCCATTTGATAAATGTAAATTGAATAGTCTACCTACTTTAAAAATGAACTACTTAATCCAAAACGTAAGTAAACTAAACTTATCCTTTTACGAAGTCTATTATCAAAGCTTCTACTCTCAATGCTAATTGCACTAAATGGAGTACGGTTCGCTCCACTCCTAGTTCCCTAGCATGGATTGTTTTCTTAGTCTAACTAGTCGCTCTTAAGTCAATGAGAGCTTTACTTAAATATTATACTACTTCGGTACTTAATTAAGATGATTACTAGAAATTAACTACAAATGCTATGGAAATACTATTGTTGACTCTAGATAAAGAGATTAGAGGGAATTGAATCCACCTCTAATCCAACTTAACAACCTAGCGTAGAATGTTGTATCTCAATTCTCACGCTTCTACGGCGAGAATTTGGAGTTCTAATCCCTAGTGTTCATGGCATTACTACCGGATACTAACTAGCATGTGAGGTCGCCCACCCATTCTCATGGCGAAACACGACCTTCTAGAGTGGAATAGATGCTACAACGATTCTATACTAAACAACTAAGGTTTCATCAAGGCTTCATCAACCCCTCTAATGGAGGTTTAGCCTTGAGTCATCAATCTAACATTTACCATTGAATCTAAACTAAACATAATGTGAGAATTTGAGAATTACTTAATTTAGCAATAATGAATCTAATTTAATGGTGGAATAAAACAATGACAAGAATTGAATTTAGATCTAAAATGGAAATGACAAATTCGAACTTGATAAAAAAATACTACTTTATTTATCTAATCTATCAAGAACAATGATTCAAGGATTTAATCTAAAACAAGAATTTAAATGGGACTAAAACTTAATTTAATTAATAAAACTAGATCTATAATTCTATATCTTAATTTAGGTCTAACTAGCTACCATTAACAAAGAGCTAAGCTTTTGTTTTATACATCCAGATCCAAAATTCGTGCATGGGCTTGGAGCCATGGGTTGGGCCGAGAATCAGCCCAAAACCCAATTCTTTCAAATCCAAAAGGCCTCTTCAGCTGCAGTTAGCTTCCACAGACTTTTCGTCCACTTCTGCTCCTCTGATTGGGTCAAGGCTTGGACCATTGCAAAGCTCTTTCCGAGCCGGTCGTTTTGACATAAGGTAGGCCTCAATCCGAGGTCTGAGTCCAAAGATATGGCATTCGAAGTTCTCACGACTTTTGCTCCTTTATCTCGCTAAAAGTGGCACATTTCTGCGCATAATGGACTTTGAAGCCCGAAATGCATAAAAACACGTAATCAGTATTAACTCTTACTTATTATTCACATAATTGGTCTAACAGTATGATTATTAAGGGGTTAAAACTACAGTTTTGGGCTCTTATCAGTTTTCAATATGGTGGGCGGCAGCAAGAGAAAAAGATGAGAAAAATAAACCCAATTTAGGTTTTGGATTTTACTTTTTTATTTTTTGGTTTTTTGTTGGAGCGCCAACAATAAAAATAGGCCCGCCCATAAAAAAACCTTTAGAAGAAATTAACTCCCGCCCATAAAAAGTCCAATAGCAACGCTTCTCTAGCTGCAACACATACTACATCCAATAAGACATGGACATTTACAAAAGGTTTTTACAACGAAAGTGGCGTCACAAATGATTGAGTTAACTTTACTTGAAACAATGGCGTGGTAAATGATAAAGCCCTCTATAAAATTGCATTTTCTGTTTTTGAAAAAAAAAAAATTATAACTATTTGCCACGCTTAAGAGGTGTCACAATAAATAAATTTATGTACAGTTAAGCTAATAGCACAACAAACCTTTAGCAGCCCCATATGGCGTTGCAATAGGTGACCTTTAACAACAATTTTTTGGCGTTGCAAAAGGGTGCGCTGCAAAAGGCCCCTTTTGTTGTAGTGACTACTCCCTCGTTAAATCCGCCATAATGGGGGCTGACAGATCTCCTTTTGCATTACGAGTGATGAGAAAACCATATCCCCGTGGTTTCAGACAACCAAAGTTCAGTGTCTTTAGTGGCAAGTCAAATCCAGTGGATCACGTATTCAGGTATCGTGCTACTATGGGACAATATGAGAGATATGACCATGTCATGTGTCAAGAATTCAAAGCCTCCTTGTCTGGATCTACACTCTAGTGGTACCACAGATTACCTGAGTGTCAGATCAGGTCCTCAGAAGAACTATTTAGGACCTTCATAGACAGGTGCTCATGCAATAAGCATCAACCTAAACGGATCGATGCACTGTTCAACATCAAGAAAAAGGATGGAGAGGCACTGAGATCTTACATGCAACTGTTCATGAAAATTTTCATCTAAATAGAGTCTTGTGATGAACAGACTGCTATAATAGTTTTAAACAAGGGTTGGATGATAACAATGCCTTATTCGGATCTTTCTCGAGAAAACCACCCCATGATTTAGAGGAACTCCTTGACAGGGTTGAAACTCATGCGGGGTGGGAAGAAGATGTCTTGAACAGATGTCAAGAATCGAAGAAAGCTAGTCGGATAGTTTCTGGAATTCCTCAAGAAGGGAATGTAAATTCTTCCCTTCGAAAATCAAAGAGAGACCATAATCGTGGTCGCCAAAGGGCCGAATCCCCATCAAAGGGACGAACACCCAGAGGGCAATACCGGAATGTAGCCAGTAGTGCAGATGGAAATCAACAGAAGAAGTCATGTGTGGAAAGAACTGAAGAAGCTCTTCCCTCAATGGACATAAACTTCGCTCCTATGTAGAAAATGCCAGAAGTGGTTATGGACTAGATAAAAAATCAGAGTTACCTCAAATGGCCAGCTCCGCTTAAGCCAGGTTTCCTGGGTACCAGTGACCAAAGAACCTACTACAAGTTCCATAAGAGTAAGGGTCACAGCACCAGAGCCTGCAGGACCCTGAAAAATGAACTACAGGATCTAATTGAAATGGGGTATTTGAAGCAATTTGTGGACCGCTCAATGGTAGACTCCAGATAAATATGATTTCTGATAAAGCAAGTAAATGAAGTGGACAAGTCATTGACAATGGTGCGCGATATCAAATGTGCATCGCCCAGCAGATGAGGATCATGAACAGCGAGCTGACTACAGGAGCTCAGGTCAATGCGGTACCCTAAAAAGATCCGCTCATATTTTCACTGAATCTGACTGCCTTAACATCCAAAGTCTATATAAGGATGCACTGGTTCTCACACTCCCTTTTGGAGATTATGATTTGCACCTCATATTGGTGGACCCAGGCAGTTCAGCAGATGTATTGTACTATGATGCATTCAAAAAGTTGCAGATCCTAGCAGAGATGATTGCCACCAGTTCCAACCTGTATAGATTCAGTGGGGACAAAGCCCTCACAGTTGAGGAGATCTAGTTACCTGTAGCCACTGGTCTGGTAACTCTTATCATAAATTTTGTTGTGGTAAAAGCTAACACACCATATCACATGATTTTAGGCAGGACCTGGCTTCACAGACTCAGAGCCGTTCCCAACACCTATCACCAATGTCTAAAATTCTCACATCATGGGAAAATTGAGACAATCAGAGGAGATCAAGTGGCTGCCAAGACGTGTTATGCTTTGGCTATAAAGCAGTCCCCACTCCCTTTTGAACCAATGGAGGTGGGGCCACCTGCCAAATAGCAATTACAGTTGGATCCCCCTCTCTCGGACCTGGTCCTAAGAGAGAGGGAGGATCCCCCTTCACTGGAGCCGTTGGAAGAAGTGGATATTGGGGGAACCAGCTCCCCAAAAACCACTTTCATCGGCACCATGTTGAGTTTTAAAGAGCGCAGGGCTCTGATACAATTCCTCCGAGAGCATAAGGATGTGTTTGCTTGGTCGTTTGAAGAAATGCCAGGTATTGATCCCCATGTGGCATGCCACCGACTCAATGTCCGCAGTGATGCCGTAGTAGTCAAGAAGAAACCAAGGAAAATAGGTGATGATAGATTCAAAGCTGTAAAAGCCGAAGTCGAAAAGCTAAGGGCACCTAAATTTGTCAGAGAAATTAATTTTCCACTTGGATTTCTAATATTATCCTAGTAAGAAAGAATAATGGGTCATGGAGAATCTGTATCGACTTTACGGATCTGAACTGTGCATGTTCGAAGGACAGCTACCCTCTGCCACGAATTGATAAATTGATGGATGCAACGGCTGGACATGAACTATTGTCTTTCACAGATGGGTCGTCTGGTTAGAACCAGATCCCCTTGCATGAATAGGACCACAAACATGCCAGTTTCATAACTAAGGATGGCCTCTACTGTTATCAGGTCATTCTGTTCAGGCTGAAAAATATAGGGGCTACATACCATCGATTGGTAAACAAGATGTTCAAATGATTGATAGGTGACACTGTGGAGGTGTATGTAGACAATCTTTTGATCTAAAGCCTGAGATGAGGATATCATCTCTCCCACCTGAAGCATGCATTCGACATTCTCAGGGAGTATCGCATGAAGCTCAACCTTGCAAAATGCGTTTTTGCTGTCTCATTAGGGAAGTTTATGGGGTATCTAGTTACCAAAAGAGGAATCGAGGCAAACCCAGATCAAATTCAGGCACTCCTAAATATGCCCTCACCTAAAAATATGAAAGAGGTTCAAAAAGTGGCGGGCAGGTTAGCAGCTCTGAACAGGTTAATCTCCAAGAGTTTAGATAAGTGGAAACCTCTCTTTCAGTTACTGCGAAAGAATACCTCATTTGCATGGACGGAAGAATGCCAGAAAGCGTTTGATCAACTCAAAACATACTTGGGGGCACCACCAATCCTTTCCAAGAGAGTTGATGGAGAGGTCTTGGGTCTTTATCTCTATTCGTCCGAACTACGGTATCAACTCTGTACTAATACGCATAGATGAAAAGAAGGTTGAAAAGCTTGTCATTTTCTTGAGCCGCACACTTCTTCCAGCAGAAACAAAGTACTCAAAACTTGAAAGATTGGCTCTAGCCCTTGTCCTTGCAGTAGAGAAGTTACGACCATACTTCCAGTCCCACACTATTAGAGTAATCACCGAGTACCAATTGTGGTCAGTTCTAGAAAGACCGAACAGGTCTAGGAGGCTAGCAAAATGGTTTGTGCAATTGTCAAAATATGATATTATTTATAGGCCCAGAATTTCAGAGAAGGGTCTGGCAATGATTGCATCCAGCCTAAATCTCTAGAAAACCGTCTAGATCCCTGGGAGCCAAACTCCGGGTGGTGGTTGTTTGTGGATGGATCTTTGAATGACAAAGGAGCAGGAATTGGAGCTGTGTTAGTCACTCCTGACAATATGCGACTGGAGAAATCCATCCGATTAGGTTAGAATGCTTCCAACAACGAGGCAAAATATGAAGCCACTCTTCCTAGCCTCACAATGGCTCTTGATATGGGCCTGACACACCTCACAGTTTTTAGTGACTCACAGCTGGTTATCTTTCAAGTTGATGGTGGGTACGAGGCCAGGGATGAACGAATGGCAGAATACCTAGAACTGGTAAGGGGCTTTCAGAGCAAGTTTGAGAACATTTAGATTTATCAGCTGCCTCGGTCAGCCAATAGACACGCAGATGCTTTGGCATATGTTGCCTCAATGTTGGGAAACAATGAGTCTCGTTCAATCCCTATCGAGTTCCAGGAGAAATCTAGCATTCAGGTCCCAGTTATAACAGTCTGTGTTGTTCCAGCCGTTACTCCAACTTGGATGGATCTATATAGGTCCTACCTCAAAGAAGGGACACTCCCTGAAGATAAGAATATGGCAAGGCGTCTGCTTGCAAATATACATAGGTTCACCCTTATAGGAGATGATCTATACAAGAAGTCCTTTCTAGGACCTCATCTCAGATATCTCTCCCCAGAGCTCATTGAACAGGTTATGTGAGAAGTTCATGAAGGAATTTATGGCAACCATGTTGGGGGCAGAACTCTAGCTCTCAAGATCCTAAGGCAAGGATACTTTTGGCCTTATATGCAAAAGGATTCACAAGTTTTTGCCCGCAAGTGCGAAAAGTGTCAACGATTCGCTCCACTTATCCATGCTCCAGCAACAAAACTGCACCCATTGGCCAGTCCATGGCCATTCACACAGTAGGGCATTGACATTGTAGGACCCCTACCACCCGCGCTGGGTAATGTCAGGTTCTTGTTGGTCATAACGGATTACTTTACCAAGTGGATAAAAGCAGTTACTCTTGTCTTCATCCTAGAACAGGACGTTAGAAAGTTCATTTGGAACAACATTGTCTACAGGTTTGGCATACCCAAAGTTATCATTTTAGGTAATGGGCAACAGTTCGTTGGAGGACTGGTTACTGAACTATGTGAGGAGTTCCACATCACCCATCTCTTCTCAACTCCAAGATACCCGCAAGACAATAGCTAGGTTGAAGCCTCTAACAGGGTGATCTTGGATAACATAAAGCATAAATTAGATGACGTAAAAGGTTTATGGGTCAAAGAGCTACCTAAGGTCCTATGGGCGTACCGAACTACACTTAGGCGGTCAACTATTGAGTTTACATTTTCACTGACCTACAGAATTGAAGCTATCATACCTCCAGAGTTGGTAGCTCCCACTCAAAAGTCAGATGTTGGGCACACTCTGGACAACGAGGAGCTGTTATGCAGAGAAATGGATCTCCTAGATGAAAAGCGAGAAGGTGCCGCACTTCGCTTAGCAGCTAACCAACAAACTTTGAAGAGATCATCCGACAAGAGAGTCCGGATTCGATCTTTCAAAACTGGCGATTAGGTTCTCCGTGAGATCCCAGAGCCCAATGGCAAACTTGGACTTAATTGGGAAGGACCATACATCATCGACAAGGTTGGTCGAACTGGTTTTTACTACCTATGCACTGTCGAAGGTGACGTTCTAATCAAACCATGGAACGGACAACACCTTCGCAAGTACTATTAGTAAATTGTTATTTCATGCTTTGTTATAAATATTTCACCATTAATAAAGTTCTTCACTTTGCAATCAAATATATCCCTTGCACGTTCTTTATTATCCTCAATGGACTAAGCCTTTAGGGAATTATTTGCTCACTATCTGTTCAAGAATATTATATGCCAATTTGCTTTGGAACCAGTGATACTGAGTAGGGGAAAGTCAAACAGACAGTTCCTTTCTAAGCCCCATCTAGCTGGAACTGTATGCCAGTTCTTTTAAACTGCAAGTATCCTCGATGGGTTAAACCTTTAGGGAATATAAGCACGCTAACTGTTCAGTAAACTGTATGCCGGTTTGACTTGGAACAAGTGAGAGTGTTCTTGTGTGACTAAACTACATACCAGTTCTGGGCGCTTTCAAAACATCAAATGCAGGAGTTGCTCGGAAGATTTGGGTGGGATCCAGATCCTAGCACCATCATTGGCCTGGAACTGCATCGGCATGATGGTGTTGAGAAAGACTCCTCCACTGTTGTTCAGGCGATACCCTTTTTATTTTTTAAAAATAAATTGGTCCTCTCGTTATTAAACACAGTGTTGTGCTCATGGCACTAAGTTGCTTTCGCAAAGGCATATGCCTCTATGTAATCGAACTTTCAGTTACAGTTAAGTTGAAATGGCTTCCATGACATCCTGATCAGATTCTGGCTATGCCTCATCTGAAATTGTTTAGCCTGCTAGGGTCACCTATTGTTGTTCCAAATGAACTTTAGAGGTAACAGGGGTAGAGTATGCGCAGTAATATATGTAATGTAACATATAACACTTCTAAGGCATACACAAAATAGAAGAGCTACAGAGCTTAGTAAGTAAATAGCATGCATAAAATAGAATAGCTATAGAGCTCAGTAAAGTAAATTGTATGTAAGCTACATAACTCGATATTACAGACCCATAGAATAATTGTTTAAGAATAATTGTTTTTGTGAATCATCAACTGAAAAGCTTATGAAGCAGGGGTAGAGTTAAAGTTTGGTTCACCATCAGTGCTTGTTGTTGCACCAGCATTAGGAACTCATGCTTCACTCTCAGGAACAGACTGTGTGGTTGGATTAACTGGAACGGTTAAAGGCTGAACAGAGGATGTCATCGTCGGTGTCTTCTGCAGAGGATGAGGAAGCATCATGCATAAGTTCTTCCTGGATAGCTGAGATGCTGGTGTCTAGATCAGGAAACAAGATGAAAGGGTTGGTTACTCGCTGTCGGGGCAAAAAGTTAACCCGACACTCCCGATGTGATGAGTCCACGAAATTGGGCCACCCGGATAGGCCCTGAACATATTGTGAACTCTAACGGATTAGAGGACCGGATTATCTAAAGTGTTTGCCCCCGGACTGGTCCGCCGCTGGTCTTACACCCGGTTCATGGTCCGAGTACACTTTGGACCGAAAATATGACGTAGGGTACACACATTAAAGAATATCGGGGCAAAAAGTTAACCTGACACTCCCGATATGTTGATCCTTCCAAAAGCTCGAAAGAGATGGGGATTGGGGTTTTTGAGGAGGAGAGACTACACCAACGTTCTGGTTGCCTACGTACCCAGTGAGGAATCTGGGATCAAGTCTCTTAAAACGTAGTTCTGGAGGCTGCAGAAGCCTCCATATATATAGCAATCTCCTACCTTGGCGGCGAAGAAAGTGATTCTCGGAGATTGCATTCCTTGATGAATCCTATCATGACTCTATCTAAAATAGGATACGACACTATCTATAATAGGATCATTCTCCAAGATTTCATTCTATTCTTGTACAAGATCTTATTGGATTGCACTAGGATCTTTTCAGGTGACTGGATCAGAATGATCCTGACGGATTGGGTCCACGAACTTGGGCCACCCAGATGGGCCCTGAACCTATTGTGAACTCTAACGGATTAGAGGACAGGATTATCCAAAGTGTTTATCCACGGACTGGTCCGCTGCTGGTCTTACACCCAGTTCATGGTCCAAGTACACTTTGGACCGGAAATATGACGTAGGGTACACAGATGAGCAAACGAAGATGAAGATGATTTGTTGAATAATTAAAGTACCAAAAAAACCAAAATGAATTAAGAAGGAACATGTAATGGAGATAGGCCAAAAAGTTTGAAAAGCTTAAAAACTTTAGTGGGTAAAATGAGTGGGCAAGTTAATGATATGGCCTTGGAAGGGGCTAACCCGGTCGAAAAAAGACCAAAATCAACTAGAAAACATGTTGACTCGGCAAGAAAAAATGATGACCCCGCCTGAAAAATGTAGGAAATTCATCAGACCCAGATATAAGTTGGCCTGAACCGGCCTGGCAACTGTTGGAACCGGCATGTATACCGACTGAATTGGCTGGGAAGCGCTGGACCAGGCAGGAAAACCGCTTGGACAAGCTGGAAAATGCCTGAACCGATTGGAAAAAGACTGAACCAGATGAGAAAATGCCTAAACCGGATGGAAACTACCTGAACCGGTTGGAAAATTGCTTGAACCGGCCAGTGCCAGTGGTACAGGGCAGCAAAAGACCAACGCATCAGCTCCCCAAGTTGGAATGATCAACGCATGAGCTTCATGCACATGGGTTGTCCCATTTTTTTTTTTATTGGTGGACTCATAAGTAAAAAGAACGTCCATTCTACATTGGCCAAGGTCAGGCCAGGGTTAGATGGCGAGGAGCCAAGGGCGGGTGCCGATCGCCGGTTGTACAAGCATAAATGGTGGGTCTGGAATGAACATGCTTTTGGGCTTTTCCACTTTAGAAAAAGGCCTTCAGCGCGTGGGCGTCATGGATTATCGCTCGAGGGGCCTATTCATGTACCTGCCCAAAAAAGAGAACACGTACCCGTCCCAAATATGAGAAATTGTGTGTGTACTTACCGTTTTACTCCAGCTGTATTTCCTTTCCTTGTACTGGCCCATCAACACTTTCCATTTGTGATTTAAGCGAGGACCTGCAATGCCTCGTATTTGACTGGGCCTCATATTTGACTGGGGATGCGAGGAGTCTAACCCTCGTAACCTCGCAGTGGTGCCTAAGATATTACGAGAATCAGCAGAAAGCTAACATATATGCAAGATTCTCTTCATAGAGTCTTCAAAAAAGGACGTAACACGGATAGGATATGTGTAATATCTAACCATCCTCATAAAATATTAGATGGTGGTCTACCATTGCCGCGACTATATCAATGCAACTAAGTCACTTGACGAACAAGCGTAGTTACATTGCAAAGATTATCGAGTAGATGATCCTTGTGGAGACCAACAGACAACCCAGAAGTGCCTCATTAGTTGGGTTTAAATCAGAGTGTAGCTTAAACTCTACCACCAAGGGTATACGCTTGATGTACTCTAAACAATCGCACCCAGACCAAAAACGATACATTATCATTCTTGAGTTTTCATTGTCGAACCATGATGCCAGGCGTAGGCACACTGCACCACGCAAGCTAAAACTAAAGTGCAGGATGGCCTTCGCCACCCAGGTTTAATAAGTTTAAAACTAAATGACCCACGACCATGTCTGTGGGGAAGAAACCCACGACCACGTGGTCTTCCGTTAGAGCTTGATATCATCGGCCTTATTTTTCATACGTCCTTGTTACCATGGCTAAACAAATTGCGATGAGTAATACAGAAGCTGCCAGTTGTCATGTAGCAACTCGGCAAAACATGGAGACTATTCCAGGCACCACTATAGAGGTGGGGCAGTCGAGCCATCGTAGATCTTTCTCTTAGAACAGAGGAAACAAACTGTTCAATCTCGCTATGGAGAAAGGTGAAACAATTAAGAGTTTGGTACGACGGTTCAGGAAGCTTCACGCTGAAGTTCAGGATGTGAGTGATGCTTTCGCAATATAGGCATTCCATCAAGCGTTGCATTTCGACAGAGATGGACTTTACAACTCTCTTACTCGAAAGTCTCCTACCACCTTCTCTAATTTATTCACCCGAGTGGAAGGGTACGTTCGAGTGGAAGATGATCAAAAGTCTCGATAGAGAAAGGATGGCATAGATCCCGCTTCCAAGGACTCCACAAAGGATAAGCTTACCAATTCTGGTAACAAGAGGAGTACTCAGAATAATACAAAGGCCCTGAATCTAGATGAAAATGTATTCACCCCTTTGACTCTTGGCCTTGCAGACCTGTACGAAAAAAATTAGAACTAAGAAAATGTTACTGCCGGCTCGGCCGCTACCAGAAGATCTTACAAGTAGGCAGGATAAAAATCGAAAATGCAGATATCACAATGATATTGGGCATGAAACAGATCACTGCAGAGCTTTAAAGAAAGAAGTTCAACACCTCGTTGACGATGGACAGTTACTGAGTTTGTTCAAAACAAACCTCGGTCAACCTATATCAACTTGGCTGAACACAACGTTATCGATGTATGCCACGCACGTGTCGATATCGTCTCCTGCTGTCAGCGTAAGATAGAAATATGCTTGAAACTTCGTCATATACAAGATCATTACCAGGTCAACAGTTTCACTTTTGACCAAAGTATCAATACGGAGACCTATGAAGGCCACAAGCTGAAGTGCACTGAGAATGACAAAAAGAGGTTTATTACCCACACAATGACGTTGTTGTCATTACTGCATGGATAGGAATCTTTAGGGTGCAAAAGATTCTTATCGACACAGGAATCTCAGCTAGCGTGTTATTCAACAGGGCTTTCTCCAGAATGAAACTATCAGAGGACCTGATCATAGAAGACTGTAACCCAATCATTGGATTCAACGGAGAACTAGCCCATGCCATTGGAAAGGTTCATCTCCCTGTCATGGTTGGGCATCAATTTGTCGGGATAAATTTCCTTCTGATAGATTGTGGTTCTTATTACAATGCAATTTTCGGTAGGGATTGGATTAATGCAAATTAAGGCTGTTGTATCCACTTTCCACCAGGCGTTGAAATTTCCCATAGACGGCGCCAAAAAATGTCAGGGCAAAAAGTTATTTCGACACTCCTGATGTGATGATGCTTCCGAAAGCTTGAAAGAGATGGGGATTGAGGTTTTTGAGGAGGAGAGACTACACCAACATTCTGGTTGCCTACGTGCCCAGTGAGGAATCTGGGATCAACTCTTTTAAAATGTAGTTCTGGAGGCTGCAGAAGCCTCCATATATATAACAATCTCCTGCCTTGGTGGCCAAGAAAGTGATTCTCAGAGATTACATACCTTGATGAATCCTATCATGACTCTATCTAAAATAGGATACAACTCTATCTAAAATAGGATCATTCTCCAAGATTTCATTCTATCCTTGTGCAAGATCTTATCAGATTGCACTAGGATCTTATCAGGTGACTGGATCAGAATGATCCGTACAGATTGGGTCCACGAACTTGGGCCACCCCAATGGGCCCTGAACCTATTGTGAACTCTAACGGATTAGAGGGCCGGATTATCCAAAGTGTTTGCCCCCGGACTTGTCCACCACTGGTCTTACACCCGGTTCATGGTCCGAGTACACTTTGGACTTAAAATATAACGTAGGGTACACATATTAAAGAATGTCGGGGCAATAAGAGTTAACCTGACACTCCCGATGTGATGATGCTTCGGAAAGCTCGAAAGAGATGGGGATTGGGGTTTTTGAGGAGGAGAGACTGCACAAACATTCTGGTTGCCTACATACCCAGTGAGGAATCCGAGATCAAGTCTCTTAAAATGTAGTTCTGGAGGCTACAGAAGCCTCCATATATATAGCAATCTCTTGCCTTGGCGGCCAAGAAAGTGATTCTCGGAGATTGCATTCCTTGATGAATCCTATCATGACTCTATCTATAATAGGATATGACTCTATCTAAAATAGGATCATTCTCCAAGATTTCATTCTATCCTTGTGCATGATCTTATCGGATTGCACTAGGATCTTATCAGGTGACTAGATCAGAATGATCCAAACGGATTGGGTCCACGAACTTGAGCCACCCGGATGGGCCCTAAACCTGTTTTGAACTCTAACGGATTAGAGGACCAGATTATCCAAAGTGTTTCCCCCTGGACTGGTCCGCCGCTGGTCTTACACCCGGTTCATGGTCCGAGTATACTTTGGACAGGAAATATGACATAGGGTACACACACTCGCCCCTGAGCATCCAACTGAGAGACATATCTAGTAGCCTC
Source organism: Coptis chinensis (assembly GCF_015680905.1). Taxonomy (NCBI): domain Eukaryota; kingdom Viridiplantae; phylum Streptophyta; class Magnoliopsida; order Ranunculales; family Ranunculaceae; genus Coptis; species Coptis chinensis. The sequence goes on from NC_141456.1 coordinate 88,369,867, forward strand.
AATAGCCTCATCAAACTTAACTTGCCTGGCAGCCTCAAACGACTCTTGAGAAACATCAAGCACTCTCAGAGCAAAGCGAACGGCGTTTTTAGCTGACCTCTTCGTCCCCTACTTCACCACTTAAGAATAGAACTCAGAGGTCTCTGCTAAGAGGTCACTAGTCTTCTTATCAGAGAGAAGACGCTTTTCTTTTAGAGCCCTCTCATAGCCTGACATGACCTTATTTGCATGGGGAATGGCTTGCCCAAGTGTCCTCATCTCAGTATTCCTACGGTTGAGTTCCCCTTGAACTTGATCATGTTGTGCTTGCAGGGTAGTGAAGTGGGCGCACATTTCCAAGAACTTAACTTTCCAAATGGTAGCATCAGCGGCTCCTTTTTGGGCTTTCTCCAGAGAGCTCCAAATGTTGGAGATAGTATCTCTCATATTCGTGAAGCCAGTATAAGATTTCTTCTCTTTCAACAAGAGCTGGTCAACCTAGATTTGTAGCTCAGCAACTCTCTTCTCAGCAGTTTCTTTTGCTCAGATCAGCTCACCAGTAGCCATGGCATTAGTGGATGTATCGGCGGTGGCCGCAAATATGGGATCTTTCATGGCCAAAAAGTTATTCACTAATTGGAAAAGAATATAGGATGTGTAAGTAAAACAATGAGAGAAGCCAAACATTGAACAGAGAAGAAAGCCTTACCTTGGCATGGCGAACAGCAGATCGACAGTAGGACAGGTCCAAGGTCATAGCTATATTGGCTTCAGCTTTGTCAACAGGAAGACGCGCAACCTCCAAAATTCCCAACGTGATATCAACATCTTTAATAGAGTGCTTGTTGGTAACAGGCAATTCATCAGTTCATCCCCAACGCCTCATCTGCACAATCATCTCCCTCTTAAGGGAATCTAGAGATCTTGGTGAATAGGGAATTTCGTCACTCAACCCCCTCCTATTACTGGATTGAGGAGGAGGGAGAATTGATAAGAGCCCAAAACTGTAGTTTTAACCCCTTAACAATCGTACTTTTAGACCAATTATGTGAATAATAAGTAAGAGTTAATATTGATTACGTGTTTTTATGCATTTCAGGCTTCAAAGTCCATTATGTGCAGAAATGTGCCACTTTAGCGAGATAAAGGAGCAAAGGTCGGTTGCTAAGGAGTTCTGTGATTAAAGGCCAATTTTCAAGAAGACAAAGCCTTTGTAAAGCCCGGTCAAAAGCTGAAAATTCAAAGTCCACGCGGGCAGAAACAGTGCACAAAGTCAGCAGAACTTCCAAAGACCATATCTTTGGACTCAGACTTCGGAATTGGGCCTACCTTATGTCAAAACGACCGGCTCGAAAAGAGCTTTCTAATGGTCCAAGCCTTGGCCCAATCAGAGGAGCAGAAGTGGACGAAACATCTGTTGAAGCCAACTACAGCTGAAGAGCCCGTTTTGGACTAAAGAAATTGGGTTTTGGGCCCGATTTTCCGGCCCAAAATATGGCTCCAAGCCCATGCACGATTTTTGGATCTGAAAGTATAAAAACAAAAGCTTGACTCTTTGTTAATGGAAGTTAGGTTAGGAAGCTAAAGTTAATAGAGTTTAGGGTTAGAAAAAGATAGATCTAGATCTAGTTTTTTTACATTCATTCAATTAGTTAGTTTAGAATCATATTTTAGTTTTTAGAATAAAGTAGTAGTTCTTCATTTCAATTTAGATTATTGCTTAAATTCTTATTTAGATTTAGTTGTCTTAAATTCATAATTAGTTATTCACAATCTTAGTTCTAAATTAGTTTTAATTTCAGTTTAATTTAATTATGTCTTATTGTTATTATTGTTCTTGTGTTGGGAATGGTAGTATAGAAATTTCACATCAATCATTACTCTCACATTGTTCTTTGTGTCGAGTAGTTGAATTCTAATTAAGTCTAGAGAGTTAAGAGTGGAACGAATCCTTACTTATTATATTGCATGATTATGTTTTGAGAGTAAGAAGAATTGATTTAAATGTAAGAACGGTAGGATTTCGTATTAGTGTTGTTAACATTAATATTTAGGATTCTATTATTTTTAAGGGTTATCAAATGGCGCCGCTGCCATCTTAATCTCGTTCAAGATAAGAATTCAATTGCTTGAATCCAAGGGGCAATCCCCCATTCTCTACCCACCCACCCTTTTAATTTTTCATTCTTATTTCTTGAATTTTTGAACCTGCTCCTTTGTTTGGGCATAGGGTTCTTGATTCACAGAGAAAACCACTGCGGTGAAGGTATTTTTAAATTTTCGAAAATTCTGAAAATTTTTAGACATAATATTTAATGTGTTGTTGATTTACTTGATATTTCAAATTTTTCAAAGTTGGTTTACCTTGTGAAAAAATACGATCTTTACAGTGTTGCATTTCAGTTTTCACACCGTATGTTCTTGAAAAACAGACGAGTAAGGTTACTTAGGGAGTTCTTAAAATTCTATAATTTTTACAGAAGTATCTATCCTAAGTCAGGAGTTTGTTGTAAAAATTTGATGATTTTTTGATTTGTTTTGACCTCCTAAATAGTAGAGTGTTTCCAGTGTGCTTCTGCAGTGTTGCAAACACTTAATATCTGGAACACCAGCCAATAAGGAGAGGTTGTAGAACTCCAATTGCTCTAAAATTTTTACAGAAATAAGTAGGATCTGTCAGGAGTCTCCAGTAAAAATTTGGAAATTTTTGGCTTTGTTTTGATGGGTTAACCATTCGGTTGTTTGTATTGTGTCCGAAAACTGTTTTGCAAAATTTACAGGGTAGTAGAGGGACTTTCATAGCTCCGATTGATCTAAAATTGTACAGGCTACTTGATAGACGTCTTAGAAAATTACTGTAAAAATTTCAAATTTTTTGGAGTATGATAAAAGGCCTAAAACTCGAAAACCCTGAAGCGCGACCAGCGCTTCAAACCGAAAAACGCCCCGCTCTCAAACACCGGACATCCGAAATTCCCGAAGCCACCAGCCCTAAGCAAAAGCGCACCCTACGCTCAAAACACTGGAAGCTGAGTGCGACCAAGATCCAAACCGAAGCGCGACCAGCTCAAACACTGACATTCGAATTTGCTTGCACCGAGCACACCGCGCTTCAAGTGAAGCGCACCACCGAAATGATTTTTGCGGTTTCCACATTTTTGTTTCGAACTTCGATTTTTCAAGTTTTTCAGTGTTCTAACTTGTTATATACACTGAACACACGTAAACAAGACGCTATTCATAAGCGAAGCAAGGACACAATCAGGTATTCCTTTCTTCCACACCTCGCATCTCCAGTTAGAGGTTTCTACTAGTATATAAGAATTGTTTGGAGTGTTACATGTTTAGTTAAGTTCGACTTAGTCTTGCATGAGATTAAGGTCTGGTCGAAGAAAAACAACTAACTTAATTACACGGCAACATCGACAAACACGTCTATCTAGTATACCACCCATTACACCTCTAGCTACTATTCCACACACACCACCTGATATAATGGCTGAAGAAAGAGAGACTCCTCTCTCTGACTTCTACAAAGCCTTGAGCGATAGCCCCAAATCTTGCATCGTTCTAGCGGACCCGATGGGGATTTCGAATCCCCCAAATATTTTAATTTGTTACCCGCTTTTCATGGTTTAGACCATGAAAAACCTTATCGGCTAGACATCGCGTGGATTGAACAAGTCCTAACAACATTCCACCATCCTACGGTTGGTGCAGAACAAATTAAACTGAGGGTATTCCCTTTCACCTTAGCCGATAAGGCGGCATCTTGGTTAACTGCCCAAACGCCAAACTCTGTGGACTCATGGGCTCAACTTGTTCAGTTGTTCATGGAACAATTTTACCCACCACTAAAGACAGATGAAATGCTTCAAAAGATTCATTTCTTCCGCCAGAATCCTCATGAATCCTTTTCAGAGGCCTGGAATCGTTTCACTAATCTTCTCATTGAATGCCCGCATCATAATCTTGCGAAAGACACGCTTGTTCATGCCTTCTTCAAGGGGCTTTTACATCGTCATAAGGAGGTTCTAGATATCATGACTGGGGGTAGTTTTCTTAGTAAAGGAACCTTGGAGGCTTATAAATTCTTAGAAGATCAATCTAAGAAGAACAACAATTGGGGAGGTAACGATTCCTCCCGCTCCTCTCCTTCTTCTCTTGAGGTTAAATATGATCCCGAGTTTAAAACTCTTATCGATGCCCTCACTAAAAAGGTAGATGCCATCTCTATTCAACAACAACCCACTCCAGTCATGAACATTAACTCTACTCGTTGTAATGTCTATTGTAGTCTTGAGCATTCCGACTTCTATTGTCCTCTTGTCTATGCACAAACACCACCACAACCATCACACTTCAACCAGTTAACTCAACATCAAGGACAAGGGAACTTAGGTGACCAGAATAGAGGTTTAGTACCCATAACCCAGAACTATCAACATCAAGACATGAACACTCAACAAGCTTTAATTCCAATACAACCATCTACAGACAAAGTAGTAGTGACCTTGTTGGAGAAACAAAATCAAATTATGCAACAAAACTCCAACTTGATGAAAGATCAACATGATCAAAACTCTAATATGATGAAACAAACGATGCAAATGATGCAGTTTTTGTGCCAAAAGGTTATTGACATGTCTTCTAACCAAAATAATAACCAAACCGGCGTGTTTCCAAGTCAAGCAGTGCCTAATCCTAAGTCAACAAACACCGCCTTTGAAATAAACAATATTTACTATAATGGTAATATAAACCAAGGGGACCTACAGGCAGTCACTACCCTTCGTTCAGTGCGAGTAGTTGATAACCAAGTGACTATGCCTAAAGATTACCCGCAAACTAAAAATGATATATACCATACCAAATACTATAATAGAAACTGAAGACCCTACAACTGTAGAAGTACCAGTTAAACCACAACCAAAAGGGAAAACATTACAAGACCCAATAATAGAAAGTGAAGACCCTACACCTGTAGAGGTTCCAATATGGACACCTAGATGGAAAACGGAGATAAAGCAAAGACTAATAAAACTTTTATCCCTTCTGCTAAAAATAGCGATAAAGCACCATATCCCCAAAGACTAGTTGTGTTTAAAAAGGACAAGAATTTTGATGAGATTAGGGAAGTGTTTAAAAATTTGACTATAAACCTACCTTTTCTAGAAGGTATAAAAAGTCTACCTGAACACGCTAAGTTTCTAAAAGAGTTGTGCACCAAGAAGAGGAAAACCAACATACCCCACGAAGCATTCTTAACTCGAACAATATCCCTTTTATCCTGACATACATAACATAATTATTAAGTACAAGGACCCCGGTCGCCCCTATCAGATAATGCACCTTAGGTGATACCTTCATAACAACTGCTTTATTAGACACGGGGCGAAAGTGTTAACTTACTCCCTTTTTATTTATATAAACAACTAGGTCTAACAAAACTTCAACCAACCAAAATGACTTTGCGGTTAGCCGATCGTTTTATTAAGTATCCCAAGGGTGTAGTTGAAAATATTCTCGTTAAAGTTCAGGATTTTTTTACTATCCAAATTTAACTTTGTTATTCTTGAGACGAAGTTGCTCATGATTCCATTCCCATCATCTTAGGGCGTCCTTTCTTGGCAACCGCCAATGCCCAAATCAATTGTCGGGATGGCTCAATGATTCTTTCTTTTGGAAATCTTTCTGTAGAAGTTAACATGTGTAGACAAAAACAGGGACAACTAGGTTTGCCTGTAGAAGGGGAAGTGAAGTCCATTGAGAGTTTTGTACCTCACATTAGTGCGGTTGACACTTTAGTCCCCACACTAGTAGATACCCCTATTATGGAAGAAGACAAGGATCACAATTTCTACTCCCTAGACGTAGATAACATCAAGGAGGATTTCCTTTGACTCTTTTGCAATCCTTCTTTGCCGCCTCGCGAGTTCTCTCCTATTGACATCCATTCATCTCTTGACGCCATGACGAAAGAAGAATTTTTCGCCCTCTATCCCAGTGATTCTTGTTACCCACCTATTGAGGAATGTCCTGCATATCTCAAGGCCTCTGATGATATAGACCTAAGAACACTAGTTGAACACCATTCACCCACCTCACATCCTCATGTCACTCATTCACCTTCCATCACGAATGTTCCTCACCCTCTACCTTTTCAAAGAACCATTGAGTTTGTACTTGACCTTGGCGTTCCTCCTATGCTTCATAACTATCTAAAACCAACTGGTGAAGAAGTAACACCCAAGGACAAGCCACCTAACACTTTTTCATTTTTTTCCATTTTTTCCTTCTAAAAATTATCCACATCCCACGTATCTTCCACAACCATCAATTTTCTCACGTTCATTTACTTGGCATCCCCGTCGTAGGAGGACAAAGAAGAAACTATATACTCGATTAGGTTTTAGATCTATAAGGCTTTGCTCTCATTCCACTAAGCTACGTCATAGGAAATCTTGGTGCTTAATTCTGTTTGATGGTGCATTCCGTGTTAACTATTTACGGAAAGATCCACAATTGTTTAGATTATTGATATATGGGAAACTGCATGTTAATACATATATATCACTTTAAGTCTAGGGAATTTGACTTTAAAAGACCCAAGTTTTCGTACAATACCAACTTTCTGGAGTATAGGCCAAACAAAAATTTTCAAACTTAAAATGAGTTTTCCAATTTTGTTTGGGGGTGGCGTATTTTGGTATTCATTTCAAATCATGTTGCCACCCTAAGCCTGTGATGTTTACTCTAGTAGAGTTTGTGTTAGTTAGTACGTACCAGTTTAATTGTGCTTCATATTATCATATCATCTTTACAATATTTACATTCACAGTCTTGCCAATTTTGCCACGTTTCTATGGTAAATTCTTTCCTTATCTCTTTACACTTTGAGGACAAAGCGTTCGATTGTTTGGGGGTGGGATAGAAACATTGCAAAAATTAGACACTTTTAGGATGTAAATTACGCGACTTTATTTATAAAATATTAAAAATTATAAAAATTAGTTAGTTACATAATTTAATTGTGCTATTGAATTGTTTCATGAACCCCCTTCTCCCAAATTGTTTGGGGTGGTATAGAAACACGCGATGTAAATGTTAAGCACATATTAGGTTGTATATTACGTTATTATTTGTCTTACAAATAATAAAAATAAAAATAAAAATAAAAAGTTTATCCTATACACTTAGGAATATTGGTATTGTTTCTTTCTATGCTCTTAATAATCTAGAAGTCTCAATGTAGCTTTTGCATTAGAATAGTTTTTAGAAACTTAGGTTAATATGTAGGTAATAATCTTTGCATCTATCTATAAATATATTACATGAGTATCTATGATTGGTTGGCAAGATAAGTTTAAAATCTAGGCTAGAGTACTTATTCTACAAATCCTGTGAGAATATAGCCTAAAGCCTTATATGAGTGAAACATTTGAGAAATGATACAAGGGAGAAGTATATTCGAATAGAAAATCACACGTCCCACTTGCTTGACCACTATACCATGTCCTAAGAGAGAATTTAGACCCTTTTTGGATCGATATAGCTAGAAATTCCGACCTAAGTATATTTTCCGCTAGTCGCCCCACTGAGCCTTTCATTAGCCCTTTCATAAACCACAAATCCTTTACCCTGTTACAAAACAAAAAAAAATAAAAAAAATTCAACCTACCCAATTTAGATAAGTCCGAGAATAGAATAAGGAAGAAAGAAGAAGAGAAAAACCTGTGTAAACAAAAGTTAGTTAATTGCTTCATAAAATAAAGAAAAGAAGTTTCCATCCAAAGAAAAGAAAAATAAAAATAGAAATAAAATAAAAACTCCAAAAAAATAGAATAAAAGGAGTCAGAAGCCAAAGAAAAAGAAAAAAAATATATGGCTAAGGATGGAAACAAAGTGTAGAAGCAAAAGAACAAGGTTTTCTCTAGTTACGAAATGTGAAAACCCTATTATCTCAGACTTGTCTTTTGAATATCCATTTCCTTCCTTCTTAAACCATCTCCTAATCCCCACAACACCTAATAAAGACCTCTAGCTCAATTAGGAATAGGTTAGTGGGATAGTAAATGGCAGATGTCTTTGATCAACTTCGGCTTCCTTGTGTGTCATTGAGATTGTAAGGTAAAGTATGCCCACTCGCATTAATCGGAGTAGCAAAACTTGAGTGGAAAAATTAGAGTGATTTTTGTCTTGACTTTTATGTGAGAACCTACTTAAGGACGCTTATTCCAAAGTTTCAGAAACGGACTCATATTCTTGCATTTCATAGCATTACTCATTGTATATATGTTTATTAAGTAGATGATTGATTATTATGCATATATTAGCTTAGGTTTTGACATGATTACTCTATATGCATTGCTAGTGAGATGTATAGATAATTGAGACATAAATAAGGAAACAATAGTTTTATTTCTTAGTCGTTGTAGTATAGATGAAGTTTGTGAATACCTTCACTTGGAAAACTCACGAGGGCTATAACTTCGTCCCACCAGGGAATTCCTAGTGGTTTAAGGCCTTGTTGCGATATTGTCAATGCAATCGCGACTCACCTAAAACGAGTAGATAGAACTCCATTTTTGGTCACTTATTCTAATTTCTCATCTTTGCTTGAGGACAAGCAAAATGCTGTTTGGGGGTGGTTTGATAAGAGCCCAAAACTGTAGTTTTAACCCCTTAACAATTGTACTTTTAGACCAATTATGTGAATAATAAGTAAGAGTTAATATTGATTACGTGTTTTTATGCATTTCAGGCTTCAAAGTCCATTATGTGCATAAATGTGCCACTTTAGCGAGATAAAAGAGCAAAGGTCAGTTGATAAGGAGTTTTGTGATTAAAGGCCAATTTTCAAGAAGACAAAGCCTTTGTAAAGCCCGGTCAAAAGCTGAAAAGTCAAAGTCCACGCGGGCAGAAACAGTGCACAAAGTCAGCAGAACTTCCGAAGACCATATCTTTGGACTCAGACCTCGGAGTTGGGCCTACCTTATGTCAAAACGACCGGCTCGAAAAGAGCTTTCCAATGGTCCAAGCCTTGGCCAAATCAGAGGAGTAGAAGTGGACGAAACATCTGTCGAAGCCAACTACAGCTGAAGAGCCCATTTTGGACTAAAGAAATTAGGTTTTGGGCCCGATTTTCCGGCCCAAAACATGACTCCAAGCCCATGCACGATTTTTGGATCTGAAAGTATAAAAACAAAATCTTGACTCTTTGTTAATGGCAGTTAGGTTAGGAAGCTAATGTTAATGGAGTTTAGGGTTAGAAAAAGATAGATCTAGATTAGTTTTTAGATCTAGATCTAGTTTTTTTACATTCATTCAATTAGTTAGTTTAGAATCATATTTTAGTTTTTAGAATAAAGTAGTAGTTCTTCATTTCAATTAAGATTATTGCTTAAATTCTTATTTAGATTTAGTTGTCTTAAATTCATAATTAGTTATTCACAATCTTAGTTCTAAATTAGTTTTAATTTCAGTTTAATTTAATTATGTCTTATTGTTATTATTGTTCTTGTGTTGGGAATGGTAGTATAGAAAGTTCACATCAATCATTACTCTCACATTGTTCTTTGTGTCGAGTAGTTGAATTCTAGTTAAGTCTAGAGAGTTAAGAGTGGAACGAATCCTTACTCATTATATTGCATGATTATGTTTTGAGAGTAAGAAGAATTGATTTAAACGTAAGAACGGTAGGATTTCGTATTAGTGTTGTTAACATTAATATTTAGGATTCTATTATTTTTAAGGGTTATCAAGAATGACAGTTACACCATTGGTTTTGACAATACCTTTCCCCTTGCGATTATCAAGGAGGTGAGGACCAATGGTCAGATGTACATTATCACCAGTTTGTTTTGAACCTATAGAAGGAAATAGAACTGGTGGAGGTATAGCTACATTCTTACAAGACTTAACATATGGGGGAATAGTAGAAGGAATTTTAAAAGGTGTTTTTTCATTCACAATAAGAGGACGAAATCTCATTTTCTTACCAGATGGGGTAACAACAAAAGTAGAATTAGCTCTTTTCTGTTTATGACGGTTGGATGCACGCACTTCCCTTTTAAAATTACTAGTAGCCAACAGTTCATGAGGCAGTTCAGGGCCTCTCCCACCAGTGATCAAACAATCATCACTGATAGCAGGCTCTTGAACTGGGCCCAATGCTGCAGTATCACCAGAGGCGGCCATAGAACTCTTCTCCTTACGGTTTCCTCCTCTTCTGGTAACTAAGGAGGAATCATCCAGAACTAGAGGAGGAAGAAGTCTAGCATCCAGATCCATAGGAGGGGTAAGTATTATGCTCCCAGAATTCACATTATTTATCCCAAAAGGGGAAAAGCTAGGGACAAGTTGTAGCAGTTCTTCGGTAGACATGTTGAAGTATTCAAAAAGATTGGTGGGATCAGGAACTATCACCCAAGGCATCCTTTGGTCCTTAGGGATCTTCTTGATAAACTCTATCGTAGCAGCGTTAGTTGCAGTTAATTGGTTCCAGGGAGAAGAGTCATCTAAGGAATAATAGTGATAAGTGCTCAAAAAGTGCTATTTAACCCTCGATTATGCCTCTTGTTTAGCCATCTTAGTAGACTAATAGTGTTTATAAGTTGTGTTTTAAGATTCTACAGGTAAAAAAGAGAGTTTTGTAGAATATTAGAGAAAATGGGGTAAAATGGAGCAATTCGGAGCATTAAGGATCACATGGGAAGCCCGACAATCATGGAGAAGGCCAAGGAATTGGAGCTATTAAAGATGTGACTTGGACCTATTTTAAAGCCTATTTGGAAGCCTAAGGCCAAAGGATTCGTTGCTTGGACCAAAGCCCGCAAAAGAGGATAGAAGGATAGAGCAAAAGAGGGAAAATAGACTTCTGAGTCTGAGACTCATGGATCGTGAGTCTGGACTCAATGCTTGCGTCTGGGACGCATAGATCGTGAGTCCAGACGCATTTATTGAGTCTGAGATGCATGGATAATGAGTCTAGATGCATGAATCGACACTGTAGCCAATTCCTTCTCAGTTTTGGAGACGAAGTTGGACTCTGAAAGAAGTCTATTTGTATTAGGAAACAAATGATGGTTTGGAATGCTTCTAGAGCTCATTGTAACCCCTATAAATAGAGGACCTAAGTGCCTCATGTAATTTGCCAATTCACTTATATTCTTGTCTCCAGAACTTGAGGCAGAGAGACATTAATAATAAAAGATCGGTTTTAACTAGCTGAGTCTTAATAAATTAGTCTTCTAGTCTTATGTTCTTCAACTCTTCTTCTTCTCGTTCTTCGTGTTCTTCCTTCTTTATGGAAGGCTAATCTTCTCCTTCAAGGGAGGAGATGAAGTCGATGCTTAAGGTTTAATGATTCTTCAGGTTTATGGTGTTCTTCAATCAGGTTAGTTCTTTATGTTTTTAGTTATTAGTTACATTGCCCACACCAGGGGATGGAAGTATAGATTAAGGTTTTTATTTATTACAATTGAATATCATGCTAGTTTAGGGTTTTATTTATTGCAATTGAATATTTGCTAGTAACATGCTTTTATTTATTGCAATTGAATATAATGCTAGAATAGAGTTTTATTTATTGTAATTGAATATTATACTATTATTCTCTATTTTTCTTCTAATTGTGTAGTATTTTAGAGTAAGGGAAGTATTCCTTGTGTTTGCCTTAGATGGTGATTCATTGAATAGCTGCCCAAGCTCACATAAAAGGAAAGAAGATACTAGTAACATGAACATAGAAACAACCTTAAGTAGAGTTAATTGTTTAACGATGTTTCACCCAAAAAGGCATCGCCACTCGCTCGATTGCCGGATTGTAGTCTACTTGGAGAATAACATGAAGCAAAAAGTCATTGAATCAAAAGCATTGGTGGATTTGAATCTCTTGAATCTATCTCTCTCATATTCTCTCCCTATTTCCAATTCTTAGTTTTAGTATAAGTTTAGTTAGTTAGTTTAGTTTAGTTTAGTTTAACATTAGAATCTACAATATCTATAATAATAGTTTTTAATCCCTCAAACCCCCTTTCCAATCCTGTCCTTCATATAAACATACACTTAAAAGTGGAACGATACCCTACTCATCCTTTACTTATTGAGAGATAATTAGGTTTTGATACGCTTCTTTTTGTTCAACGACCATCATCTATCTACATCATCCATATACCTCATCTACATACACAAAAAGAGGCAGTGTCAAATGGCGCCGCTGCCGTTTTAAGTTATTTATGTTTAACGCTTTCTTTCAAGATTAGAATTTTGGATCTTGAGGTAATTTTAGCCGCATCATCCATCCTTTTAAGAAAGAAAGAAGCTTGAAGGACATCTTGAAGACAAGATCTACCATCCAGGTTAGTTGAATCTTCATTCGTTTTATTTCATTCTTAGTATAGTTGCATCATAGTTTAGTTTATTGCTTTCTATTATAATTGCATTTAGGATCTTTTCAACAATTGAAGTTGTAAGCCAACACAGCGAAATATCAAACTCTAGTGTTTCTTGTCTGAATCTTGACAAACGGACTATCGTCTGTGGGACGTGGTACTTAAGAAATCCAAGTGATTCACCATAACCCTAGAAGAGACAGCTTTAGACAACGGGCGAGATACTAGCTGCAAAGCCCAACCAAGTTGAAGGAAAGTTGTTTTGCATATTAGTTTAATTGCATTCAAGCATAATAGGATAGTTTTCATCATCTTCGCATAGCAAGAATACTAGACAGGATTGATATAATGGCCACACGCAATGATGGAGGTGTTTTGGACACCAATAATCCTGAAGCTATCATACCCATGCAAGCACAACAGAGGAAGAAGTTGAGCGATTTCTATTCGCCAATCATTGGAGACCCACCCAGCAGTATTGTTTTTCCAGAAACAGAAGCTAACCAGTTTGAGCTTAGAGCATTAGTAATCTCTATACTTCCAAAGTTCAACGGTTCAGACAATGTTCAGCCTTATGTTCACATGAACAAATTTCTATCAGTCCTCAAAACTTTCAAGAACCAGAATATCAAAGATGAGAGTATCAAGTTGATTCTTTTTTTGCTCTCACTAGAAGGTAAAGCATCTGAATGGTTAACTGCACAGCCGATCAATTCAATAGATAATTGGGAGAAGTTGAGAACAAAGTTTATGAACAAGTTCTACCCACCCCAGAAGACAGATGCCATGCAACAAGCTATCAGCAATTTCAAAGGAAAAGTGACTGAAGAATATCATCAAAGCTGGGAGAAATTCAATAATCTGCTAGTCTCATGTCCACATCATGGATATGACAAGAACACACTGGCTCATTTTTTCTATCGAGGACTCTCGATGATGAACAAGCAGATGATACAATCAATGCACAAAGGCAAGTTTATATCGATGGATGGAGAGGAAGCTTACAACTTTCTCGAGAATTTAGCTGAAGAAACACAACAGTGGACTACTAGCAACGAGGATGTCGCTAGCATGGAGGGGGAGCCAAAGCAATTTGGTTACCAAGCACATGACACAATCAGATCAAGAACTGAAGTCTACATTGGCCAGCTTGGCCACCAACATTGAAACTCTGAGTAAGAAATTTAATCAGTTCTCTATGAATCCCTCCAAGTTCAACAAGTCTCAAGCTAAATCTCTCCCAGTCATGCAAGCCAGCCAATACTACGAAGTCTGTTCGGACACTTCTCATGCAACTCTAGAATGTCCTGGTTACTATCAACATGCATCAGTTGGAGAGTACAATATAAACTCATTTCAGAAGCCCAACCAAGGTGGTAATAACTTTCAAGGTAATTATTGGAGACGTAACTGGACCCCGTGTTCTCAAGATCAAAGTTATATTCCACGGACAAGTCAAGTTTCACGCAGTTGGTCCCTCAACAACAATTATACTCTCAACAAAATTCCAATAGAAGTGGAGAGTTAGTGCACGATCCTAAGAGAAATTATGCCACACCTGCCAACCCGAGAATGCAATTACTTTGCTATCACAGAAAAAATCAGAAGTTTGAAAGTGTTCTAGAGCTTCTTGCACAGTCTCTCACTTCGATCTCCAAAGAATCTCGGGCAAGTCAATGTTCTAGAATGGAGTTTCTAGAGGCTTTAGGTCGACCAACTCACCACCTTTGCTTTGTGCAGAAAGACACAAGCCACTCAACCTAGCTTATTGGAACCAATATTGAAGAGTGAAGATGTATGCCACATTGGGACAACTTCTAGTATTGATCACCTCCATGATCATGTTAGCTCGATTACTACTCTCGGTCGATCGATTGAAGATAGACAACAAGGTTGACTTACCTTCTCATGATGACATTCTTCTGAGCAATCGAATCAAGATTTCAAATGAAGTTCAAAAGGAAGTGGGGGAAATCCTTTCCACTCCCATTTGTCAAGATGACCAAGACAAGATATGCAAGAAAGCCAAAGAGAAAGAAGAGCAAACACATGCTGATATGTTTGTACCGAAGGCACCTTTTCCTATGTTTTTTGCTCAAATTGAAGCGTTGGGCCTGGAGAACCTAAAGCCTACAAAAGTCAAATTGAAGTTAGCTGACCGTTCTACCAAGATTCCCAGAGGCATAGTTAAGGATGTTGATAAGAGCCCAAAACTGTAGTTTTAACCCTGTAACAGTCATACTTTTAGACCAATTATGTGAGTAATAATTAAGAGTTAACACTGATTACGTGTTTTTATGCATTTTAGGTTTCAAAGTCCATTATGTGCAGAAATGTGCCACTTTAGCGAGATAAAAAAGCAAAGGTCGGTTACTAAGGAGTTCCGTGATTAAAGGCCTAGATTCAAGAAGACAAAGCCTTCCTAAAGCCCGGTCCAAAAAGTGAAAAAGTCAACACGGGCGTAAACAAAGACACGTCGTGAGAACTTCCGATGACCGTATCTTTGGACTCAGACCTCGGAATGGGGCCTACCTTATTTCAAAACAACCGGCTCGGAAAGAGCTTTCCAAATAGTTCAAGCTTTGACCCAATCAGAGGAGCAAAAGTGAACGAAAAGTCTGTTGAAGCCAACTGCAGCTGAAGAGGCCTTTTTGGACTGAAAATATTGGGTTTTGGGCCTGATTCTCTAGCCCAAAACATGGCTCCAAGCCCATGCACGATTTTTGGATCAGGACATATAAAAACCAAAGCTTAGCTCTTTGTTAATGGTAGCTAGTTAGACCTAAAACAATATAGATAATTCTAGATCTAGTTTAATTAATTAAATTAAGTTTTAGTTCCATTTTCAATTCTTGTTTTAGATTAAGTTTTTGAAACATTGTTCTTGAATGATTAGATAAATAAAATAGTTATTTTATCAATTTCGAATTGTGTTATTTCAATCTATTAGATCTAGTTTTAATTATTGTTGGTTACCATTTCTTAGTTGTTAATTAGAATTTAATTATCGTTTAGTTTAGATTAGTAAATTTTGAATCTTGATAATATGTTTAGTTTAGATTCATATAGGAATGATTGCGGAATGATTCAAGGCTAAAACCTCCATTAGAGGGGTTGATGAAGCCTTGATGAAAACTTAGTGGTATAGTGTAGAAGCATTGTAGAATCTATTCCAATCTAGAAGGTCGATTAAGCCATGAGAATGGGTGGACGACCTCACATGCTAGTTAGTACTCGGTAGAAATGCCATGAACACTAGGGATTAGAACCCGAATTTCTTGCCGTAAGAACGTAAGAATCGAGATACAAGAATCTATGCTAGGCTATTAAGTTGGATTCGAGGTGGATTCAATTCCCCTCTAATCCTTTATCTAGATTCAAAACAATCATATTTCATATAGGTATCGTAGTATAACACACCTTCGTAAAGCTCTCATTAGACTTAAAAACGACTAATTAGATTAGAAAACAATTCCATGCTAGAGCACTAGGAGTGGAACGAACTTCCTACTCCACTATATCTCATAGGATTGAGAGTAGAGAAATCTTTGATAAGCAAATAGGAGCATAATCTAGTTTTAGTTTTACTTGCGTTTGTAAGTTTCATCGCTTTATTTCGTAGGTAAAACTATCAATTTTATCATTATCAAATGGCGCCGCTGCCATCTTAGTTGCACTTTAGCATTGTTTTCATAATAGAATTAGTCATTTTTAAGTCCCATTAAACCCACCCTCCCTTGTTTGATTCATACTGTGGTTATCTGTTTCAGCGTCGAAAAATTCCGCGACAAAATTACATTTGGCGACCGCTTATAAGGCGCACTGCCCTATATAGTGGGAACAAGAGCGACCATACTCCGACCCGGCGTGACCATACTAAGTTACTGGACCACGAGTGACCCCACCTCATAACGAAGCGACCAGCGCTAAAGTCAATGGAACAAGGAGCCCCGCGACCAATCTATCTATGCGCGCATAAGCTAAGCCAAAAAAATCCGGTTTCAACGGGTTTGTTTCAAACTTCGATTTTTAAGTTTTTCGGTGTTCTAACTTGTTATTTACACCGAACATGCGTAAACAAGGCGCTATTCATAAAAGCGAAGCAAGGGCGCTATCGGGTATTCCTTTCTTCCATACCTCGCATCTCGGTTAGAGGTTCATACTAATATATCAAGATTGTTTGGATTGTTGTCGTGTTTAGACTTAGACTTGCATGCGATTAAAGGTGCAGTGGGAGAAAAACACCGAGCGTAATTAACCGTCAATGTCAACAAACAAATCTATTGAGTATACCAATCACTACACCTCTAACTACTATTCCACCAACCACACGACCAATGGCTGAAGAAAGAGAGACTCTCTCCGACTTTTACAAAGCCTTGGCGATAGCCCTAAATCTTGCATCGTTCTAGCGGACCCGGTGGGGATTTTCAAATCCCCAAACATATTTAATTTGTTACCCGTTTTCCATGGTTTAGGCCATGAAAAACCTTACCAACACATGCGTAGGATTGAACAAGTCCTTACAACATTCCATCATCCTACGGTTGGTGCGGAACAAATTAAACTGAGGGTATTTCCCTTCACCTTAGCCGATAAGGCAGCGTCTTGGTTAACTGCCCAAGCGCCTAACTCTGTGGACTCGTGGGCTAAACTTGTTTAGCTATTTATGGAACATTTTTACCCACCCCTAAAGACGGATGAGATGCTTTCCAAGATTCATTTCTTCCGACAAAACCCTCATGAATCATTTTCTGAGGCTTGGAATCGTTTCACCGATCTGCTTATAGAGTGTCCACACCATAATCTAGCAAAAGACACGTTAGTTCGTGCCTTTTTCAAAAGACTTCAACATCACCATAAAGAAGTCCTTGAAATAATGAATGGGGGTAGTTTCCTAAGTAAAGGAGCCTCGGAGGCTTACAAATTTTTAGAAGAACAAACTAAAGGCAATAACAATTGGGGGTGATGATACCCCCGCCTCGCTAGTTCTTCTTCAACAGTTAAGGCCGCCGGTATGTTTGAGATGAAACCCGATCCAGAACTTAAAAATTTAATCGAATCTCTAACTAAAAAGGTAGAGGCTATTTCTATTCAACAAAAGCCTATCCCGTCATGAATGTAAACTCCAACCCATGTAATTTCTGTTTGAGTCCGAAAGCACCACGACTCCTATTGTCCTCTCGCCTATGAACAACAACAATTAGAGCAAGATAATGTTTTGCTCTATTAATAACTATCCTATTCCTAATGCCCCATGGAGACAACATCCCAACTTTAGTTGGCGAAACAATCAACAAGTTACACCTCCAGGGTTTAATAACCAAAATGTTAGGCAAGCAAACAACTATAATCAAGCTCCACCTAGGCAAGGACAGGGACAAGGTCAAGGAAATTATAATAATTATAACAACCAAGCGCAACCACGACAAGGTGTAGCACAAGGTTAGAATAATTATAATAGTTATAATACCAATAGAGGTATCGTTCCGGTTAACAATAGTAACTATCACAACCCACCCATTAATAATCAACGTGAGATAGTTCCAGTCGCACCACCTGTGACTACTACACCTACACAACCGGATCATTATCGACGCCTTTTATACTGAGTTACCCAACAACTTTTCCAATCAATGACTCAATCAAACCAACAGATCTTACAATCCATAAATCAGGGCATACAACAATTAGCCCAAGAGAAAGCCCAACCAAAAGGCGTGTTTCCAGGACAAGCCATACCCAACCCTAAAACAACAAACACAGCCTTTGAGGTAAACAGTAATACTATTACGGAAACGACAATAGTAGGTGACCTAAATGCCATCACCACTCTCCGCTCTGGAAGAGTGGTTGATAACAAAGTAACTATGCCTATAGTTATCCCATCAGTACTCCCTACACCGGATATCGAACTAGATACCGAAGTAGAAACTGAAGACCCTACCACTGTAGAGGTACCAGTTAAACAACAAACTAAGAAACAGAAAGCCAAGGTAACACATCAAGTCGAGCCATACGCTAAATATAGAGCAAAACCACCATTCCCTCAGAAGTTAGCCATGCTAACCAGGGATACAAACTTTGAGGAGATTAGGAACGTTTTCAAGAATCTAACGATAAACCTTCCTTTTCTCGAAGCTATTAAAAAGCTCCCTAACCACGCTAAGTTTCTTAAAGAGTTGTGCACTACTAGGCGTAAGACCAACATACATAAAGACGCCTTTTTAATTGAACAATTCCCAACTTTATCCGAAAATAATGGAATCGTTAAGTACAAGGACCCTAGTCGTCCTACTGTAAAATGCACCTTAGGAGATTCCCACATGACGATCGCTTTATTAGACCTAGGGGCGAGTGTTAACTTACTCCCGTATTACTTGTATAAACAAATAGGTCTATAGGAAATGCAACCTACAAAAATAACATTGCAATTAGCGGACAGGTCAATTAAGTATCCTAAGGGTGTAGTGGAAAACGTGCTTGTTAAGGTTCATGATTTCTACTATCCTGCGGATTTTGTTATCCTCGATACAGAAGTCGCCAACGACTCTGTACCGATCATCTTAGGGCGCCCCTTCTTAGCAACTGCCAACACACTTATAAATTGCCGCGATGGTAAGATGTCCTTATCTTTTGGCCATCTTACAGTTGAGGTAAATGTTTTTAAAATGATGAAACAATTACCAGATTAAATCTATAGATGGGGAGGTTAGCATGATCGAGAGCTTAGCTCAAGATTATTTTAACAACACGTTTCCTGAAAACAATATGTACAAATTCCTTTCTTTTGGAACTTCAGATTTTGTAAATGACTCCTACTTAGAGGAAGTCAACACCATCCTTGAGTCCACACCAATTGTAGACTTCCGGTTGCTCCACATATTGAGTATGAAGACTTGCTACCTAAGCAAGTATTCATTATGCAAAATGAGGACCCCGACGAAAACATCTATTGATTTTCCTTCCACCCGGTGCTTAAACCCGCTTCCACCGAGTTAAAATATATTCAACTTGATCCGGATGGTAGTCATCCAATAATTATATCTTCTCTGTTATCTAAGAATGAAAAGACCGCGTTTAATCCGGTGATTAGGGAACATCGGTCTGCGATTGGTTGGTCCCTAGTCGACATTAAGGAATTGACCCTAATGTTTACACTCATCGTATCCATTTGGAGGATAGCGAAGACTTCTCGCGAACCTCGGCGTCGCTTGAACCTACCATGAAAGAGGTGGTTAGGGAAGAAGTCTTACGATTACTTTCGATCGCGGGTATCATATACCCAATCTCGATGGCGAATGGGTAAGCCCCATTCATGTAGTTCCTAAGAAATCGGGGAGTTACCATGGTGCGAAATGGGAAGGGTGACTATGTTGTCACACAAGGTCCTATGAAATGGAGGATCTGAATTGATTCTGAGGGTTAAATGCTATGACACCTAAAAAGATCACTTTCCCTTACCTTTTATAGATCAAATGCTTTCGAGCGCCTAGCTGGTCATGCTTTTATTGTTTTCTAGATGGCTACTCGGGGCTATTTTCAGATTATTATTGATATTGATGACCAAGAAAAGACTACCTTCACATGTCCCTTTGGAACGTATGCCTATAAACGAATGCCTTTTTGGCCTTTGTAATGCTCTGGAACCTTCCAAATGTTGTATGATTCATATATTTAGTGACATGGTAGAAGCTTTATGGAAGTTTTCACGGATGATTTTTCTATCTATGGAGACTCCTTCACGGTTTGTTTATCTAAACCTGTCTAAGGTTTTGACGGTGTGAAGAAAAAGCCTCGTTTTAAATTGGGAGAAGTGTCATTTCATGGTGAAAAAGGGCATAGTACTAGGTCACATTGTATCTAGTGATGGCATCGAAGTAGATAAGGCCAAACTAGATAAGATAGCGACTCTACCTAAACCCGCGGACTGTCCGGGATATTAGAGCCTTTCTAGGCCATGCAGGTTTTATAGGCGATTTATTAAAGACTTCGAAAAATAGCTAGGCCTTTAACTAATCTGCTTTTGAAAGATGCAATCTTTGATTTTAATTTTAACTGTAAGTAGGCTTTTGAAACTTTAAAAGCGCTACTTAACCTCTGCACCAATTATACAGCTTCGATTGGTCTAAAACCTTTCGAACTCATGTGTGATGCTAGTGACTATCGCGGTTAGTGCGATCTTGGGACAAAAACTAGATAATAAGTCCACTGTTATTTATTATGCTAGTAAAACATTAAACGATGCTCAACGGAATTATTCAACTATCGAAAAAGAATTCTTATCCGTCATTTATGCTTTAGATAAGTTTCGTCCTTATTTGGTTGGTTCTAAAACCTTAGTTTACACAAACCAATGCAGCCCTTAAGTACCTTCTTGCGAAGAAGGATGCTAAGCAGAGATTAATTCGATGGATCCTTCTCCTGCAAGAGTTCACATTAGAAATAAAGGACAAAAGAGGGGTCGAAAATGTAGTTGCCGACCACCTATCTAGACTCACAAACGACTATCAGACTGATTCTGAGTCCATACCGGACTCTTTTCCTGATGAGCATCTGTATGCCATTTTTTCAGCACCATGGTATCTTGACATTGTAAATTATTTAGCGGCTGATGTTATGCCTTATAATTGGTCAAGAAATGAGCGTAAGAAGTTCTTGGCTAGAGTTAAGTTATACTCTTTGGGATGAGCCCTATCTTTTTAAGTATTGTGCGGATCAGATTATTAAATCGTTGTATTCCCGGTGGGAATACAATGAAGTTCTATCGTTCGCCATGACAAATAGTGTGGTGGCCATTTTAGTGGGATGAAAACAGCCGCTAAAGTTCTTCAATGTGGATTTTATTGGCCTACCCTTTTAAGGATACCCAAGTGCATTGCAAGGCGTGTATTAGTTGCCAACAACTTGGGCCGAATCCGCGGCGTAATATGATGCCATTAAATCCAATCTTGATAGTAGAAATTTTTGGCGTTTGGGGCATTGATTTCATGGGTTCTTTCCCTGTTTCCCCACGGTTTCATTTATATTCTAGTTGCCGTGGACTCGTGTCTCTAAATGGATAGAGGCCCTAGCTTGCGTAGCAATGACCATAAGACCGTTGTATTTTTTATTAAAGAATATATTTTAAATCGGTTTTGGCATTCCGAAAGCCATCATTAGTGATGGTGGAACACATTTTACAAATGAGTTGTTGCATCCCTAGTGAAAAGTATGGAGTTACACACAAAGTAGCAACTCCTTATCATCCACAAACTAAACGGACAAGTAGAAGTTTCTAATAGGGAAATCAAAAAGATTTTAGAAACAAGCGTAAACCCCGATAGGAAAGATCGGTCAAAGCGTTTATCGGATGCCTTATGGGCGATAGAACTGCTTTCAAAACTCCTATAGGTATGTCTCCCTTTAGACTTGTATTTGGGAAACCATGTCATTTTGCCCGTTGAATTAGAGCACCGCGCTTCTGTGGGCTATAAAAGCCTTAACTTCAATATTGATGAGGCAAGTGTCAAACGCCTTGAGTTGCAATTGAATGAGCTTGAAGAAATCCGTGGCGATTAAATGCGATCTCGCTGAAGGATTATAAAGCTAACATGAAACGTGTTCATGATAAGCATATCTTGCGTAAAGAGTTTGTGGTCGGTCAAAAGGTCTTGCTTTACAACTCCCGTCTACATATTTTCCCAGGAAAACTAAAAACCCGTTGGTCTGGCCCCTTTAGTTCTTGAAGTCACCCCTTACGGGGCAATCACCTTGGTAAATCCAAATGACAACAGTACCTTTCAAGTTAATGGTCAACGGTTAAAATATTTTCACGAACTTCTGTCCCCTGATGTAGAGGAAGTCCTTTTACAAGACCCTGTCTATGAGGACTGACCTTGTCATTTGGTGTTCTTCCTTTCACTCCCTATAGTGGTAAGTGCACCATTCAGGTAACCGGGCCCTCCCTATGGAGTGTGTGGCTGTAAGTACCGGATCCTAAGTCCACGCTTAACATAATTCACGTTTTCCACTTTTGCATGTTTTCTCGGTTTTTGAGTCATGTTCCTCTATGGGGTGAATTATGTATTTATTGTTTTTCGTGTTTCTTATAATAAACTAATAAAAAAATAAAAAAGAATAAAAATAAAATAAAAATTCTAAAATCATAGAAATAGCAATCCAACAAGTCTTGGGAATCTGACTTTAAACGACCCACGTTTTAAACAAATTTTGTGTTTAAAAATTTGTTTGGGGGTGGGTAGTCGATCTTTCCATCGGGATTGCTCGAACTTTCCATTGGTGTTGCTTAGGCCCATTACTTGTAGTTCAATTGGGTTGACGTAATCTAAACCTAGAATTCCTTCGTTCGCATAACTTACGTCACACACGCACTTCGAGGCATTCTTCCACCCTCTTATACGCCACCCATGGTTGGAATTGAGTGTTTTATGGATCATTGGATTGGAAATTCTCTATTGATCATTTCCATAACTCATTAAGCCAAAATCGGGCCAGTAACGGCGGCAAATTGAATTTGAAATTAGCGAAAAATCGGAAAATTTCAGAATTCAAATTGGGCTTGGGCCCAAACCACACGCATATATTTTGTCGCGTCTCCTTTCCTTCCCAAACCGCGCGCGCATGTGTTTCCCTTTCAATCCCGCCCGGTTACAAGTTAAATCAAACTTTGAAAACCAAAATAAAAAAAAAAAAAAGAGAGAGAGAAGGAAACCTAACTACACCCACACCAAGATAATCAAAGCCAATTTAAATCTTCTCTAAACCATTACCACCACCACTGACTCGAAAAACAGCCACCGGTTCAAGTAACCACCGCCACCACCGTGTTTTTAGTAGTTTTTCTTCACACTTTCGCCTCCCCACAGTCTACAAAACCATTACTTGTCTAAGAAACTTCAATGGCTCTTACGACGTAGAATTTTGCGAGCATGCGTTTGCTTCCGACGGTTTTAGCACCATTTTACGACCGGAGATGATTAAGAGGCATTGGAACGGACTGTGGTACTTTCGGTGAGGAGTTCTATCACTATGATTTGGTAGAACAGTTTTATAAAAAGCGAGAATTGGAAGGGATAGGATTTTCATAAAGTTAGGAGGAGCGAGGAGGGAAATAACGAGGCGGTTGTTGGCGAATCATAGGACTTACGGCAGAAAGCAACACAGTAGCGACAATTCGGGAATCCCATTATCTTTGGAGTTCCTGCTTTGATGAAGGATCTTGTCTGGAAGGTGAATACAATCCGACATCTCATTCGTCCATGATCCACCACGAGAACCAATCAACCGGCCGGCTTCGGTGGATTGGTAGGAACGCCCTCGGGAAAGACAAAGTCGATGATATCGGCTGCAATGTGCGCGACGTTCTCGGATTTTTCAAACAAATAAGTATAATTTCTGCATCCTTGATTTAATGTTTAATGTGATTCGAGGGAGTGGGGAAGAGCTTGGCACCTCTTCCCGTATTGATCACTAAGATCATGCTCTCCTTTAGAGTCATGCGCAAGATCTGCTCCTATTAAGATCAAATTGCATTCTAATGCAAGTATCTATCTGGATTGCATCCAAGAGACTTGGCGTTATGCGAAGAAAAATGGTTGAGTCGAGGAGGATGAAAGGGAAGATATGACATGTCCGGATGAAGATGCATTAGATAATTGTAATTCTAATTTAGAACGCGCGTGCAAGTGTTGCAAACTGCCTTCTAGCGGTGCGTTTATGGTATTTGTGGAAATATCCGAGATAGACAGTTGTAGTTCAAAAGAAGCAAGGGAACCTTCGGAGGAGATTTGAAATGCTCGAAGGGGGTTTTGGCGATATCTTGTCTAACATGGAGACTATCCACCGGCATCAACAAACCCGATTATGCGATTACTAGGTAATCTGAGATGGAAGCCAGTAGCTTGTTCGAATAGAGATGCTAAGGCGCATGCCACCCGTGGAGGACTCTGTTTCAGCCGAGTCCGGCCGGGCATGAGCGTCGTCGCCAAAGAAAAGACAGATGGTTCAAGCCAATCTCCATCCCGGGCCCATCATCATCCGCGAGAACTAGGTGCTCACCATCGGTTGTGTTATTTGTTATTTCATAATTTTGTTTTATTAGTTGGATTTTAATTCAAGAGTTAAATTTAAATAGTAATGTGTTTATTTAATGTTGTTTGGATTTAAATTTTATTTTTAATATAATTGGTTATTTTCGAAAGTCTTGCTTGTTTTATCATTAATCCCACCTTCCCGACTTGTTTGGGGGTGGAAATATTTATACCGAGCATAAGTCGTTATATGATCATCTGCTGTAAAGTTGTATTGGAGGAAAGGTTGATAATTTGGCTGATATCGGCATATCTATGATTTGTGTGGTGGTAGCATGAAATCTAGGAGAGTTTAGAAGTTACTATTCTAAATCAAGTATGAAAGATACCAGGATTTATAGAAAATCATGGAAATGGTTTGTTTCCGTTTTCGGGTTTGGAATTTCTATTTCCAGAAATTGCCTTCAAACAAATTGGGAACTTCCCAATTCGTTTTGGTAGCTCAGAACCTATTTAAACTCCTTTCTTTCTACACTAACAAACCACACTACACCCCACCATCATCCCGCACCTTCCACTCCAAGTTTTTCTTTCTTTTTGCTCTAAACCCCGGTTTCAAAGCATTCAAAGCACTTACGGCGCTAGCGCCCTCTACATTTTCACGAAATTTTTGTCGAAAGCGACCAGCCCTCCTCGAAGGCGACCAGCGCCCAAAACACTATAAAAGCATTAACACACGAGCGACCCCTATGTGGCGCACCGCCTTTACGTTAACGCGGGAATTCCAATTTTGAGGGGTCATCCGGGGATTTTTGGAACTGTTCAAAGAGTAGTTAAGATGACATCTCCTATAGTCATACGAAACAGTCTTTTCGAAGATGTGTTGGGCACGAGACCTATGGACATTGGTTCCGACCACGGGATCCTGCTTGATTAGGATGGCGTCATCTACCGGTAAGTGATGGCGATTCATATTCACCACCGGTTCACGGCTTATTTCTATGACCATGTTAAATTCTATTGTAATCGGGATGGAGAACAAGAATTCTCCATCGTGTAGTCGAAGACACGCGCACATCAATTCGATAAAAATGTGGTGGCTTTAGTTTCGGGATTACCAATACGATCCTGTTCACACATGGGCATATATGACCGATAATGCATATCTTTATGATTATACATATTTCCATGAGTATTATGGGGGGGGTATTTTGAGTAATGGACCGAGGCGATATAGCATTGCCCTTGGTAGCCTTTCCCTAAACGTAGGCACCACCATGTTATTCATCCGATGAATATTTTTGGAGGAATGGCGGTTCATTTCTGCAAACAAGCGATGCTGGCGGTGACATTTTCCTCGCTTTAGGCGAGGGGCGTCGCCCGATATGACATTCCCGAGTATTAGTCGCTAGTCTTAAGAGAGCCCAAACCATGAGGCGTAAGTATCTTCTTATGCCTGTGTTAGTAAGCCGCATCATGCGTAGTTGTTTACGTATTACGTGCACAATTCACAGATGGAAAAGGGTTGAAGTCATGAGACCCACCAATCGGGTGGTTAAGCTCGTTCGCGAATAATGACTTGGCGGGATGGTAGGTGCGACCTCATTTGGTTGCCCGTTACATCCCATCGGACATGATAACACTTAACATGTTAGCATTAGTAGATGATAACCTGGCGGCAAGCTTGGCAAATTACAATGGGGCGGGGGATGTGAAGGAACCTCGTCTCACTAACGAGGAAAGAGGATGCTTAAGCGGGAGATAAGGTAAGTTTTTAGTTTTGTTAGTGTCTGCTTATGTCCCAAGCAATTTAATTCGGTTAACCCCATAATGGGTGGAACTCTTATAGAGTTGCATCAGTTTTTATTTCCTATATTAGTACGTTCTAACTTTGTTTTGCAGATGTTCCTGAATTTCACACGTTTCAATGGTATTTTTCCTACCCTCTTTATTTACAATACTTTGAGGACAAAGCATGATTCTTGTTTGGGGGCATAGAAACACATGTAATTAAGGCATCTGTTAGGATATAGATATGTATAATATGCATTTGTTTTCTAGTTAAAGTTTCAAAAAATTTCAAAAATATAAATAAATAAGTTTATGCTATACACTTAGGAATATTGGTATTGTTTTCTTTCTCTATGCTCTTAACAATCTAGAAGTCTCCGTAGCTTTTGCATCGAGAATAATTGTTAGAAACTTAGGTTAATATGTAGGTAATAATCTTTGCATCTATCTATAAATATATTACATGAGTATCGATGATTGTTAGCGGTAAGTTTAAAATCTAGGCTAGAGTACTTATTCTACAAATCCTGTGAGAATATAGCCTAAAGCCTTATATGAAAAAACATTTGAGAAATGACACAAGGGAGAAGTAAAATCCGGATAGAGAAATCACATGTCCACTTGCTTGATCACTATGCCATATCCTAAGCGAGAATTTAGGCCCTCTTTGGATCGATATATCCAGAAATTCAAACCTATGAATTATTTTCCGCTAGTTAAGCCCCTCGAGCCTTTCTTTAGCCTTTCATAACCCACAAATCCTTACCCTGTTACAAAACAAAACAAAATAAAAAATTCAACTTATCCAATATAGAATAAGTCTGAGAATAGAATGAGTGAAGAAAGAAGAAGAGAAAAACCTGTGTAAACAGAAATTAGTAGTTGCTTCAGAAAAAGAAAAGAAGTTTCCATCCAAGGAAAAGAAAAAAAAATAGAAATAAATAAAAACTCCAAAAAATAGAATAAAAGGGAGTCAAAAGCCAAAGAAAAGAAAAAGAAAAAGAAAAATATGGCTAAGGATGGAAACAAAGTATAGAAGCAAAAGAAAATAACAAGGTTTTCTCTAAGTTATATAATATGAAGACTCTATTATCTCAGACTTGTCCTTTTGAATATCCATTTCCTTCCTTCATAAACCATTTTCTAATCCCCGCAACACCTAATAAAGACCTCTAGCTCAATTAGGATTAGGTTAGTGTGATAGTAAGTGGCATATGTGTTTGATCGACTCCGGCTTCCTTGTTTTCATTGAGATTGTAAGGTAAAGTGTGCCCACTACACACTGGAGTAGCGAAACTTGAGCGGAAAAATCATAGTGGTTTTTGTCTTGACATTTATGTGAGGACCTACTTAAGGACGCTATTCCGAGTTTCAGAAACGAACCTGCTAGGCATTTCATAGTATTACTCGTAGTATTTATATTTGTATCATAGATGATTGATTATTATGCATGTATTAGCTTAGGGTTTTGACTTAGTTATTCTTATTCAGTTGCTAGTGAGATGTATAGATAGTTGGGACATGAATGAGGAAACAATAGTTTTATGATAATCATAAAAATAATACAATCCTTTGAAGAAGGAACAGTAGAATCCTAAATATTAATGCTACAAGAACACTAATACGTAATCCTACCGTTCTTACGTTTAAATCAATTCTTCTTACTCTCAAAACATATTCATGCAATATAATGAGTAAGGATTTCGTTCCACTCTTAAACCCTCAAGACTTAAATAGAATTCAATTATTCAAACACAAGGAACAGTGAGAGTGATGTGTTTGGTGTGAAATTTCTATACTACCATTCCCAACACAAGAACAATAATAACAATAAGACATAATTAAATTAAACTGAAATTAAAACTTTATAAATCTAAATTTAACAATAGTCTAAGAATCAAAATGAAGACAACCTAATTTATGAATTTAATGAACAATAATTAAAATCTAACATCAATAACTACGAAATGACTAACAACCAAGAAATGAAATTAGATCTAAGCAATAGATAAATGACAAAATCGAATTTTATCAATAATAAACTACTTGATTTATCTAATGAAGCAATAACAATATTTTAATACTTTAAATTAAAACAAGGGAAATGAAAACTAATAAAAATGGAGATTCAAAACTAGATCTAGATCTAAAAACTAATCTAGATCTATCTTTTTCTAACCCTAAACTCCATTAACATTAGCTTCCTAACCTAACTGCCATTAACAAAGAGACAAGCTTTTGTTTTTATACTTCCAGATCCAGAAATCGTGCATGGGCTTGGAGCCATGTTTTGGGCCGGAAAATCGGGCCCAAAACCCAATTTCTTTAGTCCAAAATGGGCTCCTCAGCTGCAGTTGGCTTCGACAGATGTTTCTTCCACTTCTGATCCTCTGATTGGGTCAAGGCTTGGTCCATTGAAAAGCTCTTTCCGAGCCGGTCGTTTTGACGTAAGGTAGGCCCAATTCCGAGGTCTGAGTCCAAAGATACAGCCTTTGGAAGTTTTGCTGACTTGTGCACTATTTCTGCCCGTGTTGACTTTTCAGCTTTTGACCGGGCTTTACAAAGGCTTTGTCTCCTTGAATCTTGGCCTTTATTCACAGAACTCCTTAGCAACTGACCTTTGCTCCTTTATCTCGCTAAAGTGGCATTTACGCACATAATGGAGTTTGAAGCCTGAAATGCATAAAAACACGTGTCGATTATTAACTCTTAACTATTACTCACATAATTGGTCTAAAAAAGTATGATGGTTAAGGGGTTAAAACTACAGTTTTGGGCTCTTATCAAACCACCCCAAACAGCATTTTGCTTGTCCTCAAGCAAAGATGAGAAATTAGAATAAGTGACCAAAAATGGAGTTCTATCTACTCTCATTTCACTTGAGTCGCGATTGCATTGACCATATCGACAAGGCCTTAAACCACTAGGAATTCCCTAGTGGGCCGAGTTATAGCCTCGTGAGAGTTTTCCATGAAAGGTACTCACAAACTTCATCTATACTACAACGACTAAGAAATAAAACTATTGTTTCCTTATTTATGTGTCAATTATCTATACATCTCACTAGTAATGAATACAGAATAATCATGTCAAAACCTAAGCTAATATATGCATAATAATGAATCATCTATGATACCAATATATATACTATGAGTAATACTATGAAATGCCTAGCAGGTTAAGTTTCTGAAAACTTCGAATAAGCGTCCTTAAGTAGGTCCTCACATAAATGTCAAGACAAAACCACTCGATTTTTCCGCTCAAGTTTATTTACTCCGATTAATGCGTGGGCACACTTTACCTTACAATCTCAATGACAAACAAGGAAGCGGTCGATCAAACACATCTGCCACTTTACTATCACACTAACCTATTCCTAATTGAGCTAGAGGTCTTTATTAGGTGTTCTTGGGGGATTAGGAGATGGTTTAAGAATGAAGAAAATGGATATTCAAAAGGACAAGTCTGAGATAATAGAGTCTTCATATTATGTAACTTAGAGAAAACCTTGTTATTTTCTTTTGCTTCTATACTTTGTTTCCATCCTTAGCCATATTTTTCTTTTTCTTTTCTTTGGCTTTTGACTCCCTTTTATTCTATTTTTGGAGTTTTTATTTATTTCTATTTTTTTTTCTTTTCCTTGGATGGAAACTTCTTTTCTTTTTCTGAAGCAACTAACTAATTTTTGTTTACACAGGTTTTTCTCTTCTTCTTTCTTCACTCATTCTATTCTCAGACTTATTCTAGATTGGGTAGGTTGATTTTTTTTATTTTTTTATTTTGTTTTGTTTTTGTAACAGGGTAAAGGAATTGTGGTTTATGGAAGGCTAAAGAAAGGCTCAGTGGGGCGACTAGCGGAAAATATACTTAGGTCAGAATTTCTAGCTATATCGATCCAAAAAGGGCCTAAATTCTCGCTTAGGATATGGCATAGTGATCAAGCAAGGGGACGTGTGATTTCTCTATCCGGATTTTACTTCTCCCTTGTGTCATTTTTCAAATATTTAAACTCATATAAGGCTTTAGGCTATATTCTCACAGATTTGTAGAATAAGTACTCTAGCCTAGATTTGAAACTTACTACTAACAATCATAGATACTCATGTAATATATTTATAGATAGATGCAAAGATTATTACCTATATATTAACCTAAGTTTCTAACAATTATTTTGATGCAAAAGCTACGTGAGACTTCTAGATTGTTAAGAGCATAGAGAAAGAAAACAACACCAATATTCCTAAGTGTATAGCATAAACTTATTTATTTATATTTTTGAAATTTTTAACTTGAAAACAAATGCATATTATACATATCTATATCCTAACAGATGCCTTCATTACACGTGTTTCTATGCCCCCCCCCCCAAACAAGAAGAATGCTTTGTCCTCAAAGCATTTAAATAAAGAGGGTAGAAAAAAAAATACCATGGAAATCGCGGAAATTCGGAACATCCGCAAAACAAGGTTAGAATATACTAATATAGGAAATAAAAAAGACGCAACTCTATAAGAGTTCCACCCATTATGGGGTTAACAATTAAATTGCTTGGGACATAAGCGGACACTAACCGAAACTAAAAACTTACCTCCACTCCGCGTTTTCGTCATCCTCCTCTTCTATAAAGAAGTGAGGTTCCTTCGCATCCTGCCATGCCATGATAATTTGCCATGCTTCACGCCATTTATCATCTATGATTGCTAACCTATTAAGCGCCACTTGGTCGAATGGGGTGTAAGGTGCAACCTAATGAGGTTGTATCCTCCACCCTTGCCAAGTCATTGCACGGAAAGATCTGATAATATAATTGGTGGGTCTCACAATGTCGACCCCAACCCAATCCGTGAAACGGGCACAAAAAATAGGAAAGAAACATAGCATAATACGGGAAATTAGAACAGGCATAAGAAGGTACTTATGCCTCATGGTATGGGCTCGTGCTAAACTAGACATCAAAGTTCTGGGAAGGTCATAGAACCGGCGTACCGTGGCCAAAGCAAGGAAAACGCTGCAAGTGGCGTCATTCACAGAAGAAAAACGCCATTCCCCTAAAATGTTTAGCATAATCCAAAACATAACAGTTCCTATGTTCATGGACAAAGCTACCAAGGGCAACGCGTTATAGTCCCCTTGGTCCTCAATACGGAAAATGCCTGCCCCATAAGACTCATGCAAAAACTCATAAGTGTAGACATACATATTATCTACCCAATAGCACCATGGGTCTTGTATTTCAGCGGGTATGGCAAGTCCAAGAACAAATGCTAGCAAGAACCATAAGCGGTTCCCAGCTTACGTGTGTGATCACCTCGCGAAACCAAGCACCATAAGTAGTGCTTTGAAACAAATCTTTGAAAGACTGTTCGGTATTATTATAGGAGATGTCATCTTGAACTACGCTCTAGAACAGCTGCGAATGAACTGGAAACTACCCGTAGAAAACTGGAATTTTTCTGGTCCACGGAAGTCGTCGCGCGGAAAGCGCCAACTAACTAGGCGCTGAAGTCGCTCTGTGTATTTTAAATTCCGTGTTTGAGCTTGAGTCGCTTTGGTATGGTCGGGCTGGTCGCTCTTCTAGGTCCAGATAGTGAGGGGCGGTCGCCACCGCTCGACAAAATTCTTCAAAAAAAAAAAAAACGCGGTGGCGCTCGACAAAGCCTTGGCGCTGCTAAATGTAGCGCAAAACCGGAGTTTAGAGCAAAAGAAGGTAAAACTTGGAGTGGAAAACGCATTTTTTTTTTTTTTTTTTACAGCGAGGTGGGGGTAAGAATAGGAAGTTTAGTGATCAAGCATGGAAAAACCAAACACCCCCCCCAAACAAATTTTTGAAAACAGGTTTGTAAAAATTTGTTTTAAAACGTCGGTCTTTTAAAGTCGATTCCCTAGACTTAAAGTGATATATATGTATTTACATGCGGTTTCCCATATATCAATAATCTAAAAAAGTTGTGGGTCTTTCCACAAATAATTAACATGGAATGCACCATCAAACGAAATTAAGCACCAAGATTTTCTATGGCGTAGCTTAGTGGAATGAGAGTAAAGCCTTATAGATCTAAAACCTAATCGAGCATCTGAGTTTCTTCTTTGTCCTCCCACGAAGGGAATGCCAAGTAAATGAACATGAGAAAATTGATGGTTGTGGAAGATCGTAGGATGTGGATAATTTTGAGAAGGGAAAATGGAAAAAAAAATGAAAAAAAGTGTCCGGTGGCTTGTCCTTGGGTGTTACTTCTTCACTAGTTGGTTTTAGATAGTTATGAAGCATAGGAGAAACGCCAAGGTCAAGTACAAACTCAATGGTTCTTTGAAAAGGTAGAGGGCGAGGAACATTAAGTGATGGAAGGTGAATGAGTGACATGAGGATGTGAGGTGGGTGAATGGTGTTCAACTAGTGTTCTTAGGTCTATATCATCGAGGCCTTGAGATATGCAAGACATTCCTCAATAGGTGGGTAAGAAGAATCAATCTGGGATAAAGGGCAAAAATTCTTCTTCCGTCATGGCGTCAAGAGATGAATGGATGTCAATAGGAGAGAACTTCATGAGGCAAAAGAAGGGTTGCAAAAAGAGTCGAAGGAAATCCTCCTTGATGTTATCTACGCCTAGGGAGTAGAAATTGTGATCCTTGTCTTCTTCCATAAGAGGGGTATCTACTAGTGTGGGGACTAAAGTGTCACCGCACTAATGTGAGGGTACAAAACTCTCAATGGACTTCACTTCTCCTTCTATAGGCAAACCTAGTTGTCCCTGTTTTTTGTCTAAACATGTTAACTTCTACGAAAAGATATCCAAAAGAAAGAGTCATTGAGCCATCCCGACAATTGATTTGGGCATTGGCGGTTGCCAAGAAAGGACGCCCTAAGATGATGGGAATGGAATCATGAGCAACTTCTGTGTCGAGAATAACAAAGTCGGCTGGATAGTAAAAATCCTGAACTTTAACAAGAATATTTTCAACTACACCCTTGGGATACTTAATAGAACGATCGGCTAACTGCAAAGTCATTTTGGTTGGTTGAAGTTTTGTTAGACCCAGTTGTTTATATAAATAAAAAGGGAGTAAGTTAACACTCGCCCCCAGGTCTAATAAAGCAGTTGTTATGAAGGTATCACCTAAGGTGCATTGTACAGTAGGACGACCAGGGTCCTTGTACTTAACAATTCCGTTATGTTCAGATAAAGAGGGATATTGTTCAGTTAAGAATGCTTCGTGGGGTATGTTGGTTTTCCTCTTCTTGGTGCACAACTCTTTTAGAAACTTAGCGTGTCCAGGTAGACTTTTTATAGCTTCTAGAAAAGGTAGGTTTATAGTCAAATTTTTAAACACTTCCCTAATCTCATCAAAATTCTCGTCCTTTTTAAACACAACTAGTCTTTGGGGATATGGTGCTTTATCGCTATTTTTAGCAGAAGGGATAAAAGTTTTATTAGTCTTTGCTTTATCTCTAGCCGTTTTCCAACTAGGTGTCCATATTGGAACCTCTACAGGTGTAGGGTCTTCACTTTCTATTATTGGGTCTTGTAATGTTTTCCCTTTTGGTTGTGGTTTAACCGGGTACTTCTACAATTGTAGGGTCTTGAGTTTCTATTATAGTATTTGGTATGGTATCATTTTTAGTTTGGGGTAATCTTTAGGCATAGTCACTTGGTTATCAACTACTTTCCCTGAACGAAGGGTAGGGTAGTGACTGCCAGAGGTCCCCTTTGGTTTATATTACCATTACCGTAAATATTTGTTTATTTCAAAGGCGGTGTTTGTTGACTTAGGATTAGGCAATCGCTTTGACTTGGAAACACGCCCGGTTTGGTTATTATTTTGGTTAGAAGACATGTCAATAACCTTTTGGCACAAAGACTGCATCATTTGCATCGTTTGTTTCATCATATTAGAGTTTTGATCATCTTTGATCTTTCATCAAGTTGGAGTTTTGTTGCATAATTTGATTTTGTTTCTCCAACAAGGTCACTACTACTTTGTCGTAGATGGTTGTATTGGAATTAAAAGCTTGTTGAGCATTCATGTCTTGATGTTGATAGTTACGGGTTATGGGTACAAAAGCTCTATTCTCGGTCACCTAAGTTCCCTTGTCCTTGATGTTGAGTTAACCTGGTTGAAGTGTGATGGTTATGGTGGTGTTTGTGCATAGACAAGAGGACAATAGAAGTCGAATGCTCAAGACTACAAATGCACATTACAACGAGTAGAGTTAATGTTCATGGTGGAGTGGGTTGTTGTTGAACGAGATGGCATCTACCTTTTTAGTGAGGGCATCGATAAGAGTTTTAAGCTTCGGGATCATGTTTAACCTCACGAGAAGAAGGAGAGGAGCCGGGAGGAATCGTTACCTCCCAATTGTTGTTCCTCTTAGATTGATCTTCTAAGAATGTATAAGCCTCTAAGGCTCCTTTACTAAGAAAACTACCCCACCATGATATCTAGAACCTCCTTATGACGATGTAAAAGCCCTTGAAGAAGGCACGAAACAAAGCGTGTCTTTCGCGAAAGATTATGATGTGGGCATTCAATGAGAAGATCAGTGAAACGATTCCAGGCCTCTGAAAAGGATTCATGAGGATTCTGGCGGAAGAAATGAATCTTTTGAAGCATTTCATCTGTCTTTAGTGGTGGGTAAAATTGTTCCATGAACAATTGAACAAGTTGAGCCCATGAGTCCACAGAGTTTGGCGTTTGGGCAGTTAACCAAGACGCCGCCTTGTCGGCTAGGGTGAAAGGAAACACCCTAAGTTTAACTTGATCTGGACTTACGCTAGGATGATGGAATGTAGTGAGAACTTGGTCTATCCTACGCATGTGCTGGTAAGGCTTCTCGTGGTCTAAACCATGAAAAACCGGTAACAAGTTAAATATATTAGGGGGGATTCGAAAATCCCCCACTAGGTCTGCAAGAACGATGCACGACTTAGGGCCATCGTTTAGGGCTTTATAAAAATCAGAGAGAGGAGTCTCTTGTTCTTTAGCCATTGATGCAGGTGTAGTGTGTGAAATTCTAGATAGGCGTGTTATATTTATTTCTACGAAAAACAAGCCTGATTATACTAGAATTAAAACTCCTCTGACAGAAGAGGCGAGGAGTGGAAGAAGGAGTACCTGAATGCCTCCTTGCTACGCTGCGTTTGAATAAGCGTCTTGTATCACGCCGATTTCAGTGTATTTAACAAGTTAGAAACACTAAATAACTTTAAGGAATAAAATTTGCATTTTTCTGTGAAAATTGGGCTGTTCACACTGAATTTTCCCTTGAGGGCGCGAGTTGGGCGCGAGTTGGGCGCTGCCCTCGCTTTGTCGAATGTCCAAAGGTTTTGGGGCGGGTCGCGCTTTTTTGGGCGCGCGTCGCGCTCCATGGTTTTCAAGTTTTAGGCCTTTTATCGTACTCCAAAAAATCTGAAATTTTTACAGTAATTTTCTAAGACGTCTATCAAGTAGCCTGTAAAATTTCAGATCAATCAGAGCTGCGAAAGTCCCTCTACAGCCCTTCAAAGTTTGCGAAACGGTTTTCGGACACAATACAAACAACCGAATGGTTAACCCATCAAAAAAAATCCAAAAATTGCCAAATTTTTACTGGAGACTCCTGACAGATCCTACTTGTTCCTGTAAAAACTTTAGAGCAATTGGAGTTCTACAACCTCTCCTTATTGGCTGGTGTTTCAGATATTAAGTGTTTGCAACACTGCAGAAACACACTGGAAACACTCTACTATTTAGGAGGTCAAAACAAATCAAAAACTCATCAAATTTTTACTACAAACTCCTTAGTTAGGATAGATACTCCTGTAAAAATTATAGAATTTTTAGAACTCCCTAAGTAACCTTACTTGTCTGTTTTTCAAGAACATACGGTGTGAAAACTGAAATGCAGCACTGTAAAGATCGTATTTTTTTCACAAGGTAAAACAACTTTGAAAAATCTGAAAATATTCCAGTAAATCAACAACACATTAAATAATATGTATGAAAATTTTCAGAATTTTTAAAAATTTAGAAATACCTTCACCGCAGTGCTTTTCTCTGTGAATCTGCAGCCCCTATGCCTGAAACAGTGAACAGTTCCTTAAATTCAAGAAACAAGAATGAAAAATTAAAAGGGTGGGTGGGTAGAGAATGGGGGATTGCCCCTTGGATTCAAGCAATTGAATTCTTGTCTTGAACGAGATTAAGATGGCAGAGGCGCCATTTGATAATCATAAAAATAATACAATCCTTTGAAGAAGGAACAGTAGAATCCTAAATATTAATGCTACAAGAACACTAATACGTAATCCTACCGTTCTTACGTTTAAATCAATTCTTCTTACTCTCAAAACATATTCATGCAATATAATGAGTAAGGATTTCGTTCCACTCTTAAACCCTCAAGACTTAAATAGAATTCAATTATTCAAACACAAGGAACAGTGAGAGTGATGTGTTTGGTGTGAAATTTCTATACTACCATTCCCAACACAAGAACAATAATAACAATAAGACATAATTAAATTAAACTGAAATTAAAACTTTATAAATCTAAATTTAACAATAGTCTAAGAATCAAAATGAAGACAACCTAATTTATAAATTTAATGAACAATAATTAAAATCTAACATCAATAACTACGAAATGACTAACAACCAAGAAATGAAATTAGAACTAAGCAATAGATAAATGACAAAATCGAATTTTATCAATAATAAACTACTTGATTTATCTAATGAAGCAATAACAATATTTTAATACTTTAAATTAAAACAAGGGAAATGAAAACTAATAAAATGGAGATTCAAAACTAGATCTAGATCTAAAACTAATCTAGATCTATCTTTTCTAACCCTAAACTCCATTAACATTAGCTTCCTAACCTAACTGCCATTAACAAAGAGTCAAGCTTTTGTTTTTATACTTCCAGATCCAAAAATCGTGCATGGGCTTGGAGCCATGTTTTGGGCCGGAAAATCGGGCCCAAAACCCAATTTCTTTAGTCCAAAATGGGCTCCTCAGCTGCAGTTGGCTTCGACAGATGTTTCGTCCACTTCTGCTCCTCTGATTGGGTCAAGGCTTGGTCCATTGAAAAGCTCTTTCCGAGCCGGTCGTTTTGACGTAAGGTAGGCCCAATTCCGAGGTCTGAGTCCAAAGATACAACCTTTGGAAGTTCTGCTGACTTGTGCACTATTTCTGCCCGTGTTGACTTTTCAGCTTTTGACCGGGCTTTACAAAGGCTTTGTCTCCTTGAATCTTGGCCTTTATTCACAGAACTCCTTAGCAACTGACCTTTGCTCCTTTATCTCGCTAAAGTGGTGCATTTCTGCACATAATGGAGTTTGAAGCCTGAAATGCATAAAAACACGTAATCAGTATTAACTCTTAACTATTACTCACATAATTGGTCTAAAAGTATGATGGTTAAGGGGTTAAAACTACAGTTTTGGGCTCTTATCATTTTATTTCTTAGTCGTTGTAGTATAGTTGAAGTTTGTGAGTACCTTCATTGGAAAACTCTCACGAGGCTATAACTCGTCCACTAGGGAATTCCTAGTGGTTTAAGGCCTTGTTGCATATGGTCAATGCAATCGCGCACTCAAATAAACGAGTAGAGATAGAACTCCATTTTGGTCACTTATTCTAATTTCTCATCTTTGCTTGAGGACAAGCAAAATGCTGTTTGGGGTGGTTTGATAAGAGCCCAAAACTGTAGTTTTAACCCCTAACGATCATATACTTTTAGACCAATTATGTGAGTAATAATTAAGAGTTAACACTGATTACGTGTTTTTATGCATTTCAGGTTTCAAAGTCCATTATGTGCAGAAATGTGCCACTTTAGCGAGATAAAAGAGCAAAGGTCGGTTACTAAGGAGTTCCGTGATTAAAGGCCTAGATTCAAGAAGACAAAGCTTTCCTAAAGCCCGGTCAAAAGCTGAAAAGTCAACACGGGCAGAAACAACACACACGTCAGCAGAACTTCCGATGGCCATATCTTTGGACTCAGACCTCAGAATGGGGCCTACCTTATGTCAACACAACCGGATCGGAAAGAGCTTTCCAATGGTTCAAGCCTTGACCCAATCAGAGGAGCAGAAGTGGACGAAAAGTCTATTGAAGCCAACTGCAGCTGAAGAGGCCTTTTTGGACTGAAAATATTGGGTTTTAGGCCTGATTCTCTGGCCCAAAACATGGCTCCAAGCCCATGCACGATTTTTGGATCTGGACATATAAAAACCAAAGCTTAGTTCTTTGTTAATGGTAGCTAGTTAGACCTAAAACAATATAGATAATTCTAGATCTAGTTTAATTAATTAAATTAAGGTTTAGTTCCATTTTCAATTCTTGTTTTAGATTAAGTTTTTGAAACATTGTTCTTGATTGATTAGATAAATAAAATAGTTATTTTATCAATTTCGAATTGTGTTATTTCAATCTGTTAGATCTAGTTTTAATTATTGTTGGTTACCATTTCTTAGTTGTTAATTAGAATTTAATTATCGTTTTAGTTTAGATTAGTAAATTTCAATCTTGATAATATGTTTAGTTTAGATTCATATGGGAATGATTCATGGAATGATTCAAGGCTAAAACTTCCATTAGAGGGGTTGATGAAGCCTTGATGAAAACTTAATGGTATAGTGTAGAAGCATTGTAGAATCTATTCCAATCTAGAAGGTCTTGATTCGCCATGAGAATGGGTGGACGACCTCACGTGCTAGTTAGTACTCGGTAGAAATGCCATGAACACTAGGGATTAGAACTCGAATTTCTTGCCGTAAGAACGTAAGAATCGAGATACAAGAATCTATGCTAGACTATTAAGTTGGATTCGAGGTGGATTCAATTCCCCTCTAATCCTTTATCTAGATTCAAAATAATCATATTTCATATAGGTATCGTAGTATAACACACCTTCGTAAAACTCTGATTAGACTTAAAAACGACTAATTAGATTAGAAAACAATTCCATGCTAGAGCACTAGGAGTGGAACGAACTTCCTACTCCACTATATCTCATAGGATTGAGAGTAGAGAAATCTTTGATAAGCAAATAGGAGCATAATCTAGTTTTAGTTTTACTTGCGTTTGTAAGTTTCATCGCTTTATTTCGTAGGTAAAACTATCAATTTTATCATTATCAGATGTTCTTGTTCAAGTAGCCGATTTCTACAATCCAGTAGATTTGATTGTGATAGACACCCAGGAAGCCTTTGATAAAATTCCAATTATTCTAGGCCGACCTCCCTCGCTACCGCAAAAGCTTTGATAAATTGTCACAACGGTGAAATGAATATCAACTTTGGTAAGATGTCCATGGACATAAATATCTTTCACCTGTTACATAAGGATTGTGATGAAGCCGAAGGTGGAGAGGTGTACTTCCTTGATAGCATGATACAAGAATTCGTCCCATTCGAAGATACAATTGAAAGTGCTCAATCTACAAAAAACTATGATGAACCTGAGAACCACACCACAGAGGCGTTGCTAGCCATGTTCTTAGAATCTATGCAGAAAATTCAGGATTTAAGTGGGCATAATGGAAAATTGACAGAGAGAGTATCATATCTTGAGAAGATGAACTCTACATTTCAGGATGAACAACAAACTTATGCCCAGAAAAATCAGTTACTAGAAAATCAGCTTAAAGAAGTTTTGTAAAAATAACAGAATCTAGAAACTGAAATGAGTCTTCTAAAGCAGAAAGTGAACCATATTGATAAGGAGAATTGCACTGTTGAAGCTTCTTCTACACCATCATTGTCTGAACAAGAGAAGTATGTGAACCAGTCTACTGCCCACCCTGAGCGTAGTCAGCCAGACATCCATTATCATCACTGTGGTGGTAAAGGGCACATCATATACTATTGTCATGTTAGAAAGAGAGATTTTCGTCAACCTTCTACACAGGGGAACCACAAGGCCTATCACACAATCATCAGACCCGAAATAGTTCAAGGTAGAGAAGCAACTTCACCAACAATCTTTCCAGCATATCAAGGAGTATTTTTGATGACCCACAAGGTAAGACCTCCTCGCCCTCCAAACATTCGTCAGATTTGGGTGAGAAAATCTGATCCCCTCACTCCAAATTGATAATACATGATATAAAGTCTTGAGAATCTGACTTTAAAAGACTCACATTACGTCTTAGGGATCTGACATAAAAAGACCTAAAAATTCGGCATCAATGGTAACATCTTCCCTTTTTCTCATTCATTTCATTTACTTAATTTCTATACATTGAGGACAATGCATATGTTAAGTTGGGGGAGGGTGTACTTGAGAAATGAATTTTGAAAATTAATTTTCAAAAAAACAAAAATATTTTTGTTTCTATATCAGCAGCATGAGAAAAATGAATTTTAATGATGAGTCTGGGATATATATTCTATACTGGTTAGTGTTGAGTTTGATAGATAGTTGATATTATTGATTAGACTATTTATTATGCTCGGACATAGTTCTTGTTGATAGAATTCTTTATCAAGGCACCACCATAGTACTTGGTCAGTTTTGTGTACTTTTGCTAGAAGAGAGATAAAACCCCTAGTAAACCGGAAGTAGATTTTTAGACTTAGCACGTGAGACTTGAGCTTTATACCCATTTTTTGGAGAGTTCTTACGAGAAAAATCTGAGTCTTAGTGACTCAACATCTTTCAGTTCTTTATGTCGTTGTAATATAGTCTCATTATTTTGTTGATTTGGTTAATCACGAAGTGACATCAACTGGGGAGATAGCCATTAGGTCTTGTAGTCTATTCGAAATAGAGTATCATACTGATAAGTCAAGTAGTAAACCCATTCAGCCTTTATCCCACCTAGTAGGACCATCATGTTAAACCCTTTTGCGCCTTATAATAAGCCATTTTTTTTTTTCATAAAACCCTCTACCCTTTACCCAACTCCAGACAAGGAGTATAGCCAAAATCTTTATCAGCCATACCCATATGTTTCTGAGAATACGAGGGGCACAAGGAGGAAGAAAGAGCACAAAAGGAAGATTACAAGAAAATATCAGAGAGATACAATGAAGACCATCATTCTGTTCAAAGTGAAAGAAGCTAGTGGAAAACAAGTATATCCAGTATTAATCAAGGATATACCACTGAGTAAAAAAAAAAAAAAAAAAAAAAAAAAAAAAGTTGAACATAATGGATGGAAAAGCTAAGACAAAGGAAGAATTTTCTCTGCAATACAGAATTTGAAGAAATCTTCCAAAGAAAGAAGCAAAACCCTTAGTGTTTTTCAGAAACAACCTTAGAATCCTTTTTACCTTTCCTTCATAAACCAATACCCAAGCCAAGTTACAACCCATGGCTTATCACTATAGTATGGTACAAAGTCTAGAATAGGTGAGAGGATGCTAAAGTGAAGGACCCGACACTTCATATGTGATTTACATTCTTTCCATGAGACTACTTTTATTAAGAAGTCTGTTTTTCAAGGTAGTATATGGGATGTTCGTATGCATTATTCTTTTCCCCACATACATGAGGTAAAATAGTAGACCATCTTATGAGAGATTCTTTTATGAGAGTATGACCGGTGAGGATTGAAAGTCGAGATTATCTATCTAAAGGTAAACTAGGGATTCCGTTTCTTGGATAGGAGAGTATAGGAGATTGACTAAGTACACACATAAACCTTGATTGAGAATTTTGTCAATTTTTACTATCTCCCATCATAATCTATGAGTCTTTGCAGCAATGTAGTTAGCAATAGAGACCGTCTGTTGGAGTAAGCACTAAGTGGGTAAGGAATTTCCCTCTCTGAAAAATATCATCATTCTTGAACATGCTATTGATTGATTTTGTGGGTATATCACCTGAAAACCCTCACGAGACTATAACTCGTCCTTTTTGGGGAACTTAAAGGTTTAAAGCCTTGTTGCATATGGTAAATTCAATCGCGATGCCTGCGAAAGTGAGTTAGGATTTTATTTTTGTTATTAGGATGTGATTTTGATCACTTATCTATTTTTTTTTTTCTTATTTGCTAAGAGACTAGCAAAAGGCTAGTTGGGAGTTGTGATAAGTGGTCAAAAAGTGCTATTTAACCCTCGATTATGCCTCTTGTTTATCCATCTTAGTGGACTAATAGTGTTTATAAGTTGTGTTTTAAGATTCTACAGGTAAAAAAGAGATTTTTGTAGAATATTAGAGAAAATGGGGTAAAATGGAGCAATTCGAGCAATAAGGATCACATGGGAAGCCCGTGGACAATCATGGAGAAGGCCAAGGAATTGGAGCTATTAAAGATGTGACTTGGACCTATTTTAAA
Organism: Coptis chinensis; assembly: GCF_015680905.1. Taxonomy (NCBI): domain Eukaryota; kingdom Viridiplantae; phylum Streptophyta; class Magnoliopsida; order Ranunculales; family Ranunculaceae; genus Coptis; species Coptis chinensis. The sequence continues at coordinate 88,412,332 of NC_141456.1, forward strand.
GCCTATTTGGAAGCCCAAGGCCAAAGGATTCGTTGCTTGGACTAAAGCCCGCAAAATAAGATAGAAGGATAGAGCAAAAGAGGGAAAATAGACTTCTGAGTCTGAGACTCATGGATCGTGAGTCTGGACTCAATGCTCGCATCTGGGACGCATAGATCGTGAGTCCAGACGCATTTATTGAGTCTGAGACGCATGGATAATGAGTCCAGACGCATGAATCGATATTGTAGCCAATTCCTTCTTAGTTTTGGAGACGAAGTTGGACTCGGAAAGAAGTCTATTTGTATTAGGAAACAAATGACGGTTTGGAATGCTTCTAGAGCTCATTGTAACCCCTATAAATAGAGGACCTAAGTGCCTCATGTAATTTGCCAATTTACTTATATTCTTGTCTCCAGAACTTGAGGCAGAGAGAGATTAATAATAAAAGATCGGTTTTAACTAGCCGAGTCTTAATAAATTAGTCTTTCTAGTCTTATGTTCTTCAACTCTTCTTCTTCTCATTCTTCGTGTTCTTCCTTCTTTATGGAAGGCTAATCTTCTCCTTCAAGGGAGGAGATGAAGCCGGTGCTTAAGGTTTAATGATTCTTTTGGTTTATGGTGTTCTTCAATTAGGTTAGTTCTTTATGTTTTTAGTTATTAGTTACATTGCCCACACCAGGGGATGGAAGTATAGATTAAGGTTTTAATTTTTACAATTGAATATCATGCTAGTTTAGGGTTTTATTTATTGCAATTGAATATTTGCTAGTAACATGCTTTTATTTATTGCAATTGAATATAATGCTAGAATAGAGTTTTATTTATTGTAATTGAATATTATACTATTATTCTCTATTTTTCTTCTAATTGTGTAGTGTTTTAGAGTAAGGGAAGTATTCCTTGTGTTTGCCTTAGATGGTGATTCATTGAATAGCTGCCCAAGCTCACATAAAAGGAAAGAAGATACTAGTAACATGAACATAGAAACAACCTTAAGTAGAGTTAATTGTTTAACGATGTTTCACCCAAAAAGGCATCGGCACTCGCTCGATTGCCCGATTGTAGTCTACTTGGAGAATAGCATGAAGCAAAAAGTCATTGAATCAAAAGCATTGGTGGATTTGAATCTCTTGAATCTATCTCTCTCATATTCTCTCCCTATTTCCAATTCTTAGTTTTAGTATAAGTTTAGTTAGTTAGTTTAGTTTAGTTTAGTTTAACATTAGAATCTACAATATCTATAATAATAGTTTTTAATCTGTCAAACCCCCTTTCCAATCCTGTCCTTCATATAAACATACACTTAAAAGTGGAACGATACCCTACTCATCCTTTACTTATTGAGGGATAATTAGGTTTTGATACGCTTCTTTTTGTTCAACGACCATCATCTATCTACATCATCCATATACCTCATCTACATACACAAAAAGAGGCAGTGTCAAATAGCGAAGAAGTTCAGGTAAAAAACTCTTAATTTAAGGTATAAAGTACCTGAGTAAGAAAACTTACTGGTTGGAGCATGAGTGTGTTTTCTGGGAATAGGAATTCCCACAGGCTCACCATCATCATCAGAAGGACGAACATCCCATGCATCACCCAGCACACGGAGAAGGTGGTTAGCCCAGCTTTCGTCACTTTATTTTCCCTAAAAAAAGGTGATCGGAGAGTTCTTGTCTCTTGTCATTAGGTAGTAGAAGGATTGGTCTCGAATACGTCGGACCTCATAAAATTAACCGAACACCCAACGGTTGAGAGCAAATCCATGTCTCTTAGCGAGAAGGGTAGAGTATATCACATTTCTATAAAACAGGGGTGCTGCCTGACCAAGAGCAAGATTAAAGTGAATTAGACATTCCTGTAGCAATGGGTGGATGGGAAGAGTGAGTCCGGCCTTAAATTGACCAATGGTGATAAGCGCCACCTCTTTGTAGGCCAACTCATCAGACAACCTCCCCCACTCCAAGCCAACATCTTCAGGGATGTGAAATTTTGCGTGGATCAGTTCCAGGGAGGAAAGATCTCCGAAGTTTAAAAGTGACTAGTTGGGATTCATGGTCAAGAAAAGATGAAAAGTTTCAAGCTTTGGTTAAACCCTAACAAGAGATCAAAAGGTTCAGTATGCAGAAAAAAGTAGCAGAAGAGGTAATGCAAGTTCTCTCACCAGATCTTTTATATACAGATAAGATGGACGGTTAGGATGAACCCAAGCGGTGCATTTTTTCGGGATTGAACTGCTATCATTACCTTTTTCGGGAAACGGCGTGTCTGTTCGAGCCGTGTTTTCAGCACCATAATTAGTTAGGTACGTTAGCAGTTCCCAACAATAGTTTTGGAAAAAGGATTCTCGCACCAAAAGCAGCGTCGCTTCAAGCGCACACGTGCTAGGTGGCACGAGAGGGGGCATCTGTGGGGGTATTTCCCATCACTTAACAGATGATACGTGTTGTGAAATAACCTAAGACTATAGATGTTCAGAATGAGACAAGGACCATCAGATCAGTTCTATGAGTAAGTAATCTCGTGAGTAGCACGAGTGTTTAGTAAGCATGTGCCAAGCATATGACTGACGACCTTCCAACATAACAGTTACCCAGTCGTTAGGAACTGTTTAAGACAATTCCTGAACATAAGGGAACTGAAGATGGTGATCTTTGATGATAAGGAAGGAATCGTGAAGACATATCTTTAGAGTTTCCTTTTAGATATAATCTTCCTATATATGATGGGACATTATGATCAGCAAGGAAACTTACCTCTCATAAAGATATGGTCTAGATTCAGACTTCCACAAAGAGGGAATTCCTAATAAGAAGATAGAGTCCAAAGATGGAAGGGAACTCACAAGCGGTGAAGACAGCCCTAACCCTAAGACTCTAAAAGCTCTTCATATATAAACCAGACGGATTTTGCTCTTAGGAACTACGCAAGATAGGGTTTGATTCTCTATAATAAACAAGGAGATATGTAGGTAGCCGTCAGACAGTTCAACCCTGAACTCACACTCATCTTATCCCATCTCCATTCATTTAAAGGTTCCAAAATCACAAGGCACAGAGAAAGATCAGGGAAAATTCGAAAAATCCCCTACAACGTCTTCAATGATTCCTCTAGGTATCTTCAATGATCTATCTGTCAACTATAAAGTAACATCAGTCGGTTTTAGATCCTTCAAGCCTAACTTCTCGAGACAAAATATGGTAGAAGATTCACACTAGCACCCAAATCTAAGAAAGCTTGCTCCTCCACAGAATCTCAAATTCTGCATGTAATAGTGGGACATCCAGGATCTTTCAGTTTCACAACTGCTAGATTTTGTAGGTATAATGAACATCTTTGAGCGATAAAAGCTTCTTTCAGAATGTTGATCTTCTTCTTCACTAGATCTTTTATGAACTTGGCATACGAGGGAACTTGTTTAATGGCGGTCAGAAATGGGATATTAATATACAAATTCTGAAATACATCGCAAATCTCCTTGTACTGGTCATCTTTTATGGTATTCACTAGTTTCAAAGGAAATGGTGCTGGCAGATTCTTTAATATTGGTTCTCTTTTTTTGGCTTCAGTTGGCTTGGTAACAAATAGTGGAGTGACAGGTGGAGTCACTCGAGATGGCTTCTTCCTACTTACTTCCATAGTAGTTCTTTCAGCTTTTCTCTCAACAATTACTTTAGCCGGTGGCACAACACTAGATATATATGGAGTGTTAGAACTGGGTGGGATGGTGGGGACATAAGTTACCTTAGGCTCTGCAGAATCTTTTCCTAGTTCATACACAATCTTGTTATCAACCTTCTTGCCTGACCTCAGAGTGGTGACAACATTAACTTGGTCATTCCACTAAGTAATCTCTAGGTTATCCACCTGCAAGACACCTCTTCTTTTCAGATTTGGCTCCGACTGGGTTGGTAATGCTCCTTTCGATCTTTCCATTAAGGTGGTAGCGATTTGCCTTATCTGGCCTTGAATGACACTAAAGTTATTCTCCAACTTCTATGTTCTTTGATTTGTCTATTTTAGCTCATTGACAATGGTGGTGATAGGTTATTCCAGATGTGGGATAACTGCTTTGCTCGACTGAGGCGTAGGGGCAATGTATCCACTCATAAGATCTGGTACTAACTCTCTATTTGTGTTGGCTTGGTATTGCTGGTTCTGGTATGACAGTTGATTTCTGTATGGTTGCTGGCGGTCTCGGAACTGATTAGACTGATTCTGGAATCCTAGAGGAAAATTCCTCTTATTTGTGTTTTATGGCTTCCAATAATTTCGTTTCTGATTGAACTGGTTATTTCTTCATAAAGAGTTGATACTATATGCCTCTGCATTAGTATCCATATAGTACGAACACTCTTCAGTGGTGTGGCCTTCATTAGAACATAGCTCACAAATGGCATAACAAGGCTTGGATGGCTGTGGTTTAGCTTGGAAATTGTTTGATTTCAGAGGATTCATAGAGAATTGATCAAACTTCTTGTTCAGAGTTTCAAGTCATGTTGATAGGCTTGCCATAATTGATATCATGACTTAATCTGGGTCTTCATGAACTTGGTTACCAAATTGCTACAGCACCCCCACCACTCTAGCTACGTCTTCGTTGCTAGTACTCCATTGTTGAGTGTCTTTAGCTAAATTCTCGAGAAAGTTGTAGGCTTCCTCTCCGTCTAATGATCTAAACTTACCTTGATGCATTGACTGTATCATCTGCTTGTTCATTGTAGAAAGTCCTCGAAAGAAAAAATGAGCTAGTGTGCTCTTATCATAACCATGATGTGGACATGAGACTAGAAAATTATTAAATTTCTCCCATCTTTGATGATATTCATCAATCACCTTCTGTAGACACCCCATTTTTGCACCCCAAGCATAATTCATTCATGATTTTGCCTTGAATTAAATTTGATCATATAAGGTTATTTGCTTTCTAGAGTCTTCATTTCTACATCAATCTTCTTTCTTTTTATCTTTTTTTAGCGTCTTTCGGCTCTCCTCATCATGTTCTAGCTATGGCTGAAGTTTCATTGCTTTCTGAGTTTTGAGATAAAAATGACCAAAATGCCCCTATAACCCTTTGGAGCCCAAATCTCGTTTTTTACACTCTTTCTTTGGATGAGATTATTTCATATTTAAATTCCCCTTGAAAAATCCTTTGAAATGGGTACAAGCTTTCCTAGGTTCCTTTTGGATTTCAGAAACCCTAATCTTGCCCTAACCCGTTTCAGCCCGTTGTGCGCACTGTTGAGTGCAACGTTTTTTTTGGAGTAAGATTTCGAACCAAGGGTTTTTTAAGAGTTCATGGACCTTCCTAATGGATTAATGAACAATTTTTTTGAAGAAGAGTTTGCCTAATTTTGACCCGGTCAAAGGGAATTTGCAGCATTGAAAATATGGTCAAAATGGGTTTTTTTGTGGATTTTGGACCTGTGCTCGTGGGCTGTGGATCCAGATCGAGTTGGACCTTTTCATTAGGGTTTCTAGCCCATTTTCAAGCCTCCAAAAACCTGAAGAACCTTCCTTATTTGTTTGATTTGATTTGATCCCAAAAATCAAGAATATACCATTTTGGAGCCATGTTTGGAAACCTTGGATTATGGGCTCATTGAGGACGTGTAGGGCTTGATTTTTTGCCCTAATCCATCTGAAGAATCCAAAGATCAAGGGCCAAGATCGCACCCCTTATCCCACCTCTTGAATCAAGGGCCAGATTTAGGAGGTGCAACCAGAAAGAGATCAAGCCATTGGATTTTTCTTCATCAACACTCAGTCATTCGATCAAACTCATTACCATATTTGAATCCACACCCAAAAGCTATAAATATGGGTCTCATTCACCCATAAAAAGACATCTAGAGCAAGCTAGAGCTAGGAATTCGGAGTTAATAATCTGGACCTAGTTATTCAGAGCTAATAGCCTTCTTTTCTTCAGTCTTCTTCATTTTTTCTTTCTAGTTCTTCTTTTTTAGCCTTCTTTTCTTCTTGTCGATCTTGAGTAGGAACTTCTTTTCACCAAAAGTTGTTTTTTCCTTAAATCACCTGTTTCAATCCAAAAATCATAGTTGTCAATCCAAGATCAAGTTTATCATCAATCAATCAATCAATCTACAATCAAGTATGAGGCAACATTCCAAACAAGGTGACATCTTTCTTTTCTCTTTTATTTCCTTTAGCATTGCATATTAGGTTTTTTTTTTAGTTTTATTATAGCATATAGTTATTTGCTTTTAAATAATTTAGTGAAGATCATCCAACTTGGTAGATTATTTTTGAAGCTTTCTTCGTTTGCCTATCTTAAAACTTTGCACCTCAATAGAAGTAAGGCTGGTTTTACCAGGTGAGTGTGGGTGCCTAACACCTTCCCACATCGTACCTTGACTCCCGAACCCAATAATCATCTAGTTTCAAGGGCTAGTCCTTCACATAGGTTTTACTCAACTTTTCCTTGATAAAGTTAGTGGCGACTCTAAAATCAATTCCATAGACCTAGGTACACATTTTTGTGCGTACAGGTTTTCTGGCGACTCTGCTGGGGAATTCCCTAGAGAGTCAGACTTACATTTTCTTTGAGGTGTTTCAGTTAAGATAGGAAAGAAGAAGGCTTATCCAGAAGCTAGTTGGAATAGAAGACCAGGGTTAAGGTTATCTCGTGCAACCATTAACTCGCTGATTCAAATGGAGAATTTAACAGACGGTTCTTCTCAAGAGTTATCGCTGCCACCTATATCTTCATCACAGATGTATGTGCCACAAGGAAGTTCTCTACCAGCACCTCCATCTGAGGGACAAATTTTATCAGCAAACATTCGGAGTCCACATACAAGTAATTATGGTGAATTGTCAATCTCTACCAGTCAAGCGGAATTGATGGAGAAGGCGATGGAAAAGATGTTTCTCAAGATGATGTCAAAGTTTGCAATAACTCCAAGTCTGGGTCAACCACAACAACCAGGTATCACATTACCTTCCATGGTTAGTCCTAACCCTACTGTTTCGGCAATAAACTGCTTCAACACAACGAGAGCAATGGTAAAGAACACACTAAGAAACAGAGGAATTTGATGTTGGGGGAGATGAAACTGAAACAAATAATGGCTGCCCACGCATTCCCCGATCTGTTCTCTAGGGATCAAGTTTCTACGTAGTTCCTTATGAAAAATAATGTGGTATTTATATAGGTAGAGTAGAGAGTCCTTGTAGCTCATGTAATCTTGTTGCTTGAGTAATTGTGATAGAATATAACTCTCAACTGATAATTATCTCTTTGATAAGAAATGAATCTGGACATAAATCAATGTACATTAGTGGCAAGCCATGTGGCTAAGGTTCAAATTTTAGCCATATGAGTTAATGGGCCTGTACATTTATCCATGATATTGCGAATTGGGCTTTAGCCCTGTTGATTAAATGAATAAAATAGAGACCCCTACTAATGGACGTTTGCCAATGTGGGTGGGGGTCGAAACATCATTTCTTTCTTTGTCATGCGAACAAAGTTCACATGGCAAAGAAGAGAAGAAAAAAAAGGAAAAACTGAAATAATAAAAGAGGAAGCGGAGTGTATAATAAAGTGTCGTGTGAACGTAAACGATAAGAAAATGGACAATCAGAAAAAATTCGTGAATTAGCGGAAACGAAATAATGTCAAATAAATGTAGACGGGACGCAATGACGTAGTTAAAGAAAAGATGGCCGAAAATGTACAGAAAAAATAAAAAATGCACATAAATAAAATTGCAAAAGAAATTGATTGGCGAAAATGTACCGAACGCGTCACGTGATAAAGCGAAATCCGAATTCGACGAAACGTGCCAACGGAATAGCGATATTTGGATTATACCGTTGAAAATTAATCCTTTTGGGCAGTATAGTAATAATAATAATAAAAGGAAGTTAAACCGTAATTGGACTCAAAGTGTTCGGATGAGATAAGAATTGAGAGTAGAGATGAAGTTGGAGTTGGAGAAGAATTCCACCAAAGATCGAAAAAACCAAATAGCGGAAACCCTATATAAACGATTGGCTATCTGCCGCTTTTCCCAATCCATGAAAAACACTTACGCCACTAAAACGTAACTTGACCAAGGCTCCCATAGGCAAATACTCATAAACAAGTATCGTCACCGTTGTCAAAACAAAACCTTGAACCGTATAGATTCCCCGTGGTGGAAGCTCAAAGAACTAACACTACTCCAACTTTGTCTTGATCACGCCCTCAACGTAAACCGTATTTACGATGTCCGTCTGTTTTCGCCACTACACTACTGGCGTGCTTCCCATTAAATAGCCTTGTAAACCGATCCAAAACTTCCTCTCCAACTTTAAGTAAGATAGAGAAAGGAGTCGTGGTGTAAAAACGAGTGAAGCGTCCCTCTTGGGCAAGATCGCCAACACTTGCTTTTGTATATACTGATCCTTCTCCGTGTCGACTAACAGGTACATCTCTTGCCATTAACCTTTGTGTAGATATAGACTTTGGTTGGTTTGGATAAAGGTAGTAAATTGTGGTTTGTTTGTAAACGAAACACACTGAAAAAACGATGTAATGGCGAGACCAGATGGCGCCAGATTCAAAAACTTGTTTTAACAAAAACATTATACGGTATAGCACCATCTAATGAAAGGCACCATACCTGTGTCCTCTTATTTGAAACTTGTGTCAATAAAACATGATACCGTGCCCACCAGTTTATACATATTTCATCATATTCCAAACATGATACCGTGCCCACCAGTAAAGGAGGGGCACCATACTTGCGCTCCTTTAATATGATCCAGTGAACCCGGTTTTGGTGCTTTCTGACCCGGTTTTTTTTTTGGTTTTTTTGGTTTTTTTTTTTTTTTTGGTAGAACTACCGTAGCGAAAAATAACCGAGAAGAAAACTCGATGACGATTGCAGACTTGGTGAGGTGGAAAAAGGTGATGTGCAAATGACTACCGGACCCGCATCGATGGTCGCTTAAGGAAATACAGAAAATACTAGGACTCGAGAAATTTGAGATTGATGAAGTGTACGAATTTGAAATGAAAGTTGAAGAAGATGAAGTAGTAATGACTTACACACAATTAAATTGCAGGAATGCAATTCCGTTGAGCAAAGAAATTGCACAATTATTGGAGTGGTGGCAAATAGCACCGGGACAACTACCAATATCGCTCGGTTGATCTTTACTACGAGCGCACCGTTTACAAAATGAATTTAACGAAGGTTCGGGGCTCAAGAAATCTTCGCGTTGATAATGACCGAAAAGCCATAATCGACGAAAAGGGTACATAAAATTTGAAGTTGAATTCAAGGATTCAAACAGAAGTTTTAAAGGGTTCCCAAAAGTATACACCGGATGGGATAGATTTCTGTACCGCTTGCGAGGGAAGTGGAATCCGACAGAATTTAAAGTGCCGAACAAATTTCGAGGTAAGCCAAAACATAAGTATTGAAAATTGTACTACGAGTAAACTGTTGACTAACACGAGTTATTTTGTGTCTAACAATAAACGTGAGTACACTACCAGATATTGAATTGGACAAGGAAGTGGAGAACAACCTTCGTTTCTTCTTTCATGAATGTTCTGATGAAAGATTGGTAGATCTGAGCTACTTTGATGATATCGTTGATTTCCGACATTATGGGGGTATCGAACAACGGCCCGATAGGTCCAAGGAGACATATAGTGAAATGGCGAAGAAGAGTAAGAGTCTCAGAAATGCAATATTTGGCAGCGATAGCGATAGTGAAAAAGAAGATGAAACGGAGTTAACACAAATGAGAACTAGTCTTTGAGTTTGCCAAGCAAAAAAGCGAATTGTACAAAAAAGAAGATGTGCCACAAGAAAACGGGCTTAACGGAGACCAAGAGAGACAACCAACGTTACAATGTATGATGCCTCGAGGGACGAGACTACAATGCACCAAACATCCTGCATCAAATATAATACATAATGCAACATCAAGAGGAAAAGGTATGTACCATAGAAAACATAGATATGTAAAAGTGTGGTGAAATGTAATATCTCGCTCGGGTTTGGTATATACAGAAAAGAATGGCGGGAAAAAGAACGAAAACAGTTGATACTTACAAAAGATAGTGCAAAATAAGAACACAAAGTTGGTGAAAGAAAACAAACGGCAAAACAAAATGCAGGAGCAAAAAATCCAACCACCACTGGCAAGTACTGTCAGGGGTAATACTACTCATGGAGGAAAACCACGTAATCATTAATGATGAAGTTGACCGTTGAATTTTACTATTGCATTAGGACGGTAAAGAAATTTGTGTCTAACACTAATCCGATGAAATTGGTAGATGAAGCAGAGATTGTCAAGTCTGGAAGATGAAGCGAAGGTCTCGCCATGGACCACGCCAATGGAGGGGCTCGAAAAATATCAAAACTGTGACCAGAATACGGAGAACATCGGAGAATATGACAGAGCAGTGTCAATGATTTTCGATAGTATGAACCAGGTATGATAGTATTTTGGGTAAGTTAGCAAGCCATTTTGGGTGAGTTGACTAGAGAGCACCTGGAATCCTTTATGATGCAGAGGCCCATTACAAAATGGGTAGATCCTTTGAATACATCTCAATCTACGGCATCACAAGTGGGGTCAGAACCTCAAGGACCCGTGATTCGACAGAATCCAACTCAGCAGCAAGTGATCCCAACTCCGATCACAATCCCCAAGGTCCAGTTTGTGCCAGCCAAGAGTCACGATACCGAGGAGGTTTTAGGGAAGAAATTAATTGAGCCCGAGCAAAGTATAGAGGACTCAACAATCTCACTACATCAGTTGAAGCAATTAGAACCTAGTTTGGCAGAGGAATGTGTTGAGACTCACAATTTTACAAGAGGAGGAAGGATATACAAGCCACCACACTTACAGAAGGATCAGGTCTTGGCCCAACAGCCTGACCCACCCACAGCTACTGAACCAGAAAAGCAAGAGGATAATGAAGTAATCCAACAATTGCAGAAAACCAAGTCCAACATTTCCATATGGGGCTTACTCATGGCGTCACCTCAACATAGGCAAGTAGTTCTTCAAACCTTGAACCAAGCTCATGTTCCAGCTTCCATCCAACCGAACGATTTGGCGCGTACCATCACTTTCCTCAGGAAGACAAACTCCATAACATTTTCTGATGATGATCTGACCCCAGATGGGATAACCCACACGAAAGCATTGACTATTACGGTGCATTGCAACAACCATAAGGTACCATTTGTACTGATTGACAATGGATCTGGTTTGAATATATGCCTAGTCAATTCTGCGAAAGCCATTGGAATCATTGCGGAAGACTTCACTTTCACTAAGGATACAGCCAGAGCAGTTCATGGGTTTGATAATCAGAGAAGAGAAGTCCTTGGCGAGCTTACAACTGACGTCCAAATAGGTCCAGTCACGTTCAAAGTCACATTCTTGGCTATGGACATCGAGGCTAATTACAATTTCCTTTTGGGCAGACCATGCCTACACCAGGCTGGCGCAATTCCCTCTACACTTCACAGAAAGCTTAAGTTCTTATGGCAAGGGAAGATTATCTGCATCACTGGTGATTCGGATGATCTAGATTCTTCAGAAGAGCATAAGGTAATACCAATGATTGAAGGAAAGTGTAACTACACTGAGGATCCATTAGGGATTGTGGAGTTTAGAGCACCCGACAAGGAGAAGCTCCCTACCCCATTTTGTAATGGAAATCCCAAGACGACTCAGTTGTTCCGTGAGCAAAACTATTTTCTAGGACTTGGATTGCGAAAAAACCAAAACGGCATTTTAGAACCACTACAGATTCCTAGTCAAGATGATTGAAAAGGGCTAGGCTATACTAAGGAGGTTGTGGAAAGACTGGCAGAATTATTTATCGATTCTAACGCTTACGGTGAATTATCTCAGATTGGCTCTACCTGATCTAGGGGCAGAGATAGGGCTATTATTGATTCTAATATATTTTAGGGCGAAGACGACGACCCATATCCAAACTCAGAAGTTACTGTCTCATAGCTAGATGTTAATTCCTATTCAGGATATCGCCAACTTAGATTGGATCATGAGGCTAGACAGTTTAATTAGATAAATGAGGTTGGATCGACATCTTCCTCGTCAGGTATGGACTATACTCCATCTTTTACTTTGGCCAGTCTCCCCGGGTTAGATGCTGACCCAGGAGACGAGACTGTCACTCCTTATCATGTCCAGTTGAACCCTCAGACCATACTTGATTTGGATGATTTGTTGAATATGGAATATATTACTGACCCAGTTCCAGGGGATATTAAGAACATGCCACTTTCTGACTCCCAGACGCAATATGAAATTTGGAAAAGGTTTCTAGATACGTTAGATTCTGATGAGGATCCATCCTTGACGGACACTATGATGATTGGGGAACCCAAATATCCATGACCGATCCGGTCCCCAGCCAACATAGTCCTCTCTTTAAGCCTTTGGATGAGTCCGATATGGCCCAAAAAAAAAGCCCGTGAGACTTTCTGTTTCAACCCATGTATATAATCATATTTCAAAAATCCAAAAAAATTCATATTTCAAAAATCCAAAAAAATTCAAATATTTCAAAAATCCAAAAAAATCAAAAAAGTTTTAAAACTCCCGCAGATTTGATTTACCCCCTTGCCTTAGGGCAAGATGATTGGATGATTTGTGCAGGTTATGACCCCCTTTCCCCCGACGATGAAGAAGAAATGGACAATGAAGTTGCTGAGTCCATTCTTCCTCATGAACATTATGAAGACCGATCGACGCCAGTCATCGAGGAAACAAAGACAATTAATCTTAGCACCATAGAAGAACCACGCGATGTGAAGATTGGTACAACTCTAACCCTCTCTGAGCGCAGAAACCTGATTGAATTGCTAAAGGAATACAAAGATGTGTTTGCTTGGTCCTATGATGATATGTCGGGGCTGGACACCAATATAGTAGTTCACAAGTTGCCACTATCTCCAGAAAAGAAACCGGTTAAGCAGAAATTGAGGAGGCTTAGACTGGAATGGATGCTGAAGATTAGAGAGGAAGTAATCAAGCAATACAATGCTGGTTTTCTGATGGTAACTCACTATCCTACTTGATTGGCTAACATCGTCCCAGTCATTAAGAAAGATGGTCGAGTAAGAATGTGCGTCAATTACAGAGATCTTAATAAGGCAGCCCAAAGGATGACTTCCCGTTGCCTAGTATTGATATTCTGGTCGATAACACTACTGGTCATGAACTATTATCATTCATGGACGGATTCTCTAGATATAACCAAATCAAGATGGTGGAAGAGGACAGAGAGAAGACCTCGTTTATCACCCCATGGGGGGACCTTTTGCTACAAAGTTATGCCATTTGGTTTGAAAAATGCGGGAGCTACGTACCAAAGGGCCACTACTAAAAAAAAGACATTATGACGCATGTTTTTTATCTATTTTGACGGTTTTATTGAAAACCGTCAAGATAGGTATTTTGGTAAAATTTTTATGACGGCTGTTGCAAAATTATGTCAGGTATAACACAAGTGTGAAGCAAATATAATGGTTTTATGATGGCTGTTACAACATTATGTCACGTATAACACAAACGTCAAGAAAATATGATGGTTTTATGATAGTTGTTGCAATATTATGTCGCGTATAACACAAACGTCAAGAAAATTTGATAATTTGATGACAGGTGTCCTAAAACAGTCAAGTCACAAATATAATAAACCAAAGTTCTTAAAAAATTTCTTGACCGTTTTATCCAATTTTGACGTAACCAAGACAAGTGTCATTATAATTTATGACGTATTTGGAAAAACCATCAGCTGATATAGTTCTATTTCTGGCAAGAGTAAGATAGGCCCATCAAGAATTATTTTGACGGTTCTAGCACAACTGATAACCCCCATTGTTCCTAAACCGCCAATACATTTGGCTGGTTAACATTTTATTCTAGGACCATAAATCTATTTTATAGTCAAGCGCAATGCCCAAAATATCGAATTCGGTAAATATTTCTGTGTACCCAAAAACCGATATATATCGGATATATCGAAAATATCGGAGATATCTATTTTTTTGTTGACCAGTCAAAATTTTGTTTTGTATGTCGATATATCAAAAATATCGTCGATTATATCGAAAATATCGTCAATTATATCGGTCAAAGTCAATAATTTATATCGGATATATCATATATATTGGTCGATATATATCGTTATATCGGAAATTCTGATATATATCGGAAAAAAAGAGTTCAATATTCGGTGAATATATATCGGATATATCGATATCGGTGTACCAAAAAAATGATATATATCGGTGATATATTGGATATATTGGCGATATTTTGGGCCTTGGTCAAGCGTGAAGAGTGGTCAAGGAGTCTAAAGAAATACCCAAGAAGAAAAAGTGAAACTTACGGGTTGCTGGTCCTTTTAATCGAAGCGTCAACAACTCAAGTCTCAGGTCGTCCTTAGAAGAAAACCCTTAATCAGTAAGAAATCAAACCAAACAAAAAACAGAGAAACCCTTAGTTCGCCGCCTTCTTCTTGAGATTAAAAGGGATTGAGAAGAAGCCCGACCCACCAACCCCCGACTCCACCTCCGCAACAACAAAACCACTGGATCGACTTCCCTCCTCTGCTACTTGAAACCCTAGCTAAGCTCTCTTTCTATCTAAATCACACTTGTCTTGAAACAATTGAGAAGAAGGGGATTTGCACTCGAACTTAAAACGGGAAGAGACGATTTTGAAAAGAACGACTCGGTTTTTGCCTAAAGGGGTTTTCAAGCGTAGTAGTGGAAAATAGAAAAACAAGAGGTAAAGATGCAGAGAATAATCCAAAGCCAAAAATATCTCAGCTTCAAACTTCATGCATTATTTTTTGGATTTGATTTCCCTGATTTCGTGCATTACTTGTTCAGTGAGGTTCAATGTAATTTATTCACCCTATGCTTCCAGCTTTACTTAGTTTTTTAAGTCAGGTCTCTCGAGCCTAACAAGTTGTTGAGTTCGGCTTTCGGGGCTACCTACTTGAATATCGCTTCTTCTTCTTTTTTTTTCTGGTGGGGAAAATCACTCCGCGGTACCCTTTGAGGAATGAATCGTGGCCTCAACTATAAAGCTTCCCACTGATTGGGCAGTAGCAGGAAGGACAGGAATGAGGTAGTAGAAGTGGAGGTATATCGCCCTATCGAAGCGGCTTTCTCCTCTCCACAGTGTAGGCCGAGCTCTTCAATTGCTTCAAGCTCTTTACCAAACATACACAGATCGTTAGAAACCCGTATGATAGGTGGTAACTATCTTGTACGGTTCGGGGGGTAATAGGCGTATACTCCGATCGGGGGGAATCTTTGGCTCTATCGAACATACAGGGAATTGGCCGGTTCCTCCAGCCCTTTTTCTATGTGTTGGTGTTATATATGACCGACATAAGACTCGACTTGCTAGATATTACAGAGGTTCCAACCTGGCGGACTCGCCTGGGGGGACTTACTTAGGTTTTTATTATCACTGAACATTGGTTTTTCTTCCTCGTTAAAAAAAAAACAACGCAAAATCGAAAGTTCAATATAGATAATAGCAAGAGCATGAATCGAACTGCTGGACTCAAGGACAAGAAGGCATTGATTGGAGCATGGCCTATAGACATGTGATAAACCTAGCTCCGTGAACTCTTGGCTATAGCCTACGGAAACGGTGGCACTCCTGGATGAGCATCGAAGCCAAGAGATCACTGCTGTGTACTGTGATGTTAAACCTGACCCCTAGACTCTTTCTTCTAGAATCTTGAATCAATCCGTTCTTTCTTTCAATCAGTCTGACTGCTTATTTCGAATCTCTCAACTTTATTCATCTGTGTATAATTAGTGATTGGTTCAGACTATATATCTCCTTGAATGCTCAAGTGCTTAAGCGTTCTGAAACAAGGGTGGGATTCGATGGTTAAAAGCTTCAGGCTCTTTAATGATGCAAGTAAAGACTGTTGCATTGGTGTTGTTGATCTGGTGCATTTACTCCCTACTCTGAGTTGGTACCTTGATTTGAAGTAAGTATTTTACTCTTCTATCATTTCGTCATCCTTTAAATATTGTATTCCTTTTTTTTTTGGACATTAGACACACCTCTTTCAATTAAGTGGCCGGTTGATTTTTTTTTTTCATTATTTCTTTTAGTTTTGATGGTGCTGAATTTTGGGTTGGATTATTACTTGTTGCTAAAATTTGAAGTTTGCAAATGTATAGCTAATAATGTGTTGTAATTCAAACGAGCATGATTTCGATGGCTATATGATGTTAGCATGGTATTATAAGTTTATAATATTTCTTTTATGCAAATGCTTTTTTTTTTTATGTTCTAAGTAAGCCCATGGTAGCTAAGTTGGTTTTAGAAATTGGATGTGTGTTTTCTATGTCTCTAAGGACTTAACTCAAATTCTCTGTTAATCTATGGAATGTGTATGATAATCATAGTTAGTATAGTGCGATTCATTTTCATATCTGGTTTTCATACTCAGATATTGTGTCTATTGTACCATGACCTAAATGTTGAATAATTGAAGTTTAAGAGGGACTCGTTACCGAGCCACCTTGTACACTCCACGAGCAATGTGCTCCAAAGTGGGATGGTACACAACATTGTTCTATCTAGTGTTGGGTGTGGAAATTTATAATGGCGTCTGTTAGTGTTCTTCAGGTAGTTTTATAATAAACATTGTTAATGGATACCCGACCACTTATATGCATGTGGACTGTTAGTTGAGTATTTTTGTTTGCAAAAAATTGTACGTACTTAAATCTACACGAATGTTAGTTAAATTAACCTGGAATATTGATATGAATTGGTTTTTGATTATTGTCATTCATATATATATTATTGTTTACCTTGATAAGCTACCCTGGACTAGGAGTTGGTTTTCCTTGCATGGTGCTACTAGCTTCGGAATTAAAAAAAAATTGTTCTTTTTCTTCAGGTGTGCTATTTAAAGTGCGTACATGTTGATTTGCAAACTTAAGTTGGAGTTATTGTAAGTAGCACCCTTCTTGCATGTGAAAGGAAACTAGCTCTCTTCATCTGGTGATCATTGGAAGTCGTTGATTGCAATAGCAAATTTTTCTTTGGCATACATAGTAAGGTATTAGAAATCCTTTAACACCTAGTCTTGTTGTTGTTAGTGGTTGGCCTTTCAATAATTTATTGTTCACACTTTGTGGAATTTTTCTTTCACAAAAATGATTGAATTGTGATGTGCTTTGGTTTTTATGGGTTTAAATGAATGAGTGCAAGACTTGTACCATAGAAGGTAAACGTTATTGAAATTATTTTCATCTCTTTAGTTAAAGGAAAAAATTGTACGAGCTAGTTTTCTGAGTACAAAGGTTCTTGGCTTCTACCCAGTAAGTTTGTACACTCTAAGTAACCTAGGAGCAACTAGCCTTCCATGAGGTGATCCTTGTAATCGTAGCTCAAATAATATTCTTAAACATTTTGTCTTGTTGTAAACAATTCGAAATCTAATGGGCTGAGGTTGTCACTTTGTGGAAGTTTCTGACCAACACTTGTATCTATTTGAATCTGTCTAATCCATAAATGAGTTGAGTAATTTGCGTATTAATTAGCTAAAGGGTTATTTGTGTACTTGTGGTAGATATATGGATCAGATACATCCTACAGTGGTGTACGTTATTTGGGGATTAACCAATATGATTCTCTGTCATAGTTGATCGTATCTCTTTCGTTTAGTAGTTATTGACTTGCTATGCTAACACATTGTTTGTGTATTTTTTTAATATTGTGTAGAAGTCGTTATATGATTATATTTTTAGTTTACTTATTAAACAAACTAACACATTCTTCTTCATATTGTTTTTTAAGTTATAAGTGAGATAGCAGAGTAGTTCAATTAAGTTTGTTTGAGATGGATCGGTTGATTAGCAATTTGTTGGATGAATTATGTAAATTGCATTGTTGTTGGATTATGAGACTTGATTTTGAATCAAGTGTATTTGGATTATTTAATTTTGTGTCTCTGTGAATAAATCATGTAATACGAACAAGTTCTTGGAATGATTTATGTTGGTAATAAAAGTATGATTTTTGTTTCTGTATTGGACTCCAGTTGTCAGGTGTCTAAATGTATTGGTTTACAGGACTTTCAAATTTATAGGAATTTTCAGATTTACAGGAAAAAAAAATAAAAAAATAAAAAAGGAGTTATGACGGCTTTCAAAGAACTGTCGTGTGGCATACCAATTCTTGACAGTTTTTAGTGTTAATTTATTGACGCTTTTGTTTCTTAGGGTGACGTTTAAATAAAAACAATCATAAATGAAGGTTTAGTTCTTGACACTTTTTCTAATAAACTATGACGGTTAAGTAAAGCATGTCATGCAAAAGGATCCAATTATGACGTTTATAAATGAATTTTTGTCATATTAAGTTTGAGCTTTGATGTCAGCTTCTCCAGAACCGTCATCAATTTTATGACGTTTTTTGTTAAATTTTATGATGGGCTCTATAATGACGGTTGTTTTTTAAACGAAAAAATGTCATTAAACCTGTTTCATGACGGCTAAAAGTCGGCCATGACTGCTTTACTCCACGACATGATGCATGTGGAACTAGAGGTGTATATGGATGATATGATTGTTAAGTCATGGGGTCGAGACGACCACTATGTGAATCTGAAGAAGTTGTTTGAACGGCTTCGTAAGTTCAAGTTACGGTTAAATCCTCAGAAGTGTGTTTTTGGAGCCACGTCCGGAAAGTTGCTTGGTTTCATGGTTAGCAAAAGGGGCATTGAAGTTGATCAGGCTAAGGTCAAAGCCATTGTGGAAATGCCCGCACCCGCTACGGAGAAGGAAGTCAGAGGATTCTTAGGGCGACTTCAGTATATTAGCAGATTCATTACACAACTCACGCCCATTTGTGAGCCTATCTTCAAGTTGCTAAGGAAAGATCAACCTAGGGAATGGAATGAGGAGTGTCAAAGGGTCTTCGACAAGATTAAGCAATATTTGTTGAAACTGCCGGTACTTGTTCCCCCTACCCCTGGCAAACCATTGCTACTTTACATCTCTGTCACATAAACTTCTATGGGAGCAGTGCTTGGACAACATGACGGGACAGGTAGAGTTGAGCGAGCTATTTACTATTTGAGCAAGTGTCTTCACAAGTACGAAGCAAACTACACTCCTATTGAGAAGACATGTCTGGCACTAGTCTGGGCAACACGTCTTAGACACTACATGCTTGCATATTCAGTGTTGTTATTATCAAGGAGTAATCCGCTCAAGTACCTGATGGAGAAGTCTATGATCACTGGCCGAACCTCACATTGGCAGCTGCTTTTGGCAGAGTTCGAGATTACGTATGTCACACAGAAATCTATCAAGGGAAAGGCATTGGCAGATCACCTAGCAGCACACCCTTTGCCGGATTATCAGCCGCTCAGGATTGAGTTCCCAGATGAGTATATTCTCGCCGTCAAGCCAGACACGGAATTGGTAGAACCACAGTGGACTATATTTTGATGGTGCTATGAATCAATTTGGAAATGGAGTAGGGGCAGTTCTTATCTCCCCCGAAGGAGTACGCACGCCTGTTTCTATCAGACTCAAGTTTGAGTGCACCAATAATATGGCAGAGTATGAGGTTTGTATTGCTAGACTTCGAGCTGCATGATAAGAGCCCAAAACTGTAGTTTTAACCCCTTAATAATCATACTGTTAGACCAATTATGTGAATAATAAGTAAGAGTTAATACTGATTACGTGTTTTTATGCATTTCAGGCTTCAAAGTCCATTATGTGCAGAAATGTGCCACATTAGCGAGATAAAGGAGCAAAAGCCATCAGAACTTCCGAATGCCATATCTTTGGACTCAGACCTTGGAATTGGGCCTACCTTATGTCAAAACGACCGGCTTGGAAAGAGCTTTGCAATGGTCCAAGCCTTGACCCAATCAGAGGAGCAGAAGTGGACGAAAAGTCTGTGGAAGCCAACTGCAGCTGAAGAGGCCTTTTTGGACTGAAAGAATTGGGTTTTGGGCCTGATTCTCTGGCCCAAACCATGGCTCCAAGCCCATGCACGAATTTTGGATCTGGATGTATAAAAACAAAAGCTTAGCTCTTTGTTAATGGTAGCTAGTTAGACCTAAATTAAGATATAGAATTATAGATCTAGTTTTATTAATTAAATTAAGTTTTAGTTCCATTTAAATTCTTGTTTTAGATTAAATCTCTGAATCATTGTTCTTGATTGATTAGATAAATAAAGTTGTATTTTTATCAAGTTTGAATTTTGTCATTTCCAGTATAGATCTAATTTCAATTCTTGTTCCTATTTCATTCCAGCCATTAAGTTAGATTCATTATTGTTCAAATTAAGTAAATCTAAATTTCTCACATTATGTTTAGTTTAGATTCAATGGGAAATGTTAGATTGATGATTCAAGGCTAAACCTCCATTAGAGGGGTTGATGAAGCCTTGATGAAAACTTAGTTGTTTAGTATAGAAACGTTTTAGCATCTATTCCACTCTAGAAGGTCGTGTTTAAGCCATGAGAATGGGTGGGCGACCTCACATGCTAGTTAGTACTTGGTAGAAATGCCATGAACACTAGGGATTAGACTCGAATTCTTGCGTGGCAAACGTAAGAATCGAGATACCACAATCTGTACTAGGTGATTAAGTTGGATTCGAGGTGGATTCAATTCCCCTCTAATTCCTTTATCTAGAGTCAAACAATAGTATTTCCATAGCATTTGTAGTTAATTTCTAGTAATCATCTTAATTAAGTATCGTGAGTATAATATTTAAGTAAAGCTCTCATTGACTTAAGAGCGACTAGTTAGACTTAGAAAACAATCCATGCTAGGGAACTAGGAGTGGAACGAACTTCGTACTCCATTTAGTGCAATTCGCATTGAGAGTAGAAGCTTTGATAATAAATCACGTAAAAAGCAAGTTCTAGTTTACTTACGTTGTGAATCCATAGTTCATTTCGTAGGTAGACTAGTCATTTTATAGTTATCAAATGGCGCCGCTGCCGTCTTAGTTACACTTTAGCATTTTTTTCTTTGTAGAAGTAGTTATTTTTAAGTCCCATTAAACCCACCCACCCTTGTTTGATTCATACGTGGTTCTTGGTTTCAGTTTTGGAAAAATTCGAGAAAATACAAAAGGCGCTTCAAAGAAAGCGCGACCAGCTATCTTCTTGGAATTCTCGTTTTTAACAAGCTGCCAAAAGAGAGTCGACCAGCTAAGTTCTTGAGCTCGACTTTTACTGGCGAAGCGAAGCGAAAAGGCAGCGCCAGCGCTTTAGCTGAAATTTCAGGATTTCCACATTTTGATTCGAACCGAGTTGTCAAGTTTTTCAGTGTTCTAATCTCTTATATATACACTGAACACGCGGCATTAAGGCGCTATTCATAAGCGAAGCAAGGACGCTATCGGTATTCCTTTCTTCCATACCTCGCATTTCTAGTTAGAGGTTTTCTACTAGTATATCGAATTGTTTGGAGTGTTGCATGTTTAGTTAAAGCTTAACTTAGTCTTGCATGAGATTAAGGTGCAGTCGAACAAAACAACAAAGCGTAATTACCCAACAACAAACAAGTCTATCTAGTACACCACCCACGACACCTCTAGCTACTATCACACACACCATACCATGCGACATAATGGTGAAGAAAGAGAGACTCCTCTCTCGACTTCTACAAAGCTTTGGCGATAGCCCTAAATCTTGCATCGTTCTAGCGGACCGATTAGGGGATTTTGAATCCCCAAACATATTTAATTTGTTACCCGTTTTCATGGGTTAGACCATGAAAAACCTTATCGGCTTATCGCGTGGATTGAACAAGTCCTAACAACATTCCACCATCCTACGGTTGGTTGAACAAATTAAATTAAGGGTATTCCCTTTCACCTTAGCCGATAAAGGCGTCTTGGTTAAGCGCCCAAGCGCTAACTCTGTGGACTTCGTGGGCTAAACTTGTTCAAATGTTTATGGAACATTTTTACCCACCCCTAAAGACGGATGAAATGCTTTCCAAGATTCATTTTTCCGGCGAACCCCTCATGAATCATTTTACGAGGCATGGAATCGTTCACCGATCTCCTTATAGAGTGTCCACACCATAACCTAGCAAAAGACACGTTAGTTAGTGCCTTTTCAAAGGACTTCAACATCACCATAAAGAAGTCCTTGACATAATGAATGGGGGTAGTTTCCTAAGTAAAGGAGCCTCGGAGGCTTACAAATTTTTAGAAGACCAAACTAAACGGAATAATAATTGGGGGTGATGATATCCCCGCTCCGCTTAGTTCTTCTTCAACGATCAAGGCACGGTATGTTTGAGAATAAAACCGATCGAACTTAAAAATTTACTCGAATCTCTAACTAAAAGTAGAGGCTATTTACGTTCAACAAAAGCCTATCCCGTCATGAATGTAAACTCCAACCCATGTAATTTCTGTTTGAGTCCGAGCACCACGACAATTATTGTCCTCTCTAGCTTATGAACAACAACCACCGAGAGCAAGATAATGTTTACTCTATTAATAACTATCCTATTCCTAACGCCCTTTGAGAACAACATCCCAACTTCAGTGGAGAAATAATCAACAAGTAACACCTCCGAGGTACAATAATCAAAGCGTTAGGCAAGCAAACAATTATAACCAAGCTCCACTTAGGCAAGGACAAGGACAAAGTCAAGGGAATTATAATAATTATAACAACCAAAGCGCCACCCGACAAGGTCAAGCACAAGGTCAGAATAATTATAATAATTATAATACCAATAAGGTATCGTTCGGTTAATAATACTAACTATCACCACCCACCCATAAATAATCAACGAGAGATAGTTCGGTCGCACCACCCGTGACTACTACACCTACACAACCGGATCGTATCGGCGCTTTTATCTGAGTTACCCAACAACTTTTCCAAACAATGACTCAATCAAACCAACGGATCTTACAATCCATAAATCGGGGCATACAACGGTTAGCCCAAGAGAAAGCCCAACCAAAAGGCGTGTTTCGAGTCAAAGCGATACCAAACCCTAAAACATCAAACACGACCTTTGAGGTAAACGGTAATTCTAGTGCGGAAACTACAATCGTAGGTGACCTAAATGCCATCACCACTCTCCGTTACGGAAGAGTGGTTGATAACAAAGTAACTACGCCTATAGTTACCCCATCGGTACTCCTACACACCGATATCGAACTAGATACGCAATAGAAACCGAGGAGCCTACCACGGTAGAGGTACCGGTTAAATCACAACCAAAGAAACCGAAAGCCAAGGTTACCGCGGCAAGTAGAGCCATATCACGAAATATAGAAGCAAAACCACCGTTCCTTCAAAAATTAGCCATGCTAACTAGGGATACAAACTTTGAGGAAATTAGGAGCGTTTTCAAGAATCTAACGATAAACCTCCCTTTTCTCGAAGCTATTAAAAGCTTCCTAACCACGCTAAGTTTCTTAAAGAGTTGTGCACTACTAGGCGTAAGGCGAACATACCCAAAGGCGCCTTTTTAAGCTGAGCGGTTCCCAACTTTATCCGAAAATAATGGAATTGTTAAGTACAAGGACCACCGTAGATCCCTCTTGTCAAATGCACCTTAGGAGATTCCTACCGCGACGACCGCTTTATTAGACACGGGGGCGAGTGTTAACTTACTCCCCGTATTACTTGTATAAACAAATAGGTCTACAGAAAATGCAACCTACAAAAAATAATGTTGCAATTAAGCGGACCAGTCAATTAAGTATCCTGAAGGTGTAGTGGAAAACGTGCTTGTTAAGGTTCAGGATTTCTACTATCCTGCTGATTTTGTTATCCTCGATGCAGAAGTCGCTAATGACTCTGTACCGATCATCTTAGGACGCCCCTTCTTGGCAACTGCCAATGCGCTTATAAATTGTCGCGATGGAAAGATGTCCTTATCTTTTGGCCATCTTTTTGTCGAGGTAAATGTTTTAAAATGATGAAACAGTTACCCGATTAGATCTATAGATGGGGAGGTTAGCATGATCGAGAGTTTAGCTCAAGATTATTTTAACAACACGTTTCCTGAAAACAATATGTACAAATTCCTTTCTTTTGGAACTTCTGATTTTGTGAATGACTCCTACTTAGAGGAGGTCAACACCATCCTGGAATCCACACCAATTGTAGACCCGTCGGTTGCTCCATATACTGAGTATGAAGACTTGCTACCTAAGCAAGTTTTCATTAACGCAAAGATAAGGACACTTATGAAACATCAACGGACATTCTGTCCACACCAGTGCTTAAACCTCTTCCCCCGGAGTTAAAATATATTCAACTTGATCCGGATGGTAGTCACCCGATAATTATATCTTCTCTGTTAACTAAAGATGAAGAGACATCTTTAATAAGGGTGATTAGGGAACATCGGTCTGCGATTGGTTGGTCCTTAGCTGACATTAAGGGCATTGACCCTAATGTCTGCACTCATCGTATCCATTTGGAGGATAACGCGAAGACTTCTCGCGAACCTCAGTATCGCTTGAACCCCGCCATGAAAGAGGTGGTTAGGGAAGAAGTCTTCGCGATTACTCGATCTTGGTTATTATATACCCGATCTCCGATAGCGAATGGGTAAGTCCCATTCATGTAGTTCCTAAGAAATCGGGAATTACCATGGTGCGTAAGCGGGAAGGGTGACTATGTTGTCACTCAAGGTCCTATGAAATGGAGAATCAGTATTGATTCTGAGGCGTTTAAATGCTATGACACGAAAGGATCACTTTCCCTTACCATTTATAGATCGGATGCTAGAACGCGTCTAGCTGGTCATGCCTTTTATTGTTTCTGGATGGCTACTCTGGCTATTTTCAGATTATTATTGATATTGATGACCAAGAAAAGACAACCTTCACATGTCCCTTCGGAACATATGCCTATAAGCGAATGCCTTTTGGCCCTTTGTAATGCTCACAGTACCTTCCAAATGTATGCTTCATATATTTAGTGACATGGTAGAAGCTTTATGGAAGTTTTCATGGATGATTTTTCTATCTATGGAGACTCCTTCATAGATTTTTTTGTCTAACTTTGTCTAAGGTTTTGACGGGTGTGAAGAAAAGAGCCTCGTTTTAAATTGGGAAAAGTGTCATTTCATGGTCAAAAAGGGCATAGTACTAGGTCATATTGTATCTAGTGATGGCATCGAAGTAGATAAAGCCAAACTAGATAAGATAGCGACCCTACCTAAACCAATTTAACCTGTCCGTGAGATTAGAGCCTTTCTAGGCCATGCAGGTTTTTATAGGCGGTTCATTAAAGATTTTTCGAAAATAGCTAGGCCTTTAACTAACTTGCTTTTGAAGGATGCAATCTTTGATTTTAATTTTAACTGTAAACAGGCTTTTGAAACCTTAAAAGCCGCCCTAACCACTGCACCTATTATACAGCCTCGATTGGTCTAAACCTTTTGAACTCACATGTGTGATGCTAGTGACTATGCAGTTGGTGCTGTCTTGGGACAGAAAATAGATAATAAGTCCACGGTTATTTATTATGCTAGTAAAACATTAAAACGACGCTCAAGCGGAATTATACAACTACTGAAAAAAGAATTCTTGTCATTTTATGCTTTAGATAAGTTTAGTCCCTTATTTGGTTGGTTCTAAAACTTTAGTTTACACGGACCATGCAGCCATAGGTACCTTCTTGCAAAGAAGGATGCTAGCGAGATTAATCCGATGGATTCTTCTCCTGCAAAATTCACATTAGAAATAAAGGACAAAAGAGGGTCGAAAACGGTTGCCGACCACTTATCTAGACTTACAAATGGCGATAGTAGTGATTACGAGTCCATACCGGGACTCTTTTCACGATGAGCATCTGTATGCTATTTTTCATCACCATGGTATCGCGGACATCGTAAATTATTTAGCGGCTGATGTTATGCCTTATAATTGGTCAAGAAATGAGCGTAAGAAGTTCTTGGCGAGTCAAGTTATACTCTTGGGATGAGCCCTACCTTTTTAAGTATTGTGCGGATCAGATTATTAAATCGTTGCATTCCCGGTGGGAATATAATGAAGTTCTATCGTTACGCCATGACAAAGAGTGTGGTGGCCACTTTAGTGGAATGAAAACAGCCGCTAAAGTTCTTCAATGTGGATTTTATTGGCCTACCCTTTTTAAGGATGCCCAAGTGCATTGCAAGGCGTGTATTAGATTGCCAACAACTTGGGCGAATCCGCGGCGTAATATGATGCCATTAAATCCAATCTTAATAGTAGAAATTTTTGATGTTTGGGGTATTGATTTCATGGGCCCTTTCCTGTTTTCCCCACGGTTATATTTATATTCTAGTTGCCGTGGACTATGTGTCTAAATGGATAGAGGCCCTAGCTTGCGTAGCAATGACCATAAGACCGTTGTATTTTTTATTAAAGAATATATTTTTAAATGGGTTTGGCATTCCTAAAGCCATCATTAGTGATGGTGGAACACATTTTACCTTGAGTTGTTGCATCCCTAGTTAAAAAGTGCGGAGTTACACACAAAATAGCAACTCCTTATCATCCACAAACTAGCGGACAAGTAGAAGTTTCTAATAGGGAAATCAAAAAGATTTTAGAAACAACGATGAAAACCACGATAGGAAAGATCGGTCGGCGTCTATCGGATGCCTTATGGGCATATAGAACTGCTTTCAAAACTCCTATAGGTATGTCTCCCTTTAGACTTGTATTTGGGAAACCATGTCATTTGCGGTTGAATTAGAGCACCGTGCTCGTGGGCTATAAAAGCCTTAACTTCAATATTGATGAAGGCGGCAAAACGCATGAAGTTACAATTAAATGAGCTTGAAGAAATCCGTGGCGATTCTTACGATCTCGAAGGATTATAAAGTCAACATGAAACGTGTTCATGATAAGCATATCTTGCGTAAAAGAGTTTGTGGTCGGACAAAAGGTTTTGCTTTACAACTCCGTCTACATATTTTCCCGGGAAACTAAAAACCGTTGGTGCGGTCCTTTTCTGGTTCTTGAAGTCACCCCTTACGGGCAATTACCTTGGTAAATCCCAAGGACAACGGTACCTTTCAAGTTAATGGTCAACGGTTAAAACATTTTCCGCGAACTTTTGTCCCCTCGATGTGGAGGAAGTCCTTTTCACGGGACCATCTATGAGGACTGACCTTGTCATTTGGTGTACTTACTTTCATTTCCATATCTTGATAAGTACACCATTCAGGTAACCGGGCCCTCCCTATGGAGTGTGTGGCTGTAAGTACGGATCCTAAGTCCACAGTTCACATAATTCCGTTTTCCACTTTCGCATGTTTTCTCGATTGTTGAGTCATGTTCCTCTATGGAGTGAATTATGTATTTATTGTTTTTCATGTTTCTCATAATAAACAAATAAAATAAATTAAAATTCTTAAAAATCATAGACATAGCAATCCAACAAGTCTTGGGAATCGACTTTAAAAGACCCGTTGTAAACAAATTTTGTGTTTAAAAATTTGTTTGGGGGTGGAAATCAGTCTTTCCATCGGATTGCTCGAACTTTCTAGTTGTGTTGTTTAGGTCCATTAGTATAGTTCATTGGGGTTGGCGTCATCTAATTTAGTGTTCATTAGTTAAGCATAACTTACGTCATGCACGCACTACGAGGCGTTTTGCACTATCTTATTAGTCACCCCCGGTCGGAATAGAGTAGTTTATGGATCATTGGATTGGAAATTCTCTCCTGATCATTTCCATATCTCATTCGAAAGAATCGGACCGATAACGGCGGAAATCTAGTTTGAAATTAGCTAAAAATCGTGAAAAGTCGAAATATCTGAATGGGCTTGGGCCAACTCACTCACACAACAATGGCGCCCATACCTTTCCAAAAACAAATCGCGACCTTCATCTTCTCCAGCCGCTTGACACAAATTAAAATCCAAACCCTATCAACCAAAATAAAAAAATATATAATAAAAATAGAATACATCCACAATAAGAAGACCACCCACGCCCGTTGTGAAACACCAATCTTCCACACAATCCAACCGTTTCCACCAAGAAACCACCCACCAATTCGAGTTTTGAACCTGCGCCCGAACCTACCATAACCACCACTGTTGGTTTAGTTAGTTTTCATCAAACTCGAATCCACCACCATCTACAAACCCCAAATCGGTTCAAACTTCAATGGCTTTACGACGTAGAATTCTACGCGAAAAAGCGTTTAAGCCCAGAGCAGTTCAGCGCCATTTTATGGCGGAGATGTTTAAGAGAAATTGGAACGGACTGTGGTATTCGACGAGAGGATTTCTATCACTATGATTTGGTAGAACAGTTTTATAAGAAACGAGAAGTGGAGGGAATAGGATTTTCATTAGGATAGCGAGGAATCGCGGGGAAGTTACGAGGCGGTTGTTGGGTGAGCTATTAGGAATCACCAGTAACCAACCTAGATCGACCATTCGGGAACCCGATATACTGCAGTTCCTGTTTTGATGAAAGATCACGGTCATAGAGGGTGAATACAATACGATATCTCATTGCGTTAAGCCCGGGCGACCACGAGAACCAATCAACCGTAGCTTCGGTGGATTGGTAAGAACGTCCCTCGGGAAAGACAAAGTCGGCGACATCGGACTTCGATTAATGCGTTCTCTCTCTGGATTTTGCAAACGAAGGAGTATAATTTCTGCATCCTTGATTTAATTTTGAATGTGATTAGAGGAGTGGGAAAGAGCACGGCCTCTTCCCGTATTGATCACTAAGATTATGCTCTCATTTAGAGCCGTTAAGCTAGATCTGTTCCTATTAAGATCAAATTGCCTTCTAATGCAAGTATTTATAAGGAATGCATCCAAAGACTTGGCGTTGTCTGCAGAGAAGGAAGTTGAGTCGGATAATGTAGGGAAGATATGACATGGTTGGTTGAGGATAATTTTGATAGTCATACTTCTAATTTAGAGCGAATGATAATCTTTGCAAACTGGTTTCGCGATGCGGTTATCGTATCTGTGAAGATATCGACATAGACAAATTGTAATTCGAAATAAGCAAAAGCGAACTTTCAGGCGAGAGTTGAAATGCTTTCGAAAAGGGTCGGGAAGATATCTTGTCGACTTGGAGGTTATCCACAAGAATCACCAAGCCCGGTTATCGCGATTACTCAAAGGCGAGATGGAAGCCGGAAGCTTGTTCGGGATAGAGATGCTCGACGCATGCCACTCGTGGATGAGTCCATCTCGGTAGTCGAGAGGCATGGCGTCGTCGCCGCAGGCCAGATGGCTCAAGCCATTCGTCACCACAGAGCCAGTCTCCATCTCAGGGACCATCTTCTTCACTGCCCTAGGTGTTCACCATCAGTTGTGTCCTGTTATCTTATCGTTTTTATTGTTTAGTTAGTGGAATTTTATTTCAGTAGTTAGATTTAAATATTAAGTTGTTTGTTTTAGATTGCTTGGATTTCATATTATTTTAATATAATTTATTTTGATCATCTTTCGTAAGGTTGTCTTGGAGTAAAAGTTGAAAATAGTGGTAGCATGATATGTAGGAGAGTTTAGATACCAGGGTTGTTAGGAAATCAAAACTATGGTTAGTTTCGGTTTTGGGTTTGGCGGTTTTTTCTATTTCGAAATTGCCTTAAAACAATTTGGCAATTTGCCGATTCATTTTGGAAACCCAGAACCTATTTAAACTTCCATCATACTACACTCACAACCCACACTACACACCACAATCATCTTTCACTTTTCACTCCAACCTTTTTCCTTGTTTTTCTTAGAAACTCACTTTCTGCACCCTCTGGAAGCCAGCCAGCAGCGGAAGCGACTTTCGCCCTATTATCTTTGTAAATCGAAAAATCCCTAGAACGCGCCCAAGTAAGTAAGCGACCAGCTCAAACACCGGAAATCAAAAAATCACCGAGCGCCAGCCTACAAGTAAGCGACCAGCGCTCAACACACTATAATTTCAAAACCAAAGAGCGCGACTTCGCTCTATCTGGCAGCGCCAGCAGCCCTCTCCAGTAATCACAGAAATTTTCGATTTTTTGAGGTTCTTCCGAGGTTTTAGCAGCTATTCTACAAGTAGTGTTGAGATGACACCACCTATAGTGATTCTGAAAACGAGTCTTTTGAAGACTTGATGGGAACCTATACCTATGGAGCATCGTTCAAAGCGGCGGATCGTGCAATTAGGATGGCGGCATCTTCTTGTAAGTGATGGCGATTCTTTTCACCTAAGCTAACTGAATTCTTCTATAATAATATTACTTTTTTTTTTGCGAAAAGAAGGAGAACAAAAATTTTCCCTTACTATTGATGGTGCGACTATGGAATTCAATAAACACTTGATAGCTTTGGTTTCGAGGATTGCCATTACGACCACTATGCACACGTGGGGATATATGACGGATAACTCATACCTATATGAATATGCCTATTTCCATGAGTATTATGGGGAGGGGTATTTATATCATGGACCAAGACCAATATAACATCGCATGCGAGTAGCCTATCACTGAATGTAGGCACAACCATGTTGTTCATCATGATGAACATTCTAGAAACGGCGGTTTATACGCCAATAATAATACGGTGTGGCGTTTTCCTTGCTTTAGGCGAGGGGACGTCGTAGGTATGACATTCCCGAGTTTTAGTTGCTACTCTGAAGGCGAGCCCATACCTTGAGGCATAAGTACCTTCTTATGCCTGTCTTGGTTTGCCGCCTTATCGCTACGCCTTGCCCGTATTCTGTACCGCGATTACCGCAGTTGGGAAAGGGTCGAAATCATGAGACCCACCAATCGTGTGGTAAGATCATTCGAGCCATGACTTGGCGGGATGGCGAGTGCAACCACATTTGGTTGCCCTTTACACCCCATCGGACCAAATAACACTAGAGGGTTAGCACTAGTTGATGATACGGCGTAAAGGCGTGGCAAGTTGTTATGGCATGGCGGGGATCGCGAAAGAACCTCATATAGAAGAGGAGGATGGCGAGTAGATCTTTGGGGTGCGGGTAAGTTTTAGTTAAGTTAGTGTGCTCCGCTTATGTCCCAAGCAATTTAATTACATTAACCCCATAATGGGTGGAACTCTTATAGAGTTCGCGTCGGTATTTTATTACTATATTTGTATGTTTTAACTTTGTTTTGCGGATGTTCCCTGAATTTCCGCGGCGTTTCAATGGTATTTTTCCTACCCTCTTTATTTAAATGCTTTGAGGACAAAGCATGCTTCTTGTTTTGGGGGGCATAGAAACCGCGTGTAATTAAGACATCTGTTAGGATATAGATAGGTATAATATGCACTTGTTTTCTAGTTAAAATTTCAAAAACTCAAAAATAAAAATAAAAAGTATGCTATACACTTAGGAATATTGGTATTGTTTTCTTTCTCTATGCTCTTAACAATCTAGAAGTCTCCGCGTAGCTTTTGCATCGAATAATAGTTAGGAACTTAGGTTAATATGTAGGTAATAATCTTTGCATCTATCTATAAATATATTACATGAGTATCTATGATTGTTTGGCGATAAGTTTAAAATCTAGGCTAGAGTACTTATTCTACAAATCCTGTGAGAATATAGCCTAAAGCCTTATATGAAATAACATTTGAGAAATGACACAAGGGAGAAGTAAAATCCGGATAGAGAAATCACCGTCCACTTGCTTGATCACTAAACCATATCCTAAAAGCGAGAATTTAGGCCCTCTTTGGATCGATATAGCCAGAAATTCAAACCTATGAATTATTTTCCGCTAATTAAGCCCCTCGAGCCTTTCTTTAGCCTTCCATAAACCATAATTCCTTTACCACATTCACGAAAACAAAACAAAATAAAAAAAAATAATAATAAATCAACCTACCCAATCTAGAATAAGTCCGAGAATAGAATGAGTGAAGAAAGAAGAAGAAAAAACACATGTAAACAAAAAAAGTTAGTTAATTGCTTGAGAAAATAAAAGAAAAGAAGTTTCCATCCAAAGAAAAGAAAAAAAAAAAAAAAAAAACTCCAAAAAAAAAAAATAGAATAAAAAGAGTCAAAAAGCCAAAGAAAAAGAAAAAAATATATATATGGCTAAGGATGGAAACAAAGTGTAGAAGCAAAAAGTAAATAACAAGGTTTTCTCTAGTTACATAATATGAAGACTCTATTATCTCAGACTTGTCCTTTTTGAATATCCATTTCCTTCCTTCTTAAAACCATCTCCTAATCCCATGACACCTAATAAAGACCTCTAGCTCAATTAGGAATAGGTTAGTGTGATAGTAAGTGGCGGATGTGTTTTGATCGACCCGGCTTCCTTGTTGTCATTGAGATTGTAAGGTAAAGTGTGCCCACTGCACACTTTGGAGTATGAAAAACGAGTGGAAAAATCAGAGTGGTTTTGTCTTGACATTTATGTGAGGACCTACTTAAGGGCCATTATTCGAGTTTTTAAAATGGACCTGCTATTACATTTCATAGTATTACTCATTGTTATATGTTTATTTTAGATGATTGATTATTATGCATATATTAGTTTAGGGTTCTGACTAGGTTATTCTTATGTAATTGCTAGAGAGATGTATAGATAGTTGAGCATGAATAAGGAAACAATAGTTTTATTTTCTTAGTCGTTGTAGTATAGATGAAGTTTGTGAGTACCTTCACTGGAAAACTCTCACGAGGCTATAACTCGTCCACTGGGGAATTCCTAGTGGTTTAAGGCCTTGTTGCATATGGTCAATGCAATCGCACTCAGCGAAACGAGAGTAGTTAGAACTCCATTTTTTGGTCACTTATTCTAATTTCTCATATTTGCTTGAGGACAAACACAAGCAAAATCTTTGTTTTGGGGTGGTTTGATAAGAGCCCAAAACTGTAGTTTTAACCCTTAATAATCATCTTGTTAGACCAATTATGTGAATAATAAGTAAGAGTTAATCTTGATTACGTGTTTTATGCATTTCGGGGCTTCAAAGTCCATTATGTGCGAAATGTGCCACATTAGCGAGATAAAGGAGCAAAAGCCATCAGAACTTCCGAATGCCATATCTTTGGACTCAGACCTCGGAATTGGGCCTACCTTATGTCAAAACGACCGGCTCGGAAAGAGCTTTGCAATGGTCCAAGCCTTGACCCAATCAGAGGAGCAGAAGTGGACGAAAAGTCTGTGGAAGCCAACTGCAGCTGAAGAGGCCTTTTTGGACTGAAAGAATTGGGTTTTGGGCCTGATTCTCTGGCCCAAACCATGGCTCCAAGCCCATGCACGAATTTTGGATCTGGATGTATAAAAACAAAAGCTTAGCTCTTTGTTAATGGTAGCTAGTTAGACCTAAATTAAGATATAGAATTATAGATCTAGTTTTATTAATTAAATTAAGTTTTAGTTCCATTTAAATTCTTGTTTTAGATTAAATCTCTGAATCATTGTTCTTGATTGATTAGATAAATAAAGTAGTATTTTTATCAAGTTTGAATTTTGTCATTTCCAGTATAGATCTAATTTCAATTCTTGTTCCTATTTCATTCCAGCCATTAAGTTAGATTCATTATTGTTCAAATTAAGTAAATCTAAATTTCTCACATTATGTTTAGTTTAGATTCAATGGGAAATGTTAGATTGATGATTCAAGGCTAAACCTCCATTAGGGGGTTGATGAAGCCTTGATGAAAACTTAGTTGTTTAGTATAGAAACGTTTTAGCATCTATTCCACTCTAGAAGGTTAGGTGTTTAGCCATGAGAATGGGTGGGCGACCTCACATGCTAGTTAGTACTTGGTAGAAATGCCATGAACACTAGGGATTAGACTTCGAATTCTTGCCAAAAACGTAAGAATCGAGATACCACAATCTGTACTAGGTGATTAAGTTGGATTCGAGGTGGATTCAATTCCCCTCTAATTCCTTTATCTAGAGTCAAACAATAGTATTTCCATAGCATTTGTAGTTAATTTCTAGTAATCATCTTAATTAAGTATCGTAGTATAATATTTAAATAAAAGCTCTCATTGACTTAAGAGCGACTAGTTAGACTTAGAAAACAATCCATGCTAGGGAACTAGGAGTGGAACGAACTTCGTACTCCATTTAGTGCAATTCGCATTGAGAGTAGAAGCTTTGATAATAAATCACGTAAAAAGCAAGTTCTAGTTTACTTACGTTGTGAATCCATAGTTCATTTCGTAGGTAGACTAGTCATTTTATAGTTATCACTGCACTACAGCTCCAGATAAAGGAGATTGATGTTTTTGGAGACTCCTTGCTAATTATCAGCCAGATCACTGAAGAATGGAAAGTTAAGCATGCCAACCTCCTTCCTTATCACAAGTGCTTGAGAGAATTGGTTGGCAAGTTTGACCTTATTACTTTCACTCACCTTCGGCGGAAAGGCAATAGCTTTGCTGATGCTTTGGGTACTTTAGCCTCTATGCTCAAGATTCCGGAAGGTGAAACATTTAGGCCAATCGAGATTATATCACAAAGTGAGCCAGCTTATTGCTTTGCTATTGATATAGCGGCTGCGTCCTCTGATGGAGAGCCGTGGTACCACGACATTTGTGAGTATCTTCAGCATCAACGACTCCCTAATGGTCTGACTAAAATAGAACGATGATTACTTCGGCTTTTAGCTTGACAGTTTATCATATGTGGAGATGTTCTATACAAGAGGTCATACGATGGGATTTTACTCAGATGCTTAAATGAGAATGAAGCTCGGACAGTTATGACTGAAATACATGAAGGAATTTGTGGCCCTCACATGAGTGGGCACATGTTATCTAAGAAGATCATGAGACTGGGATACTATTGGACAACTATGGAGACAGATTGTTGCAAGTAAGTTAGAAAGTGTCATAAGTGTCAGATTCACGGGAATTTGATGCGCGCACCGCCTGCCGAGTTAAACCCATTTTCTGCGCCTTGGCCCTTCTCTGTTTGGGGGCTCGATGTCATTGGCAAGTTAAATCCTTCAGCATCCAATGGACACGGCTTTGTCCTTGTTGCCATTGATTACTTCACTAAATGGGTCGAAGCTATATCTTTAAGTAGTGTTACGGCATTGAATGTGGCGAAGTTCTTGTGCACCAACATTATTTGCTGGTATGGGATACCACATGAGGTTATCACTGATAATGGTACATGCTTCAAGGGGAAGGAGTTTAATGCTATACTCAAAGCCAGCTTCAAAATTCGGCGACATTTGTCTTCACCCTGCAGACCTCAGACTAATGGGGCAGTTGAAGCGGCAAACAAGACACTTGTCAGGATTGTAGAGAAGATGACTGAGACATACAAAGACTGGCATGAGAAGTTACCATATGCACTATGGGCTTATCAAACTTCAGTTCGTACAGCCATAGGGTCTACTCCCTATGCACTAGTCTATGGAATGGAGGCCGTTTTGCCAGCCGAAGTAGAAATGCCTACTCTACGCGTTTTGCAGGAGGGTGCCAGTTCAGAGGAGGAATGGATCCAAGCCAGAGTGGAATCTTTGAACCTAATCACAGAAAAGCGACTTAAAGCTACAGCTCATGCACAAGCTTTCCAGCAAAGAATTGCCCAAGCATTTAATAAGAAAGTTCGTCTGAGAGATTTGAAGGAAGGGTATTTGGCTCTGAAAGAAATTAGGCCTAAACATCTGCCAGACACATGAGGAAAGTTCAGACCTAATTGGGAGGGCCCCTTCATTATTAAGAAGATTCTACCTGGGAAAGCTGTGATCCTCACTGATATTGATGGTGTCGAGTTCTCAAATCCTACCAATGCCGACCAGTTAAAGAGGTACTTTTCGTGACCCAACCTTGTTTTTTTTAGACAAAGAGGATAGTGGAAATCTTAGAGAGATGATGGGACAGGCCATTTTTACCCGATATATTAGCCTAACAAGCCCACCTAATGTCATGTGTTTCCTCTAGAAGCCATTTTGAGCCTAAGCCTATTCTTTCATCCCCACGATTTGACCTATGTCCTTTAGGAAACCAGATTTACCCTTAGCCTACCCGTAGATACCCCAATCCCATTTTATAGAACTTCTCATGATTAGGAAAATCACTTTCATCATCAATTATTGATTGTGAAGTATCTACTATGGTCCCAATCTACAATATGCTATGATTACCCCAATGGTTACCCCCAAGAGAAGCTGCAAAAAAAATAAAATAAAATAAAAATAAAAATAAAATCCATGCAAGGGACAGTACAAATCAATTCAATGGGCGGTTCATATGAAGTTTAGGATATTTTATCATTTTCTGTTCATGACAAGTTCTGATATATATATATATATATATATAAAATCTTTATTCTCTTAACCCACTACCTAAGCCTACATTATAGTCCTATGAAAGTCCGTTCTTGATCTTTAGATCCACTATGTCTCCTAGTTGAGAAATGTTCAAGGTTAAAAAAAAAAAAAAAAAAAAAAAAATAGGTTACATTGGAGGATACACCGATATAGTGTGATCCATTTAGAGGTTATCGAGGCCAGAAGGAATGTTTTCGGAAGTGCCTCTCAGAAGTTGTCTTATGCTTACTTTATGATCATTTTGAGTGGTGGAAAGGATTTATGGTTGGTTTTCAGCATATAGTGGAGATCATGCAATCAGATAGGGAAAAGGGTGGTGTGTGCTTACTACTTTTTGGTGCTAAGATTAATCGTACTCTTCTCCTGAGGTCGTTCTCGTGAGGATCTTCTTGTCGGTAACTCATTTCCACACCTGCACTTATTACTCAATCATTTGTGGTATTTCTTGTTCTGTGGATAAAAAAATGTTTTGTTTTACATTGTTTTCAAAAAAAAAAAAATTGTTTTCGAAAACTTGGTTTGCTTTGGATGGCTTATGATGAAAAATGTAGGATTTCGAGCACGTAGAAAATTCTGAAGCCAATATTCCTAACTAAACCATGTACTTTTTGTACTAACATAACATTCAAATAATTTGGTCTGCACATCCATCATAATCTAACCACTCATGCATATTCATGCTAATATGGTTGCATTTGTTTTCATGCATATCATGTATATTTCACTCCATTGTAATATGTGTAGTGAGAAATAAATAGGAAGTGTCTCCAAGATTTACAGTTGCTAAATGCCAAGAACAAGTGAGAGCAAGGCTGCCATTGGTGAATAATGTAAAGGGGTGTTTTGGTTTTCCTTTAGAAGTAGTGAAGAGAGAGGGGAATGGGTTGAGGTTTTTGGAGAGACCGAGTTCGCTGATGAGTGAGCTGCCTACGTATCCTCTCTTGGTTTTTCAGGGGAGAGAGGAATCAGGTCTCACGTAGTTCAAGTAGGTGGTATTTATAGGCTTGTGGAAGTGTCAATCCTATAGACTCGTGTGTCTCATGCACACGTGTAAGGTGGAGATTGTGAATGAGTGTTGGGCTGGTTTTAGTATAAGTCGTGGTCTTGATTGGGAGTTGGCGTGGTAGTCCCTATTTCCCGGTGGTGGGAAGTACAAGTAAGATTTTGGTAATGATTACCCCTGGTGGTGACTTTATCCGGTATTACGTAATGCGGCCATTTGTTCTTGAGACATCTTTGTTCGTACCACCTACATGAAAGGAGCTGCTCACAGATCGGTCTTGGAGGTCGGTGTCTTGGGTTCGCCTATGCTGCGCGCGTATGTCTTCACAAGGGAGCTGCTCACAGATCGGTCTTGGAGGTCGATGTTCGAGTTAAACATGTTGCGCTGTATGTCTTCACAAGGAGCTGCTCACGATCGGTCTTGGAGGTCGATGTCCCGAAGTTAAACTACGCTTCACGCGTGATATTCTTTAATGAGGATATTACTCCCCTACACTGCCCCCTCTCAGTAGATTGTTTATGTCCGTGGAAACGATCTGCTGAGAGAAAAACGGAAGAACGTGTGGAGCATGAGTGAGCTGTGGTGGACGATCCGACTGGGATGCTGTAAATTTTGTATCATGTGGCATGTTGATTTGGCGGGAAAGGGAAGGTAGTCCGTGATTGGCACGTGACAGAATCGTAGTAGTTGGTAAAGAGACGTGTCGCCGCGTTATTCGGAACTCTTGAAAAGACAGGTCCTTGGAACACGTGTGTGGGCTAGGGCATAGGCTGTAATCATAACTTCTTGGTAACTGAACGGGCGGTTTGTACAAAATCAAATTTGGGACAATCAAAAAGGTATTTCCTGTTTCCTTCTCCGCAAAAACGCAAGCTAGGGTTTCTCAGGTGAGTGCTTCTGCTGTTGTTATTTTTTCATTTTCAATTTGCTTTCCTCTCGTTCAAGTGCGATTTGTTAAGTAGGTAGGCCAGTGTTAGGTTGTAGGGTTTAAGCTTGAGTAATTGATAAAAAGGAAACGTTATAATGTCTGATTCTGATGACACTCGATCGGAAGAGGTTCGTGAGGTTTCATTAAGTTGTGGAGAGTATGAGGATGATAACGAAGAATCGGTGAGTGTTGGCATTCAGACTGAGTTGGATGAGGAAGTTAGGGTAGATGAGGGTAACACTCGATCTGGGTCAGAAGGTGCTGTGGCCAGTACGTCAGGTCGAGGGGAGATGTCATCATCAAGTGAGTTGCCCCTTAGAGTGGTAGATCGTCGTGCTGCGAGCTCGTTCCCCGAACTGAGGGCAGCTTATGAGATCAACATTCCCTACCTGGAGATATACGAGCCACAGTTGAGTGGAAAATGTACGTAGTGAAGAGTACAACCCGCCGAATGGGGGGTAATCATCTGTGAGGGCCAACTGAGAGCGCATATGCAACTACCGTTCTCAAAACTGGTGTGTGACTTCTTGGCTCATTGTTGGAAGTCTCCTTGTCAGTTTGTTGGTAACACCTGGCGATTGTTTAAGGTGTTTGACCTGTTGATTGTGAGTGGGAAATACGACATAGGGGTATCCGACATAGTTGAGCATTATGTTGTGAGGCGATCTGGTAATTTGAACTTTAGTTTACAAATGATGACAACGCGTTCTGCTGTGATCGACGGTGTAAGCAACGAGGCCTGGACGAAGAGGCTGTTGCTGCTAGTTGGCAACTACTATGCTAACGGATGTAGGTTGCAAACTACGATTTGTAACATATCCGGTGGGTAGGAATATTTTTCTTTTGTCGCTGTACTTAACGATTGATAGTTATTCTAACAGGCCCATGTTTTTGCTTTGTCTGTAGATTTTTCTGTGAAGACGCGAACTGATCGTGGGGAGATAGAGAGGTTCGCGCGGCTGACTCGAGCAGAAAAACAAGCGAAGTTGCCCAAGGTTGCTCATTTCTTTGTGGAAAGGGGTGGGCCTGCGATCCGGGAAAAAAGAAAAGCTCAAAAAGACCGAGCTCGAGGTCAGACAAGGCGAGAGGTGATGGAGACGCGTATGAGTGACTTGGTAACGCGGGAAGATAGGAATCGGGCTCATGGCGGCGCGAGGCGACCTGCTAGAGGTGGTGCCTCAGGGGCTGGTGGGTCGAGCTCCCGACCTGAAGGGGGTTCGATCGATGCTCCTGTAGAGTTGGAGACGGTGGTCTTCAACCCTCGTGCAAGGAGCAGGTCGGAGAAGAGACGACGTGATGCCTCTGAGCAAGACGTTGTCCGAGTTACGAAAGTAGCGCGGCACGCTCTTGGGGAAAGCTCCAGCGCAGGGGGCGGTTCTGATGGTGGTCCGGCTGGGGCTACGGTTGCTCGCCGGAGTTGGGCGCGACTGGAGCAGGTCATGGACTTGGCCACTTTTGGGGCGGGACCTAGTCCGTCTCGATGGGGGCGTTAACCCAGTCCGCTGGCGAAAGTGAAGGCTCCCCGTAAGGCGAGTGGAAAAGCTGTTGTGGTTGCTGACGACCTAGAGGCACAGTTTGTGTATCTGGACGACCATGGGGCGCAACAAACTATGAAGCGAAGTGATTATAGCTTCAGGTCGAGTAAGGTATCGGCATGTCTGTTAGAACAGATAGCTCTGGATGGCAACCGTAGGGAGCTGGATGAGAAAGGGCTAGCTGATAACCTGAAGCGAATGGAAATTGCACAATGTTTGGTATGCGGGTTTTTCTTCTTTTGATGTAACTGTTCACCTATACACGCTGCTATGATTTGGTTATTAATAATATGTGTGTAATTGCAACTGGTAAGTGGGTTTCAAAAGTTGAAGGAAATTGCTCAGTTCGCGGAGGCAGATAGAGAAGTTGTGGTGAAGCTGTCTGACGAGCTAAAAAATGTTCAGGAGGCCGCGAAGATGGAACGCGAGGAACTGGAAGACCTGAAGAAAACACATCAAGCTCTGAGTCTGGCCAAGATGCTAAAAGATATCGAAGCAGAAGAGCTGAGGCAAAAACTACAGGGAGCTGAAGAGAATGTTCTGGCAGCGACTGTGGAAATTGGAAGGCTGAACGATTATGCCTTACACTGCAAGAAGGTTGCTCAGGACGCCACAAAGGCCTATGATGACTTGGATGCTGATTTTGTGGAGCTGGAAGTGGACTATAAGGCTTTGAAGGTGGAGCAAGCACGCTGGATGTCTCGTACCTCAGTGGAACAAGTGGAAAGAGATGTTGGTGGCGTTCACTTGCTTCTTCAGTGATCATTCCAGAAGCCGTGGTACTGCGAGCTGAAGCTGCTGCGTCTGATGTGCTAATGAGTTTGAACTTTGATGGAGTTTCGGTTGTGGTGGATGGGAGGGATGCTGAAATTGATGAATTGCTCATGCCTGGAGAATTAACTGTTGTGCCTAGAGAGGACGAGCTGTAAATTTGTTTTGTTATGCTGTCAGCTTATAAGATGTGATACAATAGAATTTGGTTTCCCTCGGTAACCCGGCGATTCGTCTTCTTGTGTTTATGTGCTATTACTGTGAACGATCTGGTACCCCATTCTGGTTTGGGGTAACCATGTGATGACGAAGATTATTTAGCCGGGTTGGATTTCCTGAGTAGTCTCAGCAACTCGGTTAAAGAACGAATGGTAGTTCAGGTCTGTTAGAACAGGTCGTTGTATGCTTATATGCCATGTTTATTGTTTGTTTCTCAACTATGCGTGTGTGCCGCTTGCTTGATTATGTTTACGAATGATGATACTGCTATAACTATGCATGGCTGTTGTGCTGCGGTGATAACTGCGTTGCCAATAACTGGTAAGCTTGTATGAGCGTCCTGTTGTTAACTTGTCTTCAGCTGTTTGGTGACGCTCGGAATGATGCCACCAAATCGCTGGGCTCTCGTACATAGAGCAGGATGAATTGTGTTGTGTTCAGTGCTGCAGATAGCAGTATTCCCTCATATGCGTGACACATGTAAGAAAACGAGCGGTTCAAAGGACATAATGATGGCGGGCAGATGGCGTTTGGCGTCTCAAGGTAACTATGAGGCGCTTAGGGAAAAGACGTTTTATATTAAATAAACTGTTCGCAGAACACCCAAAAGGCATTTGCTTGGCTTCTTGTCTTAGCTCTTCTCTGCCCTATCGCTCTGCCCTACCCTCGTCGCTGCTTCTACAGGTACGTTTATTTTCTGTTGTGAGTGCTACTCCGTTGAGAAGGATTTGGTGTATAACTGTAACTCATTCAGTAGTATCTCTGTTCCTAGGTCTGACAATGGCAAGGTGTCGCCCATATGTGAGAGGAGAAGGGAGTATGAGGGAGATGTCACCTCTGATAATGGAAGAGATGAAATTTGATCCTCATGTGCATGGTGATAGTGGTAAGAGGAAGGTTACTGCTGTAGGAGCCAAGGGTCACAAACGACCTAGGAGAGCTAGTCGTCCAGTTGGCTGCATTGTGTTTAGGTCGCCACAGCGGGCAGGCGAAACTGCTTGTCATGCTGCGGAGCATAGCGACCTGGGGCAAGGTCGCCAAGTCGGTGGTGAGAGTTCGTCCCCGCGAGGTGGGGATGTGGGGAGCAAATTCTACTACATGGGGAAGACGGGGAAGAAGCGAATGGTGAAACGCTCGGACTATAGCTTCCACTCGGCACCCATAGCAACTAGCGTTCTGAAGGGGATCGTATTGGATGGTGACAAGGCAGAGGTGAAAGATGAGGACATGGAGACGCTGTTGGGGACGATGGACATGGCCACTTGTTTGGTGAGTTTCTGAGACGCTAAGTTGTTGCATCGGTTTCCAGGGCAATCTGCCCTTTAACTTCGTTCATGCAGTTTCTTGCAGGGTAT
The DNA here is from genome assembly GCF_015680905.1 of Coptis chinensis. NCBI lineage: Eukaryota > Viridiplantae > Streptophyta > Magnoliopsida > Ranunculales > Ranunculaceae > Coptis > Coptis chinensis. The sequence continues at coordinate 88,454,427 of NC_141456.1, forward strand.
GATAAATTGAAAGATGTTGTGCAAAACACCGAGACTGATGATAACCCTCACGTCGAGCTGGGGTGTATGCGAGCTGCGTGGGGGGCTGACAAGAGGAAGTTAGAAGTGATGACCACCAAGTACCGTAATGTTCTTTGCCGAATCTTTGCCGCATTAGTGACCGATATGACCGAGCTTGAAAGGGAATTAGCCGGGCGGTGAGTGCTTATGCTAAAAATGCCAAAAGGTGGCGCCAGCAGGTAGGCGATACCGCAGCCCGTGGTCGCATATGCCGCTCTGGACGAGAAGTATGATGCCCTGAAGAAAGCGACTGCAAGCGAGGAATATGGGGGTATGCGCGTGATGCTGAGATCTGCGCGGCACACTTCTTCTACTAGCGCGGCACCAGAAGATAAGCATATCTTGACTGATATTTGATGATGCAATATACCTTTGTCCAAGTCAGCGAAATATTGTAAGTATTGTTTGCGTTCTCCTCTCTTATATGAGAGTTAACAATAGAGTTGTGTCTTCAGGCTTGCCTGAGCAGTTCGCCCTTTTGGTACAAAGAACTGGTTTCCACGGAAGTGGCAGTTCGATACTTTGTTAAATTTGTAATAGACACCAATCTGGATTTTTTGGGTAATCCCAGCAGATCAGTGGATGTAATTGCTGTGGCGGTTGGTCACATATTGCTACTGGTTGTGCTCAGAATGCATGTTTCTGCTTACTTGTTTATAGCTAGCATCCTGCTTATTATGCATGTGGCTTGAAATAATTGAGGAGCTTGAGATTTAGTTTAGAAACATGATTTGCCTGTGATTAGCGCTGTCTTTCTTGTTTATCATGTTATAAGAGAAGAGACGTTAGGAGTATGCTAGATAATCTGAGTCTAGAACTAAGAGCTCTTCCCTAAGTGTATTGCGTTGAGTCTTAGAAGTAAGACTCAAAGGAATGCTCTGTTCAGCCAGAGCGTGTGGGCTTGTATAAACGTGACGCTCATGGAGAACGCTTTCGTATGGTCGACTCTAGGAGTATAGGATCGTCGACGAACGAGGCTCTGGGGGTTGTAGAGCCTGCGAGCTCCATAGAGCTATCTGATCATGGAGAGCGTTCTCGTTTAGTCGATCCTAGAAAGATAGGTCCTCGACGTGATAAGAATTGGAGATGCTATGGAGCCTGTAAGCTCCAAAAAGCTGTCTGCTCACGGAGAGCGTTCTCGTTTAGTCGATCCTAGAAAGATAGGTCCTCAACGTGACAAGAATTGGAGAGGCTATGGAGCCTGTAAGCTCCAGAGAACTGTCTGCTCACGGAGAGCGTTCTCGTTTAGTCGATCCTAGAAAGATAGGTCCTCGACGTGACAAGAATTGGAGAGGCTATGGAGCCCATGTAGCTCCGTGAGAGCCGCTCCGCGGGAGAGCATTCTCGTTTAGTCGATCCTAGAAAGATAGGTCCTCGACGTGACAAGAATTGGAGAGGCTATGGAGCCTGTAAGCTCCAGAGAGCTGTCTACTCACGGAGAGCATTCTCGTTTAGTCGATCCTAGAAAGATAGGTCCTCGACGTGACAAGAATTGGAGAGGCTATGGAGCTTGTAAGCTCCAGAGAGCTGTCTGCTCACGGAGAGCGTTCCTGTTTATGAGAGTGTATGGTTCGCTGAGCGTGTTGGATCTGGTAAGTATACTGGTCGTGCTTCTGATGCGAACTGTATGACTTTTTGATGCAAGTAAATGGAATACCTTGTACTAGGTAACATAAGAAATTTAACCTTGAACTTACAGTGCTTGGAAAAATGGAATATACAACAACAATGGTTTTATTGATAAAATCTTTTCAGCAGATAAGTATTCCAAGGGCGAGGTAACAATTTCCCCTCTTGAGTTTTTATCTAGTATGCTCCGTTGCCTACAACGCGTTCTACGATGTATGGGCCTTCCCATGTAGGGGCTAATTTGGAGTCGTCTTGCGTCTTTTTTAGCACTAGATCGCCAAGCTGGAAAGATCGAGGATGCACCCGTTTATTGTAGGAGTTCTTCAAAGTTTGCTGATAAGATGCGACTCTAATGGCGGCTAAGTCACGCCGTTCTTCTAGCAAATTGACCTCTCGTGCTAAAACAGAATCATTGTGTCCCGTCTCGACAAGCTCGGACCGAGTCATAGTGACTGTCAGCTCAGTGGAAATGATAGCTTCTGTGCCATAACACAAGGAGAATGGAGATTCGCCTATAATGGACCGAGCTGTGGTGCAATGAGCCTACAAGATGTTCTCCAACTGGTTCGACCATTCACTCTTGTTTTTTTCAATCTTTTTCTTCAAATTTTCTAAGATGGCCTTGTTGCTGGCTTCTGCTTGACCATTACTCTGAGTGTATTGTGGAGTAGAAAATGCATGAATTATCTTCCACTTGGCTAGAAATTCTTTGACTGTTCTGCCTTTGAATTGGGGTCCATTGTCCATCACTAGTGTATGTGGCAAACCAAATCTAGTGATGATGTGAGTCCAGATGAAGTTTCTGACATGTGATTCTTTGACATGTGCTAAAGGAATGGCCTCGACCCACTTAGTGAAATGGTCTGTTGCAGCTAAGACGAATAAAAAAACAGTGCTCTTCTGTGGGACGAATGGTCCCATGATGTCCATACCCCACATGTGAAATGGCCATGGGCTTGCTATATTGATCAGCCCGCGAGTGGGCTGAATGATGTTGTGGCCGAATGTTTGACATTTTAAGCACTTGAGGACGTATGCTTTGGCATCGATCTGCATACGGGGCCAAAAGTAGCCTTGGGAAATTGCCTTGTGGGCTAAAAAGCGACCTCCGGCATGGTTTCCGCATTCTCCTTCATGGATTTCGGCAAATATCAATTGGCCCTGCTCTGGAGTAATGCATCGCAAGTGTGGTCCACCAGCAGATTTCCTGAATAACTTATTGTGCAATAAGCAATAACGACGTGCTTGATATGGGATTTGCTTGGCTTTCGCACGTTCTGCAGGGAGCGTGCCATGGTGGATGTAGTCCATGATAGGCTGCATCCATGTCTGACTCAACTGATCTTCGGAGAGAGGGAACAGATCGGTTATAACTAGGGCATGCTCGACCTGGTACGCAGGTCGGTCGACTACTTCAATGAGGAGTTGTCGTGGAACGCAACTCGGTGTTTGAGTGGCTAAGTAAGCTAGACTGTCTGCGTGACGGTTCTCATCACGCAAAAAATGATGTATGGTAGATTTCTTAAAAGAAGGCAATAAATGATGAACGACCTGAAGATACTTCGAAAGATTACCTTCATGGGTAGTGTACTCTTTTGCAATCTGACGAACGACCAGTTGCGAATCACTAAAGACTTGAAGTTCTTGCACAATCGAAATGTGTGGCCATCACACGAAGGCCCATGATCAACGCCAGACTCAGCCTCGTTGTTGGAAGATGCAAAGTCGAGTCGAACTGACTTTTCGACCATAGTTCCATCGGGGGACACTAAGACGACCCCGATGCCACTCCCTCCAGGGTTGCTAGTGCCATCTACAAAGAGAGACCAGATTGATTTGACACGTTCCTTTGCGTCTGCGAGCTCCATTTTTGGTTCCCAATGTGGGTCCTCAATAGGGAAATCTGCTAGGAAATCGGGGACAACTTGACCTTTCTGAGAAGTGCGAGGTACAAACTCCATGTGGTGTTCGCCGAGTTCTTCGGCCCATACTGCCATACGAGTAGTCTTGTTTTCTTTGTGGAAGATCTTCTTCAAGGGGAGGTCGGTCCGTACTTTGATCGGATGTGCTTGAAAGTACGAACTGAATTTTCTTGCCGAATACACCAAAGCAAGTACAGCTCTTTCAAGAAAAAAATAATTCCTTTCAGCTGGCGTGAGCGTCTTACTTGTAAAGTAGATCGGTTTTTCTGAGTTGTGCTCCTCTTTGACGAGAACTGAGCTGATGGCGAAGTCTGATATTGCCAGATATAGCCCCAGTGTCTCTCCATCTATTGGTTTGGCTAAGACGGAAGGCGTAGTGAGGTATTCTTTGAGAGTGGCGAATGCTTGGTGGCATCGATCGTTCCATGAGAACTGCTCGCCTTTTTTGAGAAGTTATAGGAACGGGCGACATTTGTCTGACGCCCTACATATGAATCGGTTGAGTGCAGCGACCATGCCTGACAACTTCTGTATCTGCTTCTTTGTCTGTGGATCAGGCATGTCTAAGAACGCTCGGATTTGGTTTGGATTGGCTTCGATCCCTCGCTGTGACACCTGATATCCTAGAAACTTTCCAGAGGACGCTCCAAAGAGGCATTTCTCTGGGTTCAACTTCATTCGAGTGCGGCACAATCTGGAGAACGCTTGGTCAAGGTGACTGAGGTGGTCGCCTGCTTTCTTGCTTTTGACGACCATGTCGTCTATGTAAACCTCCATGGTCTCTCCTAACATGTCCTGGAACATGTCTGTTACCAGACGTTGATATGTCGCTCCAGCGTTCTTAAGGCCAAACGGGAGGACGTTGTAGCAATAAATTCCTTGCTCGGTAATGAACGAGGTCTTCTCTTGATCTTCCTCAGCGAGTGGGATTTGGTTGTATCCGCTGTACGCGTCCATGAAGGAGAGAAGTTCATACCCACAGTTCTGGTCGACAAGTCGGTCAATACGAGGTAGGGGAAAACTATCTTTTGGGGTTTTGTGATTGACATTCATGAAATCGACACATAGGCGAACTGTTCCATTCTTTTTAGGGACTGCGACAATGTTCGCGATCCAGTCTGGATAGTCGACCTTTCTGATGAAACCGACCTGCTTGAGTTTGTCGACCTCGTCGTTAATGGCTTTTTGAAACCGCAGGGATAAGCGGTGAGGTCGTTGGCGAACTGGTCTAGCATTGGGGTTTACATTTAATCTATGACATGCTACGTTAGGATCGATTCCGGGTACATCGATATACGACCAAACGAAAACTTCTTTATTCATGGCCAAAAAGTTTACAAGTTGGGCCTTGAATGTAGGGTCAAGGTTAGCCCCTACATATACAAACTTGGGATCATCATCAGTTCCTAAGTTCACTCGCTCTCTGTCGACCTATTGAGGTGTTGTCTTGGGTGGTGATGCTTCTTCATATGGTGATACTTTAGCAATCTGGGGGAGAGTGAAAGTAGTCGCCCGAGCTGGATCGGTGTCTTTGGTGACGAGAACAGGGGCTGGAATGGCCTCTGTGATCATGACAGCAAGGGCTGGAGTGACTACTGGAATTGAGATTTGTTGTGCGACACATGGCGGTGAGGCTATTGGAATGTTAACTGGTGGGGCAACAATAGTGGAGGTGACCTCTGGGGTCGTGACTGCTGTGTTGACAACAACTGACGCGACTTCTGGGATCCGTCCTGATGGATCGACAATGGTTGGGTTGACTTCTGGAGTGGAAACAGACGACTGCATCTTCTTACTAGAGCCCCCAGCGTGCTGTTTTGATGCGTTGGCTCTGACCTCGGCAAGCAGGTCGTTGGCCATGGTATAACTGGTGGGCTCGTTGCTTGTGTGGATTGGTCCACTGTTGATCCTACTTTCTGACAAGATTTGGTTACAATGATATGCTTCCAATTGATTGCTTCTCAGCTCCACCATTCCTCTGGGGCCTGGGAAACAGAGAACTTGATGCAATGTGGACAATACAGCTTGCATTTGGTGGATCCACCGTCGGCCTAGTATGGCATTATAGGATGACTTGATGTCTAGAACGCTGAAACGTGTATTGCAGCTGACTTTGTCCTCTTTAGACCCTACGGATACTGGAAGGATGATGTCACCAACAAGGTCGACCCTGGAGCCATTGAACCCATAAAAGGGAGCAATCGGATATATAAGAACTGACTTGGGTAAACTCATTTCTTGGACAGTGTGATAGAATAAAATGTTGCACCTAACTCCCCGATCGATCGGGATGCTTTTTCTCGTCGGTCGCTAATCTTGACGTGGACGCACCGCATCGTTAGAGGAAGGCGGACCTTGTTGAGGTCGGCCTCTATGAAAAAAATGATATCTCCGAATTGTGATCCGAGTGCTGCGAGCGCAGTCTTTGCCTGGGAAGTAAAATGATACACTTCCTGAAGAGCGCCGACACGACGTCTTTTCTCTCTGGATGAGGTGACGGAATCATCGGGGAAGGTAATCATGTGAATGGTTCTAGCATTGTCACAATCTGAGGAGTGTTGTTTCGCCGCGTGCGCGAACGGTCTGGGGCGCCCCTTCTAACCGCTGGGCGAGCTTGAAACTCTTGGTGGTGACGGCGAGGTGGAGATCGACTGCGTACTCGGCGAGCCATGAGTTTATGGCGCAAATCACCGTCAGGAATGTTGGTGTACTGTTTAATATGACCAGCTTCGACGAGGTTCTGGAGATAGTGCTTAAGCCCCCAGCATGCATTGGTTTCATGGCATTTTGCTTTGTGGAATGCGCAGTAGGGCTTGTCAGGTCGATCTATTGGCTGCCTCACATCTGGTCGGAAGTATGAGGCTCGCTAGATCTTGTCTAGTATGTAACTAGGGGAGCGTGTCAAGACAGTGAACTCTCTGTTGTTATCTTGCCGAAAGTACACGCCGCCGGTGCGCCACACTGATCGCTTTTGGCACGCGGGGTATGATCAGAGATCGCTGCCACCTCCTGGACCTCGGCTAAACCACTGGACTTCAAACTTTCTTGCAACTTGATATACTTGTCGGCATCGCATACGGACGACAAACGTTTACGGGCTCTTTCATCAATGATCTGGAGAGGTCGGTATTACGCACTCGACAGGCGTTAGAAAATGCCAGTGTGGCAAAAGACTCTTTTAGTCCGCTTTCCATACACAACAGTTCAGCCTTGAACCGTCCTAAGAATTGGTGAATGGTTTCATCTTCCCTGAATGAGAGCTGGAACAGCGAATCAAGATCCGCTTCTTCTTTCATTTATTGTACGTATTGGCTAGCAAACGGTCGAAAGCGCTTCAAAAGTTTTAATAGAATCAGTTCAAGAGAGAAGAACCAATCAAGTCGCCATCCTTCCTCGACCGGCCGGAAATAGTCGACAGTGAAGATGATCAAACTCAGGAGAACTATAGAGGGCCAGACTTTGAATGTACCGAGCCACATCTTTGACCGGGGCATGTCTTTGCCATCATACATTGGGAAGCGTGGCTGGATAAAATCTTGAGGAGAGGGTTTATTGATAACCTTAGCACTGAACGGAGACGCGCAGTATGTCTTGAACATCTTTTGAACAATCTGGGTCGCATCCTTTCTGACTGCACTCTAGCCTATTCTATGTGATAATTCTTTAATCTGTTGATTAACCTCGTTGATGCCGTTCTCCGCAACGTTACCGATTGGTTGCTATTGGTAAGCGTCTACTTGTGCTTTCGTAGCAAAGCATTTTCTTGCCTGAGCAAGGAAATGCTCTCGTTTGTTAAATCCAGCTGGTCTGCGAGGTTTTGAACTTTAGCTTCGAGGCTGACCATGCTTCGTGGGGTTTGAGAATTGTAGGTTTTTGAGTTGGATTAAGGTGATTTATCAAGGAATCGAAACCACAGACGGCGCCAATGTAAAGGGGTGTTTTGGTTTTCCTTTAGAAGTAGTGAAGAGAGAGGGGAATGGGTTGAGGTTTTTGGAGAGACCGAGTTCGCTGATGAGCGAGCTGCCTACGTATCCTCTCTTGGTTTTTCAGGAGAGAGAGAAATCAGGTCTCACGTAGTTCAAGTAGGTGGTATTTATAGGCTTGTGGAAGTGTCAATCTTAGAGACACGTGTGTCTCTTAGACACGTGTAAGGTGGAGATTGTGAATGAGTGTTGGGCTGGTTTTAGTATAAGTCGTGTGCTGATTGGGAGTTGGCGCGGTAGTCCCTATTTTCCGGTGGTGGAAAGTATAAGTAAGATTTTTGTAATGATTACCCCTGGTGGTGACTTTATCTGAGGGGTTCTGTCTCTGGCCGTTTGTTCGTACTGAGACATCTTTGTTCGTACCACCTACATGAAAGGAGCTGCTCACAGATCGGTCTTGAGGTCGGTGTCTTAGGTTCCCTCTTTGCTTGCATATGTCTTCACAATGGAGCTGCTCACAGATCGGTCTTGAAAGTCGATGTTCTGAGTTCGCTTATACTATGCTCGTATGCCTTTACAAGGGAGCTGCTCACAGATCGGTCTTGGAGGTCGATGTCCTGAGTTCGCTTATGCTTCACGCGTGCGTGATATTCCTTAATGAGGATATTACTCCCAAACAAGGTAAGTGAGATTCCATTATAGGTTGCCCCAAAGAATCACTGTTAGTTCGAAAAGAAAAAGAAAAAAATGCGTTACCATATCATGGCGTGGTTTGTACTGTGTGGCGTGCCATCGCTTCTTCTCTCCTGGACATCTAAGGTACGGCTCTCCCATCACTTTATTCTTCACTGGACGGTGGCAAGGTATGTTTATTCCTTCTTTGGTCCTGTTTATATAGGTTTGGTTGGACCGTCCAATTAGAAATAACATGTGATCTTGTTTGTTTAAGAAGTCGGTGGATTTTGTTTACAAAAAGTGAAAGTGTTCGTTTTGTCCGCTTTTGGTTTACTAAATAGAAACGTTTGTTTTTGGAAAAAGACAAAGTTGTTTGACCGTATAAAGATTCCTTCCCTTTTTTGAAACAGCTGTTCTAATTCAATTATTCGGTGCAAGCACCAGATAAGGAAGGTCGAATACCCCTTACCCATTTTGGCATAAGGTTCGGTCCTGTTCAACCAGGTTTGGACCCGTTTGATCCAGTTTTGACCAGTTTGACCCGGTTTTGACTAGGTTGAGTCGGTTTTGACCAGTTTTGACAATTGACCAAGTTTGAAAAAAATTAAAAAAAAACTTTCTAAGAAAAAAAAAAAAAAAAAAAAAAACTTTTAAAAAAAAATAAATAAAAAATGATGAATATTAGTACCATGGGGTTCTTACCCTCCAGTATGAGAAAATATTCATCAAATTTTGTTTTTCACTGCACTATTGGCAACCACTTGATCATTAATATCATTTCGGTAATTCCATTTGTGCAACATTAAAATTGTTCGCGAGAACAATGTCAATTTTACTGACAGCCTCACGGATGGATCAGCCTGAACTCATAGTGACAATCTTTTCCAATCCGAATACTTGAACGTAATTGATTGAACTTGAATATCATCATCCCTGTCATCCATCTTTCATCTCCAGCACATCTCTTATCTTCCCCAGCAGTGTTCGTCTGTGTCTTCTTCCTTCATCTTTAGAATCTTCCATCTCCAGTGGATCTTCTTGCTCTCCCCAGTGAGTCTTTCGTCAGTGTTTGGTTATCACAATTATATGAGAATCTTTAATCTAAGTCAAAATCATGAATGAATTGATCTATCCACTTGATTTCACTAGTTTTCCAAAATGAATTTGAAAATATTAGATTTCAAAAAAAAAAAATTGTTCATCATTTTCAGAAAATATTTTTCAATCAACCAATATCATGTTACGCGGTGTAAGTCCGTCCGATGCTTCCGCTAGCATTGTTATTTTGTCTTGTGGTATAAGTCCGTCCGATGCTTCCACAGATAATCCAGTTACCATGTTGCGTGGTATAAGTCCGTTCGATGCATCCACCAATATTCAATCATTTTTTAAGCCCTCACAAACAACTTGAAAAAAATTGAGGATTTCAAATATCCAGGGAAATGCCCTCTTTCAAAAATATTTTTCAAATGAATTTTCAAAAATTACATGAGATCTTTTGGCTGGAGCTTGGCAAAAATGGTTTGTCTCCATGGCTTTGCCTTTCAGTTGCAAGCAACCTCCGCCAAAGAGGGACAACTGTAGACACTCCATTTTTGCACCCTAGGCATAATTCATTCATGATTTTGCCTTGAATTAAATTTGATCATATAAGGTGATTTGCTTTCTAGAGTCTTCATTTCTACATCAATCTTATTTTAGCATCTTTAGGCTCTCCTCATCATATTCTAGCTATGGCTGAACTTTCGTTGCTTTCTGAGTTTTGAGATGAAAATGACCAAAATGCCCCTGTAACCCTTTGGAGCCCAAATCTCGTTTTTTCCACTCTTTCTTTGGATGAGATTATTTTATATTTAAATTTCCCTTGAAAAATCCTTCGAAATGGGTACAAGCTTTCCTAGGTTCCTTTTGGATTTCAGAAACCCTAATCTTGCCCTATCCCGTTTCAGCCCGTTGTGCGCACTGTTGAGTGCAACGTTTTTTTTTGAGTAAAATTTCGACCCAAGGGTATTTTTAAGAGTTCATGGACCTTTCTAATGGATTAATGAACAATTTTTGTGAAGAAGAGTTTGGCTAATTTTGACCCAGTCAAAGGGAATTTGCAGCATTGAAAATATGGTCAAAATGGGCTTTTTTGTGGATTTTGGACATGTGCTCGTGGGCTGTGGATCCAGCTCGAGTTGGACCTTTTCATTAGGGTTTCTAGCCCATTTTCAAGCCTCCAAAAACCAGAAGAACCTTCCTTATTTGTTTGATTTGATTTGTTCCCAAAAATCAAGAATATTCTAGAGAATATGCTATTTTGGAGCCATGTTTGGAAACCTTGGATTATGGGCTCATTGAGGACGTGTAGGGCTTGATTTTTTGCCCTAATCCATCTGAAGGATCTAAAGATCAAGGGCCAAGATCGCACCCCTTATCCCACCTCTTGAATCAAGAGCCAGATTTAGGAGGTGCAACCAGAAAGAGATCAAGCCATTGGATTTTTTTTCATCAACACTCAGCCATTGGATCAAACTCATTACCATATTTGAATCCACGCCCAAAAGCTATAAATATGGGTCTCATTCACCCATAAAAAGACATCTAGAGCAAGCCAGAGCTAGGAATTCGGAGTTAATAATCTGGACCTAGTTATTCAGAGCTAATAGCCTTCTTTTCTTCAGTGTTCTTCATTTTTTCTTTCTAGTTCTTCATTTTTAGCCTTCTTTTCTTCTCGTCGATCTTGAGTAGAAACTTCTTTTCACCAAAAGTTGTTTTTTCCTTAAATCACCTATTTCAATCCAAAAATCACAGTTGTCAATCCAAGATCAAGTTTATCATCAATCAATCAATCAATCTACAATCAAGTATGAGGCAACATTCCAAGCAAGGTGACATCTTTCTTTTCTTTTTTATTTCCTTTAGCATTGCATATTAGGTTATTTTTTTTAGTTTTATTATAGCATATAGTTATTTCCTTTTAAATAATTTAGTGAAGATCATCCAACTTGGTAGATTATTTTTCAAGCTTTCTTCGTTTGCCTATCTTAAAACTTTGCACCTCAATAAAAGTAAGGCTAGTTTTACCAGGCGAGAGTGGGTGCCTAACACCTTCCCACATCGTACCTTGACTCCCGAACCCAATAATCATCTAGTTTCGAGGGCTAGTCCTTCACATAGGTTTTACTCAACTTTTCCTTGATAAAGTTAGTGGCGACTCTAAAATCAATTGCATAGACCTAGGTACACATTTTATTGCATACACCTTCCCTTCGAAATTGTTGATGGCTTGCTACATGGCATCTGTCTTCTGGGATGGGTAGAACTTGTTCATAAACTTTGTTCTAAACTTCTCCCAGTTGTTGATTGAATTGATTGGCTGTGTAGTTAACCATTTGGATGCTTTACCTTAGAGTGAGAGTGGAAAAAGAATTAAGTTGATACTCTCATCCCTGATATTCTGTTTCTTGAAAGTTCTGAGGACTGATAGAAATTTGTTCATGTGAACATAAGGCTAAAAATTATCTGAATCGTTGAACTTTGGAAGCATAGAAATGATTGATGCTCTAAGATCAAACTGGTTAGCTTCTGTCTCTGGAAACACAATACTGTTGGGTGGGTCTCTAATGATTGGTGAATAGAAATTGTAGGGGTAATATTTTGTCAATGTCCTAAAGACACGTGGTGGAGTGAGATTACACCGAATGATCATTATTAGAAAGAGAATGGAGCATAATATAATGGCCCTAGAACTGATTTGGTAAGTTATAGTAAATTCCTACGAGTTCAAGACAGTTCCTTTAGTTAGACTAGTCAGTTCCGCAAAGTAGTTCGGGAACTGGGCAGGTCAGTTTCGGAATTGGCCCAGAACTTGATGACGACCTTGTACAACAGTATTTCAGTATTAGAAGGACTCTTGGATGTGTTTAGAATAGGTGTTCCATTTATAGCAGACTTCTAGGTCTAAAGGCTTATTATGGAAACCTAGTCCAACTATTTCTCCTTCTATGTGATAACTTCTATTATGATGTTGATCATATCTTGACAAGAAAATAGGAAACCCTAGCAAGAGGGTGGTTTCTTGGTAGCCAAGGAAACCTTATTATAGGGCCTTCCATAAGTTACTATATATAAGAGGTAGTAGTATGGGAATGGAGGACGGATCCCTAATGGCCAAGATATAGAGGCGGCACTCTGGAGGCCGACTTCTGGTCATCTCTTCTTTCCTACTCAGTATGCTATTCAGCCCCATAAAGAACTACGACGGACTTGATTCCTGAAAGAGGGTACGTAGGCAGCTACTTCATGGTTCAGTCCATATTATCAAACACTCCTATTAGTTTTGGGAGATACACTTTAAACTAGAACACGGTGTGAAGACATCAGCAGAAGATTGTGGGATACTTGGAAAATCCCCTACATCTTATGGCGTTACCTGTGGGGACAAGAAGATATTTGTGATTTTCTTGTTTGAAGCGTTAACCAACAATTTTTGGTGAATCTTTTTCGCTGAAAATATTCTTATTCAAGTATTAAGTAGTGGTGTGCATCGGATGCTTAAGAAAACAGATTTGTTAAGATTTGATATTTGCATCACAGCCACTATTTTTTGCTTGCTCTATTTATGTTTTGGGTTCCGCATTGTGGACGCTAGGCCACGCCGAAGCACTCTTGATGAAGAGCTATTGGTTATAGCTTTTACACTTAGTGTGGTGGCAAGTTTTTAGGCAGCCATGGTCACGCTCTTTGTTTGTAGTAAGGCTTATGCTTTCTCTGTACCTGTCGGTGTTTCACTTGACAGAGAAAACATGTACTGGACGTAAGCTTATTCGCTCTCTTTAGGCGGTAGTTTGGTGGTGGACACTGATTGTCCAGCCACATCTTCTTGCTATTAGTTGGTATCGTTGTGCATGAGATTTAAATTCTTGATATGAGAAGTCAGAAATTTGTATGCTTGATTTAAATTTTCTTTGTCTGATCCCAACGTAAAAAATGGTAGTGATCGGAAATTCCAAATCTTGCTAGATGAAGTTTCACCTTTTGGTTGTTTATGGTGTTGCTTTAGATCTGCTTAGGTTTAATAATCTATGATCTACAATTTGAAAATTTCTCTGTTACATCGTGTATTCGTATCAAAGGCGATCACGAATCTTTGAACTCACATGGCGATCAAGGTCATAAGTAAGAAGTTTATCTTATCAGTATAGAAGTCGGGGCAGTCCAAGAGAAGTGTTACAAATCTTAGAGACGTCTTCACGTCAATGTTTGGTAGGGGACTTATGCAGTCCGGCCACACTTATATGATACATCAATCTGGTAAAAGTGACTCATCAGCCATTGAGGGGTTTAACCCTTGATTGGTTTAAAGTCGAGCTTCACCTTTCGGTTGGTATCAATTCTTCAGAGTAAAAGTATCAAGTTGATTTACTTGAGGAAGCCTGGTTCAGTGTCTTCATTTGTGAACAGTTCCTGCTTGTGGTAATGCTCGAGAATGGAGTGGAAATGGAAGTGAGCCTTTCCTAACCTCATGGTTTGTATAACCTGGTGATGAAGGTGGCATGTGCTGAAGAAGCCTGCCAAGATTTTCATGTATAAGAGCTGATTGAGTGGTACTACCACATAGGGGGGTTGTTGCCAGACCACTACCTATCCTACGATAACTCAAGTTCTATCCAGTGTTTGGTGGGGGACCGGTGCAGTCCAGACACGTGATATTTTCTTAATTGGAGTAAGTTGAGATAAGTTTTGCTATTTTGGCCATAACTTTGGCTACGGTTGTCAGAATCACGCGTGTAACCCCAATTCAGAAAGATCTTGGCGGTGTGCACGCTGTTATTACTAAGTTAAGCTCTGTGGTCACCGTTTTCGAGGTCAAAATCCATTATTTTCCCTTCCAAATTCATCATTTTTATATTTTCTTTCCTTTTTACCGTTTCGGAAGTAAATCTGAGTTTGATTTGGGCTAGAGTTTTGGTAGATTACTTCTGTTATTATCTAGGTCATTATTTCTCAGCAACATGAAAAATCAAAACATGATAACTTTCATGAGATTGAGCTTGTGGTTGAAGTTGTCTCTTATGATCGGGAAGTGTTTCAACCACTTTCAGAGATGTATTGACTTTCTAGCTCTATGCTACACCGGGGGTGGTTGTTCAACCACTTCCGATTCTGGCAAGGGACAAGTTCTTCTCGTTGCTAGGATGTCATGTCCCATGAAAATCAGTGCACAAAATAGATAGATGTCTGTTGCGTATGTGATGATGGAGATTATATAACAACTTAATAAGTTCGTATTTAGTTTGCAAAAGGAATGGTGATGTCCAAGACATATTGAACTTTGAGCTTGTACAACACATGGCATTGCTGTGTTTACACAAAGCAAAACTTATTGTGTGGAATTTGGTTTAGTAGTATTGCCATAGTGGGCATGGTAGTCCAAGCTTTGAACCAACTTGGTAGGCCAATCATTCCCAACATTGGCTACAACTTGGTTTCTGGACATCATTAATTGGTGGGGAAAGGGGCACTCGCTGTCCATCCACGCACTAATAGCATGTTTATATTAGCTTCAATTGTGAAGACAACTTGGAGTAGCATGCTGCAATAACCCTAGCTAGTTTGCTGGTCTTGCTACAATGGGGATGGTTGTTCGACCACTTCCAATCTTGGAGACATCTTTACTTCAGTGTTTGGCGGGAACTGGTGCAGTCCCGCCATGCCTACATGGTATTTGATTTAGTATGGTGATTCGTCAACGACCTATGGAATTCAAGATTTCAGTGCTGGGATAGTTGAGTTTAACCTTATCGAAAGTGAGACGTTGTAAGGAATCGCCAGAAAGGGGTTTCTAAAGATGATCATGTAGGTTTGTCATCTTTGCCAGGCTTTAGTATGACACCAAGAACATTATATCACTCAGGGGGTGGTGAAACCACTCTATTAAGTTAAAAGCTCATGGAAAACTTTGGAATTTCTTGATTGAAATGGTTCATTCATGCACTTAGTTTCGACAAGCGCTAGCAAAAGTGCGATATCTTTTTGTGCAAAGCTCGATTTTGCAAGGGTTTTTTGACATTGGAAGAAGATTCTGCTAGCTCCCTCATGGTATATGGTGCAGCATCAACTTCTCTACTAGTTTGTAGAGGAGCTTAAATTCTTTTGTGCACTGCAGACTGAAGTTTTAATCTTGACAGTTTCGGCACGAGACAGAGAAACGGGCATATCTTCCTCTCTGCAGGTCGGTTTTGCATGTCATTTTTTGTGTTGGAAACTAGATTACAGTGTCTTTCCAGTGATATGAGGCACTACACTTAGTTCTTATGCATTTGGTTTAGTAACTTATATCTTTGGAAGGAAGTCACAAATTAGTAGTTTTGTGGAGGAACATGTATAACGCCCTCCCTTATGGTCCATTTTGTGAGCTGTTCCTTGCGTTAGAAACTGAGTCAATTACCTTTTTGAAGGTTCATATCACTACAAAAAGTTGTCCTTGTGATACATCAGGTTGGGTATGCAAGTTGTTGAATGTTTTAGAAGATAAACTCAGAACCTTTCCATTAGTATATGGGAAAATGTCTTGTTCTTTTGCAGCTTGTACAGAAATCTAGATGTTTAGATGAGTGTGAAGAAAACTAGGAGTCTAGCCAGTTTTGACACATCTTAAGGATATGGACACCTCTTTGTCTATTGATATCGGACCTGCAAGCCATTTGTTTCTAGTATGGAGCTGGTTATAATGCTCACAAAGGCGAATAGTTGCCTACCTATTGCACTGAGGTTGCAAACCAGCTCTAATCTATGTTCTTATGAATCGAGAATTATGATGGAACTGTTGGTCTTGGCTTCTTGACTTTCTTATGGAATGGGGGCAATTTCTATACTATCCGCCTAGACATAATAGACAACTTCACCCCCGCTCGGCCTAAGAAAAACTGGGGGTAAGTGTGTATCTTATCATTGTTGCTTACAACTTTGTTTTTGACAGGATTCTTAACATCGTCGCTTATAACTTTGCATAAGTTTTCCTTCGACCGACCAGTGAAGATTCTAACTCTAAAAGCATGCGACGCGTGACATCAAGAATTAATTGAACATGGTTGTTCACATGAAAAATTGAATCCAATGTCTATATTAAGTTATGGATAAGATCCTCGATGGAGTGTGCCTCTAGGAAGGGTAATCACTAGCATTGGATCGGTGAACTGAACGCCAGTTCGACCTGGATTTGACATGCTCACTAGCATTGGATTGGTGAACTGCATGCCAGTTCGACCTGGATCTGACATGCTTACTAGCATTGGATCGGTGAATTGCATGCCAGTTCGACCTGGATCTGACATGCTCACTAGCATTGGATTGGTGAATTGTATGCCAGTTCGACCTGGATCGGACATGCTCACAAGCATTGGATCGGTGAATTGCCAGTTCGACCTGGATCTGACATGCTCACTAGCATTGGATCGGTGAACTGCATGCCAGTTTGACTTGGATCTGACATGCTCACTAGCATTGGATCGGTGAACTGTATGCCAGTTCAACCTAGATCTGACATGCTCACTAGCATTGGATCGGTGAACTGCATGCCAGTTCGACCTAGATCTGACATGCTCACTAGCATTGGATCGGTGAACTGCATACCAGTTCGACCTGGATCTGACATGCTCACTAACATTGGATTGGTGAACTGCATACAAGTTTGACCTGGATCTGACATGCTCACTAGCATTAGATTGGTGAACTGCATACAAGTTTGACCTGGATCTAACATGCTCACTAGGATTGGATCGGCGAACTGCATACTTGTTCGACTGGATCTGACATGCTCACTAGCATTGGATCAGTGAACTGATGCCAGTTCGACTTGGATTTAGATGCTCAAATTCTTGATGGATTGCATTTCTTGGGGAGGTAATCATCAGCGTTTATTCGGTGAATTGTATGCCAGTTCAACCTAGAACTTGGAATCCTCTATGGGTTTAGCCTTTAGGGAAACAACCATCATTATTTGTTCAGTGTATTATATGCCAGTTCAACTTGGAACTAGAGATAGTGTTTCTTGGTGAACGAAGTAATGAGATTTCAATTAGTACTCCAGACATCACCCAAGGAGTTGCTAGGAAGTTTCAAGTTGGATCTAGAACCTAGCACGCAGTTGTAGCTTGGACCTGTGTCGGCATAACTGTGCTAAAGAAGACTCTGCCACTCTTGACTTAGTCAACAGTGTCATCCTCGATGGGTTAAGCCTTTAGTAAAAATGACCACACTATTTGTTTAGAAAATTGTATGCCATTTTGACTTGGAACCAAAGATAATGTTCCCAGGGACCCGAGATGTATGCCAGTTCCTTGTGTTCCTATGACGTCACCACCGAGGTTGCTAGGAAGACTTGGGTTGGATCCAAATCCTAGCACACAATCACTGGCCTAGACTTCTGTCGGCATGATTGTGCTGAGGAAGACTCCCCCACTGTTGTTCTAGCGATAACCTATTTATTTTTTTTAAATAAACAGGACCTATCGTTATTGAACACAGTGTCGTGCTTAAGGTACCAAGATACCGTCTTATAGAGATCCCATCCGATGTTGTTACTCTCCTACGATCGTGATCTCCACTATGGTTAAACACCACTATGGTTAAACATGATGGCTCCCAAGATGTCCTAATCAGATTTTGGTTATGCCTTTGTTTTACTAGTTCAGCCTTTTAGGATTACCTATATTGTTCCAAATAAACTTTGGGGGCATCAGAGGTAGAATATGCATATTAGTCCATGTTATGTCGTATAACAATGGAATTGTTTAAATGCATGCATAAATAAGCACAGAACTTAAGTGAGCTTAAGTGCTCAATCTGGTATATCCGATTGAAAAGTGGAGTCACGAGTGTATCCTAGAATAAGCTGTTTAACAGTTTAATCTGAGCATAGACACTAGGATATGGGCAACTTCAGAGAACTTGTTGCTCAAAGCCAGAGTTTGAGCTTAGTCCACGAATGGATTGGAGTTCACCTCATATGACCATTAGAGGTGTTAGTAACACTTATTCACTCAGAATTCAGACTAGTTATTGTTGGAGATCAAGATAACATGGATCTAAGCCAATCAAAATAAAGTTCTGAGGTGAAACACAGAATTCACAGGAGATCTCCTACCAAGAGTCACACCTCAGTGGTGTCAGCTTACTCTTGACAAGAGAGGGGGCATCTGTAGAGGTAATATTTCGTCAGTGTCCTAAAGACACGTGGTGGAGTGAGATTACACCGAATGATCATTATTAGAAAGAGAATGGAGCATAAGATAATGGCTCTAGAACTGATTTGGTAAGTTCTGGTCAATTCCTACGAGTTCAGGATAGTTCCTTTAGTTAGACTAGTCAGTTCTGCGAAGTAGTTCGGGAACTGGGCAGGTTAGTTCCGGAATTGGTCCAGAACTGGATGACGTCCTTGTACAGCAGTATTTTAGTATTATAAGGACTCTTGGACGTGTTTAAAATAGGTGTTCCATTTATATCAGACTTCTAGGTCTAAAGGATTATTATGGAAACCTAGTCCAACTATGTGATAACTTCTATTCTGATGTTGATCCTATCTTGACAAGAAAATAGGAAACCCTAGCAAGAGGATGGTTTCTTGGTTGCCAAGGAAACCTTATTCTAGGTCCTTCCATAGGTCACTATATATAGGAGGCAGCAGTATAGGAATGGAGGACGGATCCCTAATGGCCAAGATATAGAGGCGACTCTCTGGAGGCCGACTTCTAGTTATCTTTTCTTTCCCACTTAGTATGATATTCAACCCAATAAAGAACTACGACAGACTTGATTCCTGAAAGAGGATACATAGGCAGCCACTTCTGGGTTCAGTCCAGGCTCCCAGCCATGTTGGCTTCAGCCTTGTCAACAGGAAGTCGTGCAGCTTCCAGAACTCGAAGCGCGATATCAACTTCATTAATAGAGTGCTTGTTGGTAACAGGTAGTTCATCAGTTTGTCCCCAATGCCTCATATCCACAATCATCTCCCTTTCAGGGGAATCTGGAGATTTTGACGAGAAGGGAATGTCATCACTCACCCCCCTCCTATCACTGAATTGAGGAGGAGGGAGAGCGACAGTTACAACAGTTGTTTCAGCAATGCCCTTCCCCTTGTTGTTTGTTCAGAACTTGTGGAAAGATCTGGAACTGATAGGGGTATAACTACTTTCTCAAAACCAGAATGGGGAATAGTCACAGGAACCTTAAAAAGTGTTTTTTCACTAACTGAGAGAGGGTGAAACTTCATTTTCTTACCAGATAGGGCAACATCAGAAGCAAAAGCAGGATAAGTTCACTTCAGTTTATAATGGTTGGACGCACGCACTTCCCTTTTAAAATTACTAGCCGCCAGTAGTTCATGAGGCAGTTCAGGGACTCTCCCGCCAGTGATCACACAATCATCACTGACAGCAGGCTCCTAAACTGAGCCTAATGTCGCAGCATCGCTAGAGGCGGCCACAAAACTCTTCTCCTTAGGATTTCCTCTCCTTCTAGTAATCAAGGAGGAAGAAGTCCCACACCCTGATCCACAGGAGGAGGAAGTACGGTGCGCCCAGACTTCACAGTATTTATCCCAAAAAGGGAAAAGCCAGGGGCATGTCGCAGCAATTTTTCAGTAGACATGTTGAAATATTGAAAGAGACGGGTGGGATCAGGAACTATCACCCAAGGCATCCTCTATTCCTTGGGGATCTTCTTGATGAAGTCCACCGTAGCAACATCAGTTGTGGTTAGTTGATTCTGTAGGAACTGTTATGGTCGCATCGAATGCCTACGAATCGCGAAACACCATGCACAGCGGAATAAAGGTGTTCACGGTTTGGTTTAGGAATTCATACCTTTAGATCGGCTAAGATAACTCTGAGAATCCAAGATCTATGAATCAACAACCTCTTGATCTTCTGTTGTATTCCTATCCTTATAATGGATGTTGTGTGGGCAACGATCTTCCAACCTCTTCTTTCTCTCTTGGCCTCTCTCACTCACAAACTTAGAACCGATTTTGGATCTATCTTTTCTTGAGCAAAACCTAAGTTTTCCTTGTGTCAAAATATGGCCAGAGAAAGAGGTTTCTATTTATAGGCTACAACAGGGACCATGAGGAGAAATTAGGGTTAGGCCTCCAGAACACACGGCCCAAGTCCGTCAACAAATGGCTTATTCCACTAAAGGCCATTGTTGCACTACCGCCTTAATCATAAATTACGTGTTACATTTAAGGGTTCCATATTATATGCTTGTTGATCTCCCCGTGTTTAAGATATCGAATGCCCATTGATTAAGTCAAGTTACTAACCACTGCATTAATCAACTTCTTATTTCCTTGAGTAGTACCACTCAACCTTATTATCATGTCGGAATAAATCCACCTGCAGGGTTTACATGACAATCCTTATGAGCTCCTCAAAGGGACATCATCAACCCGACTTCTTGCTGGTCACGGATTCCTTCTATAACCAACAACACACCTTACATACAATGTCATTACCCAATCCATCGAGTTTGTTGATTAACAAATGAATCTCACTCATTGATGATTTAAAGCAATGTACAATGCACATAAGTGCCCGTTATTATATCCGGATTAAGAGGACAAGCATCCATAATAACAGAGGTGTTTGTTCTCTTATATAGTCAGTATAAAGAGAAACAACCTCACTTGGTCCTATTCAATACACACAAAGTGTACTAGTGTAATCTTGTAGTCAAGATAGACTAATACCAGATTATACTACAACCGTACCAATGGTTTGTCCAAATCCATCTAGGTTGTGAACGCTTACTTATACTTTATAAGGTACTGATAATATGATCTTCTGTGTGTCACCACATAGTATATCATCTACAACATAAAGTATTAAATGCATGCATATAACATATAACATATATAATATGCATAACATTTGCCCATATGATTCTCATTCAAAATATAAAGAATTAGAGTTAATACAAAAGTAATGCTTTTAGTATATAACCCTATTAGATTCCAGGGGGAAGAGTCATCTAAGGAATAATAGCAAAGAAATTTAGGCAAAAGACTCTTATATCAAATTATAAAGTTTATGAGTAAGAAGACTTACTGGTTGGAGCATGAGTGTGTTTTATGGGAACAAGAATTCCCATTGGCTCACCATCAGCATCAAAAAGACGAACATCCCACGCATCACCAAACAGACGAAGGTGGTGATCAGCCCAGTCTTCGTCACTCTACTTCCCCTCAAAAAAGACGATCGGAGAGTTCTTGTCTCTAGTCATGAGATAATAGTATGATTAGTCTCGAATACTCCGGACCTCATAAAAGTAACTAAACACCCAACGGTTCAGAGCGAATCCATGTCTCTTGGCAAGAAGGGTAGAATACGTGACAGTTCTATAAAACAGGGGTGTTGCCTGACCAAGAGCAAGATTGAAGTGAATAAGACACTCTCTCAGCAATGGGTGAAGAGGAAAAGTGAGTCCGGCCCTAAGTTGACCAATGGTGATGAGCGCCACTTCCTTATATGCCAACTCATCAGATAACCTCCCCCACTTTAGGCCGATATTCTCAGGGATGTGAAATTTCTCTATGATCAGTTCTAGGGAGGAAAGATCTCCGAAGTTTACAAGTTACCAGTTGGGATTCATGATCGGAAAAGAGAGAAAGTTTCAAGTTTTGGTTAAACCCTAACGGGAGATCAAAAGGTTCGATAAGCAGAAAAAAGTAGCAGAAGAGATAATGAGAGTTCTCTCACCAGATCTTTTTATATACAGATAAGATGGAAGGTTATGATTAGCCCAAGCATTGTGTCTTTTCAGGATGGAACTGCCATCATTACCTTTTTTCGGGAAACGGGCTGTTTGTTCGAGCCGTCTTTTCAGAGCCTTAATTAGTTGGATACGTCAGCAGTTCCAGTAACAGTTTTGGAAAAAGATTCTCGTGCCAAAAGCAGTGTCACTTCAAGTGCCCACGTGTTAGATGGCACGAGAAGGGGCATCTGTAGGGGGATTTCCCATCATTGAACAGATGACACGTGTATGGGAAATAACCTAAAACTATATATGTTCAGAATAGACGAGGACCATTGGATCAATTCCATGAATAAGTAATTTCGTGCTTAGCACAAGTGTTTAGTAAACATGTGCTAGGCACGTGGCTGATCGACTCTAAGTATGATAGTTATCCAAGTCGTTAGGAACTGATATAGAGAGTTCCTGAACATAAGGAAACTGAAGATGGAGATCTCTGATGATAAGGAAGGAATCGTGATGACTGATAAACGCTGATTTGTCGTTTTTGGTTTTATACTTAAGTCCGAGGTCCACAGTCCGAAGTCCGAAGTCTATAGACCAAAGTCCAAAGTCTGTATAGTCATCCGTTTAGTCAAGTTACCTTACTCACGTGGCTTTGGTAGGATAGGTCGAGTAAGGGATCGTCCAAACCTTAGGTCTCGGCAAGGTTCACAACTGGAATTACAAATTTTAGTGAGTAGGATTTTAGGTTTTATAGTTGGTTTAATCAAATTAACGGTAATGTAAATAATGTAAATTACTAACGGTGATTTCGATGAAAATAAACAAAGATAGAGAAACAGGGAGAGGGTTAATCATATTCATGCAAGAATTATTTTTTAACAGTTTATATTACCACATCACTACAACTCTAATTCATCTCGAGTTCATAGACAAATCCGAGACGACGTCGAGTATTGATCCCTAGTGAAACACGCACATCTCTGAGTCGCATCGCACTAGCATAAGGAGTTGAACTAATATTTCATCTCTGGAATATCATTTCAGCTCCTGGTTCGATTCTACATCAGCTGGACAAATTGGAGAGTCAGTTCCGACACTAGAGAGTCGCTACAGACATTTTGGGTGTCTCGTGAGATTGTTCTGGAGCGTCAGCATTCCAAATTTGTACAGTCTCAGTCATTTTGGGACCGGATGTCTAATCTACACGTATGTGAGGTCGTCCACCCATTCTCATGGCGAATCAACGACCTTCTAGAGTGGAATAGATTCTTATAACGATTCTATACTACACAATCAAGTTTTCATCAAGGCTTCATCAAACCCCTCTAATGGAGGTTTAGCCTTGCTTCATCAAACTATCATTTTCAATTGAATTAAAACTAGACATAATATAAAGATTTGAACTTTACTAATTTAACTACTCAAGAATTGAAATCCAAATTAATAACTAGGAAATGAATAGCAAACAATAATTGAAATTGGATCTAAACAAATTTAAATGACAAAATAGAAACTAACAAGAACTACTATTTTATTTATCTAATGAATGAAGAACAATGATTCAAATAATTCATCTAAAACAAGGAATGAAACTAATTAATTACTAATTGAAATTCAAAAACTAGATCTACAAGTTATTCTAATGGCTACTTTCTATTCTAAGCTATCTAACTATATCTTTTTTAAGAGCTAAGTCTTGTTTTATGTACAGCAGGAGACCAGATCCACAATTTCGTGCATGGGCTGAGGAGCCATATTTTGGGCCGAAAAATTGAGCCAAAAGCCCAATTTCTTTAGTCCACAGAGCCCGTTTCAGCTGGCTTTGACTTCAGCAGACTTTTTGTCCACTTTTGCTCCTCTGATTGGGTCAAAGCTTGGACCATTGGAAAGCTCTTTCCGAGCTGGTCCTTTTGACGTAAGGTAGGCCCAAATCCGAGGCTTCAGTCCAAAGATATAGTCTTCGGAAGTTCTGCTGACTTGTGTACTGTTTCTGCCCGTGTTGACTTTTCAGCTTTTGACTGGGCTTATATAAAGGCTTTGTCTCCTTGAATCTTGGCATTTATCACAGAACTTCTTAGCAACCAACCCTTTGCTCTTTTACATTGCCAAAGTGACACATTTATGCACATAATTGAGTTCCATGCCTGAAATACATAAAAGCACGTAATTAGCATTAACTCTTATTTATTACTCGCATAATTGGTCTAAAAGTAGTATTATGAAGGGGTTAAAGCTACAGTTTTGGGCTCTTATCAAACCACCCCCAAACAGTATTTTGCTTGTCCTCAAGCAAATATGAGAAATTAGCATAAGTTACCAAAAATGGAGTTCTAACTAATCTCGTTTCGCCGAGTGCGATTGCATTGACCATATGCAATAAGGCCTTAAACCACTAGGAATTCCCTAGAGGACGAGTTATAGCCTCGTGAGAGTTTTCCAGTGAAGGTACTCACAAACTTCATCTATACTACAACGACTTTAAATAACTATTGTTTCCTTTATCTATGTCTCAATTATCTCAGATATCTCACTAGCAATGAATACGAATAATCAAGTCGAAACCTAAGCTAATATATGCATAATAATCTATCATCTACTTAATAAAGATATATACAATGAGTAATACTATGAGATGAACTAGCAGTCCGCTTTTTGAAAACTCGAAATAGCGCCCTTAAGTAGGTCCTCACATAAATGTCAAGACAAAACCACTCGATTTTTCCTACTCAAGTTTTCATTTACTCCAAATGCCGGTGGGCACACTTTACCTTACAATCTCTATGACACACAAGGAAGTCGAAGTCGATCAAACACATCTGCCACTTATTATCACACTAACCTATTCCTAATTGAGTTAGAGGTCTTTATTAGGTGTTGCGGGGATTAGGAGATGGTTTTAAGAAGGAAGGAAATGGATATTCAAAAAGGACAAGTCTGAGATAATAGAGGCTTCATATTATGTAACTAGAGAAACCCTTGTTCTTTACTTTTGCTTTTACACTTTGTTTCCATCCTTAGCCATATTTTTCTTTTTTTCTTTAGGTTTTGACTCCTTTGATTCTATTTTTTTTTTGGAGTTCTAACTCTTTATTTTCTTTTATTTATTTGGATGGAAACTTCCTTTTCTTATCTGAAGCGACTAACGAATTCTTGATTTCAAAGGTTCTTCTCTTTTCTATTCTTCATCTCTATTCTCAGACTTATTCAAAGAATTGGGTAGGTTGATTTTTTTTTTTATTTTGTTTTGTTTTGTAATAGGGTAAAGGATTTGTGGTTTATGAAAGGCTAAAGAAAGGCTCATAGAGGCGACTAGCAGAAAATAATTCATAGGTTTGAATTTCTGGCTATATCGATCCAAAGAGGGCCTAAATTCTCGCTTAGGATATGGTATAGTAATCAAGCAAGTGGACGTGTGATTTCTCTATTCGGATTTTACTTCTCCCTTGTGTCATTTCTCAAATGTTTCACTCATATAAGGCTTTAGGCTATATTCTCACAGGATTTGTAGAATAAGTACTCTAGCTTAGGTTTCAGAACTTACTACCAACAATCATAGATACTCATGTAACATATTTATAGATAGATGCAAGGATTATTACCTACATATTAGCCTAAGTTTCTAAAAACTATTATAATGTAAAAGCTACGTGAGACTTCTAGATTATTGAGAGCATAGAGAAAGAAAACAATACCAATATTCCTAAGTGTATAGCATACTTTTTATTTATATTTTTAAAATTTTTGAATTTTTTTAGCTAGAAAACAAGTGCATATTATATATATCTATATCCTAACAGATGCCTTAATTACACGTGTTTCTATCCCCCAAACCAAGAAGCATGTTTTGTCCTCAAAGTATTTTAAATAAAGAGGGTAGGAAAATACCATTGAATCGCGTGAAATTCCAGAACATTTGCAAAACAAGGTTATAACATACAAATGTAGAAAAGAAAACTTACACAACTCTATAAGAGTTCCACCCGTAATGGGGTTAATGAGAAATAGATTGCTTTGGACATAAGCAGACACTAACTGAAATAAAAACTAATCTTAACTCCCGTTTAAACATTTTCCTCCTCATTTCCCTCTTCAAAGAGATGAGGTTCCTTCTCATCCTACCATGCCATGATAACTTGCCAAGCCTGCCGCCGTGTGTCGTCAACTTGTGCTAACCTGTCTAGTGTTACTATGTCTGAAAGGAGCAACCAAATGAGGCTGCACCTGCCATCCCGGCCAAGTCATTACTGGAAATGAGCGAACCACCCAATTGGTGGGTCTCATGACTTCAACCCTTTTCCAATCTGTGAACTGGGTACATAATTCAGGTAGACAACTGAGCATGATGCGGCAAACCAAACAGGCATAAGAAGATACTTATGTCGCATGCTTTGGGCTCTCTTAAGACTAGCCACTAATACTCGGGGAATGTCATATCGGTGACGTCCCTCAACTAAAGCAAGGAAGACGTCACCAGTAGTACTATTTGAAGAAGTAAACTGCCACTCCCCTAGAATATTCATTAGGATGAATAACATGGTGGTGCCTACATTTAGGGACAGGCTACCAAGGGCTATGTTGTAACGCCTTTGGTCCATTATAACGAAATACCCCTCCCCCATAATACTCATGGAAATATGTATAGTCATAGAGGTATGAATTATCGGTCATATATCCCCACGTGTGAATAGGATCAGGTATTGGTATTCCCGAAACTAATGCTACCACATACTTATTGAATTCTAGGGGTGTGTCATCAACAGTGACGGAGAATTCTTGTTCTCCATCCCTGGTTGCAATAGAACTTAACATTATTGTAAAAAAATTCAGTAAGCTTAGGTGAATACTAGGCGTCTTCACTTACCAGAAGATGCCTCCATCTGAATTGCATGATCCTCTCGCGGAACCAATGTCCATAAGACTCACTCCCCAACAAGTGTTCGAAAGACTGCTCCGATATTACTATAGGAGAAGTCATCACAAAACTACTCTCTAGAGCAGCTGCAACTATCCTGGAACAATCCTCGGAAAATTGGAAATTTTTGGTGCCCACAGTGGTCAGGGTGCAGGGTGTGCTCAAGGTATGCTTGGGATGGGCGCAGGTGCACTCTATTGAATTTCGAGTTCCAGGCACTTGGGCGCAGGGTGTGCTCACTTTTAGCCTGGGATGGGCGCGGGGTGCGCTCCGGATGAAAACTGGAATTCCAGTGTTTTGGGCGCAGATGGGGCTCAGGTTTGGGCTGGAGAGGGTGCGTCGCTACCGGGTAGAATTTCTCCGACTTTGGCCGGTGGCGCAGGGCGCCCACGGGTGCGGGGGAGAGCTGTTAGGCCAAAGTGCGAAGGAAAAATAAGGTAAAGTGGGAATGAAACGTGAGAGATGAATGTGAGATGTAGTTGGGGTTGTGAGTGTAGAATGAAGCAGTTTTTATAGGTTTTAAATTGCTAAACCGAATCGGGAATTTGCCAAAAAGCTTTAAGGCAATTTCAGGAAATAATAAAATTTCCAAAACCGAAAACGGAAACAACTCATATTCTTGATTCTAAAACAACCCTAATATCTTTTAGGTTGAATTTAGGATAGAAACTGCCTAACTCATCGAGATTTCATCCTACCACAATATCTATTTATAGCGATGCCCATATCGGCAATATTCTCAACCCTCACTCCAAAACAACTTCTTAAAATAGATGATCCTATAACGAATTATGCTAGCCTAAATAATACCACCCCCAAACAATTCGGGAAGGTGGGATTAATGATAAAAACAACACAAATTTTTTTGAAATTAACCAACTTATATTAAAATTGAATTCAAATAACATACAACAACCAAATTCAAATTTAATTACTAAACTAATCTTTTTACATCCGTAATAAATAAAAACAAATACAATAAAACAAATCAACTCATTAGATCCCTAAACCACTCGCTGCTAGTAGTGGAATGCGCTCATGAAGGAGATGGCTCTTGGGCTTCCGATGGGCCAGAGCCATCCGTCTTGCGACGACGACGCTCGTGCCTCACAGACTGCTCCTCCGAAGAAGAACCCCCCTGGGTTGGGAAGCGTGGAAGCATGTCGTCTCGGAACTGGCGCTGAGCTTCCATCTCGGCCCTTGTCTGTTCCCACCGATTATCCTCGCGCCGAGCACGAGTCTCGAAGTTATGATGTATGGTAGCCTGCCGAGTTCGGAGGTCTTCACAAATAGTATTGGGAGAATGTATGCCACGATGAATCACAGCCATGCGTTCTGCATCCGACCTACACCTCTCCAAGGCATCGGCATCAAAACATGCCGTGTCATCCTCATCCTCCGAGTCAGTCTCCTCGACTACCCTCTCTTCAGGCAACCTCCAAACTCTCTGGATACACTCCGTATAAATATGATGATTTCGGTGCTCCTTCAAGCAAATCCTATCAGACCTCGGAGTCGCTCTCAAGGTCATCATGATTTTCGTTACCAAAATAGTGAGAGGCGCAATACTCTTTCCAACTCCCCTAATCATGTTACGCAAAAACTCCAAAATACAGAACTCATACTTCTGCTCCTAGAGTATCCATAGAACGTGAAGGCAGTTCAGACCGATATCACTGACTTTCTCCTTCCCTATGACATTCCTACCAATCCACTGAGCTACAGCCAGCTTGTTGGTTCTGAGAGACGACTACGGAACACAATCCGAGCTCACATTGTAGTTCTCTTCCGCAACAGTCGCATTCATCAAAGGTTCTACATAAACCGGGAGTCCTGTAATTTGGCATCGAGATGGTGTCTAGGCGGAATGCCTAAAATCTCAGCCAACAACCCAGTAGTAACCTCTCTCCTCCTCCCAACCACTTTAACAAAAATTCGATTCCCATCCAACTCCCTCGTCCTATAAAACTCTCGGACCAAATCTTCGTGGTAAAAATCTTATGTCGAGTACCACAAACCCCACTCCAGTCTCTCCTAACCATCTCGCCACCGTAAAACGGCGTGAAGTGGTCAGCAGTAAAAGGGTGCTCCAGCAATATCCGACGTCTTTGAGCCATTAGAGTTTTTATAAGATGTGTGGGATTGAATAAAGTAGGGGGACTTGTTTTGAAACACCCTAACTAAAAATAATGGCAGGAGGCGCGGTGGTGGCGGTGGCAGTCGAAATTTTTGAATTTTCGGTAGTTTTTTGTTGTTTAAATTGGTGGAGGTGGTGGTGGGTGTAGTTAGGAGAAGATTTGGGGTGGGTTTTAGCATTGGGCGTGGGTGTATTTAGGTTTTTTTTTTTTTTAAATTTAGGTTAGGTTTTGAAGCTTTGTTGTTTGTTAATGGCAGTTTGTAGAATGAAACGCGACTGTTAGTGGAAGATGGAGACGCACGTGCGTGCGAGGTTGGGCCCAAGCCCACTTGATTTTCCGATTTTATTTTATTTTTTTTTTTTTTTATTTCGCGCAACTTCAAACTTAAATTGCCGCTTCGTTACCAGGCCGATTTTTGCGAATGAGGTTTGGAAATGATTAGGAGAGAATTTCCAATCCAATGATCCATAACACACTCTAGTTCGACCGTTGGTGACTTGTAAGAAGATGGAAAACACCTCGAAGTGCGTGCATAACATAAGTTATGCAAACGAATGAAATCTAATTTTATAGATAATGTCTACCCGAATCGGAATACGATTAAACGGCCTAAACAACACAAATGGAAAGTTGAACAATCCAGGACCGAAACCGAACACCCCACCCCCAAACAAATTTTTTTGACAACAGAGTTTAGAAAATTTGTTTTTTTTAAAAGTGGGTCTTTTAAAGTCGGATTCCCGAGACTTCTTAAATTACTAAGTTTGTGATTTTAACAATTTTTTATTTTTTATGAATTAAATTTAATATAAGAAAAACAAGAAGGCAATAAATGCATAATTCACACCATAGAGGGACATGAATCAAAAACCGAGAAAACATGCGAGAGTGGAAAAGGTGAATTATGTTAACCGTGGACTTAGGATTCGGTACTTACAGCCACACACTCCATAGGGGGAGCCCGGTTACCTGAATGGTACACTTACCAATATATGGAAATGAAAGGAAGTACACCAATGAAAAAGGTCAGTCCTCGTAGACAGGGTCCTGTAAAAGGACTTCCTCTACATCAGGGGACAATAGCTCGTGGAAATGTTTCAACCGTTGGCTATTAACTTGAAAGGTACTGTTGTCCTTGGGATTTACCAAGGTGATTGCCCTGTAAGTGGTGACTTCAACGACTTAAAAGGACCGCATTGGTTTTAATTTTCCCGAAAAAATATGTAGACGGAATTGTATAGTAAGACCTTTTGACCTACCACAAACTCTTTGGCGCTAAGATTTGCTTATCATGAACACGCTTTCATGTTAGCTTTATAATCCTTTGCATGATCATAAGAATCGCTACGGATTTCTTCAAGCTCATTCAATTGCAACTTGCGCTTGACACCCACCTCATCAAAATTAAAGTTAAGGCTTTTTATAGCCCACATAGCACGGTGCTCCAATTCAACGGGCAAATGACAAGGTTTCCCAAATACAAGTCTAAAGGGAGACATACCTATATGAGTTTTGAAAGCTGTCCTATATGCCCATAAGGCATCAGATAGACACTTCGACCAGTCTTTCCTATCAGGATTTATAGTTGTTTCTAAGACCTTTTTGATTTCCCTATTAGAAACTTCTACTTGTCCGCTAGTTTGTGGATGATACGAAGTTGCTACCTTATGTGTAACTCCATACTTCTTTACTAGAGATGCAACAACTCTGTTGCAAAATGTGTTCCTCCATCACTAATGATGGCTTTGGGAATGCCAAATCGACGAAAAATATACTCTTTTTTACTTAAAACACAACCGCCTTTATGGTCATTGCTACTCACGACAAGCCATGGCCTCTATCCATTTAGACACGTAGTCCACGGCAACTAGAATATAATTGAAACCCCATGAAATCAATGCCCCATATGTCAAAAATTTCTACCACCAGGATTGGATTCAATGGCATCATATTACGCTTTGTGATTCGCCCAAGTTGTTGGCAACGAATGCACGCCTTGCAATGCACTTGGGCATCTTTAAACAGAGTAGGCCAATAAAATCAACATTGTAGAATTTTAGCAGCTGTTTTCGTACCACTGAAATGGTCCCCACACTCTTTTTCATGGCAGAATGAGAGTACCTCATTATATTCCCATTGGGGAATACAACGACGAATAATCTGATCCGCACAATACTTAAAAAGGTAGGGCTCATCCCAGTAGTATAGCGTAACTCTGGCCAAAAACTTCTTACATTTATTTCTTAACTAGTGATAAGGAATAACATCAGACGCTAAATAATTCACAATGTCAGCTTTATACCATGGTGCGTAAAATATAGCATACAAATGCTCATCCGAAAAGAGTCCCAGATGGAGTCAATCACTTTTCATCGCCGCTTGGAGATAAGTGGTCGGCAACTACGTTTTTGACCCCTCGTTTGTCCTTTATTTCTAATGTGAATTTTTGAAGGAGAAGAATCTATCGGATCAATCTCTGCTTAGCATCCTTCTTAGCGAGAAGGTACCTAAGGGCTGCATGGTCCGTGTAAACTAGAGTCTTAGAACCAACCAAATAAGGACAAAACTTATCTAAAGCATAAACTACAGCTAAGAATTCTTTTTCAGTAGTTGTATAATTCCTTTAAGCATCGTTTAGAGTTTTACTAGCATAATAAATAACAGTGGATTTATTATCTAGTTTCTGTCCTAAGACAACACCAATTGCATAATCACTAGCATCATACATGAGTTCGAAAGGTTTAGACCAATCGGGAGGCTGTATAATGGGTGCGGAAGTTAAGGCGGCTTTTAAGGTTTCAAAAGCCTGTTTACAGTTAAAATTAAAATCAAAGATGGCATCCTTTACAAGCAGGTTAGTTAACGGCCTAGCTATTTTTGAAAAATCTTTGATAAAGCGCCTATAAAACCCTGCATGGCCTAGAAATGCTCTAATATCATGGACTGTCCGTGGTATAGGTAGAGTTGCTATCTTGTCTAGTTTGGCCTTATCAACTTCTATGCCATCACTAGATACAATGTGACCTAGTACTATGCCCTTTTTTACCATGAAATGACATTTTTCCCAGTTTAAGACCAGACTCCTCTCTTCACACCGTGTCAAAACCTTCGATAGGTTAGACAGACATTCAGTGAAAGAGTCTCCATAGATTGAAAAATCATCCATGAACACTTCCATGAAACGCTCTATCATGTCACTAAATATATGAAACATACACCGCTGGAAGGTACCAAGAGCATTACAAAGGCCAAAAGGCATTCGTTTATAGGCGTATGTTCCAAAAGGACATGTGAAGGTAGTCTTTTCTTGGTCATCAATATCAATAATAATTTGGAAATAGCTAGAGTAGCCATCCAAAAAATAATAAAAAGCATGACCAACTAGACGTTCAAGCATCTGATCTATAAAGGGTAAAGCAAAATGATCCTTTCGTGTCATGACATTTAAACGTCTGTAATCAATACAGATCCTCCATTTCATTGGACCATGTGTGGCAACATATTCACCCTTGGCATTACGTACCATGGTAATCCCCGATTTCTTTGAACTACATGAATGGGACTTTATTCGCTATCGAGATTGGGTATATGATACCCACATCAAGTAACTCAAAGACTTCTTCCCTGACCACTTCTTTCATGGCGGGGTTCAAGCGACGCTGAGGTTCGCGCGAAGTCTTTGTGTTATCCTCCAAATGGATACGGTGAGTGCACACATTAGGATCAATTCCCTTAATTTCGGATAGGGACCAACCAATCGTAGAACGATATTCCCTAATCACCCTGATTAAACGTGTCTCTTCCTCCTTAGATAACAGAGAAGATATAATTACCGGATGGCTACCATCCGGATCAAGTTAAATATATTTTAACTCAGGAGGAAGAGGTTTAAGTATTGGGGTGGTTGCTATGTCGATAAAAGCTTCTGGAGGGTCCTCATCTTGAGTAATGAATACTTGCTTAGGCAGCAGGTCTTCAAACTCTGTATATGGAACAACCGAAGGGTCTACGATTTGTGTAGACTCAAAGATGGTGTTGACTTCTTCTACGTAGGAGTCATCGACAAAATCTGAACTTCCAAAAGAAAGGAATTTATGCATATGGTTTTCTGGAAACGTGTTATTAAAGTAATCTTGAGCTAAGCTCTCGATCATGCTAACCTCTCCATCTATAGAAAAATCTGGTAACTGTTTCATCATTTTAAAAACATTTACCTCAACCGAAAGATGGCCAAAAGACAAGGACATCGAACCATTGTGGTAGTTTATAAGCACGTTGGCAGTTGCCAAGAATGGATGCCCTAAGATGATCGGAACAGAGTCATTAATGACTTCTGTATCAAGGATAACAAAATCAGCAGGATAGTAGAATTCCTGGACCTTAACTAGCACATTTTCAACCACGCCCTTAGGATACTTAATAGACCTATCCGCTAATTGTAACGTCATTTGAGTAGGTTGCATCTCTTGTAGACCTATTTGCTTATATAAATAATACGGGAGTAAGTCGACACTTGCCCCCAGGTCTAATAAAGTGGTGGTCGTGTGAGAATCTCCTAAGGTGCATTGTACAGTAGGACGACTAGGGTCCTTGTACTTCACAATTCCATTATATTCTATTAAAGTTGGAAATTGTTCAGTTAGAAAGGCGTCTTTAGGAATATTTGTCATACGCCTAGTAGTGCATAACTCCTTAAGAAACTTAGCGTGGTGAGGTAATTTTTTAATTGCTTCGAGAATCAGGCCCAAAACCCAATTCTTTCAGTCCAAAAAGGCCTTTTCAGCTGCAGTTGGCTTCAACAGACTTTTCGTCCACTTCTGCTCTTCTGATTGGATGAAGGCTTAGACCATTGGAAAGCTCTTTCCGAGACGGTCATTTTGACATAAGGTAGGCCCCATTCCGTGGTCTGAGTCCAAAGATACGGTCTTCGAAAGTTCTGCTGACTTTGTGTGATGTTTCTGCCCGCGTTGACTTTGACTTTTCAGCTTTGACCGGGCTTTAGAAAGGCTTTGTCTTCTTGAATCTTGGCCTTTAATCACTGAACTCCTTAGTAACCGACCTTTGCTCCTTTATCTCGCTAAAGTGGCACATAATGGACTTTGAAGCCTTAAATGAATAAAAACACGTAATCAGTGTTAACTCTTAATTAATACTCACATAATTGGTCTAAAAGTATGACTGTTACAGGGTTAAAACTACAATTTTGGGCTCTTATCATTAATCGTTAGATTCTTGAATACTTCCCTAATCTCATCGAAGTTTGTATCTCTGTTTAACATAGCTAATTTCTAGGGAAACGGTGGTTTCTCTCTATATTTAGCGTATGGTTCAACTGGATGTCGAACCTTTGTATTCTGTTTCTTAGGTTGTGGTTTAACTGGTACCTCTACAGGGGTAGGCTCTTCAGTTTCTATTATGGTATATAGTACAATCTCCGGTGTAGGGATAACTGGTGGTGTAACTATAGGCATAGTTACAGGCATAGTTACTTTGTTATCGACCACTCTGCCAGAACGGAGAGTGGTGATGGCATTTAGCTCACCTAAGTTTACATTTTCCGTACTAGTATTACCGTTTACCTCAAAGGCTGTGTTTGGTGTTTTAGGATTTGGTATCGCTTGTCTTGGAAACACACCTTTGGGTTGTACTTTCTCTTGAGCTAACTGCTGTAAGGAAAGTTGGATGGCTTCCAAAATCTGTTGTTGAGATTGGATAAAGGTATCAAAATGATCCGGTTGTGGAAGAGTGTTAGTTATAGGTTGTGTGATAGGAACTATGTCACGTTGATTATTAATGGGTGGATTTTGGTAGTTATTATTTACCGGAACGATACCTCTATTAGCATTATAATTATTATTGTTATAATTATTATAATTACCCTGACTTTGTCCTTGTCGTGGTGGAGCTTGGTTATAATTGTTTGCTTGCCTAACATTTTGATTATTAAACCCTGGAGGTGTTACTTGTTGATTATTTCTCCAACTGAAGTTGGGATATTGTCTCCAAGGGGTGTTTGGAATAGGAAAACTATTAATCGAGCAAACATTATCTTGTTGTGACTGTTGTTGTTCATAGGCGAAAGGACAATAGGAGTCGGGATGCTCTAGACTCAAACAGAAATTACATGGATTGGAGTTGACATTCATGACGGGGATAGGCGTTTGTTGAACAAAGATAGCCTCTACCTTTTTAGTTAGAGATTCGATTAAATTTTTAAGTTCCGGATCGGGTTTCATCTTAAACATACCGGCGGCTTTAATCATTTGTAGAAGAACCAGCGTAACGGAGAAATCGTCCACTACCCCCATTATTATTATGCTTAGTCTGATCTTCTAAAAATTTATAAGGCTCTGAGGCTCCCTTACTTAGGAAACTACCCTCATTCATAATGTCAAGCACCTCCTTGTGGTGGTGTAACAGTCCCTTGAAAAAGACACGAACTAGCGTGTCTTTTGCGAGGTTATGGTGTGGACACTCTATAAGTAGATTGGTGAAACAATTCCAAGCCTCTGAAAATGATTCATGAGGATTCTGTCTGAAGAAATGAATCTTGGAAAGCATTTCATCGATCTTCAGTGGTGGGTAAAAATGTTCCATGAATAGTTGAACAAGTTTAGCCCACGAGTCCACAGAATTTGGCGCTTGGGCAGTTAACCAAGACACCGCCTTTATCGGCTAAAGTGAAGGGAAATACCCTTAGTTTAATTTGTTCAGCACCAACCGTAGGATGGTGGAATGTAGTAAAGACTTGGTCAATCCGACGCATGTGTTGATATGGTTTTTCATGGTCTAACCCATGAAAAACGGGTAACAAATTAAATATATTTGGGGGAATTCGGAAATCCCCCACTGGGTCTGATAGAACGATGCAAGATTTAGGGTTATTGTTCAAGGCTTTGTAAAATTCTGAGAGAGGAGACTCTCTTTCTTCAGCCATAATTTCAGGTGTGGTGTGTGGTATGCTAGCTAGAGGTGTAGTGAGTGGTATACTAGATAGACGTGTTTGTTACCGTTGTCGGTTAATTATGTTAGGCATTTTTCTTTGGCCTGACCTTAATCTTATGCAAGGCTAAGACCAATATTAATGAAACACAACAACACTCCAAACAATCCTGATATGCTAGTATGAACCTATAACAGAAGATGCGAGGTGTGGAAGAAAAGAGTACCTGAAAACCTCCTTGCTTCGCTTATGAATAGCGTCTTGTTTACGCGTGCT
Organism: Coptis chinensis; assembly: GCF_015680905.1. Lineage (NCBI taxonomy): Eukaryota > Viridiplantae > Streptophyta > Magnoliopsida > Ranunculales > Ranunculaceae > Coptis > Coptis chinensis. The sequence goes on from NC_141456.1 coordinate 88,490,648, forward strand.
CAGTGTATATAACAAGTTAGAACACTGAAAATCTTGAAGAAATGAAAGTTTGAATCAAACCTGTGGAAATCGGGCAATTTCAGCGGAAAGCGGTCGGCGCTTCGAGAATAGGCCTAGGGTCAGTGGAGGTCGCTTCGAGTCAAAGCTGGAGTTCCAGTGTGGGCGCAGTCGCTTCGAGGCAAAAGTGGAATTCCAGCGTGTGGGTCGCTTCGTGTTTGGCCTTGGCAGGGCGCAGGTCGCGACTGAGCCAAAAGATGGAGTTCCCGGTGTTTGGGCGCAGGGTGCGCTCCAAGTTGGCTTGCCCAGGGTGCGGGTCGCGCTCCGAGTAATTTTTTCGAGAAAAATTTCATTGCTAAAACAGACAACCACAGTGAGAATCAAACAAGGGTGGGTGGGTTATGGGACTTTGAAAAACTATCAATTCTAAAGAAAATAATACTAAAGAGTATTAAGATGGCAGCGGCGCCATTTGATAATCGTAAAAAGATAGTTTTACTAATGAATAAAGCGATGAACTCTAAACGAAAGTAAAACTATAAATTGTTGTTTATACTAGACTTATCAAAGATATTTGTTTTCTACTCTCGAATCTATTGACGTAGAGTTAGAATAGAAGATTCGTTCCACTCCTAGTCCTTTAGCATTCAAGTTTTCTATAATTGATGGTCTATCCAAGGTCAATGAGAGATTTATGAAGGGAATTTATATTACGATGTGAATTCAAATAACAAGATACAAATAACGGAATGACGGAATGATAAGAGTTGAATCTAGATAAAGAATTAAGGGAATTTGATTCCACCTTGATTACCAACTTAATAAACTAGCATAGATTTGTTGTAAACCAATTCTTACGTTCTTACGGTAAGAATTGGTCGTTCTAATCCCTAATTATACATGGCATTTCTACCAATTCATAACTAGCATGTGAGGTCGTCCACCCATTCTCATGGCGAATCAACGACCTTCTAGAGTGGAATAGATTCTTACAACGATTCTAAACTACACAATCAAGTTTTCATTTTGGGCCCGCAGAGTGGGTCCACTTAGTATGTCCAGTGGCGGCGCTGATTTTGGCATTTTTACAACTTTCTGTCTTTGCGTAGAGTTCGTCGCCCTGGTCGCTCTGGCAATTTACTAGCCAACGCCGGCATCCAATTTTATTAGATGTGAGCTTCGGAAGTTTGCTGCGTCTTTATATGTGGACCCGTTCTGCACTGGTTTTGTTCTTTTGAAAACTTCGGCTCTAGGCAGGCTTTGTTGGGCTTCACTGGGGTTGAGTGGGGAACTTCAAATTTTCCAGTATTCTTGTACTTCGATGCATGTTTTATCATTATATTCATGTTAACTGTGGAAACCTGCAAAAGTACGAAAATATAAATATTACATGATTATTAAACACATAATCGACCAAAATGTTATGTCTCTCGGGGTTTAATATTACAGTTTTGGGTGCTTATCACACCACCCCCAAATAACACTTTGTTTGTCCTCAAGCAAAGAACAAACATTAAAATGATAAGTGGCCAAAAAATGTGTTGTCCTAAGCTAAGTCTCATTTAGCATAGTACGGTTGCATTGACCGTATGCAACAAGGCCTTGAAACTTGGAGCGATCTAAAAACGATTTTTAGAATAAGAAGTGTAGAGGGGAGAAGATGAAAGGAGTGCAATGTGAAGAATGTGCTGAACTAATTTATATAAGACAATTGAGCTGTTTTCTTACCGTTTTTAGATGCGATTTCATGACCGTTTTCTGACCGTTTTTATATGCGATTTCATGACCATTTTCTGGCCATTTTTAGATGCGATTTCATGACCGTTTTCTAACCGTTTTGCAAAATGTTGGTTTACGGTAAAATTTTGCCGTTAATTGTGACGTTAAAAATATATGTATATATTTTTATATATCTATATATATTTTTATTACTAATATTATTATATATGTTTCTACCTATATAATATAATATTGGAGATAACTAATATACTATTTAACAAGGCAGAGATTTTGGAGAATGTAGGAATTGACAGACATCCTAAGTTCGAAAATAAAAATGCAAACACGTAAATAAAATATCTGACATAATTAATATACAAGAATGGTGAAAATAAACCGCTCTCATCGAGAATCCTCGAGCGCGAGAAGAAGAACCGGGAGTCCTGCGACGTCGTGCGGGACGAGCTCTGTGGAGGCTAATCGCTCTGGATATCACCCGAGTATCCAACACCCGGCCTGAAATCGATCTTTGGCTTGCCATGAACATTCGCTGGAACTTGTTCTGGCGAGTAGTCATTTGGTCCTGAAATGCATTCATGGAAGCTCGCATTTCCTGTTGAAATTCGCCCATGCTGTCTGTGAGCGACCCGTGGCGAGTGGTCATATCCGTCCTTAACTCGCCCAAGGCATGTTTCATCGATACCTGGCAACTGTACATGTCTCTCATGCCACTATTCATAGCACGTAAGGCATCCATAGGGTGGCTCATCTTACTCATAGCAGTCTCATCAAAGTAGGGTGGGTGAGATGGGCCTACGTTAGCGTGCTCAGCAGCCATTGGTGTTGTGGGTTCCCAAGGGGCTAGTATGCATTTCTTAAAGACAAGCATATTCTCATATAGTGGTATAGGAAGTAGCGGGGTGGCAGACAGGAAACCCAAATTAATCATAACTTGCGTTACAAGAACGGCAAAAGGGGCTGACCTCAGAGTGACATGCGTAATAATATCAAAAAGAAAGGTAACTATGCAGAAGTTACCCTTTAAACTCTGGAGGATCCGAGAAGGTGGAGGAAAGTCTTGTTGATGTCCGAGGGCTTCGAGGTGCCAATGACGCTTCAATCCCAAACCATTGAGTCACGGCCCGGTTTCCGTCGCGACCGAAACCGATACGTGCATTTCCCATCTATGCTGTACTCTCCCTCAATTAGCGTGTCGAGCATTAGGTCGTAAGTCCGTGGGTACATGGACTGCTGCTGAGTCAGCACGTGGTCGACCAGAGGAATGCCCATGATCCCGGAGATCAAAACGGGTGTGACTTCGTGGCGCACACCGTCGACGGTAACGCAAAAATGGTCACCATTAAAGCTCCCATTGTCGTAAAATTTCATCACCAAATCCTTAGAATAAAGCCCACCATTAGCATATAACAAGTATTCCCATCCTCTAGAGTGAATTTCATTATCAAAGAATGGAGCGAACATCCCATTTTCGAATAAAGTTCCAAAATTTTTCTCCACACAAATTTGCCTATTTCCGGCCATTACTGCTCTTAGGGAGAGGCTGGCTATTGATTTATGATGAGGGGGAGAAATGGGACTTGCTGACATAAGGGAATTGGATTCAGAGCTGTAGGAGTCGCGCGCGAGACCTTGATATAACGTGGGCCTGTCTCGTGCGAGACTGAATCGAGAGGGGACAAGATCCGGATATTGGGGAAGACGAAATGTGTAATGGTGACGCGTGTTTTCGGGTTTGTCGAGTTTAAATGGATTGAGAATTCAAGATTTGGTTGGGCCCAAAAAATTTTCCCAAGCCCAAATCAAGCCTAAAGCCCGATTTAAGCCTAAAAATCTAAACGCTTACCCACGACTCGTTTGGACTCCAAATTGGATGAATGAGATATCGAAATGATCGGCATGAAAAATACCATCCAATTATATGAGTCATTCTCAAAGGTCACAAGAATTTTTTGAAAAGAAAGGAGGGGTGTTTTATTTATATACAAGGGAGATTACGTGAAACATACTGGATGTCCAAAAGAGTCAACATCTAAATTCATAGGAAACTGTCATGTTGGCTCTGGAGTGAACCCAATCCAGCCAGACTGTGGCTTTACCTTTATGTATTATGGGGTTAGGGGCAGGACGGTACCATCCTGGACTGTGCGAGCTACTTTCTAATAATATTGCCCTTATTACATACGGCTATCCTCAAACCGTCCCAAAGGGAACTCCAAGTAACCAATTCTAGGGGTTGGTCTGGTGGAATCCATTGCACGTTTGTGTTCCAAGTATGCAACATCCGAGGTTGAACACAAATCTCTATGTGCACAACTTAATGCACGGGAAATATGTTTATAAAAGGAAACAATATATACATATCTACAAGGTGAGTATTTTAACGTCAGATCATCAAGACGAATTGAGTCTTTTAATGTCAGATTCTAAAGACGTTTGTGAATCTTTTAATGTCAGATTCTCAAGACGATTCCCAACCCATGGGAGAAACGGCGCGGCGACGAAGATTATCCTGCATAGCTGGTGTCAGACAAAAGTATACCTTAAACTGGCTAGTATCGGATAGGAAGTCTAGACCTGGACAGAAGGGTGTTTGACAATGCATACACCATCCCATCTTTTGCGCACGTCGTTTACGAGCAAAAGTACAACGACCATTCCCTATTCGTGATGAGTGAGACTTACACCAAATGATTAGCTAAAGTTCGCGAGGCAGAGAGTAGAAAAGAGAAGAGAAGGAAGGAAGTGAAATTTTTGGTACCCATTGTTTACCGGCAGGCACGTTTGCTCGTTGTTGCAGAATACATTTACACTCAGTTCTAAAATAGAGTTTTTGTGGACTAAGGTTCTGGCGCTTGCAACCACACACTTTAAAGAACTTTTGAGATCATAAAATAGAAGACGGCCCGGCTACAAAAATGGCGTACCCTCTATAGAAACAAGATTGAGTACACCAAACAAAACATCTAGTCTATGTAGACCGGATCCTGAAGAAGAGTCTATTCAACATCTGGAGAGCGTAATTTGTGGTAATGTTTTAGGCGTTGTCCATTGACTTGAAATTCATTGGTATCTTGTGGATTAAGCAAAGAGATTGCCCTATAATGTGTCACAGCTGACACAATGAATGGACCAGACCATCGTGTTTTCAATTTACCAGGAAAAATGTGTAATCTAGAGTTGTACAGTAAAACCTTTTGGCTAATTTTAAAATTTTTACGCGAAATGTGCTTGTCGTGCACTCTTTTCATATTAGCTTTGTAGGATTCCAAGAGATCATAAGCATCACTCCGAATCTCCTCAAGCTCATTTAATTGCAGTTTTCACTTCTCGCCTGCCTCGTTGATATTGTAATTGAGGATTTTGATGGCCCAAAGGGCACGATGCTTAAGTTCAACTAGTAGATGACAAGGTTTTCCAAAAATAATGTGGTAAGGAGACATCCCTATAGGTGTCTTAAATGTTGTTCGGTATGCCCACAAGGCATCCGATAAGCGGAGAGACCAGTCTTTTCTTGATAGATTGAGAGTTTTTTCCAGAATGGACTTTATCTCTCTGTTGGAGACTTCCACTTGGCCACTCATTTGTGGGTGATATGGAGTAGCAACTTTGTGAGTAACTCCATATTTCTTCATTAAAAAGGCAAAAATTTTATGACAAAAATGTGTACCCCCATCACTGATGATAGCTTTGGGGACACCAAAACGAGAGAAAATGTTTTCTTTTACAAATTTAACGACAGTCTTATGGTCATTTGAGCGACATGCGAGTGCCTCAATCCATTTGGACACATAGTCCACAATGACTAGAATGTAGAGAAAACCTTGAGAAATAGGGAATGGTCCCATAAAATCAATGCCCCAAACATTAAAAATTTCCACAATCAAGATAGGATTTAGGGGCATCATATTGCGTTTTGTAATTCGACCTAGGTGCTGACAACGAATGCAAGCTATACAATGTTCGTGTGCATCGTGAAAAAGGGTAGGCTAGTAAAAACCACACTGTAACACTTTGGCCGCAGTTTTCTTTCCACTAAAATGACCTCCGCAAGATTGTTCATGGCAAAAGGATAATACGTCGGTGTGCTCCCAGTCGGGAATGCAGCGACGAATGAGTTGGTCGGAACAATACTTAAAGAGGTAGGGGTCATCCCAAAAATAATATTTTACAGTGGACAAGAACTTTTTACGATCGGGACGTGACCAAGAGGAAGGAACTTCCTCAGTAACTAGGTAGTTAACGATAACGATATCCACGTACCATGGAGAGGAGAAAATGGAGTACAAATATTCGTCTGGGAAGGAATCACAGATGGCTTCAGAATTACTATCAATGTCACCAACCAGCCTTGACAAATGGTCGGCCACGAAATTTTCGGTTCCTTTCTTGTCTTCGATTTCCAGGGTGAATTCTTGCAAGAGAAGGATCCAGCGGAACAGTCTCTGTTTCACGTCCTTTTTCGTGAGTAAGTACTGAAGTGCAGTATGGTCAATATATACGATAGTGGATGATCCAACTAGGTAAGGGCGAAACTTATCCAAAGCATAGACAACAGCTAGAAACTCTTTTTCAGTTGTTGTGTAATTTTTAGTTGTTGTGTAATTACAGTGTCATTAAGAGTTTTACTAGCGTAATAAATGGCAATGGGTTTGTCATCACGTCGTTGGCCTAGTACGGCGCCAATAGTAAAGTCACTAGCGTCACACATCAGTTCGAATGGTTTAGACCAATCAGGGGGTTGAATGATAAGAGTGGTAGTCAAGGAGGTTTTTAGAGTTTCGAAAGCTTGTTTGCAATTGTAATTGAAGTCGAATACTACATCCTTAAGCAGGAGATTGGTTAAGGGTTGAGCAACTTTAGAAAAATCCTGAATAAATCTCCAGTAAAATCCAGTATGGCCTAAAAAAGCACGGATATCACGAACTGTTCGTGGGAAAGGTAACGAAGCAATTTTACAATTTTAGCTTTATCAACCTCCATCCCATCTTTCAAAACAATATGACCTAGAACAGGTCCTTTGGTAACACTTTAGCAAGGTTGGATAGGCAGTCGTCAAAGGAATTTCCATAAATGGAAAAGTCGTCCATGAAGACTTCCATATAACGTTCCACCATATCACTGAAAATGTGAAGCATGCAGCGCTGGAAGGTGCCTGGGGCATTGCAAAGACCAAAAGACATTCGTCTGTATGCAAAGGTTCCAAATGGACATGTGAAAGTTGTCTTTTCTTGATTGGCGGGATCGATGACATTTGGAAGTAGCCGGAATAGCCATCAAGAAAACAGTAGTAAGCATGACCGGCTAAACGTTCTAGCATCTGGTCAATGAATGGAAGAGGGAAGTGATCTTTACGTGTTCTGGCATTAAGTTTGCGATAGTTAATGCAAATTCTCCATTTTAATGGAATGCTAGTGGAAATGCATTCACCATTTTCATTTTGTACAACTTGAATGCTGGACTTTTTAGGAACAACGTGGATAGGACTAACCCAGTCACTATCAGAGATAGGGTATATGATACCCACATCAAGTAAATGTAAAACTTTCTCTCTCACCACCTCTTTCATGACGGGGTTAAGGCGACATTGTGGTTCTCACGATGTCTTTGAGCCGTCATCCAGATGTATGCGATGCATGCATACACTAGGGTCTATTCCTTTGATATCATCTAAGGACCATCCGATATCGGAGTAATGTTCACGAATGACATGAATCAAATGTGCCTCTTCGTCGGTAGTCAAGTGAGAAGAAATTATTATAGGGTGACTACCATCTGGATCGAGATGCACGTATTTCAAATCAGAGGGTAGAGGTTTTAAATCAGGAGTTGGAGGATTGGGAATCAAGGACTCGTGAGGGGTCATCTCTTCAATGGAAAAGAGTGAGTCCGATTCTTCTGAATCAGTTAGCAACACAGCAGTAGGGTCAAATAGTGGTACCGACTTTAATAATGCGAGGACATCCTTAATGTATGAGTCATCGTCAAACTCAGGATTATCAAAAGAAAGAAATTAGTGTACCTCGTCTTCGAAAAAAGAGTTTGTGAAATAATCGTGTGCCAAACTATCAACCAAGCTAATCTCACCTTCCATTATAGGATCGGGAAATTGTTTTATTAATTTGAACACGTTGAGTTCGACAGAAAGATTCCCGAAAGACAATGTCATTGAACCGTCCGACAATTTATGAGAGCGTTAGCAGTTGTAACAAATGGACGTCCCAAGATGATAGGAATGGAGTCACAGGCCACTTCGGTATCTAGAATGACAAAATCAATGGGGTAGTAAAAATCTTGGACTTTGACTATGACGTTTTCTACTATGCCCTTTGGGTACTTGATTGAGCGATCCGCGAGTTGCAGAGTCATATTGGTAGGCTTTAATTCATGAAGACCTAACTGCTTAAATAAGTAGTAGGGAAGTAGGTTAACACTGGTGCCTAGGTCTAAAAGTACGATAGCGGCATACTTGTCGCTCAACGTGCATGGTATAGTTGGTCTACCTGGGTCTTTGTATTTAACCACACCATTGGTAGTAGTAATCGAGGGAAACTGCTCAGTGAGGAACGCTTGTTGAGCAATATTCATACGTCGTTTGGTGGTGCACATGTCTGTAGGAACTGTTATTTTCAGAACGAATATTTCTACAAACCACGAGAACCATGCGCAGCGGAATTAATAGGTTCTCACGATTTTGGATTAGAGAACATACCTTTTAGAATCGGCTAAAATGTAATCTTTGAGAATCAAAGCTTTATCAAATCCGAATTCAACCCCTTGATCTTCTGTTGTATTCCTTTAGAACAGATTGGACGTTGTGTGGGCAACGATCTACCAATCCCCTTCTTTCTCACAAAGCTAGATCCAATTTTTGGATCTATCTTTCCTTGCCTCTTTTTCTAATCTAGTGAATAGTGAATTTCGGCGAGAGAGAGAGTATTCTATTTATAGGCTACAACAGGGACCATGAGGAGAAATTAGGGTTGGGCCTCCTGACGGGCTTGGGCTTTCCATGTTCGCCCAGAACACACGACCCAAGTTTGTCAACAAATGACTTATTCCACTAAAGGCCATTGTTGCACTACCGCCCTAATCCTAAATTACGTGTCAACGCTTATGGGCTCCATATTATATGCTCGTTGATCTCCCCGTGTTTAAGATATCGAATGTCCGTTGATTAAGTCAAGTTACTGACAACTACTGTAACATCCGTATTTTTTAATACGTATTTTTATATTTATTAATTAATTAAATTATTTATTTTTAAATTAAATTCGTCGGACCGGACTCGGGATACGTGGGCCCGGTTTTGGGCCGAAGTTAGTGTTGGGCTTGGGTTTGGACCCAAGTATATAAAACACATTTTTCTAGAAAATAGGGTTCAGAGAAAAATAATATATTAAAAATGGAGGTTTGTTTGTTTGGAGGGTGGAGCACGGCGGTTCGACTCTGGGAGGATTATTCGGGGTTTTAATTCGTGAGTAGCTATTTTGCTATTTCACGGTTTATGGTTTTCCTATATCGAGTATACCGACTAAGGTTTCGCCTATTAATACCGCTCGTTATCTTGTTGTGTTGGAGTTCGTGTCTTTGTATTAGTCAACTTTGTTAAATTTCGTTTTCTGTAATCATCTTGTTGAACTGTGCCTTAAAACCTGCCGAAAAGCTCGACAGAGCGCTAATGGCGTCGGACAAATCGTCTGATGGATTCGATTAAACTTTTTTATATCTTTGTGATGTTAAATATTAATTGGTTGTTGATATATGATGAATGTCGGGTTTAGCATGGTCGATTGGTTCTTTGGGAGTGGTGGAAGCTTGGAGAGGCGTTAATGGCCGTGGTTGAAATTGTGTTTTGGGTTTGATTGGTTGGGGTGTTTTGTGGTGATGTGGGGATGTTGTTTAGTGTTAATTGTAGTGTGTGAGAGGCGTAGATGGGAGCTGAGCCGGCTTGCACCGAGCCATTAATGGCGGCGATAAACCTTTTAGATCTAGTTTGGAGGTAGGAGATGGAGTTAGCAAATCGAGGTGGAGCTTTCATTAAAGCTATAGGGGTTTTGATTTGGGTCAAAACCGCTAGGATGATGGAGGTGGACGAAGGTGGCGGAATTGAAAGCGGGTGGTGGCTGTTTGTTGGAGAAGATGACCGAAATTGGGCTTGGGCGAAGTTAGATCTTTGGGCCCTCAGTTGTTTTGGTTTAGGCCCGAGTCTATTTTAGATTGGTCGGGCGGATCGGTTCAATTAAACTTGGACCAATTTGGTTTAGTTGGTGGACCAGTTTAATTTAAAGCTTGGACCAGTTCTATTTTGTTTTGATTGGGCCGGTTTTCTCTTATTTGTGGACCAGTTCAATTTAAAGATTTTTGGACCGAACCACTTAACTGTTTTTGGGCGGTTTTTAATATAGCTTGGGACCAGTCCATTGGACTTAAAATAGATCTTTCTGGGTCTTTACATGTTTAGACTTTCGGGTTCTAAGGTTTGGGCTCGGCCAGTTGGGTCCGAACCATTACCTTGGTCATGAGCCCATGAGCCATGCACCTTTGACCTTAGCCATGAACCATGGCTATGACCCTGAACCTGTCGAACATGGAAACGACAGTTTGACTTTGACCAAGACCTGTTGACCTTTGACCATTGACCATTGACGGTTGATTTTGATTTTGACCGACCGTTGACTTTGACCGTTGACTAGGCAACGTTGACTTTTCTAGTTTTTCACACGTTTGTTTATATTCATTATCTAATTATGATTTGACGTGGGTAGTGTGTAAAAGCATATATATATTTGGGCTTTGATTGTGGATTGTAGACTCGTATAATTGTGCTATATTTTATGTTGTAAATGGTATGGACAAATTAAATGTGGAAATGCTGTGGAAGCTGATATAAATCTAGTTGTCATTATTTAATTAAGATTTGACGTGAGTAGTGTGTAAAGCATATATATGTTGGGATATATATATTAAGTGGAATAGTTTTAGAGACATAAATGTATAAATACTCTATTATTATATATGTGAGATGCTACTATGAGGTAGCATAGTATTGGTGAATATTTGCCCACGGGATTGTGGTGTAGTGCAATAATATATTGGCACGTGAAAGTATGAAAATGGTTGTGAGATATATTCGAGACATTTCTAAATATTGTGGCTTAGTGCAATAATGTATTTGACATGCATGTGATATAGTGAAACGTTTATGAGTCATAAATGTATGACACCGAATAAATTACGAACGAAAATCCTAGAACCCCTACTACCACTCACTCATGTGATCTGCCCCAGATATAAGATGTTGATATATAAGATGTTGATATATAAGATGTTGTATATATATGAGATGTTGATTGACCCATGTGTTGGGCAATCGTAGCCGAATAGTGGCTTGAGATATAAGATGTTGATATATAAGATGTTGATATATAAGATGTTGTATATATATGAGATGTTGATTGACCCATGTGTTGGGCAATCGTAGCCGAATAGTGTCTTGAGATATAAGATGTTGATATATAAGATGTTGATATATAAGATGTTGATATATAAGATGTTGTATATATATGAGATGTTGATTGACCCATGTGTTGGGCGATCGTAGCCGAATAGTGGCTTGAGATATAAGATGTTGATATATAAGATGTTGATATATATGAGATGTTGATTGACCCATGTGTTGGGCAATCGTAGCCGAATAGTGGCTTGAGATATAAGATGTTGATATATAAGATGTTGTATATATATGAGATGTTGATTGACCCATGTGTTGGGCAATCGTGGGCTTGAGATATAGATGCTTGAGATATAAGATGTTGAGATATAAGATGTTGATATATAAGATGTTGATATATTCCGTTCGCAAAATAGAACGAGATGCGCGATATTTTATGCCGAATAGTGACATTACTTACATAATGACTTCCGTGTGAGGATTTACCTGGTGTGCGGCATCCCGCTCAGGGTGGTTACGCACGGAGTGGTACATTATATAAGGGGAGGTATGTGGATGTACATGTTCGGCGTTGGGTAGCGATTGTGGTAGCCAGGGAAACTAGGTAAGACATAGATACGACGTGATTTTAGGGACACGCAAAGAAAGCCTGAAATAATCTAATTATGGTAATGTGTTGGTTAATGATGTATCTTTAGATAGATGATTGTATATGCTTGGCTGATTATAGTTTAGTTAGAACCTAAGGCGCCTCGATGGAGGAACTACATGCCTTATTTATTATGAGTATAGTTGGTTGTGTGGTTAGTGGGAAGTTAAGGCGCCTCAGTGGAGGAACTACTTGCCTAGATTATTGTACTTAAGGATGTTGTATTAGTCGTTGAACGTTAAGGCGCCTCGGTAGAGGAACTAACTGCCATATGGATTATGTATATATTTGTATAAGTATATGTTGTTTTTAGAGCTACTCACACCAAAGATTTTTATAATCTTGACCGATTTGCATGTTTGCTTATCGGTGTGTTCATTCAATGAACATAGTTGATAAGTTTTGACAGGTTTAGTGTTGAAGAAGAGTGGTTGTTCTTTGCTTGTGGTTTTGCGTTAGCGTTGCATCTCGGGATCTGTTTTGTTTTCCTTGAGGTGATATAGAATTTCGATCTAGACCATGTTTTTGTATTTCATTTGTAAATTTTAATAAGGAGTTATTGAAAAGAGATTTGTAACCTAATCTTATTTGTAAATTTTTGTAATGAAGAGGACATTTGTTTAATTGAAATTTTTATTGGTTTTTTTATTATCCGCATATTTGAAACTGTTTATGGGTTTTTGGAAGTTGAGAGTGCGTCACACCTCGGAAATCGAAGAGTCGGGGACAAATAATGTTTTTTCGAATTCTGTCGAAATTCGGGGTGTGACAGTTTGGTATCGGAGCATTTGGTTAGCTTAGACTTAGGTGAGTCTAGGTGATTCTCGGATCGTAGTTTATGGGTAGTGTTTAAGGAGTTTTATTTTCAAAACTATTTCCGCTAGTTGTTTTACTTTTACAAATAAAAGAAGAGATATAGAAATAAAGAGAGAGTCAATATTTTTTTGATTGGTTTGTATGTGTGATGTGTATATTTATATTAGTTACTCTGGTGGAATGGATAGTAAATGATTTTATTTTTCCTTATTATATGAGGAGTGGGTATTTGTGTAATATGTTAATTATTAATGGATTTGATCAAAATGATGTGTGCTGCTATAATGTTGTTTTATTGTTGGTGATCATTTTCACGTGGAGTATGGATTAAGTATGACCACATGTCTGTGAACTTTGTATTTGAGTGGTATGATATTATTCAAGAAATAATAAGATATTTAATCTATATTGAATGAGTTGTATTATCTGATGGCTTTGTGACGTACTGAGTAAGGAACTAATTGCCTCGGTGTTGGAGGAACTATCTCACTCACTTTCATTACTTTTAATGGATGAATAGTATTTTGAAGTATAAGAGATTAATTTGTTATATGTGATTAATTATAAATAGAAAGAATAATAAATAAAATATATGTGTATTCTTTTTTGAGGCGTGTATACTTTGCATTATACACGTGTATTCTTTGAGATGTGTATACTTGCGTATACACGCGTGTATTCTTTTGAGATGTGTATACTTGCATATACACATTTTTTTATATTATTGTATATAGGTGAACTATTACCGTGCGTATATGATTGATTAATATCGTTAAATTAGTTTCACATGATTTTTGCATATTCGAGTATTTATTCTGAATTGTTTTGTTTCAGTCTATATGATTTTGATAGATGAATATGAAATATTATTTTTTGGATACGTGCTATATTTGATCCAGTTGCAAGCATGAATTAGGATTCAAGGGTTGTTTTAAATTTAATATTTATGAGAGCATAACTAAAGTAAATATAAAGTTTTATTGTAGTATCAATGACATGAGTGACATTTTGTTTTAAGTGTGTTAAGACACTAATTTTCTTTTAGGCATGATAATGAAAACTCCATAATGTTTTATGCAGGGATGAACTTACCCCGTATTATTGATTAGTTAAGTAGAATATTATTTTTCCGTAGAGTTTGCTACGTGTCAAGAAACTGCATGCTAAAAAGATATGATATATTTGTCTTGTGTTTAAGTGACAGTAATAATTTGTTTTAATATAGACAGTTAAACTGTAATAGGTTTTGTAATGGCATGAGGATATATATTCGGGTATTATTTAAAATAATTAATATCCATGTTATCTTGTTTAAGTTTAATCAACGTGCATTCTTGTATAGGATCTAAGTTAATAACCAACGTATTTGTTCGTATAGCTTTACTTCTGAATCTCGGGACGAGATTCTTTTGAGATGTGTATAGCTGTAACACCCGTATTTTTTAATACGTATTTTTATATTTATTAATTAATTAAATTATTTATTTTCAAAATTCGTCGGACCGGACTCGGGATACGTGGGCCTGGTTTTGGGCCCGAGTCGGTGTTGGGCTTGGGTTTCGGACCCAAGTATATAAACACATTTTTCTAGAAAATAGGGTTCAGAGAAAAATAATATATTAAAAATGGAGGCTTGTTTGCTGGAGGGTGGAGCACGACGGTTCGGACTACGGAGGATTCGTCGGGTTTTAATTCAGGTGAGTAGCTATTTTGCTATTTCACCGGATTTATGGTTTTCCCTATATCAGAGTATACCGACTAAGGTTTCGGCCTATTAATACTGTTCGTTATACTGTTGTGTTGGAGTTCGTGTCTTTGTATTAGTCAACTTTGTTAAATTTCGTTTTCTGTAATCATACTGTTGAACTGTGCCTTAAAACTGTCGAAAGCTCGACAGAGCGCTAATGGCGTCGGACAAATCGTCCTGATGGATTCGATTAAACTTTTTTTTATATACTGTGATGTTAAATATTAATTGGTTGTTGATATATGATGAATGTCGGGTTTAGCATGGTCGATTGGGTGCTGGGGAGTGGTGGAAGCTTGGAGGCGTTAATGGCGCCGGTGGTTGGGCTGTGTTTTTTGGGTTTGATTGGTTGGGGATTTTGTGGTGATGTGGGGATGTTGTTTAGTGTTGATTGTAGTGTGTGAGGGCGGTAGATGGGAGCTGCCGAAGCTTGCACTGAGCCATTAATGGCGGCAGTAAACCTTTTAGATCTAGTTTGGAGGTAGGAGATGGAGTTAGCAAATCGAGGTGGAGCTTTCATTAAAGCTATAGGGGTTTTGATTTGGGTCAAAACCGCTAGGATGATGGAGGTGGACGACGGTGGCGGAATTCGAAATGGTGGTGGTCTTTGTTGGAAGATGACCGAACTTGGGCTTGGGCCGAGTTCAGTCTTTGGGCCCTGGTTGTTTTGGTTTAGGCCCGAGTCTATTTTAGATTGGTCGGGCCGGATCAGTTCAATTAAACTTGGACCAATTTGGTTTAGTTGGTGGACCAGTTTAATTTAAAGCTTGGACCAGTTCTATTTTGTTTTGATTGGGCCGGTTTTCTCTTATTTGTGGACCAGTTCAATTTAAAGATTTTTGGACCGAACCACTTAACTGTTTTGGGCCAGTTTTCTAATATAGCTTGGGACCAGTCCATTGGACTTAAAATAGATCTTTCTGGGTCTTTACACGTTTAGACTTTCGGGTTCTAAGGTTTGGGCTCGGCCAGTTGGGTCCAAACCATTACCTTGGTCATGAGCCCATGAGCCATGCACCTTTGACCTTAGCCATGAACCATGGCTATGACCCTGAACCTGTCGAACATGGAAACGACAGTTTGACTTTGACCAAGACCTGTTGACCTTTGACCATTGACGGTTGATTTTGATTTTGACCGGTGACCGTTGACTTTGACCGTTGACTAGGCAACGTTGACTTTTCTAGTTTTTCACACGTTTGTTTATATTCATTATCTAATTATGATTTGACGTGGGTAGTGTGTAAAGCATATATATATTGGGCTTTGATTGTGGATTGTATTTGTATATAATTGTGCTATATTTTATGTTGTAAATGGTATGGACAAATTAAATGTGGAAATGCCGGAAAGTTTGATATAAATCTAGTTGTCATTATTTAATTAAGATTTGACGTGAGTAGTGTGTAAAGCATATATATGTTGGGATATATATATTAAGTGGAATAGTTTTAGAGACATAAATGTATAAATACTCCATTATTATATATGTGAGATGCTACTATGAGGTAGCATAGTATTGGTGAATATTTGCCCACGGGAGTGTGGTGTAGTGCAATAATATATTGGCACGTGAAAGTATGAAAATGGTTATGAGATATATTCAAGACATTTCTAAATATTGTGGCTTAGTGCAATAATGTATTTGACATGCACGTGATATAGTGAAACGTTTATGAGTCATAAATGTATGACACCTGAATAAATTACGTAACCAAAATCCTAGAACCTGACTACCACAACTCATGTGATCTGCCCTGTGTGGGCGTACTTGAGATATAAGATGTTGATATATAAGATGTTGTATATATATGAGATGTTGATTGACCCATGTGTTGGGCAATCGTAGCCGAATAGTGGCTTGAGATATAAGATGTTGATATATAAGATGTTGATATATAAGATGTTGTATATATATGAGATGTTGATTGACCCATGTGTTGGGCAATCGTAGCCGAATAGTGGCTTGAGATATAAGATGTTGATATATAAGATGTTGATATATAAGATGTTGTATATATATGAGATGTTGATTGACCCATGTGTTGGGCAATCGTGAGCGAATAGTGGCTTGAGATATAAGATGTTGATATATAAGATGTTGATATATATGAGATGTTGATTGACCCATGTGTTGGGCAATCGTAAATTTAATAATGGCTTGAGATATAAGATGTTGATATATAAGATGTTGTATATATATGAGATGTTGATTGACCCATGTGTTGGGCAATCGTAGCCGAATAGTGGCTTGAGATATAAGATGTTGATATATGAGATGTTGAGATATAAGATGTTGATATATAAGATGTTGATATATAAGATGTTGATATATTCCGTTCGCAAAAATAAACGAGATCTTGATATTTTATGCCGAATAGTGACATTACTTACATAATGACTTCTGTGTGAGGATTTACCTGGTGTGCGGCATCCCGCTCAGGGTGGTTACGCACGGAGTGGTACATTATATAAGGGGAGGCATGTGGATGTACATGTTAAGCGTGGGTAGCGATTGTGGTAGCCAGGGAAACTAGGTAAGACATAGATCTGACGGATTTTAGGGACACGCAAAGAAAGCCTGAAATAATCTAATTATGGTAATGTGTTGGTTAATGATGTATCTTTAGATAGATGATTGTATATGCTTGGCTGGTTATAGTTTAGGTAGAACCTAAGGCGCCTCGATGGAGGAACTACATGCCTTATTTATTATGAGTATAGTTGGTTGTGTGGTTAGTGGGAAGTTAAGGCGCCTCAGTGGAGGAACTACTTGCCTAGATTATTGTACTTAAGGATGTTGTATTAGTCGTTCAAAGTTAAGGCGCCTCGGTAGAGGAACTAACTGCCGTATGGATTATGTATATATTTGTATAAGTATATGTTGTTTTTAGAGCTACTCACACCAGCATTTTTATAATGCTGACCCGATTTGCATGTTTGCTTATCGGGTGTGTTCATTCAATGAACATAGTTGATAAGTTTTGACAGGTTTAGTGTTGAAGAAGAGTGGTTGCTGCTTGTGGTTTGCGTTAGCGTTGCATCTCAGGATCTGTTTTGTTTTCCCTTGAGGTGATATAGAATTTCAGTCTAGACCATGTTTTTGTATTTCATTTGTAAATTTTAATAAGGAGTTATTGAAAAGAGATTTGTAACCTAATCTTATTTGTAAATTTTTGTAATGAAGAGGACATTTGTTTAATTGAAATTTTTATTGGTTTTTTTATTATCCGCATATTTGAAACTGTTTATGGGTTTTTGGAAGTTGAGAGTGCGTCACACCTCGGAAATCGAAGAGTCGGGGACAAATAATGTTTTTTCGAATTCTGTCGAAATTCGGGGTGTGACAACTACATTAATCAACTTTTAATGTCCTTGAGTAGTACCACTCAACCTCATTGTCATGTCAGAATAAATCCACCTGCAGGGTTTACATGACAATCTTTTTGAGCTTCTCAAGGGGACATCATCAACCCGACTTCTTGCGGGACACGGATTCCTTCTATAATCAATAGCACACCTTACATACAATGTCATTACCCAATCCATCGAGTTTGTTGATTCACAAATGAATCTCATTCATTGATGATTTAAAGCAATGTACAATGCATGTAAGTGCCCGTTATTATATCCGGATTAGGAGGACAAGCATCTATAATAACAGAGGCGTTTGTTCTCTTATATAGTCAGTATAAGGAGAAACAACCTCACTTGGTCCTGTTCAATACACACAAAGTGTACTAGTGTAATCCTATAGTCAAGATAGACTAATACCAGATTATACTACAACCGTACCAATGATTTGTCCAAATCCATCTAGTTTGTGAACGATTACTTATACTTTATAAGGTACTGATGATATGATCTTCTGTGTGTTCACACCATATCATCTACAACATAAAGTATTAGACACATGCATATAACTAATAACATATATAATATGCATAACATTTGCCCATATGATTCTCATTCAAAATATAAAGAATTAGAGTTAATACAAAAATAATGCTTTTAGTATATAACCCAATCAATGTCCTTCAAAAACTTGGCATGCTTGGGCAAATGCTTAAGCGTATCTGGAAAAGGTAGGTTTATGGTCAAATTTTTGAAGGTTTCACGGATCTCGTCGAAATGTTCGTCAGGTTTGTTCTTTGCTAAACGGGTAGGGAACGGAGCTTTTGGGCGGAATCGCGCATATGGATCAATGGCGTCTTTCCCTAGGGATGTGGATGTAGATTTGGAAGGAACAACTTCGTCCGTTATAGGTTGCGAGGTAGGAGTTGGAAGGACGTCAGCCGTGGCTTCCGTTGATTCGACGTCTGGCATACGTATGTGGTTGTCGATGGTTCAGCCAGAACGAAGAGTGGTAATGGAATTTACCTCACCCTAGCTTGGATTACTAGATCCTGGTGCATTGTTGAGTTCAAAGGCAGTATTTGTACGCTTAGGGTTTGGAACTGCTTGGCCAGGGAACACAGCATTTTGACTTTTATCCTGTGCTAACAGCTGAAGAGACTGTTGGATAGATGCTAAGATTTGATTATGTTGATTCATGTAAGTCAGAAAAGTTTCAGCTGTTTTATCGGCAGCGGATAGTACAAGTGGAGGAGTGGGAACAAGTTCACGGTTATTATTTACTGGGTTGATTTTGGTAGCCATATCCTTGATTAGCGGGAACAAGGTTGCGGTTGTTTTGGTTCCCTATATTTGAATTGTTGGGAAAATTACTTTGCCCTTCCTGGAATTGCGGAGGATTTCCTTGACAGTAGGAATTGTAGTTCGCGGGTGGTCGTATAAGAGCGTTGTTGACACCCGTAAGAGCTTGTTGTTGGGTAGGGGGTGCCCAAGCCAAATTCGGATGTTGTCGCTAAGGTGCATTAGGGATGTTAAAAGCACAAGCCTCTTCAGAAGATTGGGGAGGGCACTCGTATACCAAAGGACAATAAGAATCGGCGTGTTCAGGACTTAAGCAAATAGGACATGGGGAAGCGTTGGCAGCCATGACCTGTTTGGGTTTCTGATCATTTACTTGAACCGAAAGAGCATCGACCTTTTTGTTTAGGGACTCGATCAGAGTTTTTAATTTTGGATCGGGTTTGACCTCGAACATAGATGTAACTTTGGTAGGAGTGTCTTTAGAAGATCTGGAAGAATCAGTGTTTCCCCAATGGGTGCTTTGTGAAGCTTGTTTCTCAAGGAAAGTGTATGCTTCAGTAGTGCCTTTGTCTATGAAACAACCGCCGTTCATAATATATAATGTTTCCTTTTGATGGTTAGAGAGACCATTAAAGAATGAACGGACTAATACAGCGATGTCGAGTTGATGATGGGGACATTCGAGAAGCAGATCAATAAATCTGCTCCATGCTTCCGAAAAGGATTCTTGGGGGTGTTGGCGAAAGAATTGAATCTTCTGAAGCATTTCTATAGGTTTCTTCTGAGTATAGAACTTTATCATGAATGCTTGTATGAGTTTGGCCCATATGTCAATGGATTGCGGCGCTTCTCCAGCGAGCCAAACTGAAGCTTTATCAGCTAAGGTGAAGGGGAACAACCTAAGTGATAAGAGCCCAAAACTGTAGTTTTAACCCTGTAACAGACATACTTTTAGACCAATTATGTGAGTAATAATTAAGAGTTAACACTGATTACGTGTTTTTATGCATTTCAGGCTTCAAAGTCCATTATGTGCAGAAATGTGCCACTTTAGCGAGATAAAGGAGCAAAGGTCGGTTACTAAGGAGTTCCGTGATTAAAGGCCAAGATTCAAGAAGACAAAGCCTTTCTAAAGCCCGGTCAAAAGCTGAAAAGTCGACGCGGGCAAAAACAGCACACAAAGTCAGCAGAACTTTCAAAGGCCATATCTTTGGACTCAGACCTCGGAATGGGGCCTACCTTATGTCAAAACGACCGGCTTGGAAAGAGATTTCCAATGGTCTAAGCCGTGATCCAATCAGAGGAGTAGAAGTGGACGAAAAGTCTATTGAAGCCAACTGCAACTGGAGAGGCCTTTTTGGACTGAAAGAATTGGGTTT
The DNA here is from genome assembly GCF_015680905.1 of Coptis chinensis. Taxonomy (NCBI): domain Eukaryota; kingdom Viridiplantae; phylum Streptophyta; class Magnoliopsida; order Ranunculales; family Ranunculaceae; genus Coptis; species Coptis chinensis. The sequence goes on from NC_141456.1 coordinate 88,511,083, forward strand.
TGGGCCTGATTCTCTGGCCCAAAACATAGCTCCAAGCCCATGAACGATTTTTGGATCTGAAAGTATAAAAACAAAAGCTTAACTCTTTGTTAAAGGTAGATAGTTAATGGTAGATAGGTTAGAGTAAAAAGTAGCCATTAAAATAGCTTCTAGTTCTAGTTTTTATTTAATTGTTTTTAATTAAGTTGTTTTAATTAAGTTTAATTTCAAATCCAACTCTTGTTTTAGATTAAATTCTTAGAATCATTGTTCTTAATTAGTTTGATAAATAAAATAGCTAGTTTGTCAATTTCGATTCTTGTCATTTACATTTGTGTTAGATCTGATTCATTTACTACTTGTTATTCAATTCTTAGTTATTAATTAGATTTTAATTATTGTTTAATTTAGATTAGTAAATTTCAATTCTTTATATCATGTTTAGTTTAACTTTATTTGGAAATGATTGCGTAATGATTCTCGGCTAAACCTCCATTAGAGGGGGTTGAGAAGCCTTGATGAAAGCTTGATTGCGACTATCGTAGAATCGTCGTAATTTCCTTTCCACTCTAGAAACGATTAGTTCACCATGAGAATGGATTTAATCGTTCACATGCTAGTTATGAATTGGTAGGAATGCCATGTGTAATTAGGGATTAGGAAGAACCGGTTGTTCTCTGAAGCGATTCAATTCGGATTCGACGATTAAATCGTTAATAGGATTAAGTCGAGTTAAGGTGGAATCAATCCCCCTCTAACTCCTTATCATCGAATCAACGTAGCATTCCCTTAGTTATTTTGATAACCGACTAGTTGCATCTTGTGGGTAGTTGCATCGTAGTCTAGTTACCTTTTCGTAAATCTCTCATTAGACCTTAAGTAGAGTAATTACACGTGATAACACAGCATGCGGAAGGACTAGGAGTGGAACGAATCACTTTACTCCACTATATCTCATAGGATTGAGAGTAGAAATCTTTGATAAGCATATAGGATCATAATCTAGTTATAGTTTACTTATATTTTGAGTTTCATCGTTCATTTCGTAGGTAAACTATCAATTTTATCTTTATCAAATGGCGCCGCTGCCATCTTAGTTGCACTTTCGCATTGTTTTCGTAGTGTAAGTACTTTTCTTAAAAGTACCATTTCACCCACCCACCCGTGTTTGATTCATACTGTGGCTTTCCGTTTCATCGTTGAAAAATTTCAGCGAAATTACACCGGCCAGCGCTCAAAAAGGAGCCTTGCCCTATAGCTTGAACATCTTGAGCGACCAGCCCCATGTGGCGCCACCGACCATAAAAACACTGTAATTTGAAAATTACCCGGAGCGCGACCGCGCCCTATGCGAGCGCACCCGCGCCCTTTGTTAATTTTTCCGGAATTCTACAGTTTTGACTCGAACTTTGATTTTTCAAATTTTTCAGTGTTCTAACCTGTTATATACACTGAACACGCGTAAACAAGACGCTATTCATAAGCGAAGCAAGGACGCAATCAGGTATTCCTTTCTTCCACACCTCGCATCTCCTGTTAGAGTTTTATACTAGTATATCAGAATTGTTTGGAGTGTTGATGTGTTTAGCTAAGTTTGGTTTTAGCCTTGTATGAGATTAAGGTCTGGCCGAACAAAAACACAGAACGTAATTACACAACAACGTCAACAAACAAGTCTATCTAGTATACCACCCACTACACCTCTAGCTACTATTTCACACACATCACGACCTGATGCCCGGCGAAGAAGAGACTCCTCTCTTTGACTTCTACAAAGCCTTGGCGATAGCCCCAAATCTTGCATCGTTCTAGCGGACCATTGGGGGATTTCGAATCCCCAAATATTTTAATTTGTTACCCGTTTTTCATGGATTAGACCATGAAAAACCTTATCGGCTACGCGTAGGATTGAACAAGTCCTAACAACATTCCACCATCCTACGGTTGGTGCGGAACAAATTAAACTCGGGGTATTCCCTTTCACCTTAGCCGATAAAGGCGTTTGGTTAACTCCTGCCCAAACGCCTAATTTTGTGGACTCATGGGCTAAACTTGTTCAAATTGTTTATGGAACATTTTACCCACCCCTAAAGACGGACGAGATGCTTTCCAAGATTCATTTCTTTTCGACAAAATCCTCATGAATCATTTTCGAGGCTTGGAATCGTTTCACCGATCTCCTTATAGAGTGTCCACATCATAACTTAGCAAAAGACACGTTAGTTCGTGCCTTTTCAAAGGACTTCTACACCACCATAAAGAAGTCCTAGACATAATGAATGGGGTAGTTTCTTAAGCAAAGGAGCCTCGGAGGCTTATAAATTTTTAGAGGATCAAACTAAAGCGAAATAACAAACGGGGGGGGTGATGATATCCACCGCTCCGCTAGTTCATCAAATACTGATTAAGGCCGCGGTATGTTTGAAATTAAACACGATTCGAGCTTAAAACTCTAATTGAATCACTTTCACTAAAAGGTAGAGGCCATTTTATTTTCAACAAAAGCCTATCCCGTCATGAATGTAAATTCAAATCCATGTAGTTTCATTTGGAGCCACGGCATCCCGACTCCCATCGTCCTATAGCCTATGAACAGGCTTGTTCTATTAATAGTGAACCTAACGCCCGGGGAGACAAAATCCCAACTTCGGTTGGAGAAATAACCAACACGCCACACCTCGAGGGTACAATAATCAATATGTTAGGCCTACATGCACTTTAACCAAGCCCCACTACGACAAGGACAGGGTCAGGGGAATTTCAATAATTATAACAACCAAGTGCAACCTTGACAAGGTCAAGCACAAAGTCAAGGTAGTTATAATAATTATAATCCTAATAGAGGTATCGTTCCGGTAAATAATAACTATCAAAATCCACCCATAAATAATTCACGTGAAATAGTTCCAGTCACACCACCCGTGACTACTACACCCACACAACCGGATCGTCTTGACACCTTTATACAAGTGAGCCAAAAACTTTTCCAAACCATGGCTCAATCTAACCAACCGCTTCTACAATCCGTTAATAATTTAACCCAACAGTTGGCTCAAGATAAAGCCCAACCCAAAGGTGTGTTTCCAGGTCACGCAATACCTAATACTAAAACAACAAATACAGCCTTTGAGGTAACCGATAATACTAGTAATGAATATGAAAATGTAGGTGAGCTAAAGGCCATCACCACTCTCCGTTCTGGCAGAGTGGTTGATAACAAAGTAACTATGCCTATAGTTACCCTACCAGTCGCCCCTACACCTGCTATTTTACTAGATACCGAAATAGAAACTGAAGAGCCTACCACTGTAGAGGTACCAATTACAACACAACCTAAGAAACAAAAAGCCACGGTTAAACATCCAGGTGATACAATTGCTAAATATAAACAGAAACCGCCGTTTCCACAAAAATTAGCCGTGTTAACTAGGGATACAAATTATGAGGAGATTAGGGATGTTTTCAAGAATCTAACTATAAACCTTCCCTTCCTCGAAGCTATAAAAAAGCTACCACACCATGCTAAGTTTCTTAAGGAATTGTGTACTACTAGGCGTAAGACCAATATACCAAAAGACGCCTTTTTAACAGAACAATTCCCAACTTTATCTTAACATAATGGAATTGTTAAGTATAAGGACCACGGGTCGATCTCTTCGCATAATGCACCTTAGGAGATTCTTATCGACGACCATCGTTATTAGACTTGGGGGCTAGCGTTAACTTACTCCCGTTTTATTTGTATAGACAAATAGGTCTAGACGAGATGCAACCCACTAAAATGACGTTGCAATTAGCTGATCGGTCTATTAAGTATCCTAAGGGTGTCGTCGAAAATGTTCTGGTAAAAATTCAGGATTTTTACTATCCGGCTGATTTTGTCATCCTCGACACAGAAGTCGTTAACGACTCTGTCCCGATCATCTTAGGGCGTCCTTTCCTGGCAACTACCAATGCGCTCATTAATTGCCGCGATGGTTCAATGTCCATGTCTTTTGGCCATCTTGCTGTTGAAGTCAATGTTTTTAAAACAAAGACACAGTTACCCGATTCGTCTATGGATGGAGAGTTTAGCATGATCGAGAGCTTTTCTCAAGATTATTTCAACAACACGTTCCCGGATAATCATATGCCCAAATTTCTTACCTTTGGAAGTTCAGACTCCAACATTTCCATCCCTACACTAGTCGATACACATATTACGGAGGAGGATGAGATAGATGACTTTCTCAAATATGTAGAGGACTATCGTAGTAACGAGGATATGACCAATCTAGATGAGCAATTCGATGAGTTTCTTAGAGTAGGTGATAATTCACCCTATCAAGAACTACTTTCCATAACATCCACCTCATCTCCCCTCCTTCCACCCTTTCAAAGGAATCTCGAGTTTGCACTTTCGATCCCGGTTTGTTTCTTACATTGCTTCATAATTTTTAAATTCACCTAGTAAACAAATACTTCAGAAGGCAAAAGCGTGTGACACCTTCATTTTCAGACTTGAGACAGTCCCTACCTACACTATGAATGAGTTTTGTGCTAAACCCACTTCCTCATTTTTTCCATGCTTTCCTTCTACAACTTACCCATATCCACCATATTCTCCACAACCATTCACTCTTCCACACTTATTCACTAGGACACCCTCTCGTTCAAAAATGAAAAAAAAGGTGCATGCTAGGTTAAGTAATAGGGTTATCCGAGTTTGCTTTCATTTTACTAGGTTGCGTCATAGGAAATCTTGGTGCTTGATTGTGTTTGGCTATATTTTCTATGATATTTATTTATGGAATGATCCACAACTATTTCGGTTGCTGCTATATGATAAACTGCATGTTCATACATATGTTTAGATAAGTCTCGAGTATCTGACTATAAACGACTCAACTTTTGTGTTTGGTGCATTTCCTTTCATTTCCACATATTGGTGAGTGCACCATTAAGGTAACCGGACCCTCCCTACGGAGTGTGTGGCTATAAGTACCGGATCCTAAGTCCACGTTTAAACATAATTCAAGTTTTCCACTCTTGCATGTTTTCTCGGATTTTTGAGTCATGTTTCTCTATGAGGTGAATTATGTCCTTCTTGTTTATTATTTTCTTTTTAAAATTAAAAAAATATATATATATATATATATAGGAAGTCTTGAATTATGAATTATGTCCTTCTTGTTTATTATTTTCTTTTTAAAATTAAAAAAAAATATATATATATATTACTATGTTTATTCTTTTTAAAGAATAAACATAGTAATATAGGAAGTCTCGGGAATCTGACTTTAAAAGACCCACTACTAAAAACAAATTTTCTAAGCTCCGTTGTAAAAAAAATTGTTTGGGGTGGGTGTTAAATGTTTCGTCCTAGAATGTTTATGTCCCATTACAGTTGCTTAGGCCGTTTAATTGTATTATGATTCGGGTTGACATAATCCATGATTTTAGAGTCCAATTGTTCGCATAACGTACGTCATGCACGCACTTCGAGGCATTTCTACTATCTTATATGTCATCCACGGTCAGAATAGAGTGTTTTATGAATCATTGGATTGGAAATTCTCTCCTGATCATTTCTATAACTCATTCGCAAAAATCGGACCGGTAACGAAGCGGCAATTTTGATTTGAAGTTTCTCAAAAAATCGAAAAAAAATCACAAATTTCAATTTGGGCTTGGGCCCAACCCGCGCCCACCGACAGCACACCCGCGCCCTTACCTTCACCAACAGTCGCGATCATCTTCCCTAAATCCGCCATTAACGCCCAAAGCTTAAAACAAAACCTAAAAAAAAAATAAATAAATAAAAGAAAACCTAAATTAACCCACGCCCACAATCAATACCCAAACCAAATCGATTGCAAACGCGCCCTACCACCACCTCCACCAAATTAAATAAGCAAAAACCACCGGAAATTCCAAATTTTATTGCTGCCGCACCACCACTCCACCACCACCACTGTTTGCTTTAGTTGGTCGATTAACAACCCACCACCACATCCCATTTAAACCCCACTACATTCCAAACACCAATGGCTCAACAACGCCGAATTTTGGCGGAGCAAGCTTTTACAGGCGACCACTTCACGCCATTTTACGGTGATGAAATGATCAGTCGAGACTGGAATAGCTTGTGGTACTCGACTGAAGCCTATTACCACGAGGACTTAGTCCGACGGTTCTACAATACGAGGGAGTTGGAAGGGACGAGGATTTTTGTTGTGGTGGCAAGAGGAGGAAGGAAGTGACGACTAGGTTGTTGGCTGAGATTCTAGGCATCCCGCCTAGAATCCATTTGGATGTCACGTTGTAGGAGTTCCAACATAATGGGGTAGAGCCATTGATGAACGAGACAGTTACTTAAGGGAACTACAATGCGAGGTCGCATGTGTTCGTCAGGCTTTCCTTAGGACCAACCAGCTGGCTGCAGCTCAGTGGATTGGTCGGAACGTCCTGGGGAAGGAGAAGGTCAGCGACATCGGCCTGAACTGCCTCCACATCTTATGGATATTCCAGGAGCATAAGTATGAGTTCTGCATCTTGGAGTTTTTACTTAGCATGATTAGGGGAGTACGGAAGTCTGTTGCCCCTCTCCCTGTGTTGATAACCAAGATCATATTGAAGTTGAGAGCAGCTCAGGCGACTGATAGGACTTACATCACCCTACACCATAACCCTCGCATCTATAAGGAGTGCGTCCAACGAGTTTGGAGGTTGGTTGAGGATAGAGAAGAAGAAGAAAAGGATGGTGGAGATCAGAATGCCGAGGAGGCTGGGGGAAATCAGAATGCCTCGGAGGATGAGGAGGAGTTGACTTGTTTTGATGCGGATGCCTTGGAGAGGTGTTGGTCAGACGTAGAACGCATGGCTGTGATTCATCGTGGCATGTGTTCGCTCAACACCATCTGCGAAGACCTCCGGACTCGATAGGCAACGATGCATCATAACTTTGAGATCCGTACATAGAGAGAGGACGAGAGGTGGGAACAGATGAGGGCCGAGCTAGAAGCTCAGCGCCTGTTCCGGGAAGAGATGCTTACACGATTCCCAACTCATGGGGACTTTCCTTCTGAGGACACACCATCGAGGCACGAGCGTCGTCGCCGAAGGACGAATGGTGCTGGCCCATCAGGAGCCCAGGAGCAGTCTCCGGACTGTGTGCCCTCTGCTACCAGTACCGGAGTAGTTAGGAATAGCATCGTTTGATGTTTTTATGTTTATTTGTAGTTTCATTATTGTTATTTATTTTAATGTAAGTTTTATTTCCGTAATTTGAATTTTGTAGTGAAATGTACTCGAATGAAAATTTTAATATAATCACGGTTATTTTTATTATCGTGGTTGTCTCATATTGATCCCACCTTCCCAAATTGTTTGGGGGTGGTTTTATCTATTCCAGCATGATTTTTATATAACCCTCGTGTTAGAATTTATTGTGGAGTCAAGGTGAAAATATGGCTGTTTAGGCATATCAAGGAATAAGTATAAGGGTAGGATGAAATCTAAATTAAATAGGTAGATTCTATCATAAATTCAACCTAAAAGATACTAGGTTTGAATTAGAATCAAGATAATGAGTTGTTTCCGTTTTCGGGTTTGGAAATTTTAGGATTTTCGGAAACTGCCGTAATTAGTTTTGGCAACTTCCCGATCCGTTTTAGCAACTTAAAACCTATATAAACTTCATACATTCTACACTCACAACTCACACTACACCTAAACTTCATCACTCACCTTTCACTCCCACGATTCCCACGTTTCGGCTCATTTTTTCGAAGTTTCAAGACTCGAAAGCACTCGCAGCCTTCTGAGGCGCGCTTTCGTGCTCTGCATATTTTTTCTGAATTTTTGTTAGAGCGCTTTTCGCTTCAAGCTGAAGCGACCAGCTCAAACACTGGAAATTCCAACTATTCAGGCGCTTTTCATCTATCGAGCGCGCTCACGCGCCGACTTCCGTGGACGAAAAATTTCCAGTTTTATCGCGGGAAGTATCCGGATCATTCACGGCTATTCCAGAGCGTAAGTTTGAGATGACATCTCCAACATTGATACCGAACAGTCTTTGAAGATTTGTTCCAAAGCACTACTTATGGTGCTTGGTTTTGTGAGGCGATCACATCGTTAGTGGGGGAGCCGCTTATGGTAAGACCTGATGCACTTTATTCTCCAACACTAGCATCTTATTTTTACGATAACTGCATTTTCTTTGAAAGACCAGATGGAGAACAAGTGTTCTCCATCAACATTGATAATGAACCAATGGAAATTACCAGGTTCTTGCTAGCATTTGTTCTTGGACTTGCTATGCCCGCTGAAATACAAGACCCATGGTGCTATTGGGTAGATAATATGTATGTCTACACTTACGAGTTCTTGCATGAGTCGTATGGCGCAGGCATTTTTCGTATCGAGGACCAAGGGGACTATAACGTCGTTTTTGGTAGCCTGTCCATGAACATAGGAACTGTTATGTTTTGGATCATGCTAAACATTTTAGGGGAATGGCGTTTTTCTTCTGTGAATGATGCCACTTGCAGCGTTTTCCTTGCTTTAGCCACGGGACGTATGTGTCATGACCTTCCCCGAACCTTGATGTCTAGTTTAGCTCGATCCCATAGCATGAGGCATAAGTTCCTTCTTATGCCCGTTCTAGTTTTCCGTATTATGCTATGTTTCTTTCCTGTTTTTTGTACACGTTTCACGGATTGGATTACGGTCGACACGGTACGACCCACCAATAGTATTATTCGATCCTTCCGTGCAATGACTTGGCAAGGGTGGAGGATACAACCTTATCAGGTTGCACCCTACACCCCATCAGACCAAGTGGCTCTTAATAGGTTAGCAATAATAGATGATAAATGGCGGGAAGCCTGGCAAATTATCATGGCATGGCGGATCTAAAAGGAACCTCACTTCTTTATGGAAGAAGAGGATGAGTAAGATGATGAGTAATGCGGGAGATAAGGTAAGTTTTCATTCTAGTTAGTGTCTGCTTATGTCCCAAGCAATTTCATTCTTGTTAACCCCATAATGGGTAGAACTCGTATAGAGTTGCGTCAGTTTTTATTTCCTATATTAGTACGTTCTAACTTTGTTTTGCAGATATCCCTGAATTTCACGCATTTCAATGGTATTTTTCCTACCCTCTTGATTTAAATGCTTTGAGGACAACGCATCCTTCTTGTTTGGGGGGGGGGCATAGAAACACGTGTAATTAAGGCATCTGTTAGGATATAGATAGATATAATATGCATTTGTTTTCTAGTTAAAATTTTAAAAAAAAATCAAAAATATAAATAAATAAGTTATGCTATACACTTAGGAATATTGGTATTGTTTTCTTTCTCCATGCTCTTAACAATCTAGAAATCTCACGTAACTTTTGCATCAGAATAATTTTTAGAAACTTAGGTTAATATGTAGGTAATAATCTTTGCATCTATCTATAAATATATTACATGAGTATCTATGATTGTTAGCGATAAGTTTCAAATCTAGGCTAGAGTACTTATTCTACAAATCCTGTGAGAATATAGCCTAAAGCCTTATATGAAGCCGAAACATTTGAGAAATGACACAAGGGAGAAGTAAAATCCGGATAGAGATATCACACGTCCACTTGTTTGATCACTATGCCATATCGTAGCGAGAATTTAGGCCCTTTTCTCGGATCGATATAGCCAAAATTCAAACCTATGAATTATTTTTTCGCTAGTAAGCCCCTCGAGCCTTTCTTTAGCCTTTCATAAACCACAATCCCTTTACCCTGTTACAAAAACAAAATAAAAAAATAAATCAACCTACCCAATTTAGAATAAGTCTGAGAATAGAATGAGGAAGAAAGAAGAAGAGAAAAACCTGTGTAAACAAAAATTAGTTAGTTGCTTCAGGAAATAAAGAGAAGAAGTTTCCATCCAAAGAAAAGAAAAATAAAAATAGAAATAAAATAAAAACTCCAAAAATAGAATAAAAGGGAGTCAAAAGCCAAAGAAAAGAAAAAGAAAAAAAAAAATGGCTAAGAATGGAAACAAAGTGTAGAAGCAAAAGTAAATAACAAGGTTTTCTTTAGTTACATAATATGAAGACTCTATTATCTCAGACTTGTCCTTTTCGAATATCCATTTCCTTCCTTCTTAAACCATCTCCTAATCCCCGTAACACCTAATAAAGACCTCTAGCTCAATTAGGAATAGGTTAGTGTGATAGTAAGTGGCAGATGTGTTTGATCGACTCCGGCTTCCTTGTTGTCATTGAGATTGTAAGATAAAGTGTGCCCACTGCACACTGGAGTAGCGGAACTTGAGTGGAAAAATCAGAGTGGTGTATCTTGACTATTATTGTGAGAACCTACTTAAGGACGCTATCCCGAGTTTCAGAAACGAACCTGCTAGGCATTTCATAGTATTACTCATTGTATATATGTTTATTGTAGATGATTGATTATTATGCATATATTAGCTTCGGTTTCGACTTGATTACTCTATATGCATTGCTAGTGAGAGGTATAGTTAATTTAGAGCATGAATAAGGAAACAATAGTTTTCTTTCTTAGTCGTTGTAGTATAGATGAAGTTTGTGAGTACCTTCACTGGAAAACTCTCCACGAGGCTATAACTCGTCCACTAGGGAATTCCTAGTGGTTTAAAGCCTTGTTGCATATGGTCAAATGCAATCGTACTCAAATAAACGAGTAGTTAGAACTCCATTTTTGGTCACTTATTCTAATTTATCATCTTTGCTTGAGGACAAGCAAAATGCTGTTTGGGGGTGGTTTGATAAGAGCCCAAAACTGTAGTTTTAACCCTATAACAGACATACTTTTAGACCAATTATGTGAGTAATAATTAAGAGTTAGCACTGATTACGTGTTTTTATGCATTTCAGGCTTCAAAGTCCATTATGTGCAGAAATGTGCCACTTTAGCAAGATAAAGGAGCAAAGGTCGGTTACTAAGGAGTTCCGTGATTAAAGGCCAAGATTCAAGAAGACAAAGCCTTTCTAAAGCCCGGTCCAAAAAAAGAAAAGTTGACGCTGGCGCGTAAAAAAGACACAAAAGTCATCAGAACTTCCGAAGGCCATATCTTTGGACTCAGACCTTTGAATGGGGCCTACCTTATGTCAAAACGACTGGCTCGGAAAGAGTTTTCCAATGGTCTAAGCCGTGATCCAATCAGAGGAGCAGAAGTGGACGAAAAGTCTGTTGAAGCCAACTGCAGCTGAAGAGGCCTTTTTGGACTGAAAGAATTGGGTTTTGGGCCTGATTCTCTGGCCCAAAACATGGCTCCAAGCCCATGCATGATTTTTGGATCTGAAAGTATAAAAACAAAAGCTTAGCTCTTTGTTAAAGGTAGATAGTTAATGGTAGATAGGTTAGAGTAAAAAGTAGACATTAAAATAGCTTCTAGATCTAGTTTCTATTTAATTGTTTTTAATTAAGTTTAATTTTGAATCCAACTCTTGTTTTAGATTAAATTCTTAGAATCATTGTTCTTAATTAGTTTGATAAATAAAATAGCTAGTTTGTCAATTTCGATTCTTGTCATTTACATTTGTGTTAGATCTGATTCATTTACTACTTGTTATTCAATTCTTAGTTATTAATTAGATTTTAATTATTGTTTAATTTAGATTAGTAAATTTCAATTCTTTATATCATGTTTAGTTTAACTTTAATCGGAAATGATTGTGTAATGATTCTCGGCTAAACCTCCATTAGAGGGGGTTGAGAAGCCTTGATGAAAGCTTGATTCTGACTATCGTAGAATCGTCGTAATTTCCTTTCCACTCTAGAAACGATTAGTTCACCATGAGAATGGGTTTAATCGTTCATATGCTAGTTATGAATTGGTAGGAATGCCATGTGTAATTAGGGATTAGGAAGAACTAATTGTTCTGCGAAGCAGTTCAATTCGGATTACGACGATTCGTCGTTAATAGGATTAAGTTGAGTTAAGGTGGAATCAATCCCCCTCTAACTCCTTATCATCGAATCAACGTAGCATTCCCTTAGTTATTTTGATAACCGACTAGTTGCATCTTGTGGGTAGTTGCATCGTAGTCTAGTTGCCTTTTCGTAAATCTCTCATTAGACCTTAAGTAGAGTAATTACACGTGATAACACAGCATGCGGAAGGACTAGGAGTGGAACGAATCACTCTACTCCACTATATCTCATAGGATTGAGAGTAGAAATCTTTGATAAGCATATAGGATCATAATCTAGTTATAGTTTACTTACGTTTTGAGTTTCATCGTTCATTTCGTAGGTAAACTATCAATTTTATCTTTATCACTAAGCAAGACTTGTTCGTTGGTAACGTTCGGATGGCGGAAAGTGGTGACTACTTGTTGCATCTGACGAAGATGATTGTATGGTTTTTCATGGTCTTAACCATGGTAAACAAGTAACAAACCGAATATGTTTGGCGGAATGCGAAAATCACCTACAATCGCATCGAGTTTAATGCAGGAAGTAGGTCCTTCCTGTAAGGCAGTATAGAAATCCGAAAGGGGTTTCTCGACTGTGGGATTTTCCTGAGCCATAACTAAGGGAGATAATGGCAATGGAGATGTTTAATGAGGTTGGTTTACAGAGGAGGAACTATGTCTAGGAGATAGCATAAGCAATTGTTTATTGTATTCTCGAGGACAATATGTAAGTTCTAATTCCTTATGTTTACCAGACCGTAGTCTCATACAAATACAAATTTTAATTCAAAGCTCATAAGGAACGAATTATGACTGGAGGTTTTAGAATTAAAGAAGGAGGGAGGTGAAGCACGTCTTCCTGAGCTGTTGCTAACTTGAGCAAGTAAGCTAGGACAACGTGTGAATATTCCAGTAGGCAGGTCACCTGATAGAATTGAGCGAGGTTGTTCGTGCTAACACGTTCTTTAATTAGGCAACCTCAATTTTTTCAAGTTTCCTAGGCACTGATGGAATAAGATGATGATTTATGATGGTGTATTATGCGGGGTGTTATTAAGATGATTAAGATGAAATTTTAATTATTAGGATTTTTTTTTTTTTTTTTTTAAAAATTTTATTATCTTTTATATATATATATATATATATATATATATATATATATATATATATATATATATATATATATTTTTTTTTTTTTTTTTTATAGTTTACGTAATTAATGTATTATGGAGACGTGATTACGAAACGTGTAATTAAAAACGATAGATGCCAAAATAGAAACTAAACATACATGCTAGTTTTACACAAGAAGTCTACACATGCAACTCTATCTTACTTATACGTGAATAGAATTATGTCCTACGCATGCAATAATCGATAGCTACCGATACGTACAACTATATGTGAGCTAGGGGAATGTCGAGAACGAACTCATGCAAATGAATACCGCGTACGTGAATTGATGTAACATACACATACAAAAATATTCTAAGCAGGTGGTTTGAAACTACGCATACATCTAAATATATTCGAATCATATTAATCGTGTTAACGTGAAAATGTAATGACAAACCACATTTATATGCAAAGAGTTCTCATGCCAACACACAAACATGCAAGGTAAAACAGGTTATAGCAAACAACCAAATAATATCCTCGACAAAGTTTGAGGAGTTTAAGAATTTGAAACTTGGCGTCCCGCGATTCCTCGTACAATGATCAAACTAAATCCCGAGCTCGTGAACTTACTGGATAAACAGGACTAGAGAGTCCAAAAGAGTACTGAAAAAGAAAGTGGATTGTACCTGAAAACCGGAGTGTTGATACTCTAGTTTAGTCTAGCGTTACTAATTTAGTCTCGTCCGAGACTCTTTTGTCAGTTCAGTACTTCAAGTTCCTACGGAATACTTAGACTATGCTAATAAAAATAACCAAGATCTGGTTCACAGGTATCTGTTAGTAGAAAAAGTTAGGGCAAATAGGTACGTAATACGTTAGTATTGCAAAGGAAATGGAAATAAAAAAGATGAGGGGGTAGGGGAGGGGGTTTATGTTTGATGTATTCCAGTTATTACGTTAAATGTCCAGAGTCCTTCGGCGTGCAGCGATGCCATTTGATAAATGCTGATTTCTCATTTTTGGTTTTATACTTAAGTCTGAGGTCCATAGTCCGAAGTCCGAAGACCAAAGTCCAAAGTCCAAAGTCAGTATAGCCGTCCGTTTAGTCAAGTTACCTTACTCACGTGGGTTTGGTAGGATAGGTCGAGTAAGGGATCGTCCAAACCTTAGGTCTCGGCAAGGTTCACAACTTTTAGTGAGTAGGATTTCAGGTTTTTTAGTTGGTTTAATCAAATTAACGGTAATGTAAATAATGTAAATTACTAACGGTGATTTCGATTTAAATAAACAAAGATAGAGAAACAGGGAGAGGGTTAATCATACTCATGCAAGAATCATGTTTTAACAATTTATATTACAATATCACTACAGCTCTAATTTGTCTCGAGTTCATAAACAAACCCAAGACGACATCGAGTATTGATCCCTAGTGAAACACATACATCTCTGAGTCGCATCGCACTAGCATAAGGAGTTGAACTAATATTTCATCTCTGGAATATCATTTCAGCTCCTGGTTCGATTCTACATCAGTTGGACAAATTAGAGAGCTGTCTGACACCAAAAAGTCACACACGAGACATTTTGGGTCTCTCGTGAGACTGTTCTGGAGCGTCAACACTCCAAATTTGTACAGTCTCAGTCATTTTGGGACCGGATGTCTAATATACACCTAATTCCTAAGTAGTAATTCTAGAATATTAAATAGTCAATCCGGATTCTCACACGAGTAACATAACCCTCCCCCTGAGGGGGGGGGGGGATTAGCTCATGGTCATTGAAGGAATAATTAAACTTGTTGTATACATTAAATAAGTAAATGCAGGACAGGAATTAAACTTGAAAAGAAATGACTTTTATTAAGAAGAAATGACTTACAGTATTTAAGCTGCTAAAATGAAAAGGATGGAATGTAAGTGCTGGAAATGAAATATTACAGGCGATTAACTAGCTAATGTATAGGCTAAAGCATAAAATGCTGAAGGCCGAATAATGAAGACCCCCCCCCCCCTCTCATATATATAGGCTGGAGACCCTTGTGAAGGATTTAATTGGGTTTTGTCCGTTTCTCAAATTAAGACGTTCAAAACTTTGAATAACAAAGTTTTGTCTTCAAGTGAATTAAATTGGTCCTTTGTCTTTTGTACCTTATGTTTTCATTATTTTGTCCTTATGCCAATTTCAATTCAATCTTTGAACAGGTACGTGTCTTCTCACATTGCAAGGTGGCACAAAATTGTGACCATCACTTGCCACCTGCCTATGCTGACTCGTCATGCCTTTTGGGCCGGCAGAGTGGGTCCAGTGGCGGCACTGATTTTGGCATTTTTACAACTTTCTATCTTTGCGTAGAGTTCATCGCCCTGGTCGCTCTAGCAATTCACTAGCCAACGTTGGCATCCAGTTTTATTAGATGTGAGCTTCGGAATTTTGCTGCTTCTTTATATGTTGACCCGTTCTGCACTGGTTTTTTTCTTTTTGAAACTTCGGCTCTAGTCAGGCTTTGTTGGGCTTCACTGGGGTTGAGTGGGGAACTTCAAATATTCCAGTATTCATGTACTTCTATGCATGTTTTATCATTATATTCATGTTAACTGCAGAAACCTGCAAAAGTATGAAAATATAATTATTACATGATTATTAAACACATAATCGACTAAAATGCTATGTCTCTCGGGGTTTAATATTACAGTTTTGGGTGCTTATCAATGACATATCTTAGGAGTTACCTTTTAGATATAATCTTCCCATACACGATGTGACATGATGATCAACAAGGAAACTTACCTCTCATAAGATATGGTCTAGATTCAGACTTCCATAAGAAGAGGAATCCTAATAAGAAGGAAGACTCCAATGATGGAAAGGAACTCACAAGCGGTGAGACCAGTCCTAACCCTAAGACTCTCGTAGCTCTTCCTATCTAAACTATAGAGATTCACTCTTAGGTACTACACCAAATAGGGTTTGATTCTCCTAAATTAAGAAAGAGATACGTAGGCAGCCGCCAGGCGGTTCAACCCTGAACTCACAATCATCTTATCCCTTCGCTACTCAGTCAAAGCTTCTGGATAACAAGGCACAGAGAAAGATAAGGGGATACTCAAAAACTCCCCTACAGAAGGCATGGAAGATAGTCATAGATTGCCAAGACTTGAAGGAGCCTCATTTCACAAGTGAGGAACAAAGGGAGGATAATGCCTGATTAGTGCAACTATATACGGTAATAATTATAATTTCCTTTTAGAGTCTGCTTATGTCCCAAGCGATATTTAATTCCTATTATCTCCATAATGGATGGAACTCTTATAGGAGTTGCATCTGCATTTTAATTCTTTATATTTGTATCATCTAACTTTCTTTTATAGGTGCTCCCATTTACAAGCACGTTTCTATGTTTCTCTATATCCTTTCCTTTTCATTCCATACTTTGGGGACAAAACCTGATTTTGTTTGGGGGTGGTATAGAAATACGTTGTAAATGTTTAAGCACATATTAGGTTGTATATTTCGTATTATTTATCATATAAAAGTAGAAAAGCATAAAAAGCATAAAAATAGTTTATATTATGCACTTCGGATAATGGTATTATTTCATTTTCCATGATGATATTAGTCTAGAAATCTCAAGTAACAATAGAATTAAGTGTATTTCTTAGAAACTTAGGTTAATATATAGGTAATAGTCATTGCATATTTTCATTAACATCTTGCATGAGCATGTATGAGTGTACTTGGTAGTATTTTTATGAGACCTAGGTTAGACTACTTAATTTTACATATCTTGTGAGAATCTAGCCTAAAAGCCTCATATGAGTGAATATCTGAGTGATGACACAAAGGAGAAGTATAATATGAGTAGAGAAATCACACATCTACTTGCTTGATCTAAGCGAGAATTTAGGCCCTCTTTGGATCGATATAGCTAAAAATTCATACCTATAAGTAATTATCCGCTAGTCACCCCACTGAGCTAGGGGTGGGCAATGGGCCGGGTCGGGCTAGCCCGGCCCTAAACATTTAAAGCCCTTAAGATATTAGGGCCGGGTCGGCCCGGCCCTAAAGTCAGCATAGGGCCGGGTCGGGCCGGGTCATAAGTCTAAACCTCAAGCCCTGACCCTGACCCTAGCCCTCTTTAAAGGCTTTAGGGTCGGGCTTTAGGGTCGGGCTTTAGGGCCGGGCCTATATATTTTCTTTTTTTTTAATACATCAGTTTTAAAACTCATTTATATTACAAAAATGTACAATAATCTACAAACTCAAAGTCCAACCAATCTAGTAATAATCATGTATAAGTCCAAAAATATAAAATGCACATCCATAATCTAATGAACTGAAGTACATCGAGAGTTCGGAATTTGTTCTTCCTTGTACTCAAACCTCACTAAAATTACATTTAATATTGAAATACATAGACAAATAATTATATTATCATTTTAAAGGAAGAAGTAATAGATATAAAGAAGAAACATAATAGTTTTTGTTAAGGGTCATGGAAGTTGTTAAACTATTTGTAATATCATAAATTATTTCTATAATAGATTCAAACAAATATAATATTACCTTTCTTCTAATTTAAAAGTGATTCAAGCTTTGTATATGGAAATGAAAATATTGGCTTTTGAACAAGTGATGGAGAAAGATTTGAGATTACAAATGTCATTTTTCTGACAAAGGTTGTTTTTTGGTTTCTATGTTACAAATGTCTGCTCTGTATTTTGCTTTAATGGTGTGGAAGGAAACCTTTAGTTTTAGACTTGGCTTGGATGTGAATAAAAATATAATTTATAAGAAATAAGTGAGAAAAGAAATTGAGAATAATAAGTTATGGACTTTGACTTGATGATCAAAGGAATAAAGTATTATTTTTTATTAGGCTAGTGCTCATTGTTCTTCATGGCTGCTAAGTTGACAAGTTTTTGTTATATAAAACAAGTTATCGGAAGTACCCTTGGGTGTAAGTGATAAATTACAAAGGACAATGTTATTTTAATTGAAAATATTTAACAAAGAGTTGGACAATTATGGTATGTGTATTTATAGTGAAAGTATGAAACAGGGCCGGTTAGGGCTTGGTTAGGGTCGGCCTATGTTTTAGAATCTTAGCCCTAGCCCCATACTAGAAGGCATTAGGGTCGGTAGGCCGCCCCTAAAACTCTGTGAGGGCTTTAGTTGTGAGGGCTTTATAGGGCTTAGGGTCGGGTCGGTCAGGGCCGGGTTAGGGTCGTTAGGGCCAAATTCCCACCCCTACACTGAGCCTTTTCATTAGTCTTTTCACAACCACAAATCCTTTACCCATCTTTAAAACCAATAAAAAATAAAATAAAATAAGCCTACCAATCTTGACTGAGTCTGAGAAATAGGATGGAGTAAGGAAAATAAAGAGAAAGACCTGTGGAAAACCAAAATTAGTTAGTTGCTTTAGAAAATAAAAATAAAAGAAGTTTCCATCCAAAGAAAAGAAAAGAAAAGAAAAATAAATTAAAAAGTTAGAACTCCAAAAAATATAATCAAAAGAGTCAAAAGCCAAAACAAAAGGGTTAAGGATGAAAACTAAGTGTAGAAGCAAAGTAAGAACAAGGTTTTCTCTAGTTACATATAATTGAAGACCCTATTATCTCAGACTTGTCTATTTGACTATCCATTTCATTTCTTCTTAATCCATCACCTCAGCCCCGTATCACCTAATAAAGGCCTATAGCTCAATCAGGATTAATTTGGTGTGATAGTAAGTGGTAGATGTGATTGATCGATCTCAGCTCTATTGGACATTATTGAGATTAATTGTGAGGAAACGTGTGCCCACTACACACTGGAGTGAGTGAAACTTGAGTGGAAAAATTAGAGTATTTTTGTCTTGACACATTGTGAGGACCTACTTAAGGACGCTATTCCAAAAGTTTCATAAACGAACCTAGCATTGCATTTCATAGCATAGTTCATTGCATGCATGTTTATCTTTAGATGATTTGATTATTATGTGTGTATTAGCTAAGGTTTCAAAAGAATTGTTCTTATTACATTGTTATAGAGATGTATAGATATTTGAGATTTATTAGGAAATATTACTTTTATATCTTAGTCGTTGTAGTATAAATGAAGTTTGTGAGTATCTTCTCTGGAAAACTCTCATGAGACTATAACTCGTCCACTAGGGAATTCTTTGTGGTTTAAGGCCTTATTGTATATAGTCAATGTAATCGCACTCTACAAAACGAGATTAGTTAGGACCACATTTTTTGTCACTTATCTGTTTTTATTTCTCATCTTTGTTTGAGGACAAGCAAAATGCTGTTTGGGGGTGGTGTGATTAGCACCCAATAGTGTAGTTTAAACCCCTTAATAGTATTCTACTTAAGCCAATTAATTATGTTTATAATAAATGAGAGGTAGCGATGTTTACGTGTTTTTGTTTCAGGACTTGAAGCTGATTAGGTGACTAAAGACACCATTTTTGCATGGAAAACGAGTCAAGATGATTGTTGATGAAGTTCTATATTTAAAGCCTAATAATCAAGAAGAAAAGCCTTTTTCAAGCCCAGTCAAAGCTGGGAAGTCAAAGTTAATTCGGATAGAAAAAGGACAAAAAACCATCAAAACTTCAAATCAGCATATCTTTGGACTCGAGCCTCGAAATTGGACCTACTTTATGTCAAAATGACCGGCTCGGAATCAGCATTCCAATGGATCCAGCATTGCCTTAATTAGAGTTGTAAAAGTGGACGAAAATTGTACTAAAGTAATTTCGAGCATCTATGTCCTCTTTAGACTTAACCTAATGGACTTTGGGCTCACATTAGAGGCCCAAAGTCCTCCTTTTTGGCCAATGCATGAAAATGTAACCCTAAATCTCTCCTATATAAAGAGGGTTAAGGCTAAAGTTAAGCTTCTCTCATTACCCCCTTAACCCCTTAGTAGTTTAGTTTAAATTAGGTTTTGTTTCTCTCTTTCTAGAATTATGGTTAGCGTAGCGTCCATTAAACCTTATCAATAAAGCTTTTTCAATTTAATTCAATTTATTATTTATTATGTCTTCTCATTATTATTTAGTTAATATGAATCTGATGACACAAGGCTAATCTTTTATTAGAGGGGGTTTATGAAGCCACGTAAGGATAATTAGTAATTAGTTTTATTATTGTTTTGCATATCACTACAAGAAAAAAGGCTTTATATCACTGTTAAAAACAGTGACAAAAAGTCTTTTGTGATGGTTTTTTTTTTCCAAAACCGTGACGGAGTGAGAGTCATTTATTTTTTTTCCAAAACCGTCACAAATATTTATTCCAGACTAGCCTCTCTCTACCATCAAAAACGGTAACAACTGCTCAAAAACCGTAACAACAAATCATATCATTTGTGACGGTTTTAAATAAACGGTTATACATTTATCCTTTTTAACGGTCACAAAATCATAAAAAACCGTAACAACTGCTCAAAAACCGTCACAACAAATCATATCATTTGTGACAGTTTCAAATAAACATTATGCATTCATCTTTTTAACATCATAAAAGTATCATTAGTCATGACTGTTTTGGTAAAATTTCATTGATATGTATATATATATATATATATATATATATATATATATATATATATATATATATATATATATATATATATATTTTTATTAAAAATAAAAATAAAACGTGAATATATATAAAAACCTTCAAAATTGGGGACCTGCAATAAGCTACACACCTGAATAAACTACATATCTGAATATGATCCATTAAATTTCAAATAACACTCATATATATTGCTAATTTCATTGAAACATTCCAATCCCATTAGATAACCAATATATATTTGTACTTAATCGTAAAACGTAATGAAATAAATAACACATTTCCAATCTAATTCATATAAATATAATCAGCCTAATCCAAATCCAAATGAAAAAAATAACCTAATCTCGTCAAATTCGATCACCCACATATATGTCTCTTCAGCCTTATGGTCCATCTTCATCTTGAGGATAGTTCATAATACATTCTTGGATGAACATAACAAAATCCATTCGAACTTCATTTATTTCCTTGTTGGTGAAGGCCTTTTTATTGCTAAGATTTTTTATCTGGAATATAAGAAACAAGTTTAATATTTTGCAAAATAGAGAATAAGAAAAAGTTAAAAACACAGTTGCTAAAGATATCAAAAGCATAAATTAAGTTAAAATGTGAGAGGTATTTTATTTACTTTCAATGACAAAGGAGAAGGATCGCTCATTATGTCTCGCATAAAGCGCATTGCATGAATACCACATTGTTTACCGTCTTGTTGCAGAGGGCCCTGCAAAAATATCAAATTGAATCAAGGGGCAAAATTGTATTTTCAGAACAAATTAGTTCTAAATAGAAAAAACACAATCGGAGGCAAGGGTTTCACAATAAGAATTGCAGCGCCTGTATCAACCAGTTCTTTGTAAGTTCTTATCCTTCGATGAACCTGTTTCGTCTCTTCAGAAACGTGTGGACAATCTTCTCAAGGCTGTAAGCCCTGGAGCTCAAGGTAGTGGTGTGGATAGCTAAAGCTGTACAGGCTCTAGATAAAGCTCTGATTGTGGGAGACGTCAGAGAGGCTTATAGTTATCTCTTCGAGGATCTTTGTGACAGTTTGAATGACAACCCTAAAATTGACAAAATGACAAGCCTTTTTTGGAGTTTGAATACATAAAGGACCCCATCTTCTAGAATCATGAAATGGTAAGTATGTATCACGGTGAAATGTGAGACAGATAAATAAGCTTTTTATGTCCGGATAATCACACGGTATTTGAAAACATGATAAGTTCTATAAGAATTTACACTCTTCTTGATTGTACATTTGTAGTGACAAACCCTGGCTAATATAGCAACAATAAACTTTGCAAGAGTAGAAGAAGAAGTTTGGATTGCTGAAGTTAGTCCTTGCTTTCACTACGAGCATCCTTGAAGTGGATAGGTACAATCAGTTGTCCTTTGGTGTGTTCTATTTTTTTCCTTTGTTAGTGGGCAACCTGTGATTTTGGAGACTGTCGGACTACTCTTCCTCCTGAACTGAAACTCACTGGCATAAAAGACTATTCACAAGTATATACTGCAGTTCTGCGCCTTCCAAGGAAAGCATACCTGCGGGAACCGAAAAAGTTCCCAAAGGTGCCAGCCAGTAATGTTATGTGATCCTCTCTTGATTCAGGAGATGGGGAAGACTTTTGGTAGCGAATAGTTATCTTGTTTCGTGTGTCCCTCGTCTTTCTCTATACGGGAAGAAAGCGTTAGGTAAGCGATCCTCACATTTCCTGTTCTGCAGGGAATAAACCAACCAGAGAAGTACCTAACCTAAGGATGGATCATGTTTACTCTTTATGGTCTCCGAGTCATTCAAGAGTTCTACGAAGGGTTCTTGGCTAGGGTGTTATCAATAACTTGCATGTAATTTATTAGCTCAATCTACAGGGATAGCAGGTTTGAAAGGGTGCTACGCATCGATTTTGACCGGTGGTCTATGTAATGTAGATCGGATGGATTAGTTTCCTCTCGTTTTGAGAGGTGTATTCCACAGGCGTCAAAGTGCGTTGATCGGATATTGGTTTGACGCTTAGGCAGGAGCTCTTGTCATTATTTTGGTAAAGAAGAACCCCTGCTGAATTGCAGATGTATTTGGTGTTAAGACACACAGCCGGGTTGTGCAGGTCCCTTTCCCTGGTAGGTCTGATTAGATGAATATCTCGTGCCGAGGTATGAAACTACTAGGGGATATCTCACTACTGTGGAAAAGGCTGCTATAGTTCGAGAACGCAGAGGTGATGAGCAGAGAAGCTCCACACAAGTAGCTGTTAAGGCAGTATCAGTGGTACAACAAACCACTCATTCAATCTACTGTGAGTTGCGGAGTTGACCTTGTTCAGTCAAGTACCTGAAGGTAGTCGTCCTAGCTTAGAAGAGATGGTGTGCTCTCCGGCTTGGGTATGGAGAGCATATGTGTCACACCCCGAATTTCGACAGAATTCGGAAAAATATTATTTGTTCCCGACTCTTCGATCTCCGAGGTGTGACGCACTCTCCACTTCCAAAAACCCATAAACAATTTAAATATGCGGATAATTTAAAAACTAATAAAAATTTTAACTTAAACAAAAGTCATCTTCATTACAAAAATTTACAAATGAAAATACAAATAACTTTGTCTCGACTGAAACTCTATATCACCTCAAAGGAAAACAAAGCCTATCTTGAAATGCGACGCTAACGCAAACCACGAGCAGCAACCAATCTTCTTCAACACTAAACCTGTCAAGACTTATCAACTGTGTTCATTTAATGAACACACCCGATAAGCAAACATGCAAATCGGGTCAGCATTATAAAAATGCTGGTGTGAGTAGCCCTAAAATACAACATATACTTATACCAATATATACACAAACCATACGGCAGTTAGTTCCTCCACCGAGGCGCCTTAACTTTCCACGACTAATACAACATCTTTAAGTTCAATAATCTCGGCAAGTAGTTCCTCCACTGAGGCGCCTTAACTTCCAACAACTAATACAACATACTATACGCATCATAAATAAGGCATGTAGTTCCTCCATCGAGGCGCCTTAGGTTCTAACTAAACAAATAACCAACCAAACATATTACCATAATTAGATTATTTAAGGCTTTCCTTGTGTGTCCCTAAAATTCACGTCGTATCTATGTCTTACCTAGTTTCCCTGGCTACCACAATCGCTACCCAACGCCGAACATGTACATCCACATGCCTCCCCTTACATAATGAACCACTCCGTGCGTAACCACCCTGAGCGGGATGCCGCACACCAGGTAAATCCTCACACGGAAGCAATTATGTAAGTAATGCCACTATTCGGCATAAAATATCGCGCGTCTCGTTCTATTTTGCGAACGGAATAATCAAGCCATTATTCGGCTACGATTGCCCAACACATGGGTCAATCAACATCTTATATTTACAACATCTTATATATCACATACGTCCACACAGGGCAGATCACATGAGTTGTGGTAGTCAGGTTCTAGGATTTTCGTTACGTAATTTATTCAGGTGTCATACATTAATGACTCACAATCATTCCACTATATCACGTGCAGGTCAATTAGCTTATTGCACTAAGCCACAATATTTAGAAATATCTTAATTATATCTCATAACCAATTTCATTCTTTCACGTGCCAATATATTATTGCACTACACCACACCCCGCCCGGCAAATATTCCTCAATACTATACTACCTCATCACATATATAATAATGGAGCGGTGATACATTTATTTCTCCAAAACTATTGCATTTAATATATACATCCCAATATATCATATAATATCACAATTGCTTCAAAAGTATCGCATATATTTTTATAGCGTTTTAGGAATAATATATCTCCTACAGTTTCTATCTCAGCACGTGTCAAAAATACACAACATCAATGTCAAATCTTTCTTAGATAAGGACTAACCAATTTATACAAGCTTCCACAGCATTTTAGCATTGGATTTGTCCGTACAATATACAACATAAAACGTAGCACAATTAGACAGTCCACAGTCCACAATCAAAGCCCAATATATATATATATATATGTTTTACACACTACTCACGTCAAATCATAATTAGATAATGACAAACCACGTTATATAATGTTCGACAACATTTTATTATTATAATAGTCCATAAAATCAAATATGAGAAAAACTGGAAAAAGTCAACAGTCAATGGTCAACGGTCAAAGTTAATGGTCAACGGTCAAAGTCAAAGTCAACACGTCATGGTCAACGTCAAAATCAACGGTCAAAGTCAAAATCAACATGCCATGGTCAAAGTCAACACATCATGGTCGAAGTCAAAGTCAATACATCATGGTCAAAGTCAAAGTCAACCCATCATGGTCAAAGTCAACACATTATGGTCAAAGTCAAAATCACCACATCATGGTCGAAGTCAAACTGTCATTGTCAAAGTCAAATTGTCGTTTCCATGTTCGACAAGTTCAGGGTCATAGCCATGGTTCATGGCTAAAGTCAAAGTGCATGGCTCATGGGCTCATGACTAAGGTAATGGTTCGGACCCAACTGGCCGAGCCCAAACCTTAGAACCCGAAAGTCTAAAAGTTGAAAGACCCATATAGATCTATTTTAAGTCCTATGGACTGGCCCCAAGCAATATTAGAAACTGGCCCAAAACAGTTAAGTGGTTCGGCCCAAAAATTGAACTAAAACCGGCCCAAAAACTTTAAATTAAACTGGTCCATAAATTAAACAAAACAAATAGAAAAGGGCCCAAACAAAACCAAAAAGAACTAGCCCAAAACTTAACATAAAAACCGGCCCAAACTAAAATAGATTTTTGGATTGGCCCAAACTCAAAAGATTTAAAATCGGCCCAAGGCCCAACAGCTAACAGGTGTAGAGAAAATAGAATGCGTCCGGGAGCACCGGATCGCGTTCTCTCTCTTCTCCCTCCAATAGATCCAGCACCACACCAGCCACCACAATCCGGCCACCACTCCTCCACACACCACCCATTTTTAACTAGGCGGTTTTAACCCCTGCAAAAACCCCTACCACTTTAATTAAGTCAAAAACCTCAAATCCTAACATCCAACCTTCACCAAACTAGATCTGGACACAAATTTCGGCCACCATTAAAGCTTGTTTCAAGCTCCAATCGACAGCCCCACACAATCTAACATCAACAACCCACCAAATCCAAACAAAAACAGTTCAAACGATTTTAAAAACGCATAAACCCCGAGTCCCAAAATTATCCGCGATAATGACAATGCGCCATTAACAAGTCTTGGGAGCTTCCACCGAGCTTCCCAGCACCCATTCGACAGCCTCATACGCCCTACACTATCCCACTTCAACCCATCATCACTCAACCAAATGAAACCAACCCAAAAACAGCCCAACCGCCGGCGCCATTAGCGCCTCTCGAAGCTTCGACAGCCCGACGTCAACCAACGACCCCAAACAAGTTTTAATGTATCCACAGTGTTAAAAACTACAAACACTGAACCACTGCTTGTTGTGGCTCGCCGCCATTAACGAGGTCAGTTCCAATAAAACTTGGTAATTAAGAACAACAACCAATATACAACAGGTTTTAACAATGCTACAGACGCGGAAGTAATGAACGAGAAAAATTTAGTGAAAACATTGGACAATAAAAGCGGTTTTACGTATTCCGTGAAATAGCAAAATAGCTACTCACATCTGAGCGAATCCTCCTACGAATTCCTCCGAGTCCGAGCCGTCGCGCTCCACTGCTCGAGCAAACGAGCTTCAAGCTCTGCCTCCATTTTCATTATATTTTATTATTTTTTTAAACCCTATTCTCTAGAACAATGCATGTGTTTATATACTTGGATCCAAACCCAAGCCCAACACGTGCTCGGGCCCGAAAAATCGGGGCCCACATGTCCCGAATCCAATCCGGCCTTATTTTTAAAATAAATAATTAAATTAATTAATTAAATAGATAAAAACGTATTTAAAAATACGGGCGTTACAATATGTGGTAAAGGGGAAGCTGTGAGTCCTTATTCTGTAAGGCCCTTGGTCTTCTAGTGTAGTCTCTTCAGTCTTAGGCTAGTTGGTTGTCAGGTTTCCTTGCCTGAATGTGGTTCCTACTGCTGTCATGTTGGTTAACTGCGATGTCAGGGTACAGTTTTTTCTGCGTACTACATAGGCACTTCCGTGTCCAATTCTTCCAGTTCTAAGGAAGCCAGTGAGTGAGGGAGGTCTCTTTCAAGACTGCAAATCTGACTCAACTAAGCGTGTGTTTTCCTTGAGGGAAGAATAAGTTGGGCATTGACTCCAAACATCTTTTTGGTGGGACAGCTGTTGGAAATGTGGATTTTAATAATGCCAAGTCAAAGAATTCAGGTTGTAACATGGATGCAGAAGATATTTCGCAAAGCCCAAGTCCCATGCATGATATCATAGTTTGCTGATTAGATCAACATGAAGTCGGAAAGGGTGAAGGTTTCAAGCGTCTTCAACTTCTTATTGTGGAGCTTATAGAATTGCAGGGCCTGTATCAAGGGCTAAAGCTAGCTAAACAATACAACATAAGAAGAATGGAGGCAAGGACAGACTCTACAAATGTTATCTCCTTCACTAAAAACAGGAGCAACACCCCGTGGCAAGCAAGGAAGCTTACAGATGCATTGGAACTTATGGGTCAAATGGAAATGTTTTCTATAAGACATGTTTATAGAGAATGTAATAAATTAGTTGATGCTTTAGCAAGTAATGTACCCGATGTAAGATACATAGAAGTTATCCCTATCTCATTTTCTGTGGATATAAAGAAAATAGTCTATGATGATGCTATGGGGAAAGTGTATGTCAGGATGTAATACAATTTTTACAATTATTAATGAAAAGGGATAGGGGACCTCTCAAACAACCTCGCTTGCTTATAAAAAAAAAATAGTAACTGTAATCGTTTACCTTGATGTGGTGCCAACATGGTTTTTGAGAACTTCTATTCACTTGGATCCCTTTTAAAGCTATCAACGCACTTCAAGTTAAAAATTTAAGCAATTAATGTCAATATAAGAAATAAAAAGTCTACATATATAATAAAAAGTATACCAATAAATGAGTATGGAAATAGTTAAATGCGTGTTGATAATGATTTCCATGTCACGGTGCATTTACCATGTAAATCGAATCCAACCAATAAACATCCATACTAGACAAGTCGATGACAATCACAATCCAATGGAAGCTAAAACCAAACAAGTTATTAACTAGCATTTAATATGTACTTGTAACCAAATATGAGTTCAACAAAACCAATATAATATATGTCCATACCATGGGTTGTAAGGAATGAAAACAATTTCATTCATGTTTGCTTCCCTCGATCTATCAAGAACAAGTTTAGTTTTTTCTTTTGAATCCACAACACTAAAGACAGTAGGGTTGACAAACAAATATCCATCTCTAGAACAAACAAATTTCTCATGCAAGCATCCGAAATGTGAAAACACAACTCATTTTATAAAAGCGCAGTAAACATTAAATAAAATAGTTAGTAACAACGTAAGTTTTATCACCTCATATATGCAACCATACAAGGAGACTCGACAGATTCAAGATTACAAACATCCTTCACGTCATTTGTCTCTATGTATGAAAACTCTATGTTATCTCCGAATAATTCTTGTCCATATGGAAACTTAAGTCGACCACTTTGAATAATTGTACCAATCATGGCACCAAAGGAAGTGCATAGATCGCTTCCTTTGCTGTGGCCAGCTGACTTAGTTTTTTCACCTTTACTTTTACTCGGTTGCCCTATTTTATCCTGATTCAAAAACCGAAGAATAAAAGATAAGCATAAAAAATTATAATGTCATGTCTAGCAAGGGTGGCCGCAACATGGCCTATGTGTACGTGGACTGGAAGTGGTCTGTAGGTATCTGGTAGTGCATTGAAGTGTCCTGCAGTGGGCTGTGTTATGGCCTGTAGTGGGCTATGTTATGGCCTATGTGTACGTGGAGCGGAAGTGCCAGATGCACATCTACACAAATTGGAGGTGGAATGTTGAGTTGTGTAAGGATCATGAGGTGGATTAGAAGGAAGAAATGTATAAATAGAGGGAGCTAGACAGAGAAAGGGAGAGGTCCGATCCTAAAGGGGGATTCTTATAAATTTACAATCATCGATATTTTTACCGTTGGCTTTCACCACTAATTCCCCGGCCAAACAACGTGTGATCCAATAGCGTCTTCCACAAATTTCAACTTATCACCAACTGGTACAGGAAGAAGAGCTTGTTCTTTACCTTCCAAAATCTTCCCAACTACTACATGTGAGTTGTATTGCCCTAAGGGAACATTGTGCAACTTAGTTTCCGGTCCAAGCTCCTCGTAGGCTATACCCTTAGCAACAACATTGGATTTGAAATCCACAACCAAACTACAACTCTGGCCCTAAGATGAATTGTAAAATCATAATGGGTTAATTGCAAATACAACATAAAACAGGGATTCAAGCACTAGTATTCACCTTTCCAAGATCCCATGTATGATTTCATACTGGTGCACGACTTGTTACTTCAGCATTTTCCTTTTTAGAATTTTTTGGTGGTATCGGAGAATTAGCCTTTTTGGTCTTCAACAAATTTTAGGTGAGAATATTTAGAACTAAAAAAAAAATAAAAAAATAAAACTAGACACACACAAAAAATATTTTAAAGTACTTCAAAATAAATTAAAACTTAATGAAATTACCTCAATGCCTTTCAATACTAAGTGCTTTGGCCAAGCAACTTGTGATCCAAGAGCATCTTTCAAAATTACCAGCTCATCGCGAAATGGTATAGGAAGAGCAACATGATCTTTACCTCCCAAAATCTTATCAACTGATACGCGTGCGTTGTTTGGCCCTAAGGGAACATTATGCAACTTAGTTTCCAGTCCAAGCTCCTCGTAGACTATACCCTTAGCAACAACATTGGACTTGGAACCCACAGCCAAACTGCAACTCAGTTCCTAAAATGAATTGTAAAGTCAATGGGTTAATTGCAAATACAACATAAAATAGGGATTCGGGCATTAGTATTCACCTTTCCAAGATCCAATGTATGATTTCAATGATCTTGGTGCATGACTTGTTACTTCAGATTTTCCTTTTTTAGAATTTTTTCTTTGGTATCGGAGAATTAGTCTTTTTGGTCTTCAACTATATATTTTTAGGTGAGAATATTTAGAACTCAAAAAAAATATTTTAAAGTACTTCAAAATAAATTAAAACTTAATGAAATTACCTCAATGCCTTTCAATACTAAGTGCTTTGGCCAAGCAACTTGTGATCCAAGAGCATCTTTCAAAATTACCACCAATGTGGCCGGTATAGGAAGAGCAACATGATCTTTACCTTCCAAAATCTTATCAACTGATACGCGTGCATTGTTTGGCCCTAAGGGAACATTGTGCAACTTAGTCTCTGGTCCAAGCTCCACGTAAACCTTACCCTTAGCAACAATATTGGACTTGGAACCCACAGCCAAACTGCAACTCAGGTCCTAATTGTATACATAGTTTTTAGTAATTAACAATATGAAAATAACGAAGTGGATTAGAAGACTATGTGCTAATCAGATTCAGAACCTATCTATTATATTAAGTAAAATGTGATACTGCAAGGATTGTGACAACGATACTTTTCCAAGAGGAAGCATAGGATTTGGAAGTGGGGAATGACTTGTTCCCTTAGCATGTACCTTCCTAAAATCAGGTTCAGAGTTTGTTTCCGACAGACGACTCTTCTCTTCCTTGTTCTTCGGCTATATATGTTAGAGAATATTTACAAAATAAAAACAAAATAGGAAACAAAAAACACCCAATTCTAAAGTAGTGTAAACAATATTTAAAAGCTTACTTTACGCTTGCTATGTGCACCACCTAAAGGGGGGATATGGTCTCTATTGTCACTTTTGTGGCTATTCGAAGCAATTTTTTCCGACGCAGGAGAAGTGAGACGATCATTAAATTTTGCTTCTAACTCCTCGTATTTGATAAACGTAAAATGAATAGTCTACCTACGAAATGAACGATGAATTCAAAACGTAAGTAAACTAAACTTATTACTGATGCTATTTAGTTTATCAAAGAATTATTCTACTCTCAACCAATTGAGATATAGGGGAGTAGATAGAGTTCGTTCCACTCCTAGTGCTCTAGCACGGATGTTTTCTAATCTAACTAGTCGTTTTTAAGTCTATGAGAGCTTTACGAAGGGGAATTATACTACGATGCAACTACCCACAAGATGCAACTAGTCGGTATCAGAATACTAAGGGAATGCTACGTTGATTCTATGATAAGGAGTTAGAGGGGATTGATTCCACCATAACTCAACTTAATCCACTAACGATTTAATCGTCAGAATCCGAATTGAACTGCTTCGCAGAACAATTGGTTATTCCTAATCCCTAATTATACATGGCATTTCTACCAATTATAACTAGCATGTGAACAATTAAACCCATTCTCATGGTGAACTAATCATTTCTAGAGTGGAATAGAAAATCGGCGACTTACTTACGATAATCGGACTCTTTTTCATCAAGGCTTCACAACCCCTCTAATGGAGGTTTAGCCTTGAATCATTCCATAATCATTTCCATTTATATTAAAACTAAACATAATATAAAGCATTGAAATTTATTTAATTAAACAATAATGAAATCTAATTTAATGACTAAATTGAACTAAGGACATGAATTGAAATTAGATCTAGAATTGGAATTGACAAAAATCGAAATGGATAAAGAATACTACTTTATTGATCTAATCAAATGAAGAACAAGATTCAAAGGTTTAATCTAATAAGGGATTTGAAACTAATTAAAGAAAAACAATTAAATCTAGATCTAGAAGCTATTTTAATGGCTACTTTCTATTCTAAGCTATGAACCCTAATTCTCTACTAATTAATCTACCATTAACAAAGACTTAAGCTTTTGTTCTTATACATTCAGATCCAAAATTCGTGCATGGGCTTGGAGCCGGGGTTTGGGCCAGAATCGTGCCCAAAACCCAATTCTTTCAAATCAAAAAGGCCTCTTAAGCTGCAGTTGACTTCCACAGACTTTTCGTCCACTTCTGCTCCTCTGATTGGGTCAAGGCTTGGACCATTGCAAAGCTCTTTCCGAGCCGGTCGTTTTGACATAAGGTATGCCCAATTCGAGGTCTGAGTCCAAAGATACGGCTTTCGAAGTTCTCACGACTTTGCTCCTTTATCTCGCTAAAGTGGTACATTTACGCACATAATGGACTTTGAAACCCTAAAATGCATAAAAACGCGTAATCGTTTAACTCTTACTTATTATTCACATAATTGGTCTAACAAGATGATTATTAAGGGGTTAAAACTACAGTTTTGGGCTCTTATCAAACCACCCCCCAAACAAAGATTTTGCTTGTCCTCAAGCAAAGATGAGAAATTAGAATAAGTGACCAAAAATGGAGTTCTACCTAATCTCGCTTTCACTGAAAGCGATTGCATTGACCATATGCAACAGGCCTTAAACCACTAGGAATTCCCTAGTGGACGAGTTATAGCCTCGTGAGAGTTTTCCAGTGAAGGTACTCACAAACTTCATCTATACTACAACGGCTAAGAAAATAAAACTATTGTTTCCTTATTCATGCTCAACTATCTATACATCTCTAGCAATTACATAAGAATAACCAGTCAAAACCCTAAGTTAATATATGCATAATAATCAATCATCTACAATAAACATATATACAATGAGTAGTACTATCAAATGTTTAGCGGGTTTGTTTCGAGAACTCTAATAGCCCCTTAAGTAGGTTCTCACAATAATAGTCAAGAAACAACACTCCGATTTTGCACTCAAGTTTTAAGCTACTCCAAAGCAGTGGGCACACTTTACCTTACAATCTCAATGACAACAAGGAAGCCGGGGTCAATCAAACACATCCGCCACTTACTATCACACTAACCTATTCCTAATCGAGCTAGAGGTCTTTTATTAGGTGTTACAGGGATTAGGAGATGGTTTAAGAAGGAAGGAAATGGATATTCAAAAGGACAAGTCCGAGATAATAGAGTCTTCAGATTATGTAACTTAGAAAACCTTGTTATTTTCTTTTGCTTCTACACTTTGTTTCCATCCTTAGTCAGATTTATTTTTTTTTTTTTTTTTTTTCTTTTCCTTGGCTTTTGACTCCTTTTTTATTCTATTTTTTTTGGAGTTTTTATTTTATTTCTATTTTTCTTTTCTTTGGATGGAAACTTTTTTCTTTATTTTCCTCAAGCAACTAACAATTTTTGTTTACACGTGTTTTTTTTTCTCTTCTTTCTTCACTCATTCTATTCTCGGACTTATTCTAAATTGGGTAGGTTGATTTATTCTCTTTTTTTTTTTTTGTTTTTGTTTTTTTTTTTTGTAACAGGGTAAAGGAATTGTGGTGTATGGAAGGCTAAAGAAAAGGCTCGAGTGGCTTACTAGCGGAAAATAATTCATAGGTTTGAATTTACGGCTATATCGATCCAAAGAGCGCCTAAATTCTCACTTAGGATATGGTTTAGTGATCAAGCAAGTGGACGTGTGATTTCTCTATCCGGATTTTACTTCTCCCTTGTGTCATTTCTCAAATGTTTCGCTTCATATAAGGCTTTTAGGCTATATTCTCACAGGATTTGTAGAATAAGTACTCTAGCCTAGATTTCAGAAACTTATCGCTAACAATCATAGATACTCATGTAATATATTTTTAGATAGATGCAAAGATTATTACCTACGATAACCTAAGTTTCTAACAATTATTCCGATGCAACAACTATGTGAGACTTCTAGATTGTTAAGAGCATGGAGAAAGAAAACAATACCAATATTCCTAAGTGTATAGCATAAACTTATTTATTTATATTTTTAAATTTTGAAATTTTAACTAGAAAACAAATGCATATTATATATATCTATATCCTAACAGATGTCTTAATTACACGTGATTCTATGCCCCCAAACAAGAAGCATGATTTGTCCTCAAAGCATTGTAAATAAAGAGGGTAGGAAAAATACCATTGAAACGCTGCGGAAATTCGTAAACATCCGCAAAACCAATGTTAGAACGCACTAATATAGGAAATAAAACCGACGAAACTCTATAAGAGTTCCACCCATTATGGGGTTAACATAATTAAATTGCTTCGGGACATAAGCGCACACTAACAGAAACTAAAACTTACCTCCACTCCCGTTGTTATTCGTCATCTTCGCCATCCTCTACTTCTATAAAGAAGTGAGGTTCCTTCGCCCCGCCATGCTATGATAATTTGCCGCTTCACGCCATTTATCATCTATGGTTGCTAACCTATTAAGTGCCACTTGGTCCGATGGGGTGTAGGGTGCAACTGGGTGAGGTTGTATCCGCCACCCATGCCAAGTCATTGCGACGGAAAGATCGGATAATACTATTGGTGGGTCGCGACCGTCTACCTTTAATCCAATCCGTGAAACGTGTACAAAAAGGAAAGAAACATAGCATAATACGCGAAATTAGAACAGGCATAAGAAGGTACTTATGCCTCATAGTATAGGCTCGTGCTAAACTAGACATCAAAGTTCTGGGAAGGTCATAGAACCGGCATCCATTGGCTAAAGAAGGAAAACGCCGCAAGTGGCGCCATTCACGTAAGAAAAAAAGCCATTCCCTAAAATGTTTAGCATAATCCAAAACATAACAGCCCTATGTTCATGGACAAAGCTACCAAGTGGCAACGTTATAGTCCCCTTTGGTCCTCAATACAAAAATGCCCCGCCCCATAAGCCTCGTGCAAAAGACTCATAAGTGTAGACATGCATATTATCGAATCCAATAGCACCATGAGTCTTGTATCTCAAATGGCATAGCAAGTCCAAGAACAAATGCTAGCAAGAACCCGTAATCTCCATTGGTTCATTGTCAATGTTGATGGAGAACACTTGTTCTCCATCCGGTCCGGGTCTCAAAGAAAATGCAGTTATTATAAAAATAAGATGCAAGTCTTTGTCGAATAAAGTTCAAATTTCCGGTCTTACCATAAGAGGTTCCCACCAACATATGTGATCACCTCACAAACCAAGCACCGTAAGTAGTGCTTTGGAACAAATCTTCGAAAAGACTGTTCGGTATCAATATTGGAGATGTCATCTCAAAATTACGCTTTGGAATAGCTACTTAATGATCCGGAAACTACGCCGAAAACCGGAAAATTTCTCCAGAGGAGAAGTCGCTGGCGCCGGTCTAACTTAGCGGTATGCTGGGGCGCTTTTTGTATTTTTGATTTCCAGAACTTAGCTGGTCGCTACGACTTGGCGCTGGCCTCGACCAAATTTTTCCGACAGAATTTTAGACAGCGAGCTTCAACTAGCTATGCTGGCGCATCTCGAAGTTGCGTAATTCTTGAAAATGAAGTCGAAACTTGGGAATCGCGGTTTGAAGGGTGAGTGATGGAGTTTAGGTGTAATGTGAGTTGTGAGGATAGATTGTATCAAGTTTATATAGGCTTAAAGTTGCTAGAATGGATCGAAAGTTGCCAAAACTAATTTCGCAGCTTCCTGGAATCCTAAAATCTCCAAACTCGAAAAATGGAAACAACTCATATCCCGGATTCTAATTCAAACCCAAGATTCTTATTTTTGGATTTTATGACTGAATGTACCTATTTAATCTAGATTTCATCCTACAATGATTCTCAATCATAGATATGCCTATACGGCCATATTTTCACCTTACTCCGCAGTAAATTCTAACACTAGGGTTTTTTATAAAAAATAAAGCGTGAAATGATCAAACCACCCCCAAACAAGTTTGGAAGGTGGGATTAATATGAAACAAGCACACAAACTGAAAATAACCCCCTTATATTAAAATTTTCATTCGAGTATCACTACAAAAATTCACATTATCAAATAAAAATTACATTACAATAAAGACAACAAAAAATAAATAAAACAACAACTACTAAAACATAAATAACAGGACTATCACTCCTCATCCTTCTAAACACCTCGCCACCGGTGGTGGCTGAGGGCACCTGGGAACTCAAAGTGGTGGCTCCCCGGCTCCGGGAAGGTCCAAAGAAGAAGTCGCCCTTCGTCGACGACGCCATGCCTAGCAGCCGTGTCCTCGAGGCGAGTCCGTATGAGGTGGGAAGCGTGCTAGCATCTCTACTCTAAACCGACGCCGCTTCCATCTCAGCCCTCGCCGCTTCCCATCTCTCATCCTCCTCTAGATGCGAGCTCGGTTACGAATAGTCGCTCCGAGTCCGGAGGTCGGGCAGCAGAGTGTTGAGTGAACGATGCCCCTATGAAGCATAGCCATGCGCCAAAGATCGACCAACACCTTCGAACGATCCGTATCAAAACAGGTGCCATCCTCCTCATCCTCCTCCGAATCATCCTCATCTACCCTCCCCGCTCCTCCTCCTCATCCCCGCTCCCGTATCCTATCCTCGCAATTTCCAGAGACTTGTTGGAC
The DNA here is from genome assembly GCF_015680905.1 of Coptis chinensis. Classification (NCBI taxonomy): domain Eukaryota; kingdom Viridiplantae; phylum Streptophyta; class Magnoliopsida; order Ranunculales; family Ranunculaceae; genus Coptis; species Coptis chinensis. The sequence goes on from NC_141456.1 coordinate 88,547,126, forward strand.
ACACTCCCTATAGATACGCAACGGTTCCCGCCTTGGATCATGTAATGTAAATCCTCTCGGAGTCCGGAGTTGCCTTCATCTTCAACATGATCTTAGTGATAAGCACAGAAGAGGTGCCAACGGCATCAATCCGAACCTCCCCGACATGTTCAAAAAACTCCAGATACGAAATCGTGATTCGCTCTTGAGTATCCATAGGGCGAGTTTGCAGGTCGATTCGATGTTCAACCGACCCTGTCCCTGCCTAGACATTCCGACCAATCCACCGGGTCAGAGCCGTAGCCAGGTGGTTGGTCCTCGAGAAGCCCCATCTATGATGGGAGTTTGATTTGCTTTTTATTTTTTAGTTTCTTTTTTTTTTTTGCTTTTCTAGGTTTGAGGTTGTTAATGGCGGTGGAAGATGAAGAATTTTGATGAACTGTAAGCTGAAAAGGTAAGAGCGCCGAAGCCTCCCATGGGCTGGTGGGCTGAAGTTGGGCCCAAGCCCAAAATCAAAAATTTTCGATTTTTTGATTTTTTCGCTAATTTCAAATCAAAATTCCCGCTTCGTTACCGTCCGATATTTACGAATGAGATATGGAAATGATCAGAGAGAATTTCCTATCCAATGATCCATAAAACACTCTATTCCGACTTCGATGACATATGAGATAGTGGAAAACGCCTCGGCGTGCGTGCATGACGTAAGTTATCGCTAACGAATGAACTCTAAATTAATAGATCATGTCAATCCGAATCGTAATACAATAAAACGGCCTAAGCAACTCTAGTGGGACATAAAACATTTAGTAATGGAACACGAACACTTCACCCCCAAACAAATTTTACAAGAATTTTAGAAAATTTGTTTTTAGCAAATGGTCTTTTAAAGTCGATTCCGAGACTTCATAGATTACTATGTTTATTTTATTTTTTATTTTTTTATTTTAGTTTTAGAAGGAAAAACAATAAGCAATAAAGACATAATTCACACCATAGAGAAACATGACTCAAAAAAAAAATCCGAGAAAACATGCAAGAGTGGAAAACGGAACTATGTGAACCGTGGACTTAGGATCCGTACTTACAGCCACACACTCCATAGGGAGGGCCCGTTACCTTAATGGTGCACTCACCAATATATTGAATGAAAGGAAATGCACCAACACAGAAATTGAGTCGCTTATAGTCGATACTCAAGACTTTATCTAAGACATATGTATGAACATGCAATTGATCATATATCAACAACCTAAATAGTTGTGGATCATTCCATAAATAAATATCACAGCAAACATATCCAAATACAATGAAACACCAAGATTTCCTACGACTCGGCCTAGTGGAATCCAAACGGTTGGGTAACCTTATTGTAACCTATCATGCACCTTCTTTTTCATTTTGAATGAGTGGGTGTTCTAGTAAATAAGTGTGGAAAAGTGAATGGTTGTGGAGAATATGGTAGATATGGATAAGTTCTAGAAAGACAGCTTGTACACAATGAGGATTTGGTTTTAGCACCTAACTCATTCATTGTGTGTGTGGGACTGCCTCAATTCTGAAAATGAAGGTGTCAAATAGTTTGTCCTTCCGGCATATCCGCTTTGCTAGAGGATTTAAAAAATTATAGAGCACGAAGAAACAAATGTGATCGAAAGTGCAAACTCGGGGTTCCTTTGAAAGGGTGGAAGGAGGGGCATCGAGGTGGTTGTTGTGCAAGTTAGTTCTTGATAGGGTGAATTGTCACCTACCAAGAAACTCATCAAATTCCCCATCTAGATCGGTCATATCCACATTACTATGGTAGTCCTCTACGCCTTTTGAGAAAGTCATCTATCCCATCCTCGCCAATAACATGTGTATCGACTAGTGTAGGAATGAAAATATTGAGTCCGACTTTCCAAAGGAAAGAATTTTGGGCATATGACTATCGTGGAACGTGTTGTTGAAATAATCTCGAGCAAAGCTCTCGATCATGCTAACCTCTCCATCCATAGACGAATCGGGTAATCTGTGGTCCTTGTTTTAAAACATTGACTTCAACAGTTAAAGATGGCCAAAAGACATGGACATTGAACCATCACGGCAATTAATGAGCGCATTGGCAGCTTGCCAAGAAGGGACGCTCTAAAATGATCGACAGAGTCGTTAGCTTACTTTCAGACGAGGACTACAAAATCAGCCGGATAAGAGAAATCCCGAACTTTTACCAACACATTTTCGACTACACCCTTAGATACTTAATAGACCGATCAGCTAATTGCAACGCCATTTTAGTGGTTGCATTTTGTCTAGACCTATTTGTCTATACAAATAAAATGGGAGTAAGTTAACACTAGCCCCCGTGTCTAATAACGCTGTCGTCAGATAGGAATCTCCTAAGGTGCATTGTACAAGAGGGATCTAATTGTGGTCCTTGTACTTAACAATTCCATTATGTTCAGATAAGGTTGGGAATTGTTCTAAAAAAGCGCCTTTTGGTATATTTGTCTTACGCCTAGTAGTACACAATTCCTTAAGAAACTTAGCATGATGTGGTAGCTTTTTAATAGCTTCGGTGAAGGGAAGGTTTATAGTTAGATTCTTAAAAACATCCCTAATCTCCTCATAATTTGTATCCTTAGTTAACATGGCTAATTTTGTGGAAACGGTGGTTTCGCTCTATATTTAGCAATGGTATCACCGGATGTTTTACCGTAGCTTTCTTCTTTGGTTGTGTTGTAATCGGTACCCTCACAAAGGTAGGCTCTTCAGCTTCTATTTCAAAGATCTAGTAATATAGCAGGTGTAGGGGCTATCGGGTGGGGTAACTATAGGCATAGTTACTTTGTTATCAACCACTGCTAATCGGAGAGTGGTGATTGCATTTATCTCACCTACATTTTCATATTCATTACTAGTATTATCCGCTACCTCAAAGGCTGTGGTTTGTTGTTTTAGGATTAGGTATTGCGTGCTACTTCGAAACACACCTTTGGTTTGGGCTTTATCTTGAGCCAACCGTTGGGTTAAATTAGTTACGGATTGTAGAAGCCGCTGGTTGATCGAGCCATGGTTTGAAAAAGTTTTGGCTCACTTGTATAAAGGTGTCAAGACGATCCGTTGTGTGTAGTAGTAGTCACGGGTGTTACCGAACTATTTCCGTGAATTATTTATCAGTGGATTTTGATAGTTATTATTTACCTAACGATAATTCCTCTATTAGCATTATAATTATTATAATTACCTCGACCTTGTGCTTGACCTTGTCGAGGTTGCACTTGGTTGTTATAATTATTAAAATTACCCCGACTCGCCCTTTGTCGTAGCGGAGCTTGGTTAAAGCCGCTATTGCCTAACATATTGATGATTGTACCCTTCGGTGGTGACGCTTTGGTTATTTCTCCAACCGGGTTGGGATTTTGTCTCCAAGGGGCTTAGGTTCACTATTAATGGAACAAGCCCGCTCATAGGCTATAGACGCTGGGATCTCGATGCTCTGTGGACTCCAACAGTAAACTACATGGATTTGAATTTACATTCATAACGGGATTGGCTTTTGTTGTACGTAAATGGCATCTACCTTTTTGTGAGGGATTCAATTAGAGTTTTAAGCTCGTGATCTGATTTAACCTCAAACATACCGTAGCCTTTTATCGTGGAAGAAGAACTAGCGGAGCGAGTAATCGCCACTACCCCCACCATTATTACGCTTTAGTTTGGTCCTCTAAAAATTTATAAGCCTCCGAGGCTCCTTTGTTTAAGAAACTACCCCCGCTTCATTATGTCAAGGACTTCTTTATGGTGATGTTGAAGTCCTTTGAAAAAGGCAATTAACTAACGGGTTCTTTCGCTAAGTTATGATGTGGACACTCTATAAGCGATCGGTGAAACGATTCCAAGCCTCAAAATGTTTCATGAGGATTTTGTCGAAAAGAAATGAATCTTGGAAAGCATCTCATCCGTTCTTTAGGGGTAAAAATGTTCCATAAACAACAACAAGTTTAGCCCACGAAGTCCACGTAATTAGGCCAGCAAGCGTAATCAAGACGCCTTTATCGGCTAAGGTGAAAGGGAATACCCTTAATTTAATTTGTTCAACCAACCGTAGGATGGTGGAATGTTGTTAGGACTTGTTCAATCCTACGATGTTTGGTAAGGTTTTTCATGGTCTAAACCATGAAAAACGGGTAACAAATTAAAAATATTTGAGGGATTCTCAAATCCCCTCACCGGGTTTGCTAGAACGATGCAAGATTTGGGGCTATCGCCAAGGCTTTGTAGAAGTCCGAGAGAGGAGTCTCTTTCTTCCCCATTATATCGTATGGGTGTGTGTGGAATAGTAGCTAGAGGTGTAGTGTGTGGTATACTAGATAGACTTGATTGTTGATGTTGTTGTGTATTTACGCTCGGTGTTTTGTACCACTGCATCTTTAATCTCATGCAAGACTAAGTCGAGCTTAACTACACATGCAACACTCCAAACAATTCGATATACTAGTATAAACCTCTAACAGAGAGATGCGAGGTGGAAGAAAGGAATACCGATTAAAGCCCTTGTTTCGCTTTATGAATAAATACGCCTTTGTTTACGCTGTTCGTGTATAAAAGAATAGAACACCGAAAAACTTGACAACTCGGGTTCAAATCAAACCGTGGAAATCCTGAATTTCGTGGAGAAGGCGCCGGCGCTATCTTCTATCTTCAAGGCCAAGGCAAAGTCGAAGCCCAAAGAAGATAATGGTCGCCAGCCTTTTCGGCGCTGGCTTCAATGTATAAACGAAGTCCAAGATAGCGCTGGTCGCGCTTTTGTATAGCGCTGGCGCTTTTCGCGAATTTTTCCAAAACTGAAACGCAACCACGCATGAATCAAACAAGGGTGGGCGGGTGAAATGGGACTTAAAAATTACTAATTCTATTATGAAAACAATGCTAAAGTGCAACTAAGATGGCAGCGGCGCATTTGATAAACGTAAAATGAATAGTCTACCTACTTAAATGAACGATGAATTCAAACGTAAATAAACTAAACTTATTTTGATGCTATTTGTTTATCAAAGAATTATTCTACTCTCAACCAATCGAGATATAGGGAGTAGATAGAGTTCGCTCCACTCCTAGTGCTCTAGCATGGATGTTTTCTAATCTAACTAGTCGCTTTTAAGTCTATGAGAGTTTTACTTAAGGAATTATACTAATGATGCAACTACCCACAAGATGCAACTAGTCGGTTATCAGAATACTAAGGGAATGCTACGTTGATTCTATGATAAGGAGTTAGAGGGGGATTGATTCCACCATAACTCAACTTAATCCACTAACGACGAATCGTCGTAATCCGAATTGAACTGCTTCGCAGAACAATTGGTTATTCCTAATCCCTAATTATACATGGCATTTCTACCAATTATAACTAGCATGTGAACAATTAAACCCATTCTCATGGTGAACTAATCATTTCTAGAGTGGAATAGAAAATACGGCGACTTCTAATGATAATCGAATCAAGCTTTCATCAAGGCTTCACAACCCCTCTAATGGAGGTTTAGCCTTGAATCATTCCGCTAATCATTTCCATTTATATTAAAACTAAACATAATATAAAGCATTGAAATTTATTTAATTAAACAATAATGAAATCTAATTTAATGACTAAATTGAACTAAGGACATGAATTGAAATTAGATCTAGAATTGGAATTGACAAAAATCTAAATGGATAAAGAATACTACTTTATTGATCTAATCAAATGAAGAACAAGATTCAAAGGTTTAATCTAATAAGGGATTTGAAACTAATTAAAGAAAAACAATTAAATCTAGATCTAGAAGCTTATTTTAATGGCTACTTTCTATTCTAAGCTAACTAACCCTAATTTTATACTAATTAATCTACCATTAACAAAGACTTAAGCTTTTGTTCTTACTCCTCCGATTGGGTCAAGGCTTCGACCATTGCAAAGCTCTTTCCGAGCCGGTCGCTTTTGACATAAGGTATGCCCAATTCGGTGGTCCGAGTCCAAAGATACGGCTTTCGAAGTTCTCACGGACTTTTGCTCCTTTATCTCGCTAAAAGTGGTACATTTCTCATTAATGGACTTTGAAACCCGAATGCATAAAACGCCAATCGCTTAACTCTTACTTCTATTATTCACATAATTGGTCTAACAAGATGATTATTAAGGGGTTAAAACTACAGTTTTTGGCCTTGCATCGCGAACCTTGCGAAAATATGATCGCGGACAACTTTTAACTAAACATGTATCTTCTGGAAAAGTTTCGCACTACGCATCATACTTAAAATTACCGCTTTTTACCAAGACGAATAATATCTAACCTGATTTCAACAGTTAAAAACAGTTTAACTAATAGCAACGGATATCGAACTATAAAGCACGCTGACATACTATACGAAAGATATAAGCTAGCTATCAATACATGAAACTAGAAGGATATAGCAATTTGAACTAACTGAATTATCAAATTAATCCCAACAAACACAACATTAGCCTAAGCTTTCATCTGCCCTAGACTTGGAGTTTAGCTTATACATAACAATGAACGGAAAACCAAATCAAAAGAAGAATTAATCATTGCAAAACCGCATTCCTCGCTAGCCAAGTCTTCCTCCAATTGTCATTCCTCTCAGTTTTAATCCACGTATCAACTCGAAAGCCCACTTTTTCTGTTTCTCCCTATTTCTATCTTCTGTTCCCACCCTTTAAATTTGGTTTTTTCTTCTATATATAATGGATTAACATCGGTATTTGATTTGAAATGGAATTCAAGTTCTAATCCGTAATGTAGAGTTTTGAACTCGACTGCTTTGATTTCGGGAACAAGGAATTTCGGCTTTGGTTCCTTTTTTGTCTCGCTCAGGCAAGTAGTGTTTTAAATAGAACCAAAAAGGTTTTTGTGAGCAATTCGCAATCGTAAGGGATTTGATCAAAAATAGCTAAGTCGGCCTTTAATTACTATTAGTTCTCTTTTCGACTTGCGTGAAATAGAGAAACAATTGGCTTTGATTCTAGTAGTAGGAGTAGGTGGAGCATTTGTTTTGGTTTTGAAGTTTTTGATTTTAGTCAAAGGAACTAGAGGAGATTTTTGGTTCGTTAGTGCTTAAATGAATTTGAGAAGAAAACTATTTCGATCCAAATGGTCCAAGTAGCTAGGTACTAATGGGCTTTGATGTTTGTTACGGCTTTAGTTTTTAGTTGGGTAATTCCTTCCACCCCCTTGTTGGGTCATGTGATTCATTTTATCAGGCCATAACTAATTTCCGCCCATAATTTAAACAAACGCATTCACGCTTTGCTCATATGTTTAATCCATTTAGTCACAGATCCTCGCTCAAGGAAAACAAGCTTCCACCCTTTGTCAGTCTAATCTTGTTTCGCTTCTTTATGTGCCTTGTATTCAGTTATACTTTGTTTCTCTATTACTGATCATCACTGGTAGTAAGGTACCTATCGTTAGTAGAAAAAGTTAGGGCAAATAGATGCGTATCGTTATTCTGAAAATGGAAATAAAAAGATGGGGGGTAGGGAGGGTTTATGTTTGATGTATTCCGGTTATTACGTTAAATGTCGAGTCGCCCTTCGGCTGTGGCATCGCCATTTGATAAATACTGATTTCTCATTTTGGTTTTATACTTAAGTCCGAGGTCCATAGTCAGAAGTCCCAAGACTAAAGTCAAAGTCCAAAGTCCCGGTATTATAGGCCGTCCGTTTAGTCAAGTTACCTTACTCCATTAGGTTTGGTAGGATAGGTCGAGTAAAGGGATGGTCCAAACCTTAGGTCTCGCAAGGTTCACAACTTTAGTGAGTAGGATTTCGGGTTTTTAGTTGGTTTTAATCAAATTAACGGTAATGTAAATAATGTAAATTACTAGCAGATGATTTCATTTAAATAAACAAAGATAGAGAAACAGGGAGAGGGTTAATCATACTCATTGCAAGAATCATGTTTTAACAATTTATATTACAATATCCACTACATTTCTCTAATTTGTCTCGGAGTTCATAAACAAACCCAGCTGACGACATGGTATTGATCCCTAGTGAAACCCATACATCTCGAAAGTCGCATCGCACTAGCATAAGGAGTTGAACTAATATTTCATCTCGGAATATCATTTCAGCTCACGTTTCGATTCTACATCGGTTGGACAAATTAGAGAGTCGCGACACCAAAAGTCACACACGAGACATTTTGGGTCTCTAAATGGCCCGTTACGGGCGTCAACACTCCAAATTTATGCATCCTCCCGTCATTTTTATGGACGGATGTCTAATATACACCTAATTCTAAGTAGTAATTCTAGAATATTAAATAAATCAATCCGGTTCTCACGAGTAACATAACCCTCCCCCGGGGGGACCTTCGTAGTCATTGAAGGAATAATTAAACTTGTTGTATACATTAAATAAGTAAATGCAAACTGACGAAATTAAACTTGAAAAGAAATGACTTTTATTAAGAAGAAATGACTTACGATATTTAAGCCGCTAAAATGAAAAGGATGGAATGTAAGTCTTACAAATGAAATATTACGAAATGATTAACTAGCTAATGTATAGGCTAAAGCATAAAATGCTTTGAAGGCAAATAATGAAGACCCCCTCTCATATATATAGGTTGGAGACCCTTGTGAAGGATTTAATTGGGTTTTGTCCGTTTCTCAAATTAAGGCGTTCAAAACTTTGAATAACAAAGTTTTGTCTTCAAGTGAATTAAATTGGTCCTTTGTCTTTTGTACCTTATGTTTTCATTATTTTGTCCTTATGCCAATTTCAATTCAATCTTTGAACAGTGCGTGTCTTCTCACATTGCAAGGTGGCACAAAATTGTGACCATCACTTGCCACCGCCTATGTTTCTCGTCATGCCTTTTTGGGTCCGGCAGAGTGGTCCACTTAAGTGTCTACAGTGGCACTGGATTTTGGCATTTTTACAACTTTCTATCTTTGCGTAGAGTTCATCATCGGGTCGCCTAGCAATTCACTAGCCAACGTTGGCATCCGTTTTATTAGATGTGAGCTTGAAATTTCTTGCTTCTTTATATGTTGATTCGCTTCGCAAGATTTTTTTTTTTTTTTGAAACTTAGAAACTCTAGTCAGGGCTTTGTTGGGCTTTCATTGGGGGTTGAGTGGGGAATTTCAAATATTCCAAGTATTCATGTACTTCTATGCATGTTTTATCATTATATTCATGTTAACTGCAGAAACCTGCAAAAGTATATGAAAATATAATTATTACATGATTATTAAACACATAACTCGACTAAAATGCTATGTCTCTGGGTTTAATATTACAGTTTGGGTGCTTATCAATGACATATCTTAGAGTTACCTTTTAGATATAATCTTCCCATACACGATGTGACATGATGATCAACAAGGAAACTTACCTCTCATAAGATATGGTCTAGATTCAGACTTCCATAAGAAGATCCTCTAATAAGAAGCGAAGACTCAAAGATGGAAAGGAACTCACAAGCCGGTGAGACCGGGTCCTAACCCTAAGACTCTCGTAGCTCTTCCTATCTAAACTATAGAGATTCACTCTTAGGTACTACACCAAATAGGGGTTTGATTCTCCTAAATTAAGAAAGAGATACGTAGGCGGCCGGTAGTTCAACCCCGAACTCACAATCATCTTATCCCTTCGCTACTCGATTGAAGCTTCGGATAACAAGGCACGCCAGAGAAAGATAAAGGGGATACTTTCAAAAACTCCCCCCTGAAGGCATGGAAGATAGTCATAGATTGCCAAGACTTGAAGGAGCCTCATTTCACAAGTGAGGAACAAAGGGAGGATAATGCCTGATTAGTGCAACTATATCACGGTAATAATTATAATTTCCTTTTAGAATTGCGCTTATGTCCCAATGATATTTAATTCCTATTATCTCCATAATGGATGGAACTCTTATAGGAGTTGCATCTGCATTTTAATTCTTTATATTTGTATCATCTAACTTTCTTTTATAGGTGCTCCCATTTACAAGCGCGTTTATATGTTTCTCTATATCCTTTCCTTTTCATTCCATACTTTGGGGACAAAACCTGATTTTTGTTTGGGGGTGGTATAGAAATACGTTGTAAATGTTTAAGCACATATTAGGTTGTATATTTCGTATTATTTATCATATAAAAGTAGAAAAGCATAAAAAGCATAAAAATAGTTTATATTATGCACTTCGGATAATGGTATTATTTCATTTTCCATGATGATATTAGTCTAGAAATCTCAAGTAACAATAGAATTAAGTGTATTTCTTAGAAACTTAGGTTAATATATAGGTAATAGTCATTGCATATTTTCATTAACATCTTGCATGAGCATGTATGAGTGTACTTGGTAGTATTTTTATGAGACCTAGGTTAGACTACTTAATTTTACATATCTTGTGAGAATCTAGCCTAAAAGCCTCATATGAGTGAATATCGGTGATGACCAAAGGAGAAGTATAATATGAAGTAGAGAAAATCACACATCTACTTGCTTGATCTAAAGCGAAATTTAGGCCCTCTTTGGATCGATATAGCTAAAAATTCATACCTATAAGTAATTATCCGCTAGTCACCCCCCAGCTAGGGGGTGGGCAATGGGCGAGGTTAGGGCTAGCCCCATACCTAAACATTTAAAGCCCTTAAGATATTAGGGCGGAAATCATTGACCCTAAAGTCGACATAGGGCGGGTCGGGCGGTCATAAAATCTAAACCTCAAGCCCTGACCACGACCCTAGCCCTCTTTAAAGGCTTTAGGGTCGGGCTTTAGGAATCGGGCTTTAGGGGGCGAGACCTATATATTTTCTTTTTTTAATACATCAGTTTTAAAACTCATTTATATTACAAAATGTACAATAATCTACAAACTCAAAGTCCAACCAATCTAGTAATAATCATGTATAAGTCCAAAATATAAAATGCACATCCATAATCTAATGAACTCAAGTACATCGAGAGTTGAATTTGTTCTTCCTTGTACTCAAACCTCACTAAAATTACATTTAACATTGAAATACATAGACAAATAATTATATTATCATTTTAAAGGAAGAAGTAATAGATATAAAGAAGAAACATAATAGTTTTTGTTAAAGGGTCATGGAAGTTGTTAAACTATTTGTAATATCATAAATTATTTCTATAATAGATTCAAACAAATATAATATTACCTTTCTTCTAATTTAAAAGTGATTCAAGCTTTGTATATGCAAATGAAAATATTGGCTTTTGAACAAGTGATGGAGAAAGATTTGAGATTACAAATGTCATTTTAAAACAAAGGTTGTTTTTGGTTTCTATGTTACAAATGTGCGCTACGTATTTTGCTTTAATGGTGTGGAAGGAAACCTTTAGTTTTTAGACTTGGCTTGGATGTGAATAAAAATATAATTTATAAGAAATAAGTGAAAAAAAAAATTGAGAATAATAAGTTATGGACTTTGACTTGATGATCAAAGGAATAAAGTATTATTTTTTATTAGGCTAGTGCTCATTGTTCTTCATGGCTGCTAAGTTGACAAGTTTTTGTTATATAAAACAAGTTATCGGAAGTACCCTTGGGTGTAAGTGATAAATTACAAAGGACAATGTTATTTTAATTGAAAATATTTAACAAAAGAGTTGGACAATTATGGTATGTGTATTTATAGTGAAAAGTATGAAATGGGCGGTTAGGGACTTGGTTGGGATTAGACCTATGTTTTAGAATCTTAGCCCCTAGCCCCTGCCCTAGAAGGCATTAGGAGTCGGACGGCCCGCCTAAACTTCTGTGAGGGCTTTAGTTGTGAGGGCTTTATAGGGCTTAGGGTCGGGTCGGTCGGGGCGGGTTAGGGTCGTTAGGGCCAAATTCCCACCCTAATGAGCCTTTTCATTAGTCTTTTCACAACCACAAATCCTTTACCCATCTTTAAAACCAATAAAAAATAAAATAAAATAAGCCTACCAATCTTGACTGAGTCTGAGAAATAGGATGGAGTAAGGAAAATAAAGAGAAAGACCTGTGGAAAACCAAAATTAGTTAGTTGCTTTAGAAAATAAAAATAAAAGAAGTTTCCATCCAAAGAAAAGAAAAGAAAAGAAAAGAAAAGAAAAATAAATTAAAAAGTTAGAACTCCAAAAAATATAATCAAAAGAGTCAAAAGCCAAAACAAAAGGGTTAAGGATGAAAACTAAGTGTAGAAGCAAAGTAAGAACAAGGTTTTCTCTAGTTACATATAATTGAAGACCCTATTATCTCAGACTTGTCTATTTGACTATCCATTTCATTTCTTCTTAATCCATCACCTCAGCCCCGTATCACCTAATAAAGGCCTATAGCTCAAATCGGGATTAATTTGGTGTGATAGTAAGTGGTAGATGTGATTGATCGATCTCAACTCTATTGGACATTATTGAGATTAATTGTGAGGAAGCGTGTACACTACTACACACTGGAGTGAGTGAAACTTGAGTGGAAAAATTAGAGTATTTTTGTCTTGACACATTGTGAGGACCTACTTAAGGACGCTTATTCAAAAGTTTCATAAACGAACCTAGCATTGCATTTCATAGCATAGTTCATTGCATGCATGTTTATCTTTAGATGATTTGATTATTATGTGTGTATTAGCTAAGGTTTCAAAAGAATTGTTCTTATTACATTGTTATAGAGATGTATAGATATTTGAGATTTATTAGGAAATATTACTTTTATATCTTAGTCGTTGTAGTATAAATGAAGTTTGTGAGTATCTTCTCTGGAAAACTCTCATGAGACTATAACTCGTCCACTAGGGAATTCTTTGTGGTTTAAGGCCTTATTGTATATAGTCAATGTAATCGCACTCTACAAAACGAGATTAGTTAGGACCACATTTTTTGTCACTTATCTGTTTTTATTTCTCATCTTTGTTTGAGGACAAGCAAAATGCTGTTTGGGGGTGGTGTGATTAGCACCCAATAGTGTAGTTTAAACCCCTTAATAGTATTCTACTTAAGCCATTAATTATGTTTATAATAAATGAGAGGTAGCGATGTTTACGTGTTTTGTTTAGGGACTTGAAGGCTGATTAGGTGACTAAAGACACCATTTTTGCATGGAAAACGAGTCAAGATGATTGTTGATGAAGTTCTATATTTAAAAACCTAATAATCAAGAAGAAAAAGCCTTTTTCAAGCCCGGTCAAAGGCTGGGAAGTCAAAGTTAATTCGGATAGAAAAAGGACAAAAAACCATCAAAACTTCAAATCAGCATATCTTTGGACTCGAGCCTCGAAATTGGACCTACTTTATGTCAAAATGACCGACTCGGAATCAGCATTCAATGGATCCAGCATTGCCTTAATTAGAGTTGTAAAAGTGGACGAAAATTGTACTAAAGTAATTTCGAGCATCTATGTCCTCTTTAGACTTAACCTAATGGACTTTGGGCTCACATTAGAGGCCCAAGTCCTCCTTTTAATGCATGCAAATGTAACCCTAAATCTCTCCTATATAAAGAGGGTTAAGGCTAAAGTTAAAAGCTTCTCTCATTACCCCTTAACCCCTCTTAGTAGTTTAGTTTAAATTAGGTTTTGTTTCTCTCTTTCTAGAATTATGGTTAAGCGTGGCGTCCATTAAACCTTATCAATAAAAGCTTTTTCAATTTAATTCAATTTATTATTTATTATGTCTTCTCATTATTATTTAGTTAATATGAATCGATGACACAAGGCTAATCTTTTATTAGAGGGGTTTATGGCGCCACGTAAGGATAATTAGTAATTAGTTTTATTATTGTTTTGCATATCACTACAAGAAAAAAAGGCTTTATATCATTGTTAAAAGCAGTGACAAAAAGTCTTTTGTGATGGTTTTTTTTTCCAAACCCATGGCCAATTGAGAGTCATTTATTTTTTCCAAAACGCGTCACAAATATTTATTCCAGACTAGCCTCTCTCTACCATCAAAAACGGTAACAAGCTGCTTTCAAAACGTAACAACAAATCATATCATTTGTGGCGGTTTTAAATAAATGATTATACATTTATCCTTTTTAACGGTCACAAAATCATAAAAAACGTAACAACTGCTCAAAAACCCGTCCAACAAATCATATCATTTGTGGCAGTTTCAAATAAACGATTATGCATTCATCTTTTTAACAGTCATAAAAAAGTATCATTAGTCATTATTTGTTTGGTAAAATATATATATATATATATATATATATATATATATATATATATATATATATATATATTTATTAAAAAATAAAAATAAAAGCGTGAATATATATAAAAACCTTCAAAATTGGGGACACGCAATAAGCTACACACTGAATAAACTACATATCTAGAATATGATCCATTAAATTTCAAATAACACTCATATATATTGCTAATTTCATTGAAACATTCCAATCCCATTAGATAACCAATATATATTTGTACTTAATCGTAAAAGCGTAATGAAATAAATAACACATTTCCAATCTAATTCATATAAATATAATCAGCCTAATCCAAATCCAAATGAAAAAAATAACCTAATCTCGTCAAATTCGATCACCCACATATATGTCTCTTCAGCCTTATGGTCCATCTTCATCTTGAGGATAGTTCATAATACATTCTTGGATGAACATAACAAAATCCATTCGAACTTCATTTATTTCCTTGTTGGTGAAGGCCTTTTTATTGCTAAGATTTTTTTATCACGGAATATAAGAAACAAGTTTAATATTTTGCAAAATAGAGAATAAGAAAAAGTTAAAAACACGGTTGCTAAAGATATCAAAAGCATAAATTAAGTTAAAATGTGAGAGGTATTTTATTTACTTTCAATGACAAAGGAGAAGGATCGCTCATTATGTCTCGCGTAAAAAGCGCGTTGCATGAATACCACATTGTTTACCGTCAGTTCGCAGAGGGCCCTGCAAAAATATCAAATTGAATCAAGGGGGCAAATTATTGGGGCAAAATTGTATTTTTCAGAACAAATTAGTTCTAAATAGAAAAACACAATCCGGAGGCAAGGGGTTCACAATAAGAATTGCGGCGCTGTATCAACCAGTTCTTTGTAAGTTCTTATCCTTCGATGAACTGTTTAGTCTCTTGAAACGTGTGGACAATCTTGTCAAGGCTGTAAGCCCTGGAGCTCAAGGTAGTGGTGTGGATAGCTAAAGGCATGCAGGGCTCTAGATAAAGCTCGATTGTGGGAGAGCGTCGAGGAGAGGCTTATAGTTATCTCTTGAGGATCTTTGTGAGCATTTGAATGACAACCCTAAATTGACAAAATGACAAGCCTTTTTGGAGTTTGAATACATAAAGGACCCCATCTTCTAGAATCACATAAAATGGTAAGTATGTATCACGGTGAAATGTGAGACGGATAAATAAGCTTTTTATATGCGGATAATCACACGGTATTTGAAAACATGATAAGTTCTATAAGAATTACACACTCTTACTGATTGTACATTTGTAGTGACAAACCCTGGCTAATATAGCAACAATAAACTTTGCAAGAGTAGAAGAAGAAGTTTGGATTGCTGAAGTTAGTCCTTGCTTACGAGCATCCTTGAAGTGGATAGGTACAATCAGATTGTCACTGGTGTGTTCTATTTTTTTCCTTTGTTAGTGGGCAACCTGTGATTTTGGAGACTGTCGGACTACTCTTCCTCCTGAACTGAAACTCACTGGCATAAAAGACTATTCACAAGTATATACTGCAGTTCTGCGCCTTCCAAGGAAAGCATACCTGCGGGAACCGAAAAAGTTCCCAAAGGTGCCAGCCAGTAATGTTATGTGATCCTCTCTTGATTCAGGAGATGGGGAAGACTTTTGGTAGCGAATAGTTATCTTGTTTTGTTGTGTGTCCCTCGTCTTTCTCTATCACGGGGAAGAAAGCGTTAGGTAAGCGATCCTCACATTTCTGTTACGGGGAATAAACCAACCGAGAAATTACCTAACCTAAGGATGGATCATGTTTACTCTTTATGGTCTCGAGTCATTCAAGAGTTCTCTGAAGGGTTCTTGGCTAGGGTGTTATCAATAACTTGCATGTAATTTATTAGCCCAATCTGAGGGATAGCGGGTTTGAAAGGGTGTGTCTGCGTCGATTTTGGCCGTTGGTCTATGTAATGTAAATCGGATGGATTAGTTTCCTCGTTTTGAGAGGTGTATTCCACGACGTCAAAGTCGTTGATCGGATATTGGTTTGGCAGCTTAGGCAGAGCTCTTGTCATTATTTTGGTAAAGAAGAACCCTGCTGAATTGCGGATGTATTTGGTGTTAAGACACACTTGGCCGGGTTGTGCGAGGTCCCTTTCCACTGGTAGGTCTGATTAGATGAATATCTCGTGCCGGGTATGAAACTACTAGGGGATATCTCACTACTGTGGAAAAGGCTGCTATAGTTAGAGAACGCCAGAGGTGATGAAGCAGAAAAGCTCCACACAAGTAGGCTGTTAAAGGCGATGTCGATTAATACAACAAACCACTCATTCAATCTTTGTGAGTTCGCGGAGTTGACCTTGTTGATCAAGTACACGAAGGTAGTCGTCCCAGCTTAGAAGAGATGGTGTGCTCTCCGGCAGGTATGGAGAGCATATGTATCACACCAATTTGGCAGAATTAGGAAAAATATTATTTGTTCCCGACTCTTGATCTCAGAGGTGTGGCCAGCTCTCTCCACTTCCAAAACCCATAAACAATTTAAATATGCGGATAATTTAAAAACTAATAAAATTTTAACTTAAACAAAGTCATCTTCATTACAAAATTTACAAATGAAAATACAAATAACTTTGTCTCGGAAACTCTATATCACCTCGAAAGGAAAACAAAGCCTATCTTGAAATCGGACGCCAACATGAAACCACGACGACAACCAATCTTCTTCACACTAAACTGTCAAGACTTATCAAGCTGTGTTCATTTAATGAACACACCGATAAACAAACATGCAAATCGGGTCAGCATTATAAAAATGCTGGTGTGAGTAACCCTAAAATACAACATATACTTATACCAATATATACACAAACCATCACGGTGATTAGTTCCTCCACCCGAAGCCTTAACTTTCCACGACTAATCTGACATCTTTAAGTTCAATAATCTCGGCAAGTAGTTCCTCCCATTTGAGCCTTAACTTCAACAACTAATACTGACATACTATCACATCATAAATAAGGCATGTAGTTCCTCCATTGAAGCCTTAGGTTCTAACTAAACAAATAACCAACCAAACATATTACCATAATTAGATTATTTAAGGCTTTCCTTGTGTGTCCCTAAAATTCCGTCGTATCTATGTCTTACCTGGTTTCCACAGCTACCACAATGCGCTACCCAACGCCCGAACATGTACATCCACATGCCTCCCCGCACATAATGAACCACTCCGTGCGTAACCACCACGGCGGGATGCCGCACACCGAATGAAATCCTCACACGGAAGCAATTATGTAAGTAATGCCACTATTCGGCATAAAATATCAGCGTCTCGTTCTATTTCGCGAACGGAATAATCAAGCCATTATTGACTCACGATTGCCCAACACATGGGTCAATCAACATCTTATATTTACAACATCTTATATATCACATCATCGTCCACCGCGGCGGATCACATGAGTTGTGGTAGTCGGGGTTCTAGGATTTTAGTTCGTAATTTATTGGGTGTCATACATTAATGACTCACAATCATTCCACTATATCGCGTGCGGGTCAATTGGCTTATTGCACTAAAGCCACAATATTTAGAAATATCTTAATTATATCTCATAACCAATTTCATTCTTTCCGTGCCAATATATTATTACCTTTTCCACACCTCAGTGGGCAAATATTCCCAATACTATACTACCTCATCACATATATAATAATGGGCGGTGATACATTTATTTCTCCAAAACTATTGCATTTAATATATACATCCCAATATATCATATAATATCACAATTGCTTCAAAAAGTATATATATATTTTTTATAGCGTTTTAGGAATAATATATCTCCTACGGTTTCTATCTCGGCGCGTGTCAAAAATACACAACATCAATGTCAAATCTTTTCTTAGATAAGGACTAACCAATTTATACAAGCTTCCACAGCATTTTAGCATTGGATTTGTCCGTTACAATATCTGACATAAAAGCGTAGCCGCAATTAGGCAGTCCACGATCCACAATCAAAGCCCGATATATATATATATGTTTTTTTACACTTCTCCGCGTCAAATCATAATTAGATAATGACAAACCACGTTATATAATGTTAAATGACATTTTATTATTATAATAGTCCATAAAATCAAATATGAGAAAAAAGCTGGAAAAAGTCGGCCGATCCCGATGGTCAGCGGTCAAAGTTAATGGTCAAACGGTCAAAGTCAAAGTCAACCGTCGTCATGGTCAACGTCAAAATCAACGGTCAAAGTCAAAATCAACATGCCATGGTCAAAGTCAACACATCATGGTCGAAGTCAAAGTCAATACATCATGGTCAAAGTCAAAAATCAACCCGTCATGGTCAAAGTCAACACATTATGGTCAAAGTCAAAATCACCACATCATGGTGAAGTCAAACCGTCATTGTCAAAGTCAAATTATGGTTTCCATGTTAAACAAGTTCGGGGTCATAGCCATGGTTCATGGCTAAAGTCAAAGAATCGTATGGCTCGTGGGCTCGTGACTAAGGTAATGGTTCGGACCAATTTGGTAGAACCCAAACCTTAGAACCGAAAGTCTAAAAGTTGAAAGACCCATATAGATCTATTTTAAGTCCTATGGGTGGCCGCCCCATATATTAGAAGCGGCCCAAAGCGGTTAAGTGGTTCGGCCCAAAAATTGAACTAAAACCGCCCCGAAAACTTTAAATTAAACGGTCCATAAATTAAACAAAACAAATAGAAAAGGCCCCAAACAAAACCAAAAGAACTAGCCCCAAAACTTAACATAAAAACCGCCCAAACTAAAATAGATTTTGGATTGGCCCCAAACTCAAAAGATTTAAAATCGACCCCAGCCCAGACCCATTAGCTAACGGTGTAGAGAAAATAGAATCGTCCGGGGCACCGGATCGGCGTTCTCTCTCTTCTCCCTCAATAGATCCAGCACCACACCAGCCACCACAATCCGGCCACCACTCCTCCACACCACCCATTTTAACTGAAGCGGTTTTAACCCTGCAAAAACCCTACCACTTTAATTAAATTGAAAACCTCGAATCTAACATCCAACCTTCACCAAACTAGATCACGGACACAAATTTACGGCCACCATTAAAGCTTGTTTCAAGCTCAATCGACAACCCACACAATCTAACATCAACAACCCGCCAAATCCAAACAAAAGCAGTTCAAAGCGATTTTAAAAGCGCGTAAACCCGAGTCCGATTATCCGCGATGTAATGACGATGCGCCATTAACAAGTCTTGGGAGCTTCCACGAGCTTCCGGCACCCATTCGACAGCCTCATCGCACTACACTATCCCACTTCAACCCGTCATCACTCAACCAAATGAAACCAACCCCAAAAGCATTGACCAACGGCCATTAAGCGCCTCTCGAAAACCGGCGGCCCGCGTCAACCAGCGACCCCAAACAAGTTTTAATGTATCCCGCGGTGTTAAAAACTACAAACAACGAAACCAGCGCTTGTTGTGGCTCGCCGCCATTAACGAGGTCGGTTCAATAAAACTTGGTAATTAAAACAACAACCAATATCAACAGGTTTTAACAATGCTTTCAATCTTCTGGCGCCGAGTAATGAGCGGTAAAAATTTAGTGAAAACATTGGACAATAAAGCGGTTTACGTATTCGGTGAAATAGTAAAATAGCTACTCACAATGCGAGCGGCTCCTACTGAATTCCTCCGAGTCCGGCGATGGCTCCATTGCTTTCGAGCAAACGAGCTTCAAGCTCTGCCTCCATTTTCATTATATTTTATTATTTTTAAAACCCTATTCTCTAGAACAATGCATGTGTTTATATACTTGGATCCGAAACCCAAGCCCAACACAGGCTCGGGCCCAGAAAATCAGGCCCACATGTCCCGAATCCAATCCGACGAATTTTTAAAATAAATAATTAAATTAATTAATTAAATAGATAAAAACGTATTTAAAAATACGGGCGTTACAATATGTGGTAAAGGGGAAGCTGTGAGTCCTTATTCTGTAAGGCCCTTGGTCTTCTATTGTAGTCTCTTCAGTCTTAGGCTAGTTGGTTGTCAGGTTTCCTTGCCTGAATGTGGTTCCTACTGGCTGTCATGTTGGTTAAGCTGCGATGTCGAGTGCAGTTTTTTCTGCGTACTACATAGGCACTTCCGTGTCCAATTCTTCCGGTTCTAAGGAAGCCGGTGAGTGAGGAGGTCTCTTTCAAGGCTGCAAATCGACTCGACTAAAGCGTGTGTTTTCCTTGAGGGAAGAATAAGTTGGGCATTGACTCCAAACATCTTTTGGTGGGGCGGTTTGTTGGAAATGTGGATTTTAATAATGCCAAGTCAAAAGAATTCAGGTTGTAACATGGATCGCGAGAAGATATTTAAGAAAAGCCCAGTCCCATGCATGATATCATAGTTTCTTGATTAGATCAACATGAAGTCGGAAAGGGTGAAGGTTTCAAAGCGTCTTCAACTTCTTATTGTGGAGCTTATAGAATTGCGGGGCTGTATCAAGGGCTAAAGCTAGCTAAACAATACAACATAAGAAGAATGGAGGCAGGGCGGACTCTACAAATGTTATCTCCTTCACTAAAAACAGGGGACAACACCGTGTATGGCAAGCAAAGGAAGCTTCTGGATGCATTGGAACTTATGGGTCAAATGGAAATGTTTTCTATAAGACATGTTTATAGAGAATGTAATAAATTAGTTGATGCTTTAGCAAGTAATGTACCGATGTAAGATACATAGAAGTTATTCCTATCTCATTTTACGTGGATATAAAGAAAATAGTCTATGATGATGCTATGGGGAAAGTGTATGTCGGGGATGTAATACAATTTTTACAATTATTAATGAAAAGGGATAGGGGACCTCTCAAACAACCTAAACTTGCTTATAAAAAAAAAAATAGTAACTGTGTCGTTTACCTTGATGTGGTTGCCAACATGGTTTTGAGAACTTCTATTCACTTGGATCCCTTTTAAAGCTATCAACGCTTCAAGTTAAAAATTTAAGCAATTAATGTCAATATAAGAAATAAAAAGTCTACATATATAATAAAAAAAGTATACCAATAAATGAGTATGGAAATAGTTAAATGCGTGTTGATAATGATTTCCATGTCACGGTGCATTTACCATGTAAATCGAATCCAACCAATAAACATCCATACTAGACAAATTCGATGACAATCACAATCGATGGAAGCTAAAACCAAACAAGTTATTAACTAGCATTTAATATGTACTTGTAACCAAATATGAGTTCAACAAAACCAATATAATATATGTCCATACCATGGGTTGTAAGGAATGAAAACAATTTCATTCATGTTTGCTTCCCTCGATCTATCAAGAACAAGTTTAGTTTTTTTCTTTTGAATCCACAACACTAAAGACAGCGGGTTGACAAACAAATATCCATCTCTAGAACAAACAAATTTCTCATGCAAGCATCTGAAATGTGAAAACACAACTCATTTTATAAAAGCGCGTAAACATTAAATAAAATAGTTAGTAACAACGTAAGTTTTATCACCTCATATATGCAACCATACAAGGAGACTCGACAGATTCAAGATTACAAACATCCTTCACATCATTTGTCTCTATGTATGAAAACTCTATGTTATCTCCGAATAATTCTTGTCCATATGGAAACTTAAGTCGACCACTTTGAATAATTGTACCAATCATGGCACCAA
Source organism: Coptis chinensis (assembly GCF_015680905.1). Lineage (NCBI taxonomy): Eukaryota > Viridiplantae > Streptophyta > Magnoliopsida > Ranunculales > Ranunculaceae > Coptis > Coptis chinensis. The sequence goes on from NC_141456.1 coordinate 88,568,931, forward strand.
AGGAAGTGCATAGATCGCTTCCTTTCTTTGGGCCGGGTGACTTAGTTTTTTTCACCTTTACTTTTACTTTCGGTTGCCCTATTTTATCCTGATTCAAAACCAAGAATAAAAGATAAGCATAAAAAATTATAATGTCATGTCTAGCAAGGGTGGCCACAACATGGCCTATGTGTACGTGGACTGGAAGTGGTCTGTAGGTATCTGGTAGTGCATTGAAGTGTCCTGCAGTGGGCTGTGTTATGGCCTGTAGTGGGCTATGTTATGGCCTATGTGTACGTGGAGCGGAAGTGCCAGATGCACATCTACACAAATTGGAGGTGGAATGTTGAGTTGTGTAAGGATCATGAGGTGGATTAGAAGGAAGAAATGTATAAATAGAGGGAGCTAGACAGAGAAAGGGAGAGGTCCGATCCTAAAGGGGGATTCTTATAAATTTACAATCATCGATATTTTTACCTGGTTGGCTTTCACCACTAATTCCCTGGGCCAAGCAACGTGTGATCAATAGCGTCTTCCACAAATTTCAACTTATCACCAACTGGTACAGGAAGAAGAGCTTGTTCTTTACCTTCCAAAATCTTCCCAACTGCTACATGTGAGTTGTATTGCCCTAAGGGAACATTGTGCAACTTAGTTTCCGGTCCAAGCTCCTCGTAGGCTATACCCTTAGCAACAACATTGGATTTGAAATCCACAGCCAAACTACAACTCGGCCCTAAGATGAATTGTAAAGTCATAATGGGTTAATTGCAAATACAACATAAAACGAGGGATTCAAGCACTAGTATTCACCTTTCCAAGATCCCATGTATGATTTCATCTTGCCGCGACTTGTTACTTGACATTTTCCTTTTTAGAAATTTTTGGTGGTATCGGAGAATTAGCCTTTTGGTCTTCAACAAATTTTAGGTGAGAATATTTAGAACTAAAAAAAAAAAAAAAAAAAAAACTAGACACACAAAAAATATTTTAAAGTACTTCAAAATAAATTAAAACTTAATGAAATTACCTCAATGCCTTTCAATACTAAGTGCTTTGGCCAAGCAACTTGTGATCCAAGAGCATCTTTCAAAATTACCATCATCGCGAAAATGGTATAGGAAGAGCAACATGATCTTTACCTCCCAAAATCTTATCAACTGATCTGGCGTCGTTGTTTGGCCCTAAGGGAACATTATGCAACTTAGTTTCCGGTCAAAGCTCCTCGTAGACTATACCCTTAGCAACAACATTGGACTTGGAACCCACACCAAACTACAACTTCTCGTCCTAAAATGAATTGTAAAGTCAATGGGTTAATTGCAAATACAACATAAAATAGGGGATTCGGCATTAGTATTCACCTTTCCAAGATCCATGTATGATTTAAATGCTTGGTGCATGACTTGTTACTTCACATTTTCCTTTTAGAATTTTTTCTTTGGTATCGGAGAATTAGTCTTTTGGTCTTCAACTATATATTTTTAGGTGAGAATATTTAGAACTCAAAAAAATATTTTAAAGTACTTCAAAATAAATTAAAACTTAATGAAATTACCTCAATGCCTTTCAATACTAAGTGCTTTGGCCAAGCAACTTGTGATCCAAGAGCATCTTTCAAAATTACCAGTTCATCATGGTGGTATAGGAAAAACAACATGATCTTTACCTTCCAAAATCTTATCAACTGATCTGGCGTGCATTGTTTGGCCCTAAAGGGAACATTGTGCAACTTAGTCTCTGGTCCAAGCTCCACGTAAACCTTACCCTTAGCAACAATATTGGACTTGGAACCCACAGCCAAACTGCAACTCGAGGTCCTAATTGTATACATAGTTTTAGTAATTAACAATATGAAAATAACGAAGTGGATTAGAAGACTATGTGCTAATCAGATTCAGAACCTATCTATTATATTAAGTAAAATGTGATCTTTTGCAAAAGGATTGTGACAACGATACCTTTCCAAGAGGAAGCATAGGATTTGGAAGTGGGGAATGACTTGTTCCCTTAGCATGTACCTTCCTAAAATCAGGTTTAGAGTTTGTTTCCGAATGGGCGACTCTTCTCTTCCTTGTTCTTGACTATATATGTTAGAGAATATTTACAAAATAAAAACAAAATAGGAAACAAAAACACCCAATTCTAAAGTAGTGTAAACAATATTTAAAAAGCTTACTTTCACGCTTGCTATGTGCACCACCTAAAGGGGGATATGGTCTCTATTGTCACTTTTGTGGCTATTCGAAACAATTTTTTCCGATCTTGGGGAGAAGTGAGACGATCATTAAATTTTGCTTCTAACTCCTTGTATTTATTCTTCAATTCTTTTCTTTTTCCGTTCTTCCTTTCCCTTTTCTTACGCCTTTTTTCTTTTTGTTCTTCCTTTTTTCTTTTTCCTCTTCCTCGTGAGCTTTCAACTCCAATGCACGCACATGTTTCTTAGATCCACTCTTTATTAGCTTAAAATCTTGTGTGGGGGTGACTCCATCTCCCACGCCTCTAACCACGACCACCGTGTTCGGAGTACCCAATGTCGAGTGAGTGCGTCTTTAGTACCCTCAACCTCTAAAGTTCCTTCCTTGACCTGCGTTTGATAATCATCCTACAAGATAATGAGAGTGTGGATGTAGACTTATCGATCACCCAAAACCACGAAGCGAAAATGATTGCAAGATTTGAATTAATAAGAGGGTTGGTCACAACCATAATCTACACCTTGTTTATTGTTTCTAAGCAAGTATCTCGAGCAACCCATCAAAAGTTTCTCAAAAGTGTTTTCACTCTCTCAGTTGAACTTTGATTCATACAGTGGACTTAATAATCACACAAATGTTTCTCAAAATAAAAAGGAGTTTTATGACACCCTCTTGAAGTGATTTTGAACCCCTCCCCCACCCTGTATATCCATTCTAGTTGTGCACGTGCATGGGGCAGCATGAAAAGGAGTGCAAGTGGGTAACTTATATTCTTAAAATTTTCCATGTACCATTCAAGAACTCCCCCTTAGTATGATAAGCTAAGCAACATGATCCAATATAGAAAGTAAAACAAGAGAAGCAAATCATCACCTTGGTCAATGTGGCACCTTTCTACTGCCTCTATATTGTAACCTTATTATTACTATTAATATAACATTCACACAATACTAGGAAGTATACTAGACTGAAACGTACTATTCTCTCTGCAACTTCCTTGGTAGCATCATTTGCATAGTTACCATCTTTGCCTTGGAGGGAAAGTTGCCACCCATAAGACACATCCTTTCCAATAAATGATGCGCCCTCCTCTTGTCTCTGTTTTGAAGTATATAGCACATCAAATAATAACAAATTAGAGGAATGCAATATTACATAAATAATAACAAATTAAAGGAATGCTATATTACATATCAAATAACAAATTAGAGGAATGCTATATACATTTACTTACCTTTTTCTCCACGCGATTAGCAATACTCATCCTGCCTGTTCGGTGGTTAAACTTCTTTTGCTTTCGCCGCGTAGATTGCACTTCGCTAAGATTCTTACAAATTAAAAAATAAAAATAAATACGTGTTATGTACTAGAGCTGTTTAAACCATTTCTTGAAATAATACTTTAGCTGGAAGTAGTTTTGAATGAGAAAAACATTCCTATAGGGCCTTAAAGTGATTAACTCAAGAAGATAACTCGTACGTCTATAGGAACAATTACTGATATGGGATTGTAAAATGGCAGTGGGTTATACACTCAGAAAACCTCAATATCCAGCCAGACATCCCAAAAACCTCAAGGTAATAGCATAGTGAGATCGTGAATGCGGTATATAGCAAATAAAGAGAACAAGCATAACAACCTAAACGTGAATCACGGACGATAGCTTTCTTGTTCTCTCGTCCCCCCTAGTAGCTAGTTTTGAGTTCCCTTCCTCTAGTTGCTAGGCTGCTTCTAGTAGCTAGATTGTTTTGGTTTGGAGTGGGGTGGGACGATTTGATACTCAAGTATTCCCTCATCTCGGTACTCTTTCCCGATCGAGCAGGGGAGCGGGACCAACAAATGACAAATATGAAGATAGAGGGAAGAGTACCGTCAAGAAGGTACTACTTCGGGGTCCATCCACTTCGGCTCTTTGCTTAGGCGAATGGGGGCCACCTGATCGACCTTTGGAGACCCGATCTTTGGGTAGCTCCTTATATTGGGGATACTCCGAGCTTCATTAGTTCACAACATGGAGGCCACGTAGGCAAAGGCATTGGGGTGCCTATTGTCAAGTCGGGGAAGCTGGAATATCCCCGAATCGTTGGAAGTGGGTAGAGAGCCCCTTTAATCGATCAAGGTGGGTAGCCATTCGTTAGATCCTTGTACCTACCCCCAACTTTGTTGACAATGAGTTGCAGAGTCAGTCAAGACAGTTAGACTTCGAGATGCCGAGCTCCCGCCATGTTAAGCCCATAAGACTTTGTAATTACTCGATCGGCGTGTGCGTAGAAGTAAGGCCTAAGCTTCTTAGCTAAGAACACTAATCGAGGGATCTCTTTTCGATCTAGGAGTACCTCGCCTCTGCGTCGAAAGTTAGAGTTCGGCTGACGGCAAGTACACGATGTTGTTCTCTTGGGTAGTAATTCAATGTATTGTCGAAACCATATAAAACGAAGATAAAACATTATCAGCATTGAGGATCACTACCATTTGGAGGAGGGAAACTTCATCTTGATGCTTTAACTAAAAGGCGGGGCATCATCTACAACTGAATGAAGCTACCTGGACAAATGGCATACCTACATGGTTGGTTGCAGAAGTAGGAAGCACCTTTTGATAGGCTTTTTAGATTTGATTAATTGTATCCTACCCTATAGATATAAATAGTAGTAGATGCAGTTTAGCTTGAATCCTAGCAGGGTGCATTGACCCTGCTAATCTCTTGTACTCAATGTACATTTCACTTTCATTTTTAACAGATTTATACTTACAAAGCATAAAAAAAAAAGGGTTAACTCCCCCTAGATGAGCTAATTAGGAAAAAAAAAATGACTAGGAATAGAGTTTGGCTTAAAAAAAAAACAAAGCTGAAACTACAATCATAGTGTCAGGAGGAGAGGCTGAGAGGGAAAAACCAAATCTAGAAATAGAATGCTTCTTATCGTTTTTGTCCAATCCAATTTTCTTTTTAAGGTGCCATTGATAGAACTTTTCTTCTCGCTATGCATATAAAGCATATATAACCTATGAGTTATGTTGCAGCTAGCTACTGGTTGATTGTGTCTAATGTTTCTTTTAGCTTGGTTCATGAAGTTCTAACCAGATTAAATTGTTACTGTCTAAGAGTCTATCTCTAGAGATGATCATAATTAACCTTGGCCTGTATCAAATTTCAAGCACTTATGAAACCCACTGCTAGTCGACCATTTCATTTTGGCCTCATATTTTCATGCACTAGTAGTAACCCCTATTCAAGTATTCAACTAAAAAAATTCCAGCTGCAAACAAACATAGAAAATATCAGACTGCTGATGTTATTGGTCTCCATGCAAAAACAAGAAAAAAAGGTGGCAAATATCGTTGGGTATTTCGTTTCAGTCCTCCACTTACACAAGTTTCAATACTCCCTATTTTAACTTTTTGAAAATCAGTCGACCGTTGAAGCTAGCTGCGTAAAAAAAGAGTTGAGTCATGGTGGCAACACTGAGGAAGAGACAACGACTTTTAGAACAAACACCTGAAAGTTCTAAACAAATCAAACACAACAGCCATAAGGGACAGCAATCTCATTCTACCAAAACATCTAATGATGCTTCTGGCCTTCTGGGTATACTTCCTAGTATAGTGTGAATACAAACTCCCACAGAATTCTAATCATCTAGACATAGATTTAGTTATTATAAATTTAGACGAATATCATTTTGTCACATTCTCGCACACAATTTCAGTCAGCGACCACTTGAACTCGGTAAGCATGATTAAACAATGGCGGACTTGAGCGTGAATACAAAGGGGCGCGGCGAGAGAAAAACTCGACAAAGGAATACAAAGGGCGGCAGCAATGAAGAAGACGAACCAAAACAAAATGACAAATCTAAAGTAGAAGCATAGAGATAAAGCGAGACTTTTTTTACTGCGATATGGAGATAACGAGGTTTAAACACTTAGTCATGCTAACCGATAACTTCGGAAGGGAGACTACTACAACAGCTAAGGATGACATGCAACCAAGAACAAATGATGCAAGGGAATCCACCTAGAATCTTACAAGATAAATTCTCGCAAAGCTCTCTTGTATGATCAACCCTAACGGAATCTTAAAAAAGGAAACCACAAATCAACAAAATCCACTCAAACTAAACTTGGCCTTACGCCACAAGTCCAACCTCCCCGAGCCTGACCTCTTTGTTTGGAATCCATCCCGGTACATGGATACTAGCCTCTTTAGGACTTTCAAGAAACTAAGACGGTAAAACAATAGCTTGCATGCATGTACAAACAAAAGCAAAATAAAATTAAGAGAAATACGTACCAGAAATTCAGGTGTAAGTCTACTTTTTACAAAAGTATCCCAATCTTCTTGACTGATTACTTTTCTATACAACTTTGGTATTTTCTTGAGTCTCTTCGGTTTATTCTTAAAAGGTAAGATGTACCGTCTAGTAAGACGAGACTTGAATGCTTTCCACAACCTGCCCATCGCACTTGTACGAATAGATCTTTTGTTTGTGTCCAACTTAAATTTTTCCTATTTGTAGGTAGCATATTAGTTAATCATGTAAACAAAATGAAATTAGCTTATAAAGCATTAGATTAATGTACCTTCAAAGAGATCCACAAATTTTTCTTCAATGTTGGTGATACATCTTTCCAATTAGTTATTGTAATCCTTACTCTTGCCCTCACCAAGTAGCCTCCATAACTACCGATGTCAGTTCCACCTTGACCAATTGGTTGCCCAGATTCATTATAAACAACTCCTTGATTTTCACCCTTTTTCAATTTTTTTATTTTTACACACTTTGCTGCTCTTCTGACTTTCCTTTTTTTGCTTGAACCTTTTGCTACTGCCTCGTCAACTTCCATATCTTTTGAGCCCGACCGCTTCTCTGAGTCTAAATGGTCTTCAAAGCTATCTTCCGAGTTTGAATGCCCTTGTGAACCATCTTTGGAGTTCGAATGATCTTCTGAGCCATCTTCTGAGTCTGAATTCTCTTCGGAATTTGAATACTCTTGTGATTCTGAATGCTCTTCTGGATCCATGAGTGTACCTGTAAAGACCATTTTTGTTTTTGCAAGGTTTGTCGATCAATATATATATATAAAGCTTCCACCAAGTAGGTCTTTAATTGTTTAGAAATGTAAACATGCAAATGTAAACAAAGACTAGTCATCTCAGTTTAGGTTTGTAAGTTTAACACAAAAACTTGAAACATTCTTAAAACCTGATAAAAAAAACAACAAAAAAATAAGAAAAAGAAAAGAAAAGTCCCATAATGACTAGTAAGAAGTCTTATTTAACTTAAAAGAAAAACTCATTCGGCTCGACCCAAATCCCTTCACAATTTTCACGAGCATAAAGGCAATGGCAATTCATTAGCTAAATCAAAGGAGTCAATAGTTGGTAGCGCCTTGTCTGTAATGGAATCATCATCGAACCCAGCATCATCGTTCTTATTACGATAGTCTCTTTCAGGAGTTGCAAGGACAACTAACCATCCCAAATTTAGTTGGTCACTCACATAAAAAACTTGCTTGGCTTGGGACGCTAAAATAAAAGGGTCGGACTTGTGGCCAACTTTACCAAGTTGCACAGATGTGAAACCCAATTCATCAACCTTAATGCCTCTCTTGCTGTCAACCCAATCACACTTGAAAATAGGAATCTCAAAGGTCAAGTAATCCAACACCCATACTTCGGTAAGCACACCATAAAAGCACATATCCAAATTACGAGATTCTTGTCCTTGGCACTAGAAATCTGCATTCTTTGAGAGCCCACTACACCGACTCCACTTTTTTGGTTGACTAGTTTAGCTTCTCGGTCCTTTGTGTGATAACGAAAACCCTTAACTTCATATCCGGAATATTTTAGCACATCTAGACTAGGTCCCATGGCCAAAAACTGCAACGTGTCGGAGACTTTGTTATTTGGTATGTCTTGCTCTTCCTCAACCTGGTTCTCAAACAATGTTATGAATAGTGTTTTAATTTTTTAAGTAACAATAGAGTGTTAACAAAACATACCTTTTGGCGAAGCCAATTAATAAAGGTGCGATTATGCTCAGCTTTTATCCATTTTACACCCTTTGCGATGATTTTTGAAGCCTTAGGTAGTCCATATGCTCCCTTTTATGTTAATAATTAAAAGAATACAAGTATTAACTACCAGCTCCCTTATGGAAACGTTGGAGATAAACATCTAGTTAAATTGAACTATTGTGCGTTTATCTACTTACTTGATATAAGGCTGAACTTCTTTCATGTTTTCCAACACATAAAGATGTGCTTGTTGCCAGGACTTCTCATCAACTTCAACAACATGCGAACCCCCAATCGGTCTTCCATTGTAAATTGTATCTCCATCTTCCAAATCATTGTCTGTCATGTTTCTTGTGGAAGGAACTCCAATTGCATCTACTTCACTCAAGAATTCAGCACAAAACTCAACATCTTCTTCTGCAATATAATTCTCCGCCATACATCCTTCTGGACGGTTTCGATTCCTAACATATCCCTTTAACACCATCATGTACCTAGAAAGTTTTTTAAAGATTTAAACCTTTGATACGTGCATTGTGAGACATTTAATAAATAAATTAAAAAAAATCATTCACTTACCTCTCAAAGGGATACATCCATCGGAAAAAACTGGACCACATAGCTTCGACCTCCCTTACAAGATGAATCCAAATGCACCATGATGTCGAAGAATGATGGTGGGAAAAACTTTTCTAACAAACACAAAGTTACCACCAAATCTTTCTGAATATTATCCAATTTCAACACATCCACTATTTTTTGTGCAAAGAGCATTAAAGAAGAAGCATAACCGAATAATGGTATACCTCACATGCTTTGGCAACACCGATCGTGATCGCCACGGGGAAGAAGTTGTTGCATTAGTCGATTGGAAATCATGAGATTTAAGACCATATAATTTCAAATCTTTCATTGAAACACAAGATTTGAAATTAGAACAATATCCATCTGGGACCTTTAGTTCAAACAGTGTGTTGCAAACTTCCTCTTTCTCTTCTCTAGATAATGTATAACATGCTGGCGGTAGGTAGAATCTTGTCCCTCTCTTCTCTGGTGCTAGTTCTTCCCTTAAGTGCATCTCTACAAGGTCAAGTCGGCTTTGAAGTGAATCCTTTGTTTTCAATGGAATGTTAAGCAAAGTCCCAATGATGCTATCACGCACATTTTTCTCAATATGCATGACATCCAAGTTATGTCTCAAAAGCAAATGTCTCCAGTAAGGCAACTCAAAAAATATAGATCTCTTTTTCTAGCGACCTTCCTCATGATTTTTGTGTACACCATCAGTTTTCCTCCGCTTTGGTGTTTCTGTATCCTTAGAACTTATTTGCTCCTTTCCCCTTTTTCTTTTCTTTGAACCTTTGGACCTAATTCGCCTTCTCCTTCTTTGATTTTTTTTGACTTTCTAGCACTTTCTGGTGGCTTTCCCCATGAGTTTTTGAAATGCTCAACTTTTGTGAAGATTTGCACCCCGTTCAATGATTCTGGACTTGATCGCAGCTCTTGCTTACCATTAAATGGTCTTTTCTCCTTTCGGTACGGATGGTTTTCTGGAAGCCATCTCCTGTGTGCCTGGTATACATTCTTCTTGCCGTGTTTTAATCTAATAGAATCTGTATTTTCCCCGCATACTGGACAAGCAAGATACCCCTTGACAGTACAACCAGCTAAGTTTCCAAAGGCGGGAAAATCACTGATTGTCCACAATAGCACAGCCCTAAGTATAAAGGATTCTTGCTTATAGGCATCATATACCTCAACACCGGGCTGCCATAACAACTGAAGATCTTCAATCAAAGGTGCAAGATAAACATCAATGTTGTTACCAGGTTGGTGCGGACCTGATATCAACAATGTTAACATTAAGAACTTTCTCTTCATGCACAGCCATGGTGGCATGTTGTAAGTCGCCAATATAACAGGCCAATAGCTATGTCTGCTGCTAAGAGAACTGTGTGGATTAAAACCATCGGTTGAAAGTGCAAACCGAAGACTTCTCGAATCAGCTGCAAACTCTGGCCAAGATTGATCGACGTGTCTCCATGCTTGGGAATCAGCTGGGTGACTCATTTGACCATCAACTACCTCTCTTTCATTCGCATGCCATACCAAATTCTTCACCGTTTCAACAGATTGAAACATTTTTTTAAGTCTAGGGATTATTGGGAAATACCATAGTACTTTGGCTGGAACACTATAATTTTGGTCAGGATTATTCTTTTTCACCTTATACCTTGATGCTCCACATGTAGGACAAGTAGTTCTATCCTTGTTTATTAAACCTCTATAGAGAATACAATCATTGGGACATGTGTGAATCTTCTCATGCTTTATTCCAAAAACAGACAAAGTTTCCTTCGCCTCTCTCATGGTCAAAGGCAGCTCATTGCAATCACGGGAGCATATCCTTAAACGAGCCAACACCATAGAGAAGCTTTTATCGGACCACCCACTCATTGCCTTCACATTGAAAAGTTTAACCCGGAGATGATAACTTGGTGTATTTTTTACACCCGTCGTACAAAAAGGTAAATCGGCTTCTTCAATCGGTTCACAAAGTTTTTCGGGTTCCCCATGAAAGTCTCCTAAGTGGCCTCAAACATTTTTGCGATGTTTGCGGCCTCATCTAATCCACCCTCATCAAAACCTTCCTCGACTCCCTACTTTCGATGCTGACTCCTTTGGAGCATCTTCCCCATGCCACACCCATGTGCAATACGTTTTGTTCAATCCTTTTCGTTCTCATATGACGTCCCACCTCCACTATATCAAATTAGGTACATATTCCCACATTCAATGCATGGACCGGGGTATACAATTCTTATGTTTTGCATTATCAAAAGCAAATGTAAGAAACTGATTAACGCCTTCTACATATTCAGTAGAAAATATATCTCGACATCCATGACTTGTCCATCTCGGGCCACCAAAACAAAATCGATATAAGTCCTTATCGTCGACAAACAAGCAAATCCGAAAATAGAGTTAACTGAAAAATATAGTCTAGTTTAAAATTAAAAAACAAAAAATCATGTTAGATCAACCCTGTATAGCCCCTAAAGTAAACCTTCTGTTCATAAACCAAAAAAAAAACACTAACGACCACCTCAAATCAGGAATAAAGCACAAATTGTAAAAAAAAAATCCAAATCAAATGAAAACCCATACCTTACTTGATTTAACTGGATATTGTTGTTCGAGAGAAGTGTGAACACGTAGAAATCCTAATCACAATCAATTGAAATTCCCCTGTTCCAAAAAAAATATTGGTATAGAACTCAAAAACCAAACTTTTTACTGCAACAAATTCAAAATCGAATAGAGATAAAGAACTAACCTTTGTCCGCGTCTTCAATTCTTGAACTGAATTTTGGAGAGGTAATAAGTTTTAGATGGAGAATGAGTGAAGAGAGAGTCGTGAGGAATTGATTTAGGTTGAGAGAGTGAAGATAGAGTCGCGAAGTGTGTTTAGAGTTTGAGTTTGAAGGAAGCTGGCGAAAGTGTTTTTGTTTTTCGTGTTTGTATACTTAGAGAATTTGAAGAGTTTGAACGAAAGCGGGAGTTGAGTGAACGTGGGTGTGTCGTGTTTTTTTGTTTTTAGTGGAGCTGTGGGCGTGGACCAAAAACTACCTAGGTCATATAATGGGTCAAACGGTCACTTAAGAGTCGGATAATATGTAACTATTTTAGTGAAATAGTCACAAATAGTTCTCCACACATATACACCTTCTTTAGAAAAAAACCATTTGTGACCGTTTTGAAAACGCGCGTCACTAAAAAAACTTTTAAAACAGTCACAAAAACCCTTTTCTGCCATTTGTGACCGTTTCGAACAGAACAGTCCAAATACCATTTTAAAACAGTCACAAAAAGCCTTTTTTCTACTAGTGATAAGAGTTCCAAGTTCTTCGTTGTAAGTTTCTAGAGATAGAACTCATAGCGGAGAACAAGAGATTAGAAACCCCATCAAAGAGATTTGTGGGGGTCCTAATCTCTCATTCTAGTTAAACAATGACTATAGAGAAGTAGGTTGCTTATTAGGGATCAAGAAAAGCGATTTGATGATTAAACCAATAGCCAGTCGAATCGCATGGTGGAATTTCCCCTCTCTATCATCTTTATCATTCATCAAATCACTGTTTAGCAATCTTAAATCTACTATTTTAGCATCATTATTCTCTCAATAGTGAATTAGTTTAGTTTAATCTAGATAAGTATTCAAGTACGTGCAAGCAAGAGTAGATCGAACACGACTACTCCTCTTTATCACATGATTTATAGAGTATTTAATTTACTGTTTTCCCATCTCAATCTACTGTTTCTTCATCATTAATCTACTATCATTACATTAATTTTATTCTACTTATCAAGAGAAGTCAAATTCGAGTAGAGAAATCACACGTCCACTTGTTTATAAGCTAGAATTTAGGCCCTCTTTGGATCAATATAGCCAGAAATTCACACATATATAAAATTTATTATCCGCTAGTCGCCCAATGAGCCTTTCTTTAGCCTTTTCATAAACCACAAATCTTTTACCCTTTATAAAAACAAAATAAAAATAAAAATTATCCTACACATCTTGAATAAGTATAAGAAAAAGGATGAAGCTAGTGAAGAAAATAAAAGATAAAGACCTGTGGAAAACCAAAAATTGTTAGTTTCTTCAAAAGAAAAATGAGAAAAAAAAAAGAATGTTTCCATGAAAAGAAAAGAAAAAAAATAGAAAAAATAAAAATAAAAGTTAGAACTCCAAAATAATCAAAATCAAAAGGAGTCAAAAGCCAAAACAAAAAGGGCTTAGGATGGAAACAAAATGTAGAAGCAAAGTAAGAACAAGGTTTTCTCTAGATATATGTTTTGAAGATCCTATTTTCTCAGACTTGTTTATTTGAATATCCATTTCTTTCATTCTTAAACCATCACCTAAACCCCGCAACACCTAATAAAGACTTCTAACTTAATTAGGAATAGGTTGGTGTGATATTAAGTTATAGTTGTGTTTGATCAACCTCGGCTACTTTGGATTTTCATTGAGATTGTGAGGAAGAGTGTCCCTACTGCACACTGGAGTGACCAAACTTGAGTGGAAAAATTAGAGTGATTTGTGGGTTGACACATTCGTTGTGAGAACCTACTTAAGGACGATATTCCAAAACTTTCAGGAACAAACCTGCCTTTGCATTTCATAACATAGTTCATTACATGCATGTTTATCTTTAGATAATTTGATTATTATGTATGTATTAACTTAGGTTTTAAAAGAATTATTCTTTATTCATTGCTAGTGAGATGTATAGATATCTGAGATTAATTAAGGGAACATTACTTTTATTTCTTAGTCGTTGCAGTGTAAAACTATAAATGAAGTTTGTGAGTATCTTCTCTAGAAAACTCTCACAAAGCTATAACTTGTCCACTAGGGAATTCCTAGTGGTTTAAGACCTTATTGTATATGGTCAATGCAATTACACTCCGTGGAACGAGACTAGTTAGGACTATATTTTTTGGCCACTTATTTTAATTTCTCATATTTGCCTGGGAACAAGCAAATTGTTGTTTGAGGGTGGCTTGAAAAATGCTTAAAACTGTAGTTTAAAACCCTTAATAGTATTCCATTTAGGCCAATTATATTTATAATAATGAGAGTTTATTATTGTTTACGTGTTTTTGTGTGTTTTAGGTCTTGGAGTAAAATATATGTATAAAGACATCACTTTTGCAAGAGAAATGAGTCAAATTGATTTCTAGAGAAGTTCTATGGTTAAAGCCCAAGTTTCAAGGAGAAAAAACTTTTTTATGCCTAGTCAAAGTTAACTTGGGCAGAAAAAATAAAAAAAGAAAGTCAATAAAACTTCAACAGGCCATATCTTTGGACTCAGACCTCGGAATTGGGTCTATTTTATATCAAAATGACCGTCTCAGAAAGAACTTTCTAATAGTCTAGTCCTCAACACAATAAGAGTAGTAAAAGTGTACCAAAAAAGGATTTCAAGAAATTCCAACAGTTATGACCCTTTTGGACTTAAGTATTTAGGTTTTAGGCTTGATTTATTGGCCCAAAACACATCTCCCAAGCCCATGCACGAAATTGTAACCTAAAATTTTTTTTTATAAAGAGGTTTAGGGAAAAGTAATAACTCTCATCTCTCCCCCATTAGTAAATATAATTCAGGTTTTCTTATTGTAGCCTTCAATCTCTATTAAACACTTTCAAGTTATTATTTAATTAAAGTTTTATTATCATTATGTATGATTATTCTTTTATTCATGATAGTCCCATGAATCAAAGCTAAATCTCCATTAGAGGGGGTTTGAATGAAGCTTTGATGAGGAGTTGATCTGTTAGTATAGAGTAGTTGTTTAATTTAGAGCTTCAAGTCTAGGTTCTTCTTTACTTAGAAATATGGAAAGTTATCCTAGACTAGAGAATAGTGAGTTTTCCAGAAGAATGGGAACAAACTTTCTCTCATGCTAATTAGTTATGACTAGAGATACCATAAGTGATTAGGGATCATTACAGGTCGATCTAGTCTTTATGTTTGCACCTTGTGTGAAAATATAAAAACTAGGGTTTTCTTAACAACTCTATGATGGCATGTTAAGAAATCATTAAAGTGGATTTCAAACTCTCTCTAACTTTCTCGATTTGATTCACATATTATATTGTTTAGTTAAGTTAGAATAAATTTGAATCCGTAGTATAATCATAGAATAGAACGAAAATATCTCATATCATTATTACTCTCACCATTGTTTCTTTGTAATTTAAACAATGAATTCTATTTAGTCTTGATAGTTTAAGAGTGGAACGAACCTTTGCTAGATGTATATTACTTGATAGTATAGAGAGAGAGTAAAGTATTGATTTAAACACGTGTTTGTTAGATTAGGTATTAGTGTTTATGCATTAATATTGTGTTTAGGAAATTCGTGGTTATCATTGGTAGTAGCTGGCATTTGTTTAGGTTTTTTGATTTGTTAAATGAAAATGGCGAATACCGTATTGGGGTTGATGATATTGTTGAACACTTTGCTATGAAGGGCTCTAGTGCCAACAACTTTTGTTTGCAGACCATGACAAAAAAATATCGTGTTTTGCATGGGGTAAGTAATGAACCTCGGGAGAAAATGTCATTGCTGGTAATTGGGAATTATTCTGTTGTTGGAAGTAGTGTGAATACTAGGATTTGTAATTTTGCTAGTATGTTCTGGTGTATTTGTTTTTTATTTTGTTTGTTTGTTTGTTTGTTTGTTTTTTTGGTGATAGTAATTGTTTTGGATATAATCTGCTTTTGTTTTTGCAGGGGGTCTCGATAACAAATCAAACTAAATGTGGTGAGATCGAGAGGTTCGCATGTCTAAGCCGGGCTGAGAAATAGAAGATGTTGGCTGTTGTAGTGAACTATTTTTTTAGAAAAGAGGGGTATAGAGATAAGATTGAAGATGAGGAAATAGAAGAGAACGAAGAGCTCGTGGGGTGGTTGATAGTGACTCTTTGATTGAATCTAGTATGGAGCGAGAAGATAGTGGTATTATTACTAGGGAATCAAGGCATAAGAATTGTAGTGTTCATATGCGAACTAGAGGGAGTTTAAGTGCTTCGATCAGGATCTAGTGGTTGTATGGCGAAGCGAACTAGGACTAAGGATGGAAGCAAAAGTTTGGAGATGGTTCTGAGGGAGAAATTTAGGGAGGGTTCTTCTCTTGAGTTAGATGATATTAGTTTCGTTGTTCGTGAACCGAGTAGTTTGGTGAAAAGGAAGTCAGAGGTTCCATATTTTAGGGCTTCTAAGATTGCTAAGATGGATGGCTTGAAGCGTTCTGGAGGGAAGTTAGGTTATGGTAAGAGGTCGATGCAGCAAATTGACTTTAGTGGATTGGACCTAAAAAGTTTTGAAAAAGGTTTAAATCCAGTTGTTGATGCGGCTTCCCCTGGCTTGAAAAGGAAGGGCAAAGTCGTTGCTACCGAAGGTGGGAATACGACTTCACTGAGGGGAAAAGGTGATGATCTGGAATGAAGTTTAGTCTATGTGAGTGACAAGACTAGTAGGAAGCATGTGGTTAAGAGGTCAGATTGTAGCTTTA
The DNA here is from genome assembly GCF_015680905.1 of Coptis chinensis. Classification (NCBI taxonomy): domain Eukaryota; kingdom Viridiplantae; phylum Streptophyta; class Magnoliopsida; order Ranunculales; family Ranunculaceae; genus Coptis; species Coptis chinensis. The sequence continues at coordinate 88,585,220 of NC_141456.1, forward strand.
GATATACACCTATTGCTAGTTGTATGTTGGATGGGATTGTACTGGACGGTGACAGAAAGGAGCTCGATGCGAAGGATTTGGATGAGAATTTGAGGATGATGGACTTGGCCCATTGTTTGGTAAGTGTTGAGTTTTTTTGAGATTTTTTATTTATTTTATTTAAGTGGAAATTTTATTGATAATGATAACGAATTTTACAAATAATTAGGACAAGCGTGCAACAAGCTGCACCGCAAGTCCTTTCTAAATAGCAAATCCTATCCTTCTAAAAAAAACTTCGTTAGAACCAGCTGTCATAACGTTAATGTCTATAACTTTCTAAAGTCTCTTGAGGAGCTCAAAAGACTGTTGTTCCAAAAACCCGAAGTTTTAGTAGAGTGATGGGTTTCAAAGTGTTGAGTAAGGTTCACCATAAATTGTTTAGAGCTTGAATGAATGGGAGTTTTAAGGAAGAATGGTAGGTTTCTTAGCTTTTAGGGCTTGTTTTGTTAACTCTAGTTGTATTCAAGAACATTAGAAAAGACTTTGTTGATTGAAGAAATGAAGAACAACTTGAAAGAATTAACTTGAAGAAATGAAGAACAAACTTCAAGGAAATAACTTGATTGAATGAAGAACAAAAAGTAAAACAACTTGAATGTAAATGACTTGAAAATTAAATCCTACACTACTCCTACATGACACTATAATAAGTCTAGGTGTATTCTCTCATCCTACTTTTGAGTTCTTATACCCCTACTTTTACAAAAGACTGATTTGCCCTCTCCCTCTACAATCAAGACACCTCACCAAGGTTGCTTTATGCTTTTCCTCTTTGCTTTTTCATTTCTTCTTAATCAAGCTAGGTTTTAGAGAAAGCCTTCTTTTGTATCAAGGACATCTGTCTATGGTCTTCTGAGTTAAGGACTTTACTTTCAGCTATCTGGCTTTGAGTCCTTGACCTTTGACCTTTGACTTTGACTTTGACTTTTTTGGCACTTTTTCATAGCAGCTTCGAGTCTTCATAATAAGCGTAAATAATGCTCCTTTTGGTGCTAAGAAACAACTTTTATGATAAGTGGTATGAATTGCTCTATAAGTTGAAAAAGGAAATAAAGTTATGAGTTGTCTTTTCATTATGTGTAAGAAGGGTTGTAATGAAGTAATTTAAGGGTAATAAAACACACATTTGGGAGCTGATCAAAACTGAAAGTGTCGAAACTAAAAGGAATGAAACAATGCTGGTTAGCCCTGCAAGCTTCCTCATGCCTCTCCGTCTTCCCTGTCGTTACCCTCTTAGCTGCTTCTCCTACCTCAAAGTCACCGTTCCCCAACCTTACCAACGGAGAGACTCCAGTTACATCAACACATGCATGTTTTCCTTTAGACAAACTGTAATTCAAGACATCCGCTGGCCGAAGTGTCAATCTGCCCTCATTCGGATCAGTGAGAAAATTAACAGGAGCTTCTTTCTTCACTTGTACTGCAGCCCTCCAAAATGCATCACACAAAATGTCTCTAACATGATCATGTTGGAATTTAAAACCTGAAAAATATCTATGATGTGCTCCATGGTCCCCATAAACATCTAATATACTCTATTTGCATGGAAGGCAAAGACTACCATAAGAGTACAGAGGAATCATTAGACAGTACCAGAGAATGGCACGATACTCTACCTGTGATATACACTGTCCAAGTCCCTTCATTGGAATAGAAAGTAGAAAATCTTTTGCACGTTCCGACTGCAAGCATCCCATGTCTGCTTTCGAACAAGCAGATAACTCAAACTCCCTCTCAAGACTAACAACAATCTTACTATAGAAAGCTTCTGCCAAAATGTTTTGTGGTTTTGAGGGGACGGTAGCATTCACAGCCAGAGAATCAAGGTCAAAATTGGGAAGACATATGCAATACACTGGTGGCATCATCAAGGATCTCACCCATAGGCACTGGACCACAATTCCTAAGAATGTGGTTCTGAAGCTCTAAAGTCAGAAAATGGGAGACCACAAAAGCAAAAGTAGAGACATCAAATGCACAATAAATACCTAACCCACAAAGGCATAATGGAAGCATCACTAAATGCCACTGCAAATCCCTGAAGCCAGGACCATTTGAAACTATAATACCATGCTGAACCATGCGAAGGTGCTGATCAAAAGTCTTAGCTGCATCCCTAAAAAATGATGGTGGACAAGTACGAATCACAAAGACCAACTTGGAGAGCCCAAAATAACCTCGCAAGAGTGCTAACTCACACTATTGATCCTCCAATATAGCTAAATGGTCTATCGAAGTCATAGCCTTTCAACACGCTTGCGTGTAAGGCTTATGACAAAAGAAAAATCAGTGGTGACTGCCCCTCCAAGCAACCTGACCTTCATCTGAGGACGGGATAAATCTGAAGGAAATAGACCGGGAGTAGAGCAACGTGGATCCAGTGATGGCCAAAATATCTCAGTCTTAGCCACATTAAAAACTAACCCATAAGAAAGTCCTTCTTCCTGAATCATATGCATAGCTGTCGTCACCTGTTCTGTATCCCCAATCAGAGTCCAATCATCTAAGTACCAAGCTTGGAGCAATAACTGACGATTGGATTGGATCTGTAGGATCAAAGGGTGCAACACAAGTGCAAAGAGAAGCTAAGGGGACCCAAAGGATCACCTTGCTAAACCCCAGAAGCAGACCATATGTAATTATTCCCTAAGTATAATCTCACAGGCTGACAATACAAATAATCGACCCAAAGAGCAATAGCAGGGTAACGAATGTGAACCTCTCTCAACATAGTAGTCTGATAAACCATGTTAAAGGCATTCTGAAAATCTACTAGCAACATAGAGATAGATGTACTATCACCGTTAGCATATACCATGCGGTAGACAGCATGCAAAATTGCCTCTGCTTTACCTAGGACACCGACCCCATATTGAAAATCCTGCAAGTATCCCACCATATCTTTGGAACTCCTTCCATTGCAATCTTGGAAACAAGACATCGCCAAACCATACCCACGGCTATTAGAAGAATGCTATTATCCGGCTTAAGGAGTGGGGTAAGTGGAGCACTCACTACAAATTCCGCTATCGGCTGTGGACATCATCCCTATAACTACTACACCAGAATAGCTATTTTGTAATAGTGCAAATTTTCAATAAGTAACGGATATAACTATTAATGTGTCAGTAATAGTTATATCCGTTACTTACTACAACAAGCATTACTTAAAATCTTGAATTAATATTTAATAATGTTTTCACGATTATTTTGGGATATGCTAACATTTATATCCATTAGAAAAGGAAACAAATATGCATAATAAATTGAAAAATTTTTAAAATATCACAAGCGGGCAAATTTGGTAATGCGGTCACATTTCCCCCTTCTTTTTTTCTTATTTTTTTCGGCCAACACTTATTTTTTCGGCTAACACTTAGAAAAGGAATTCTAATCTCGCCTATTTTTTTGTAAGGCAGGAAACCAAAAAAACACCACTCTCTGAAGAACCCTAGCTTCTTTTCACATCTTCTCCAATTTCTCTTCACTAGATTCTCGACGAACTAGGTCAATCTCTTCATAGATTCTCGATTAAAAAAGGTTACTTTTTTGTTGACTCTCTCTCTCTCTCTCTCTCTCTCTCTCTCTCTCTCCTCTTGGTTGTTTGTAAACATGTTTTTGCACTAATGAGAAACTATAATTAAATCCTTGTTTTTCTTTTTCAAATAGAGATCCTTGTTACTGTTTCGAGCTAATTTCAGTATTAAATAGAAATTAATACTGAAATACTCAATAGACTTCATAATAAACGTTTGAAGAGTACTGAAATACTGAAATACTCAATAGACTTCATAATAGACTTCATAGATACTCATGTTTGAAGATTATTATTCCTTAGTTCTATAATAAACATGTTTGTATTTCGGATTGGATGGACTTATTTACTTGTTTTTATTTAGTTTTTTATTTTACGCATGTAAAGTGTATATTATTTATATTTATAATGCCGCTTCTTTCTTGTTTTTTGTTTATACATAGTTGGAAAACTAGCTAACTGGTATTTATGTTGACAATTATTTTCCTTGGTTTCTGTTTCAACCAAATATGATCAAAACACTAAGTGGTGACGAAAGAGATGAATAACGTAGAAGAGCAGTGAGAAAAGTGATTGTGATTGAGTGAATGATGTGACTGTACCTTTCGGTTGCCTACGTACCCAAATTATCGATAGGATCAACTCTCAAGAATATAGTTCTGTATGAAAAATAGTTTGGTATTTATATAGGTAGAGTAGAGAGTTCTTGTAGCTTAAGTAATTGTAATTGAATATAACTCTCAACTGATAATTATCTCTTTGATAAGAAACAAATCTGGACATAAAATGTACGTTAATGGCAAGCCATGTGGCTAAGGTTCAGCCTTAGACACATGAGTTAATGGGCCTATACATTGATCCATGGTATTGCAAATTGGGCCTTAGCCTTGTCGATTAAACGAATAAAGTGGAGAGCCCTACTAATGGACGTTTGCCACGTAGGTGGGTGTCACAGGCCGAATTTCTAAACAATTAAAAAATGAATATTTGAAATATAAATATCTCAAACATCACTTGGTTCAATTGTCTAAAAACCCAGGCTATGACGGGGTGGATACAACACATGTCAAAACCTAAAACCCACATCACAACAGGATCAACTTAACAACAAAAATCTCCAAATTCCTCAACTATCACTTTATTAAAAACTTTCTTCCATCCCGATACAAACATAAACAAACTTTAAGAATAACAATTTCTAACATCGTATTCTCATGTCATATAAAAAAAAGTAACCTACGTTATTACATCCTTCCCAAAGATCAGACCTAATAAACTAAACTCCCAGACTGCTCCAGGCGAGAATCCAAATCACACGCCGCGGTTTCACTGCCTTCCACCTATGTTCCCAAGAACACACCCACGTTGCCAAAACAAAGCAAACATGGGTCAGCAAAATGGAATTTGCTGGTATGAGTAGACTAACCACATATAAACATTATCATACTTTAATTATCCAAAAAATCACGTTATATTTTCCCATAACTTAATCATTCACAGCTTGGAAGACAGATAGTTCCGTCATTTCAACCAGCATAGTGTCTTCCCAAGCAAGACTTCCATTCTATTAACTCATTATCATAACTCGTTATTATAACTAGGTAACTAAATTAAAACCTACTGATATCCACTTTTGGATAAGGGTAGAACCGCGTCCCTGCACAAAATGTTATTAAGTCCTACCCTCCTGCAAAAGAAAGTTAGCAATTTTATATAATATGTGTAGATATCTTATAGGTATTCCAATGCAAGCCCAAATACACTCGCATAATCAAATCAATTTCTCTTATCAAATAATCAATTTCTTTTCTTATACACTCACCATTTAGTGCCTATATACCTTAGGTCATTCCGTCACATTCAAGGAATACCCAACCCTACATTCCAAAGACACTCAACTAACACAACTAACCCGCAAGGCTTAATACCTTAGTTCCTCTCTAGGGCAGTCCAAAGAATCGGTCATTCATGGCACATTCAATGAATACCGGGTCATTCATGGCACATTCAATGAATACCCATAGATAACGCTTAACGGGCCATTTATGGCACATTCAATAAATGCCCACCTAACCTATGACATCAATAAATAAAACTTCGATTCCAAAACTTGAGGTGGAGAGTTCTAAAAGAGTCGCGGTAAATTTATTTACGCATTATTGAACTTTATTTTATATATCATTTTAGAGAACGAATGAGTATCTTGATTCCTGTATTTTTGATTTACGCATTATTAATTTCAGGGATGTCTTAGTGTCATAACGTTGCATATCATAAAATACTACAAAATCACATAGTAGTTAATACACATACACACGTATATATAGAGGTCTTAGCCTAAAGTCAAGTATGCTAATAGCTCTAGACCTATCTTAATAACCCAAATCATAATCCGAGTTAAAAGGTCAAATTGGGTCAACTGGTCAAAGTCAACCCTGGTCAACAGTCAACTTTGGTCAAAGTCAACACTGGTCAAAGTCAAAATCAACCATCATGGTCGAAGTCAAACTGTCGTTTCCATGTTCAACAGGTTTGGGGTCATAGCCATGGTTCATGGCTAAGGTCATTGTGCATGGCTCATGGGCTCATGACTAAGGTAATGGTTCGGACCCAACTGGTCGTGCCTAAACCCAAACCTTAGAACCCAAAAGTCTCAATGTTGAAAAACCCAAATAGATCTATTTTAAGTCTTATGGACTGGCCCAAGCAATATTAGAAACTGGCCCAAAACACAACTGAGTTCGGCTCGAAAATTTAAACTGAAACCGGCCCAACAAAACAATCTAAGTTCTGGCCCAAAGACTTAAAAGAAAATGGACCAAACCAACAAAACAAGTTAGGCCCCAACCAAAACTAAAACATTTCGGCCCAACTAACCAACCCAAAGCCCAACAATCTAAATCGGCCCAAGCCCAAACTGACCACGTTCTTCTTCTCCACCAATTCTCTTCCTCCAAACACCCAAAACCGACCACCACACTCCTCCACACAACCACCCTTTCAAGCCCACGGTTTTGAACCCTTACAAACCCATACAACTTTAACAAAACCACAAACTCTAATATCGATGAAAATCAACCTCTTCCTCAAACTAGATCTACAATTTCGGACCGCCATTAATGGCTTTTCCAAGCTCTTACAAAATTTCACCCAAGTCTAACATTTAATCCGACATCACTACCCAACCTCAAACCAACAAAAAATCCAAAACACAACTCATCAAGCTCACCAATGGCGTTCTCGGCGCCATTAACGCTTTCTCAAGCTCCAACAAAGACACTCCAAATTTCCATCTCGACGTCCCCAACATCAAACCACAATACAACAGTTTAACATCACAAGATAAAACCAAAGTTTAAACAAATTAAAGGATTTCGTTCCTCTTTTGTTTCTTTCTCTGGTGACGCCATTAGTGCCTGTTCAAAGCTTGAACAGAGCTTCGACTGCCCAAGCCGCAACAGTTCAACAAAGAGTATTGACACCAATATCAATGTCGACAGTATATAGACACAGTATCCCAGTTCGACAGTTAAATTCCACTTTCCGAGTTTAACCAGAGTTTAATCAGTTTTAATAACGACAGTTTAACAAGTTTTCACATCAACAAGACGAATAATAATGACAGAAAGAGCAGAAACCATGAGTGGAATCTTTGAACAGTAAAGTTAGACGTGAATAGAAAAACTAATCTACTCACCTATAACGCTCTCCGATCATCAACCAGCTACCAGGAAAAACCTTCCTTTCCTTCCTTCAGTAAAGCTCCCATTTTTTTCTAAAACCCTCGTTGTGTTTTTTTTCCAGAAACTCTACGTGAGAAAACTCCCCGAAAAACAAGGACAACACTTATCCATTTACCTACGGGCTTTTATCCGTCCGTAACTGCTGGATATTCTATATCTGTTTTATCTATTATCTATTTTCATTATTATCTTTATTATTATTATTATTAGGAAAACAAAGAATAAAAACACGGGGTGTTGTAGTCGGGGTCGAAACACCGCCCCCTCTTTGGCATGTGAACAAAGTTCATATGGAAAAGAAGAGAAGAAAAATCAATGAAAAAATGGAAAAAGAAAAGAGTGAGCGGAATGTATAACAAAATGTCGTGTGAATGCAAACGATATAAAAATTGAATGCATAGAAAATGCGTGAAATATTGTGTATTAAATAATTTTAAACTAATTTATATGAGGCTGTAATGTAATTAATTGATAGAGGGTGAAGCGAGAATTAAAATAGGTGACACAAAAAATTGATAAAGAAAACCAATTTTTAACCAAGATTTGCCGACCTTAGCATTAATAGAAGTATGCAAAAAAATGGAATTCATTCAAAAAAGTGGTTGGGCTGTAATGGCAGACCCACTAGTTGGTGAGCTGAGTGAATGATAACTGATAAAAAGATAGTCTTACTCACAAATAAAGTGATGAAACTCTAAACGCAAGTAAAACTAAAACTGAACTATACTCGTGATAATCAAAGATATTTGTTTTCTACTCTCGAATCTATTGACGTAGAGTTGGAATAGAAGATTCATTCCACTCCTAGTCCTTTAGCATTCAAGTTTTCTACAATTGACGAGTCTATCCAAAGTCTAATGAGAGTAATGGTGGAATTTATACTACGATGTGAATTCAAATAACAAGCTACGAATAACGAAATGACAAAATGCTAAGAGTTGAATCTAGATAAAGAATTAGGGGAATTTGATTCCACCTTGAATCCAACTTAATAAACTAGCATAGAATTGTTGTAAACCAATTCTTACGTTCTTACGTAAGAATTGGTCCTTCTAATCCCTAATTATCCATGACATTTCTACCAATTCATAACTAGCATGTGAGGTCGTCCACCCATTCTCATGGCGAATCAACGACCTTCTAAAATAGAATAGATTCTTACAACGATTCTATACTACACAATCAAGTTTTCATCAAGGCTTCATCAAACCCCTCTAATGGAGGTTTAGCCTTGATTCATCAAACTATCATTTTCCATTGAATTAAAACTAGACATAATATAAAGATTTGAACTTTACTAATTTTAACTAACAATCCTTCAAATCTAATTTATAACTAAGAATTGAATAACAACAAGAATTGAAATTAGATCTACAAATTTAAATGACAAAAATCGAAATGATCAAGAACTACTATTTTATTTATCTAATCAATGAAGAACAATCATTCCAATAACTAATCTAAAACAATGTATGAAACTAATTAATTAACTAATTGAAATTTCAAAAACTAGATCTACAAGCTATTTTAATAGCTACTTTCTATTCTAAGCTATCTAACTATATCTTTCTTAAGAGCTAAATCTTGTTTTATGTAAAGGAGGAGACCAGATCCACAATTTCGTGCATGGGCTGAGGAGCCATGTTTTGGGCCAGAAAATCGAGGCCAAAGCCCAATTTCTTCAGTCTACATAGCCCGTTTCAGCATGCTTTGACTTCAGAAGACTTTTCATCCACTTATGCTCCTCTGATTAGGTCAAGGCTTAGACCATTAGAAAGCTTTTTCCGAGCCGGTCGTTTTGACATAAGTAGGTACAAATCTGAGGCCTGAGTCAAAAGCTATTGTCTTCGGAAGTTCTCACGACTTGTGCAATTTGTTTACGCCCCAGATTGACTTTTCAGCTTTTGACTGGGCTTTATAAAGGCTTTGTCTCCTTAAATCTTGGCCTTTATCACAGAACTTCTTAGCAACCATCCCTTTGCTCCTTTATATCGCCAAAGTGGCACATTTCTGTACATAATTGAGTTCTATGCGTGAAATACATAAAAGCACGTAATTAACATTAACTCTTATTTATTACTCGCATAATTGGTCTAAAACTAGTATTATTAAGGGGTTAAAACTACATTTTTGGGCTCTTATCAAACCACCCCCAAACAGCATTTTGCTTGTCTTCAAGCAAATATGAGAAATTAGCATAAGTGACCAAAAATGGAGTTTTAACTAATCTCGTTTCGCCGAGTGCGATTGTATTGACCATATGCAACAAGGCTTTAAACCACTAGGAATTCCCTAGTGTACGAGCTATAGCCTTGTGAGAGTTTTGCAGTGAAGGTACTCACAACCTTCATCTATACTACAACGACTCAGAAATAAAACTATTGTTTTCTTATCTATGTCTTAATTATCTATACATCTCACTTAGCAAATGAATACAGAATAATCAAGTCGAAACCTACGCTAATATATGCATAATAATCTATCATCTACGAATAAACATATTTACAATGAGTAATACTATGAGATGAACTAGCAGGTCCATTTCTAAAAACTCGGAATAGCGTCCTTAAGTAGGTCCTCACATAAATGTCAAGACAAAAACCACTCTGATTTTTCCGCTCAAGTTTCACTACTCTAGTGTGCAGTGGGCACACTTTACCTTACAAACTCAATGACACACAAGGAAGCCGGAGTCGATCAAACACATCTGCCACATACTATCACACTAACCTATTCCTAATTGAGCTAGATGTCTTTATTAGGTGTTGTGGGGATTAGGAGATGGTTTAAGAAGGAAGGAAATGGATATTCAAAGAGAACAAGTCTGATATAATAGAGTCTTCATATTATGTAACTAGAGAAAACCTTATTCTTTACCTTTTGCTTCTACACTTTGTTTCCATTCTTAGCCATATTTTTCTTTTCTTTGGCTTTTAACTCTTTTGATTCTATTTTTTTTTGGAGTTCTAACTCTTTATTTTCTTTTATTTATTTATTTATTTTATTTGGATGGAAACTTCCTTTTCTTATCTGAAGCAACTAACGAATTCTTGATTTCAAAAGTTCTTCTCTTTTCTATTCTTCATCTCTATTATCAGACTTATTCAAAGAATTGGGTAGGTTGATTTTTTTATTTTGTTTTGTTTTGTAACAGGGTAAAGGATTTGCGGTTTATGAAAGGCTAAAGAAAGGCTCAGAGGGGCGACTAGCGGAAAATAATTCATAGGTTAGAATTTCTGGCTATATCGAACCAAAGAGGGCCTAAATTCTCACTTAGGATATGGTATAGTGATCAAGCAAGTGGACGTGTGATTTCTCTATCCAGATTTTACTTCTCCCTTGTGTCATTTCTCAAATGTGTCACTTATATAAGACTTTAGGCTATATTCTCACAGGATTTGTAGAATAAGTACTCTAGCCTTGCTTTCAGAAACTTACTGCCAACAATCATTGATACTCATGTAACATATTTATAGATAGATGTAAGGATTATTACCAACATATTATCCTAAGTTTCTAAATACTATTCTAATGCAAAAGTTACGTGAGACTTCTAGATTATTGAGAGCATAGAGAAAGAAAACAATACCAATGTTCCTAATAGTATAACATACTTTTTATTTATATTTTTAAAAAATTTATTTTTTTTAGCTAGCAAACAAGTGCATATTATACATATCTATATCCTAATAGATGCTTTAATTACACGTGTTTATATGCCCCCGCCCCCCAAACAAGAGGCATGCTTTGTCCTCAAAGTATTTTAAATAAAGAGGGTAGGAAAATACCATTGAAACGCGTGAAATTCCGAAACATCTACAAAACAAGGTTATAACATACTAATATAGAAAAGAAAACTGACACAACTCTATTAGAGTTCCACCCGTAATGGGGTTAATGAGAAACAAATTTGCTTGGGACATAAGCAGACACTAACTGAAACTAACACTTACCTGCACTCCCGTTTAAACATTGTCCTCCTCATTTCCTTATTCAAAGAGTTGAGGTTCCTTCGCATCGTGCCATGCCATGACAACTTGCCAAGCCTGCTGCCGTGTGTCGTCAACTTGTGCTAACATGTCTAGTGTTACTATGTCTAATGGGGTGTAAGGAGCAACCAAATGAGGTTGCACCTGCCATCTCAGCCAACTCATTACTCGAAATGAGCAAACCACCCAATTGGTGGGTCTCATGACTTCAACCTTTTTCCAATCCGTGAACTGGGTACATAATTATGGTAGACAATCGAAAGCGAGGATTCGCAAAACCAAAACAGGCATAAGAAGATACTTATGGCATGCTTTGGGCTCTCAAGACTAGCCACTAATAATACTGGGGAATGTCATATCGGTGGCGCCCCTCAGCTAAAGCAAGGAAAACGCGTCACCAAATGATACTATTTGCAGAAATAAACTGCCACTCCCCTAGAATATTCATGAGGATGAATAACATGGTGGTGCCTACATTTAGGGACATGCTACCAAGGGCTATGTTGTAACGCCCTTGGTCCATTACACAAAATACCCCTCCCCCATAATACTCATGAAAATATGTATAGTCATAGAGGTATGAATTATCGGTCATATATCCCCACGTGTGAATAGGATTAGGTATTGGTATTCCCGAAACTAATGTTACCACATACTTATTGAATTCTAGAGGTGTGTCATCAACTGTGACGGAGAATTCTTGTTCTCCGTCCTGGTTACAATAGAACTTAACATTATTGTTGAAAAATTCAGTAAGCTTTGGTGAATACGTGTCGTCTTCACTTACCAGAAGATGCCTCCATCTGAACTGCATGATCCTCTCGCGGAACCAATGTCCATAAGACTCGCTCCCCAACAAGTGTTCGAAAGACTGCTTCGGTATTACTATAGGAGAAGTCATCACAAAACTACTCTCTAGAACAGTTGTAACTATCCTGGAACAACCCTCGAAAAACTAGAAATTTTTGGTGCCCACAGGGGTCAGGGCGCAGGTGCGCTCAAGGTATGTCTGGGATGGGCGCGGGTGCGCTCTGTTGAGTTTCGAATTCTAGGAACTTGGGCGCAGGGTGCGCTTACTTTTAGCCTGGGATGGGTGCGGTGTGCGCTCAGGATGAAAACTGGAATTCCAGTGTTTTGGGCGCAGGTGGCTCTCAGGTTTGTGCTGGAGAGGGTGCAGGTCGCACTTAGGGTAGAATTTCTCCGACAAGGTTTGGGGCGCAGTGGCGCTTCCAATTGGGCGCTTGGTGCTTCGAGGAGAGTGTGAGGCCGAAGTGCGAAGGAAAAATAAGGTAAAGTGGGAATGAAACATGAGAGATGAATGTGAGATGTAGTTGAGGTTGTGAGTGTAGAATGAATGTAGTTTTTATAGGATTTAAGTTGCTAAAACAAATCGGGAAGTTACCAAAAAGTTTTAAAGCAATTGTTGGAAATAATAAAATTTCCAAAACCGAAAACGGAAACAACCCATAGTCTCTATTCCAAAACAAACCTAATATCTTTTAGGTTGAATTTAGGTTAGATACTGCCTAATTTATCGAGATTTCATCCTAACACAATATCTATTTATTGCGATGCCCATATCGGCAATGTTCTCAACCCTCACTCCAAAACAACTTCTTAAAATAGATGGTCATATAACAAATTATGCTAGGCTAAATAATACCACCCCCAAACAATTAGGGAAGGTGGGATTAATGAAAAAAAAACAATGCATAATTCGAAATTAACCAACTTATATTAAAATTGAATTCAAATAACATACGACAACCAAATTCAAATTTAATTACTAAACTAAACTTTTTACATCCGTAATAAATAAAAACAAATACAATAAAACAAATCATCTCATTAGATCCCTAAACCACTCGCTACTAGTAGTAGAATGCGCTCGAGAAGCAGGTGGCCCTTGGGCTTCCGATGGGCCAGAGCCATCCGTCTTGCGGCGACGACGCTCGTGCCTCACAGACTGCTCCTCTGAATAAAAACCCCCCTGGGGTAGGAAGCGTGCAAGCATGTCGTCTCGGAATTGGCGCTGAGCTTCCATCTCGGCCCTCGTCTGTTCCCACCGCTCATACTCCTGCCAGGCACGAGTCTCGAAGTGCGTGCATGACGTAAGTTATGCGAACGAATGAAATCTAACTTAATAGAAAATGTCAACCCGAATCGAAATACAATTAAACGGTCTAAACGACATGTATGGAAAGTTTGACCATCAATGAAAGAAAGCCGAACACACCATCCCCAAACAAATTTTAGACAACAGAGTTTAGAAAATTTGTTTTTAAAAATGGATCTTTTAAAGTCAGATTCCCGACACCTTTAACAATTAATTGGATATATTAATATCTATACCATGCAGTTTTTCATATATTAACAACCTAAAGAGTTGTGGGTCTTTCCATAAATAATTACCATGAAATGCACCCCCAAATAGAATCAAGCACCAAGATTCTTTATGACGCAACTTATTGACATGAAAGCGAAGTCTGATGGATCTAGAATATAACCGCGCATGTACCTTCTTTTTTGCCTTTGAACGAGAGGGTTTCCAACTGAATGATCGTGAGAAAATGGATGTTTGTGGAAGATATGGTGGATATGGAGAAATTTTATATGTAAGGAATGGAAGAAATGAGAATGTAGGTTTGGTACAAAACTCATTCATGGTGTAGGTGGGAACTGTCTCAATTCTGAAAATGAAGGTGTCAAGTGCCTTTCCCTTTGGAATTATTTTTGTATTAAGAGAATTTAGAAAATCATTAAGTACAGACGAAACAGAAGGGTCAAGCACAAACTCTAGGTTCCTTTAAAAGGGTGGAAGGTGGGGAATATTAGTGAGGGAAGATAAATGAGTGTCAGGTAGAGCTCTCAGGTCTAGATCATTAGAAGCCTTGAGATATGCCAGACATTCCTCAATAGGTGGGTCAAAAGAATCACTAGGATAAAGGGTGAAAAATTCATCTTCCGTCATAGCGTCAAGGGATAAAGGGATGTTGGCATGATGGGACTCATGAGGTGGCAAGGAAGAGTTGAAGGAAATCTTCCTCAATTTCCTCTACGTCCAAGGAGTATTTGTTTAAGTTGGAACTTCCAAAGGAAAGGAATTTGTGTATCTGGTCATTCGAAAATGTGGTTTTGAAATAATCATGAGCTAAGCTCTCGATCATGCTAACCTCTCCATCAATATTTGTATAAGGCAACTGTTTGGTCATCTTAAAAACATTAACCGCAACGGAAAGATGGCCAAAAGACAAGGACATTGAACCATCGCGGCAGTTTATAAGTGCGTTGACAATTGCCAAGAAAGGGCATCCTAAAATGATTGGAACAAAATCGTTAGCGACTTTTGTATCTAGGATAACAAAATCCACAGGATAGTAGAAATCCTGGACCTTAACTAGCACGTTTTCCACTACACCCTTAGGATACTTGATGGACCTATCAGCTAGTTGCAACGTCATTGTTATAGGTTGCATTTCATGTAGACCTATTTGTTTATATAAATAATAAAGGAGTAAATTAACACTCGCCCCGAGGTCTAATAAGGCAGTGGCCATGTGAGTATCCCCTAAGGTGCATTGTACAGTAGGACGACCAGGGTCCTTATACTTAACTATTCCATTGTGTTCTGTTAAAGTTGCAAACTATTCCGTTAAAAAGGCGTCCTTAGGAATCTTTGTCTTACGCCTAGTAGTGCACAACTCTTTAAGAAACTTAGCATGGTGAGGTAACTTTTTAATCGCTTCAAGGAAAGGTAAGTTTATCGTTAGATTTTTAAAAACTTCCCTAATCTCGTCAAAATTTGTATCCTTGTTTAACATAGCTAATTTATGAGGAAATGATGGTTTCTCTCTATATTTAGCGTATGAGTCAACTGGATGTCTAGCATTTGCTTTCTGTTTCTTAAGTTGTGGTTTAACTGGTACCTCTACAGGGGTATAATCTTCAGTCTCTATTTCGGTATCTAGTACAATATCTAGTGTAGGGACTACTGGTGGGGTAACTATAGACATAGTTACTTTGTTATCCACCACTCTACCTGAACGGAGAGTGGTGATGGAATTTATCTCCCCTACGTTTGTATTTTTGTTACTAGTATTACCGTTTACCTCAAAGGCTGTGTTTGGTATTTTCGGATTAGGTATCGCTTGTCCTGGAAACACACCTTTGGGTTGCACTTTCTCTTGAGCTAACTGCTGTAAGGAAAGTTGGATGGCTTGTCAAATCTGTTGTTGAGATTGCATAAAGGTATCGAAATGATCAGGTTGTGGAAGAGTGTTAGCTTTAGGTTGGGTGATAGGAACTATGTCACGTTGATTATTAATGGGTGGATTTTGGTAATTGTTATTTACCGGAACGATACCTCTATTAGCATTATAATTATTATTGTTATAATTATTATAATTACCCTGACCTTGTGCTTGACCTTGTCGTGGTTGCTCTTGGTTGTTATAATTATAATTACCCTGACCTTGTCCTTATCGTGGTTGAGCTTGGTTATAATTGTTCGCTTGCCTAACATTTTGATTATTAAACCCTGGAGGTGTTACTTGTTGATTATTTCTCCAACTGAAGTTGGGATGTTGTCTCTAAGGGGAATTAGGAATAGAAAAACTATTAATCGCGCAAACATTATCTTGTTGTGATTGTTGTTGCTCATAAGTGAAAGGATAATAGGAGTCGGGATGCTCTAGACTCAAACAAAAATTACATGGATTGGAGTTGACATTCATGATGGGGATCGGCGTTTGTTGAACAGAAATAGCCTCTACCTTTTTAGTTAGAGATTCAATTAAAATTTTCAATTCCAGATCAGGTTTCATCTCAAGCATATGGGCGACCTTTACTGTTATAGAAGAACTAGCGTTGCGGAGATATCGTCACTACCCCCAGTTATTATTACGCTTAGTCTGATCTTCTAAAAATTTATAAGCCTCTGAGGCTCCTTTACTTAAGAAATTTCCCCCATTCATTATGTCAAGGACTTCTTTATGGTGGTGTAGAAGTCCCTTGAAAAAGGCACGAACTAACGTGTCTTTCGCGAGGTTATGATGTGGACACTTTATAAGTAGATCGGTGAAATGATTCCAAGCCTCCGAAAATGATTCATGAGGATTCTGTCGAAAGAAATGAATCTTGGAAAGCATTTCTTCTGTCTTCAGTGGTGGGTAAAAATGTTCCATGAATAGTTGAACAAGTTTAGCCCACTAGTCCATAGAATTTGGCGCTTGGGCAGTTAACCAAGACGGCGCCTTATCAGCTAAAGTGAAGGGAAATACCCTTAGCTTAATTTGTTCAGCACCAACCGTAGGATGGTGAAATGTAGTAAGGACTTGGTCAATCCTATGCATGTGCTGATAAGGCTTTTCATGGTCTAAACCATGAAAAACGAGTAACAAATTAAATATATTTATGGAATTCGAAATCCCCATCGGTCCGATAGAACGATGCAAGATTTAGGGCTATCGTTCAAGGCTTTGTAAAAGTCAAAGAGAGGAGACTCTCTTTCTTCATCCATAATTTCAGGTGTGGTGTGTGGTATGCTAGCTAGATGTGTAGTGAGTGGTATACTAGAAAGACGTGTTTGTTGCCGTTGTCGGTTAATTACGTTAGGCGTTTTTCTTCGGCCTGACCTTAATCTCATGCAAGGCTAAGACCAATCTTAATGAACACAACAACACTCCAAACAATCCTGATATGCTAGTATGAACCTCTAACAGAAGATGCGAGGTGTGGAAGAAAAGAGTACCTGAAAGCCTCCTTGCTTCGCTTATGAATAACGTCTTGTTTACGCGTGCTCAGTGTATATAACAAGTTAGAACACTGAAAACCTTGAAGGAAATATAAGGTTGAAACAAACCTGTGGAAATCATGATGTTTCAGCAGAGGGCACAGGTAGCGCTCCAAATATGCCTGGGCAGGGCGCAGGTCGCGGTCAGGCAAAAGGCTGGATTCCAGGCATGTGGGCACAGGTCGCGCTCCAAGTTGGCCTTGGTAGGGCGCAGGTCACGCTCAACCAAAATTTGGAATTCCAGGCGTGTGAGTGCGAGTGCACTCGTGTTTTGCCTTGGCGGTAGCAGTGGCTTCACCCAAAGATGGAATTCCAGGCGGTTGGTAGCGGGTGCTCTAATTTGGCTTGCCTAGCGGCGGCGCTCCCGAAAGTAATTTTTTTTTCGAGGAAAATTTAAGTGCTGAAATAGACAACCACAGTGAGAATCAAACCTAGGGTGGGTGGGTTATGGGACTTTGAAAAACTATCAATTCTAAAGAAAACAATACTAAAGAGTACTAAGATGGCCGCGGCGCCATTTGATAACTGTAAAAAGATAGTCTTACTCACAAATAAAGCGATGAAACTCTAAACGCAAGTAAAACTAAAACTGAACTATGCTCGTGATTATCAAAGATATTGTTTTTCTACTCTCGAATCTATTGACGTAGAGTTGGAATAGAAGATGCGTTCCACTCCTAGTCCTTTAGCATTCAAGTTTTCTACAATTGACGAGTCTATCCAAAGTCTAATGAGAGTAATGGTGGAATTTATACTACGATGTGAATTCAAATAACAAGCTACGAATAACAAAATGACAAAATGCTAAGAGTTGAAACTAGATAAAGAATTAGGGAAATTTGATTCCACCTTGAATCCAACTTAATAAACTAGCATAGAATTGTTGTAAACCAATTCTTACGTTCTTACGGTAAGAATTGGTCGTTCTAATCCCTAATTAAACATGGCATTTCTACCAATTCATAACTAGCATGTGAGGTCGTCCACCCATTCTCATGGCGAATCAACGCCCTTCTAAAGTAGAATAGATTCTTACAACGATTCTATACTACACAATCAAGTTTTCATCAAGGCTTCATCAAACCCCTCTAATGGAGGTTTAACCTTGATTCATCAAACTATCATTTTCCATTGAATTAAAACTAGATATAATATAAAGATTTGAACTTTACTAATTTTAACTAACAATCCTTCAAATCTAATTTATAACTAAGAATTGAATAACAACAAGAATTGAAATTAGATCTACAAATTTAAATGACAAAAATCGAAATGATCAAGAACTACTATTTTATTTATCTAATCAATAAAGAATAATCATTCCAATAACTAATCTAATACAATGTATGAAACTAATTAATTAACTAATTGAAATTCCAAAAACTAGATCTACAAGCTATTTTAATGGCTACTTTCTATTCTAAGCTATCTAACTATATCTTTCTTAAGATTTAAGTCTTGTTTTTTGTAAAGGAGGAGACCAGATCTACAATTTCTTGCATGGGCCGAGGAGCCATGTTTTGGGCCGGAAAATCGAGCCCAAAGCCCAATTTCTTCAGTCCACAGAGGCTGTTTCAGCAGGCTTTGACTTCAGCAGACTTTTTATCCACTTTTGCTCCTCTAATTGGGTCAAAGCTTAGACCATTGGAAAGCTATTTCCGAGACGGTCGTTTTGATGAAAGGTAGGCACCAATCCGAGGCCTGAGTCAAAAGATATGGTCTTCGGAAGTTCTGTTGACTTGTGCACTATTTCTGCCCGTGTTGACTTTTCAGCTTTTGAGTGGGCTTTATAAAGGCTTTGTCTCCTTAAATCTTGGCCTTTATCACAGAACTTCTTAGCAACCATCCCTTTGCTCCTTTATATCACCAAAGTGGCACATTTCTGCACATAATTGAGTTTCATGCCTGAAATACATAAAATCACGTAATTAGCATTAACTCTTATTTATTATTCGCATAATTGGTCTAAAAGTAGTATTATTAAGGGGTTAAAACTACAGTTTTGGGCTCTTATCAGTGAACAAGGTTCAAGTCTCCATATTGTCAAATTAAGTTTTGAATTTCAAAGAGTTGCAAAAACTGGCTACTAAGCCGGTCCAGTGTACGCGTGCATGCAACGAATTTAAATCCGGATTGGATAAGGTAGGAAGTGATAAGGGGCACGTAGGGTCGTCTTCTCCTTATCTTCTTATTCTCGAACAGTATCCAGTCGAAACAAAAGTGGGTTGTGTGGGGTTGGTTTTATTTTTAATAGGCTAGTGATTGTTGTGAAAGATCGGTAAGGATGATTTGTTGCTAGAATTCAGTGAGCTGTTGAGTTTGTGGAATAACTTGATGTTGGAGATGGGGTTGGAAATTGGTGGTGGTGGCCTGAAATTGAGGAATGGAGGTGGTTTGTTGTTAATGAGTGGTGATGGAACGAAGTTGTTGGGAATCATCTATTTGAACGCCGACAGTCGATGGACTATGGGTCTGTATTTATGCGAAAGGAAAGTATGAAGAAGCCATATGAAGTTTTGCATTTTTGTTGCAGGTTGAAACGGCGGAATTACAAGCAAAAGAATTCGATAAAAAGTCTGTGAAGAAAAGTTTCGAGCAAAAGATCTCAATGCCTTAGAAAAAAGAATGAAGCTGACAGAAAGTTTTGCTCAAAAAGTTTCGCTCAAAAAGATCGGGACAATACTTTAGAAAAAAAAATGAAGCTGTCGAAAATTTTTGCTCGGAAAATTTCGCTTAGAAGATCAGCATAATGCCTTAGAAAAATAATGAAGCTGTAAAAAAAAATTCACGAGAAAAATTTCTCGTAGAAAGATCGGCCTAATGCCTTCGAAAAAATAATGAAGCTGTCAAAAATCTTCGCTCGAAAAATTTCTCGTAGAAAGATCGGCAGAATGCCTTAAAAAAAATAATGAAGCTGTCAAAAAATTTCGCTGGGAAAATTTCTCGTAGAAAGATCAACAAAATGCCTTAAAAAAAATAATGAAGTTGTCGGAAAGTTTCACTCATAAAGATCAACTCAATGCGTAGAAAATAATAAATTCAAAAGATATTTAACCGAAAGCACTAAGTGAAGTGAATGCAGATTGCGAAGAAAAAAATGAAGATTTAATCGAGCGACCGTAAGACAATTGACAGAGACTTTAACAGAAATGGGAGATGAAGTAGAACTTGAAAAGATGAATTACAAATATTTGTACGAGTCGTCTATGCGAAAAACTGATAAGGAACCATTGGAGTTTCCCAAACCAATGATTATGTAATTGTGTGAATGTAATACCATAGAGCTAAAAATTCTATTGATGAAAAATAAAAATAAAGTCCGGATTTGCTATTGAATATTGTTGTTGTGTCAGAGAACATACCTACTGACAGTGTTGTTGATTTACGTAGTTAAAATGGAATAGAACAAGACGCCCCCATGTAGAGAAAAATGCTCCCAATGCTAACTGAACTTGGCGAAATTAGAATAAGCGAGCGTAAAAGCGGTCAAACTTAGACTGACGAAGCTAAATGTGGTAACTTGGGCGGAAATTGTCGTAGTGATAGTAGCATACTAAGTCAGCTTAAAAATGTTCAAACTTAGATTGACGAAGCTAAACGTCAGATTTTGTCGGAGAGATAGTAACGTACTAAGCGAGTGGAAAAGCATTCAAACTTAGACTGACGAAGCTAAACGTGGTAACTTTGTCAGATTTTTTTGTAGTGATAGTAACGAACTAAGGGAACATAAAAGCGTTCAAACTTAGACTGACGAAGCTAAACATTGTAACTTCGTTAGATTTTGTCGTAGCGAGAGTAATGAACTAAGCGAGCATAAAAGCGTTCAAACTTAGACTGACGAAGCTAAACGTGGTAACTTCGCCAGATTTTGTCATAGCGATAGTAACGTACTAAGCGAGCATAAAAGCATTCAAAGTTAGACTGACGAAGCTAAACGTGGTAACTTCGTCATATTTTGTTATAGCGATAGTAATGTATTAAGCGAGCGTAAAAGCGTTTAAACTTACACTGACGAAGCTAAACGTGGTAACTTCGTCAGATTTTTTTGTAGCGATAGTAACGAACTAAGCGAGCATAAAAGCATTCAAACATAGACTGAAGAAGATAAACGCGGTAACTACGTTAGATTTTGTCATAGCGATAGTAACGAACTACGCGAGCGTAAAAGCGTTCAAACTTAGACTGACGAAGCTAAACGCGGTAACTTCGTTAGATTTTGTCATAGCGATAGTAACGAACCAAGCGAGCGTAAAAGTGTTCAAACTTAAACTTACGAAGCTAAACATAGTAACTTTGTCAGATTTTTTCGTAGCGATAGTAATGAACTAAGCAAGTAGAAAAGCGTTCAAACTTAGACTGACGAAGCTAAACGTGGTAACTACGTTAGATTTGGTCGTAGTGATAGTAAAGAACTAAGCGAGCGTAAAGCGTTCAAACTTAGACTGACGAAGCTAAATGAGGTAACTTCGTCAGATTTTGTTGTATCGATAATAATGAACTAAGCGAGCGTAAAAGCGTTCCAACTTAGACTGACGAAGCTAAACGTGGTAACTTCATCAGATTTTTTTGTAGCGATAATAATGTTGCGATGGAAACCAAATTATACCATTAGAACTGAAGTGAAAGAAATACTTTATTGATCACCAAATCTTGAAATGTGCAAAGATAATAACATAAAAGAAACTATTGAACTGGAAACAGACTAACAAATTGTTGTTCGGTTTTTTGTTCAACTTGTTTATTTTGTCTGCTCACTTAGTGAAATAATTTGTTATGATGAGCAAGAAACGAACACCTCCGGGGCTGTCAGAAATAAACCAACAATGTCAAGGCCCCATTTTACAAATAACCAAGGTTTATGGATTGGATGACGCTTCATCGCGGGAAGTTTGACCCATATCACATATCATGTTTTTGACAAGGCATACACTTCTCAGACAAATGCTTAACATCCTTTGGCATGTATGGCCACCAATACCATTGGGTCATTGGTATATGAGCGAGATTACGCCTCCAGGAGTGGTGTTCACATAGTCCTAAATGAATTTCTTCGAGGCCTAGTAAATTGTTCATTCTGCCAAACAATGAATGATAAGATTGAGACTTGTGCCGCTGCGATAAAGTTTTTGGTCATCAAGAATTCCGGAGCATCGTCAGTTGCATGATCGTCGTCGGTAGATACCGAGACATTATCAGTGCCAAGCTTGTTGGAATCATCTGACAGCATAAGTGGTTAATCCAGTGTTGTCGTGACAACGACGACTTGATTTTCCATAGATAAGTATGCGATAGAATTAGGATGTCGTACATCATAACGCGAATATTGTACAATACTGATAGATGTAAAATTTTATGCAATTCGTTGAACTAAGTCCAAATAAACGTCCATTCTATTATCGCGAGCCGTATATTATCATTCAAAGTGGCTAGCGACTAACTTAGAATAATTAACCGTAACTTAGTCGCCCCCAGCTGAAGAGTTGTGTGTATACCACAAATGACAGTTTCGTACTCGGCCATATTATGTGAAGCATCAAAACCCAAACATAGAGACCTCTCAATTATGTCGTCATTCAACTTCCAGATGACAAAACTAAGATTGGAGGTGGACTTATTATGCGAACTATCTGTGTAAATCTAGCAATCAGCTGATATATCCGATAAATATTTCAAGTCATCGCCCCCGGGAGGTAATGACAATTAGGGATCGATGTTTTCCTTATCGAGGAATGCGTTCGACATAGGAATATCATCAATAAGAAAATTAGTCATTAGTGAAACCAAAGTTTGTCTCTATTTAATTGTACGAGTGTCAGAGACAATGTGGTAAACGCTAAGGTAACTTTTCCATTCTGCGACTCAATTCATAGATATTGCAAAAAAACTTACACAGTGGATAGTCAGTATCAAATGACAATGAACAAATATGAATTGGAAATGTTTTGCTGAGATTCATGAAAAGTAACCAGTGCGTAGTCTGTATTTATCGTCTTGAACTTGTGGGTAACCATTGCAAATAGCGAAAATCTAATCATCACCACGTAAATGATCCCACACGTAACTATGTTGTTGGCGTGTGTTACGTTGTAGTGTGACCGATGTAACACAATTTTTGAGAACTTGTGGATTAACGAATGTTGGCAACAACGGGAATCTCATCCTCACCACGTAAACAATCTTACATGCTACGATGTCGTTGGTGTGTATTATGTTGTCGTGAGATAGATGTCACATCATCTTTGAGAGGAATGGTTCATTTCAGACGTCATTTGTAGTAACTAGTTCTATTTCCGATCCGTACACGCTTAAACTTTTGAAGAAGTGCTTCTCAAGAAATTTGACTTATATTATTAGTATCAGATTACGGATAATTTTGAGAGACAATATCTTCGGGGAAAAATAATAATGTCGCGAGGCGCTGAAGAGGAGTAAGACGGAGTTTTTTTTTTTTTTTTTTTTTGTTGTCGCCAGGTTGACCTTGAACATCATGGTTAGGTTGGTCGTCAGTAAGTGCTTCTTGAACTGTTGTAGAATGTGATCGAGGGTTTTAAATAATAACCGCAGACGACGCCAATTATGTTTCGACCAAATATGATCAAAACACTAAGTGGTGACGAAAGAGATGAATAATATAGAAAAGTAGTGAGAAAAGTGATGGTGATTGAGTGAATGATGAGACTGTACCTTTTGATTGCCTACATACCCAAATTATCGATGGGATCAAGTCTCAAGAACGTAGTTTTGTAT
Organism: Coptis chinensis; assembly: GCF_015680905.1. Taxonomy (NCBI): domain Eukaryota; kingdom Viridiplantae; phylum Streptophyta; class Magnoliopsida; order Ranunculales; family Ranunculaceae; genus Coptis; species Coptis chinensis. The sequence goes on from NC_141456.1 coordinate 88,609,067, forward strand.
GAAAAATAATTTGGTATTTATATTGGTAGAGTAGAAACTCCTTGTAGCTTAAGTATTTTTGTAGCTTAAGTAATTGTAATTGAATATAACTCTCAACTGATAATTATCTCTTTCATAAGAAACGAATCTGAAAATAAATTAATGCACGTTAGTGGCAAGCCATGTGGCTAAGGTTCAGCCTTAGACACATGAGTTAATGGGCATGTATATTGATCCATATTATTGCAAATTGGGCCTTAGCCTTGTTGATTAAATGAATAAAGTGGAGACCCCTACTAATGGACGTTTGCCACATAGGTGGGGTTGAAATAGTTTCTAAATATAGTATAGAATGTCAGAACCAATAGACAAAGAATGGATGAGTGAAAACGAAAGAGGTGGCATAGTCTATTTGATAAATGTAAAATTGAATAATTAACCTACAAAATGAATGATGAAACTCAAAACGCAAGTGAAACTAAACTTAATTACACGTTGCTATCAAAGATTTCTATACTCTCAATTCTATCGAAATAGAGTGGAGTAAAAAGTTCGTTCCACTCTTAGTTCTTTAGCATTCAAGTTTCCTAGATTGACTAATCTATTCAAAGTCTAATGAGAGCAATGGTGGGAATTATACTACGATGTGAATTAAAACTAGACGTAATATAAAGATTATAACTTTATTAAATTTTACTAAACAATAATTGAATTCTAAATTAATAACTAAGAATTGGATAACAACAACTGATATTTGATCTAACAATTTTAAATAACAAAATCGAAATGAACAAGAAATAACTATTTTATTTATCTAATCAATGAAGAACTATGATTCAAAGAATTAATCTAAAACAATGTATGAAACTAATTAATTTAACTAATTAAATTCAAAAACTAGATCTACAAGCTAATTTAATGGCTACTTCCTATTCTAGATTCTTTAACTATCCCTTTCTTAAGAGATAAGTCTTGTTTTATGTAAAGGAGGAGACCAGATCCACAATTTCGTGCATGGGCTGAGGAGCCATGTTTTGGGTGGAAAATCAAGCCCAAAGCCTAATTTCTTCAGTCCACAGCGGCCATTTTAGCTGGCTTTGACTTCAGCAGACTTTTTGTCCACTTTTTCTCCTCTTATTGGGTCAAGCCTTGGACCATTGGAAATCTCTTTCCGAGCTGGTCGTTTTGACATAAGGTAGGCCCAAATCCGAGGCTTGAGTCTAAAGATATGATCTTCAGAAGTTCTGCTAACTTGTGCACTGTTTCTGCCCGTGTTGACTTTTCGGCTTTTGACCGGGCTTCATAAAGGCTTTGTCTCCTTGAATCTTGGCCTTTATCACAGAACTTCTTAGCAACCAACCCTTTGCTCCTTTATATCGCCAAAGTGACACATTTCTGCACATAATTGAGTTCCATGTCTGAAATACATAAAAGCACGTAATTAGCATTAACTCTTATTTATTACTCGCATAATTGGTCTAAAAGTAGTATTATTAAGGGGTTAAAACTACAGTTTTGGGCTCTTATCAAACCACCCCCAAACAACATTTTTCTTGTCCTCAAGCAAATATGAGAAATTAGCATAAGTGACCAAAAATGGAGTTCTAACTAATCTCGTTTCGCCGAGTGCGATTGCATTGACGATATGCAACAAGGCCTTAAACCACTAGGAGTTCCCTAGTGGACGAGTTATAGCCTCGTGAGAGTTTTCCAGTGAAGGTACTCCAAAACTTCTTCTATACTACAACAACTCAGAAATAAAACTATTTTTTCTTTATCTATGTCTCAATTATCTATACATCTCACTAGCAATGAATACATAATAATCAAGTCGAAACCTAGGCTAATATATGCATAATAATCTATCATCTATGAATAAACATATTTACAATGAGTAATATTATGAGATGAACTAGCAAGTCCGTTTCTGAAAACTTGGAATAGCGTCCTTAAGTAGGTCCTCACATAAATGTCAAGACAAAAACCACTCTGATTTTTCCGCTCAAGTTTCGCTATTCCGGTGTGCAGTGGGCACACTTTACCTTAAAAACTCAATGACACACAAGGAAGCCGGAGTTGATCAAACACATCTGCCACTTACTATCACACTATCCTATTGCTAATTGAGCTAGAGGTCTTTATTAGGTGTTGCGGGGATTAGGAGATGGTTTAAGAAGGAAGGAAATGGATATTCAAAGAGAACAAGTCTGAAATAATAGAGTCTTCATATTATGTAACTAGAGAAAACCTTATTCTTTACTTTTGCTTCTACACTTTGTTTCCATCCTTAAAGATATTTTTTTTCTTTTTCTTTGGCTTTTGACTCCTTGATTCTATTTTTGGAGTTCTAACTCTTTATTTTTTATTTTTTTTTATTTGGATGGAAACTTACTTTTCTTTTTTGAAGTGACTAACAAGTTCTTGATTTCAAAGGTTATTATCTTTTCTATTCTTCATCTCTATTCTCAAACTTATTCAAAGAATTAGGTAGGTTGATTTTTTATTTTGTTTTGTTTTGTAACAGGGTAAAGGATTTGTGGTTTATGAAAGGCTAAAGAAAGGCTCAGAGGGGCGACTAGCGGAAAATAATTCATAGGTTGGAATTTCTGGCTATATCGAACCAAAGAGGGCCTAAATTCTCGCTTAGGATATGGTATAGTGATCTAGCAAGTGGATGTGTGATTTCTGTATCCGGATTTTACTTCTCCTTTGTGTCATTTCTCAAATGTGTCACTCATATAAGGCTTTAGGCTATATTCTCACAGGATTTGTAGAATAAGTACTCTAGCCTAGATTCCAGAAACTTACTGCCAACAATCATATATACTCATCTAACATATTTATAGATATATGCAAGGATTATTACCTACATATTAGCCTAAGTTTCTAAAAACTATTCTAATGCAAAAGCTACGTGAGACTTCTAGATTATTAAAAGCATAGAGAAAGAAAACAATATCAATATTCCTAAGTGTATAGCATACTTTTTATTTATCTTTTTTTTCAAATCTTTGAATTTTTTTTTAGCTAGAAAATAAGTGCATATTATACATATCTATATCCTAACAGATGTCTTAATTACACATGTTTCTATGCCCCCAAACAAGAAGCATTTTTTGTCCTCAAAGTATTTTAAATAAAGAAGGTAGGAAAATACCATTAAAACGCATAAAATTCTGGAACATCTGCAAAACAAGGTTATAACATACTAATATAGAAAACCAAAATGGCCTATAAAGAATTCCACCAGTAACGGGGTTACAAAAATTTGCTTGGGACATAAGCGCACACTTTACCAAACTAACACTTACCTGCACTCCGTTTAAACATTGTCCTCCATATTTCCCTCTTCAAAGAGATGAGGTTCTTTCGCATCCTGCCATGCCATGATAACTTGCCAAGCCCGCCGCCGTGTGTTGTCAACTTGTGCTAACCTGTCTAGTGTTACTATGTTTGATGGGGTGTAAGGAGCAACCAAATGAGGTTGCACCTGCCATCCCGGCCAAGTCATTACTCGGAATGAGCGAACCACCCAATTGGTGGGTCTCATGACTTCAACCCTTTTCCAATCCGTGAATTGGGTACATAATTCTGGTAGACAACTGAGCAGGATGCGGCAAACCAAAACAGGCATAAGAAGATACTTATGGCGCATGCTTTGGGCTTCTTAAGACTAGCCACTAATACTCGAGGAATGTCATATCGGTGACGTCCCTCAGCTAAAGCAAGGAAAACGTCACCAGCAGTACTATTTGCAGAAATAAACTGCCACTCCCCTAAAATATTCATGAGGATGAATAACATGGTGGTACCTACATTTAGGGACAGGCTACCAAGGGCTATGTTGTAACGCCCTTGGTCCATTATACGAAATACCACTCCCCGATAATACTCATGGAAATATGTATAGTCATAGATGTATGAATTATCGGTCATATATCCCCACGTGTGAATAGGATCAGGTATTGGTATTCCCGAAACTAATGCTACCACATACTTAATGAATTCTAGGGGTGTGTCATCAACCGTGACGGAGAATTCTTGTTCTCCATCCTGGTTATAATAGAACTTAACATTATTATAGAAAAATTCAGTAAGCTTAGGTGAATTCGAGTCGTCTTCACTTACCAGAAGATGCCTCCATCCGAACTGCATGATCCTCTCGCGAAACCAATGTCCATAAGAATCGCTCCCCAACAAGTGTTTGAAAGACTGCTCCGGTATTACTATAGGAGAAGTTATCGAAAACTACTCTCTAGAACAGCTGCAACTATCCCTGAACAACCCTCGGAAAACTTGAAATTTTGGTGCCCATTGGGGTCGGTATGAAAGTGCTCCAAGGTATGCCTGGGATGGGGTGCGGATGCGTTCTGTTGAGTTTTGAATTCCAGGCACTTGGGCGCATGGTGCGCTTACTTTTAGCCTGGGATGGGCGCGGGGTGCGCTCAGGATGAAAACTAGAATTTCAGTGTTTTGGGCACAGGTGGCACTTTCGGGTTTGTCTTTGGAGAGGGACAGTCGCTTTCGGGGTAGAATTCCTCCGACATGCTAAGGCGCAGGTGGTGCTCCATCAAGGCAGTGTGCTTTCGGGGAGCTGTGAGGCCGAAGTGCGAAGGAAAAATAAGGTAAAGTGGGAATGAAATGTGAGAGATGAATGTGAGATGTAGTTGGGGTTCTGAGTGTTGAATGAATGCAGTTTTTATAGGATTTAAGTTGCTAAAATGAATCGGGAAGTTACCCAAAAAGTTTTAAGGCAATTGTTGGAAATAATAAAATTTCCAAAACCGAAAACGGAAACAACCCATAGTCTCTATTCCAAAACAAACCTAATATCTTTTAGGTTGAATTTAGTGTAGATACTGCCTAATTTATCAAGATTTCATCCTAACATAATATCTATTTATAGCGATGCCCATATCGGCAATATTCTCAACCCTCACTCCAAAACAACTTCTTAAAATAGATGATCATATAACGAATTATGCTAGGCTAAATAATACCACCCCCAAACAATTCGGGAAGGTGGGATTAATGATAAGAACAATGCATAATTCGAAATTAACCAACTTTTATTAAAATTGAATTCCAAATAACATATGATAACCAAATTCAAATTTAATTGCTGAACTAACCTTTTTACATCCGTACTAAATAAAAACAAATACAATAAAACAAATCAATTTATTAGATCCCTAAACCACTCCCTGCTAGTAGTGGAATGCGCTCGAGAAGCAAATGGCCCTTGGGCTTCCGATGGGCCATAGCCATCCGTCTTGCGGCGACAACGCTCGTGCCTCACAAACTGCTCCTCCGAAGAAGAACCCCCCTAGGGTGGGAGGCGTGCAAGCATGTCGTCTCAGAACTGGTGCTGAGCTTCCATCTCGACCCTCGTCTGTTCCTACCGCTCATCCTCGCGGCGGGCACTAGTCTCAAAGTTATGATGCATGGTAGCCTGCCGAGTTCGGAGGTCTTCACAAATAATATTGAGAGAATGCATGCCACGATGAATCACAGCCATGCGTTCTGCATCCGACCTACACCTCATCAAGGCATCGGCATCACAACATGCCGTGTCATCCTTATCCTCCGAGTCAGTCTCTGCCACTACCCTCTCTTCAAGCAACCTCCAAACTCTCTGGATACACTCCGAATAAATATGATGATTTCGGTGCTCCTTTAGGCAAATCCTATCAGACCTCGGAGTCGCTCTCAAGGTTATTATGATCTTCGTTATCAAAACAGGGAGAGGTGCAATACTCTTTCCAACTCCTATAATCAAGTTAAGCACATACTCCAAAATATAAAACTCATACTTATGCTCCTGGAGTATCCATAGAACGTGGAGGCAGTTCAGACCGATATCACTGACTTTCTCCTTCACTATGACATTCCTACCAATCCACTAAGCTACAGCCAACTTGTTGGTTCTGAGAGACGACTGGCGAACACAATCCGAGCTCACATTGTAGTTCTCTTCCACAACAGTCGCGTTCATCAAAGGTTCTACAGCAGTAAACTGGGAGTCCTGTAATTTGGCATCGAGATGGTGTCTAGGCAGAATGCCTAAAATCTCAGCCAACAACCCAGTAGTAACCTCTATCCTCCTCCCAGCCACCTTAACAAAAATTCGATCCCCATTCAACTCACTCATCCTATAAAACTCTCGGACCAAATCTTCGTGGTAAAAATCATCTGTCGAGTACCACAAACCACTCCAGTCTCTCCTAACCATCTTGTCACCGTAAAACGGCGCGAAGTGGTCGATAGGAAAAGCGTGCTCCGGCAATATCCGACATCTTTGAGCCATTGGAGTTTTGATAAGTTTTGTTGGTTGAAATAAGGTAGGGTGACTTGTTTTAAAATACTTTAACTAAAATTAATGGTAGGAGGAGCGGTGGTGGTGGTGGCAGTTCGAAATTTCTGAAATTCCGGTGGTTTTTGGTTGTTGAAATCGGTGGAGGTGGTGGTGGGTGTAGGTAGGAGGAGATTTGGGGTGGGTTTAAACTTGGGGCGTGGTTGTATTTAGGTTTTATATTTATTTCTATTTTTATTTTAGGTTTGAAGTTTTTTTTTTAATGGCGGTTTGAAGAAGAAGAGGAAGAAGAACGCGATCGTTCTTTGGGTTGCTGACTTGTGGGCTTGGGCCCAAGCCCAATTCGAATTCCATAAAAAATTCGATTTTTAGCGCAACTTCGAACTTAAATCGCCACTTCGTTACCGGTCCGATTTTCGCGAATGAGATATGGAAATGATCAGGAAAGTTACTGGAAACACACCTTTGGGTTGTAGTTTCTCTTGAGCTAGCTGCTGTAAGGAAAGTTGGATGGCTTACAAAATCTGTTGTTGAGATTGTATAAAGGTATCGAAACGATTCGATTGTGGAAGAGTGTTAGCTATAGGTTGTGTGGCACGAACTATGTCACGTTGATTATTTATGGGTGGGTTGTCATAGTTATTATTATTAACCGAAACGATACCTCGATTTGCATTATAATTATTATTGTTATAATTATTATAATTACCCTGACCTTGTGCTTGACCTTGTCATGGTTGCGCTTGGTTGTTATAATTATTATAATTACCCTAACCTTGTCCTTGTCGTGGTTGAGGTTGGTTATAATTGTTTGCTTGCCTAACATTTTGATTATTAAATCTTGGAGTTGTTACTTGTTGATTATTTCTCCAATTGAAGTTAGGGTGTTGTCTCCAAGGGGCGTTAGGAATAGGATAACTATTAATTGAGCAAACGTTATCTTGTTGTATTGTTTGTTGTTCGTAAACGAAAGGACAATAGGAGTCGGGGTGCTCTGGACTCAAACAGAAATTACATGGGTTGTAGTTGACATTCATGACAGGGATAGATTTTTGTTGGACAGAAATAGCCTCTACCATTTTAGTTAGCGATTCGATTAAATTTTTAAGTTTTGGATCGGGTTTCATCTCAAACATACCGGCGGCTTTAGCTGTTGTAGAAGAACTAGTGGAGCGAGAGATCTCATCACTACCCCCCCCCCCCCCCCAATTATTATTCCGCTTAGTCTGATCTTCTAAAAATTTATAAGCCTCCGAGGCTCCTTTACTTAAGAAACTACTCCCATTCATTATGTCAAGGACTTCTTTATGGTGGTGTAGAAGTCCTTTGAAAAAGGCACGAACTAACATGTCTTTTGCGAGGTTATGATGTGGACACTCTATAAGTAGGTCGGTGAAACGATTCCAAGCCTCTGAAAATGATTCATGAGGATTCTATCGAAAGAAATGAATCTTGTAAAGCATTTCATCAGTCTTTAGTGGTGGGTAAAATGTTCCATAAACAAATAACAAGTTTAGCCCACGAGTCCACAGTAATTAGGGCTTGGCGCTTAACCAAGACGCCGCCTTTTCGCTACGGTGAAGGGAAATACCCTCAGTTTAATTTGTTCAGCACCAACCGAAGGATGGTGGAAAGTAGTAAGGACTTGGTCAATCCTATGCATGTGCTGATAAGGTTTTTCATGGTCTAACCCATGAAAAACGGGTAACAAATTAAATATATTTGGGGGGATTCGGAAATCCCCCACTTGGTCTGATAGAACGATGCAAGATTTCGGGATATCGCTCAAGGCTTTGTAAAAGTCTGAGAGAGGAGACTCTCTTTCTTCAGCCATAATCTCAGGTGTGGTGTGTGGTTTGCTAACTAGAGGTGAAGTGAGTGGTATACTAGAAAGGCATGTTTGTTGACGTTGTCGGTTAATTATATTAGGTGTTTTTCTTCGGCCTGGCCTTAATCTCATGCTAGGCTAAGACCAATCTTAATGCAAAGCAACAACACTCCAAACAATCCTGATATGCTAGTATGAACCTCTAACAGAAGATGAGAGGTGCGGAAGAAAAGAGTACCTGAAAGCCTCCTTGCTTCGCTTATGAATAACGTCTTGTGTACGCGTGCTCAGTGTATATAACAAGTTAGAACACTGAAAACTTGAAAGAAATGGAAGTTTGAAACAAACCTGTGGAAATCGGGCAGTTTCAGCAGAAGGCATAGGTATGCTCAGAATAAGCCTAGGAAGGGCGCAGGTCGCGCTCAGGCAAAAGTTGGAATTCCAGGCGTGTGAGCGCAGGTAGCGCTCCAAGTTGGCCTTGGTAGGGCGTAGGTGGCGCTCAGGCAAAGGGTGGGATTCCAGGCGTATGGGCACAGGTGCACTCCGAGTAATTTTTCGCGGAAACTTGCTAAGCCGAAACAGACAGCCACAGTTAGAATCCAAAAAAGGGTGGGTGGGTTATGGGACTTTGAAAAACTATCAAGTTTATAGAAAACAATACTAAAGAGTACTAAGATGGCAGCGACGCCATTTGATAAACGTAAAATTGAATAATTTACCTACGAAATGAACGATGAAACTCAAAACGCAAGTGAAACTAATCTTAATTACGCGTTACTATCAAAGATTTCTATACTCTCAATTCTATCGAAATAGAGTGGAGTAAAAAGTTCGTTCCACTTTTAGTTTTTTAGCATTCAAGTTTCCTAGATTGACTAATCTATTCAAAGTCTAATGAGAGCAATGGTGGGAATTATACTACGATGTGAATTAAAACTAGATGTAATATAAAGATTATAACTTTATTAAATTTTACTAAGCAATAATTGAATTCTAAATTAATATCTAAGAATTGAATAACAACAACTGAAATTAGATCTAACAATTTTAAATGACAAAATCGAAATGAACAAGAAATAACTATTTTATTTATCTAATCAATGAAGAACTATGATTTAAAGAATTAATCTAAAACAATGTATGAAACTAATTAATTTAACTAATTGAATTCAAAAACTAGATCTACAAGCTAATTTAAAGGCTACTTTCTATTCTAGATTCTCTAACTATCCCTTTCTTAAGAGCTAAGTCTTGTTTGAAGTAAAGGAGGAGACCAGATCCACAATTTCGTGCATGGGCTGAGGAGCCATGTTTTGGGCCGGAAAATCGTGCCCAAAGCCCAATTTCTTCAATCCACAGAGCCTGTTTCAGCTAGATTTGACTTCAGTAGACTTTTCGTCTACTTCTGCTCCTCTGATTGGGCCAAGCCTTAGACCATTGGAAAGCTCTTTCCGAGCTAGTCGTTTTGATGTAAGGTAGGCCCAAATCCGAGGCTTGAGTCTAAAGATATGGTCTTCGGAAGTTCTGCTGACTTGTGCACTGTTTCTGCCCGTGTTGACTTTTCGGCTTTTGACCGGGCTTCATAAAGGCTTTGTCTCCTTGAATCTTGGCCTTTATCATAGAACTTCTTAGCAACCAACCCTTTGCTCCTTTATATCACCAAAGTGGCACATTTCTGTACATAATTGAGTTCCATGCCTGAAATACATAAAATCACATAATTAGCATTAACTCTTATTTATTACTCACATAATTGGTTTAAAAGTAGTATTATTAAGGGGTTAAAACTACAGTTTTGGGCTCTTATCACTATTCATTGGGAGTTGAGGTTTTTCTTAAATTTGCAGAGTGGAAGTTGGGCGGGAAGAAGTGTCTTTGTCTGTGCAAGAAGTGCCAGAATAGGTATTGGTTGACTTATAAAGAAGTTGGATACCATTTAATATGAAAAGGTATAGAGAAGTCCTATCGTGTATGGACTTTAGACGGTGAGGACTTATTTAACGCTGTTGTTCATCCTCCATTGGTTGCAAATATTTGGGAAAAAACCTCGGGTGATGATGGGTTTGAGATGGGGGACACCAAGGAAGAAACCGTTGGGGATGTCAGGATTGGGATGGGAAACTTTGTCGACTCTGCTTTTGGATTACACGGTGATAGGTGATGGCAGTTTGGGAATTGAATTTGATGAACCTTATGCTCCTGAACCAGACTTAGGAAAGAGGTATTACGATTATAAGAAAAAAGCAACTAAAAAATTGTATCCTACATAGTTATCAAAACCCAGCTCGGCCACTGACCCAGTCAAAGGACTGGGTCACTGGGTTGATGGTCTAACCAATGGGTCATTGGTTGAACCAGTGGGTTGTTAATTAAAATTTTAATAATTAATATTAATTATAAAACCATTTGAAATATGACGAAAACAAATGTATTTTCCTATTGCAAACTTGCTATAATAATTTTTAAAGAAACAAATAATAAATATCCAAACTAATATGTAATTAAAATGTTAATAAGCCAAAGCTTGAGTAGTGATTGGGTTTGGTGTAGACACATCTGGTGTTGAACCAGTGGGAGAAAATACTAGTTAAAAAGAGAATGAACATTTCTTTGAGGAGTTTTGTCAAAGAGTTCATATCATGATGTTATATATACAATAAGCCTTACAGATAGTTAAGCATATTGAAGCTTTGAAAGTGGTAAGGAAATGGATAGTTCACACTTTAATTCAAAATTCATCACCAGTGAAGTGGGAGGGTAGAGGATGAAATCTCCATGAGTGCTGGTTATTGTGGTCACTTATTCGTAATTCTTTCTTTTTAATAATTGTTGTGATCATTACACATCTCTTCAAAACAGTATCAAAAAGCCAAAAAATAGACAAGAACTTCATTAATGCCTTCAGAGAAGTCTACTTTTTCGGTCAAATATGTCTTCCAAGTGTTTAACTATTTTAGTGAGCCCACCCGAGTGTTACAAGAACTGTTCGGGTTGATGGTTTGTACTAAAAACTGGACGGGCTTCCGAGTTAGCACTAGGCCAATTGCATAAACAATCTGTTCATCAACCTAACCTGATTAAGGCACTGGGTCACCGGTTCACCAAGTTAACCCGCTGGGCCGGGTTGGGTCTGATAACACTGCCTGTAACCAAAGATTCACCACATGTGTCAACATCTAACAGATCAGACGATATAGCTGTTGCAACAACACTCATGGCATCTAACAAGTGTTGAGCACGGAGACCATCACAACCACAAGAAGTTCCTTTCGGAAATGACTTAATGCATGACAATAATGTGTCTCTCTCTACCAATAAAGGGGGCTCAATGAAGTGTTGTTTAGTGGTAGTAAATTCAAAAGATTGTAAAAAGTGAGGTTCGTCTGTAGTAAATTCACAAGATTGTAAGAAGTGAGGTTCGTCTGTAGTAAATTCACAAGATTGTAAGAAGTGAGGTTCATCCTAGATTGTTTAGAGTTCGAATGGTTAGGAGTTGAAGAAAGGAAGGTAGGATCTTAGTTAGGACATGTTTTTGGTTCTAAGTTATGAAGAACATTGAAAACTAAAGTTGTTTTGAAGATTGAAAAGACATAAACTTGAAAGCAAATAAAAGGAAATGATTTATTGAAGAAATAACATAAGAAATAAGATTGATTGATTGATTTAAAATGTAAACACAATAACAAGATTGAATTGAAAAACAAGAAACTAAATAACTTAATTGAAAAACTAGATAAGAAAATAAATCCTACATGACACTAGATTAAGTCTAGGTGCCTTTCTCTCTCCCTAACTTTTAGATTATATACCCCTATTTTTGGCTTTTAGTAATTTGCCCTTCTCCATTATAATTGAGACACCTCACACCTCACACCTCACTTTTTTCTTTTGCTTTTTGATTTCTTCTTGACCATGATAGGTTTTGGAGAATGCCATATTTTGAGATAAAGGCCTCCATCTCTGGTCTTATGAGTTGAGGGCTTTAACCTTTGACTTTGACAGTTGACTTTGATTTTTTCACCACTTTTCCATAGGAGCTTCTGGTCTTCATAATAAGCGTGATTAATGCTCCTTTTGGTGCTAAGACGCATTTTTTATGATAAGTGGTTTGAAATTCTTTGTAACCTGAAAAGGGCAATAAAAGCTACGAGTTGCCTTTTCATTGAGCGTAAGAAGGGTTGTAATGCAGTAATATAAGGGTAATAAAATGCACATTTGGGAGTTGATCACCACCCCAAATAGCATCTTGATTGTCCTCAAGCAAGGATAAGAGAAAAAACTAAGATCACAAATAAGTGATTTATTATAAATTGTACTAATCTCATTTTGCAGAGTGCAATTACATTGACCATATACAACAAGGCCTTAAACCACTAGGAATTCCATAGTGGACGAGCTTTGATAACTACCAAAAACTGTATTTTAAACCATGTAGAGACATTAAATTTGGGTCAATTATGTGTTTAATAAATATAAATTAATTGTATTTTCATGTTTTCACAGGTTTCAATAGGCAACGATAAAATACACACAGAACCTGGGTTTTAGCATGAAATACATCAGAATAAAGCTTGGACTTGAAATCTTCAGTATCAGCTCATTTAAAGCTCCAATCTGCCATCAAAGCTCATGAACTCCGAGAACCATGAAACAAGTTGAAGAATCCAAAATTGAGTTCCCCGAGGCTAGCCAAAGGAGTCATGTTCGGTCAAGACTTGGTCAAACCGACTTGTAACAATCCAAAAATCGATTAGAAAGTTCAAATGGTGACATCTTTCGCCTCCTAACTCCGATTGAAGTATATGACCTATCAAAATGATCAACGCAGAAAACTCTACACAACGGTCTATTGCTTTTACAAAATGGACGTATGGTTTGAAATCAGAGATAAAGCCAAGCACATCACTATTCATCAAGACGACGTAGATATTTTAGATTTTTATTATTTAACTTTTTGTAAAGTCAAAAGATGAATAGTTCTGAATAGTGTCAAATAATGTTGAATAGTGTCAAATAGTGATTACTATTCCTTAAAGTCAAAAAGTTGAATAGTGATAAAATCTCAGTCGTTGGATCAGATTTCTGAGATTCGATCACGATCGTCCATTCAACTATAAATAGAAGGGTCTAGTTTTAGTTTTTCTCATGAAATGGTTAGAATTCCATCAGTAGGAGTAGAATAGTTTACTGCTTTCCTAGTGTAATGAAGAATTTAATTTCCAATTTTTAATTAAAATGTTTTTAATTCAGTTTTATTTTCTGTTAATTAGAATAAAACTTTAGTTATGTGATCTCAGAGCGGAAACTCTGCCCGAGTGAGAATTATATCCGTTTGGGGAGTTAATAAAACTCATGTGAGGGAAAATCTTCGTTGTTGGTTTGGTAAGTTGTTTAGGAAGAACAACTAGACCTACATCCTATCCCAAAATGATAGTTGGTGTAGTGTCTAGTTAGGGATCAAAGTGATGAGCTTAGAGATAAGTCATTGCTTTGGTTCTACTTGCTAGCATGTATGAGCTTAGAGATGAGCCATACATGTTAGGGATCAAGTTTTCTTCTATTAGACTTGTCTATAAGTTCTAGGAAGAATAAAATGAACTTATCAAAAAACAAAACTTATTAAAATCATTGAGATGAAATATTTTGCAATTTTATTGAAATGTGAACGAAATGACAAACCCGACCGCTGTTTTACATCAAGATCAATGGCCTTGCCAAGGCTTTTCCGTAAAATTTGCAAAATAAATTAATTTGGTCACAACACTCCATAATCATTTCTATTCCCTCCACAATTTTTCATTTTCCTCTAACAATAATTCAAATTCAAATTAAAAAAAAAAAAAAAAAAAAAAAAAAAAACCTCAAAATCTGCCATTTTGTGGTTATGGGCCTACTTTTAGAACGTATGATTAGCAAGCATGATTAGAATTCAAATTTTATGAATGCTTAATAATTTTGCAAACATGATCAACTTTAAACACATGCGTTTATATCGGGTACCTGAAATATACTTTTAAGGAATCTACTACATGGAAAAAATTTCTACCATCATTGTAAATCAAAATGTATACCAACCTAAGAGTAACGAACTTTTACCCTGCATCTAAGAGACAATTCAATCATTCCCGTAGTTGAGAACAATCTTTCAACTGAACATCTTCAAAATGTTACTTGTCCTATTTTACATAACTAAGCTTCATGAAAGACAATTTCTGATGCATTTTTTTTATCTCGACACGGGTGTGTAAAAATGCCATTTTTTTTTTGGGGTACTTGCTACACCCCCAAATCTTTCAACTATTACCTAATAGTTGATCCAGAAACATGCCACCCCGTTTTCATCTTGTTTGGGGGTGTGTATAGTCTAGGGGAATCTAACGTAAAAAGACCCCACGTACCTAGTCTCAGGAATCTGACTTAAAAATACCCAACATAAAGTCTTGAGAATCTGACTTTAAATGACTCATTTTCGTTGCATTCAAGTAATGCCATAATAAGGTACCCGCGCCTTCTATTTGGAGGGATAGTTGTCAGCGTCGGTTCCTTCGTCCAAATAAATCGTGTATTCCAATTTAGTACCTGATGGGTGGTAAGGTAATGTTTATCAACGACGCGAGTTTATTTGTTCAACAAATTAGTGAATAATCTATATTTGCAAAATCATTCCACCATCTGGGTGCGAATGCCAAGGGTTTCTACAAACCCTTATATTTGATAAAAGTCTTAGGAATCTGACTATAAACGACCTAAATTATTATGTCTATATATGTGTGTGTATTTTGGTTGTTTTTCTTGATTGGTGTGCTATTTTCAATTTTCTTATTGCATGCATTATGTAATTTTTGTTATAGAGATTCAGCCGAATTTTTGCTCACGTTTCTCAGGTAATTTCTTTCCCTATCTCTTTTGATACTTTGAGGACAAAGCATCTATCTGTTTGGGGGTGGGAGAGAAACATTTTGCAAAAATTAGGCACTTTTAGGTTATTTATTTTTCTTTCTCTCTAAAAAAAAAAATCAAAAAATCAAAAATTAGTTAGTCGTACTTAGTAATAAAGGTCTTGTTTCCTTTTATGTGATGAAAATTGTCTAAAAATCTCACATTAGCATTAGAATTATGATTGGTTCTTAGAAACTTGTGTTAATACGTATGCAATAGTTTTTACATCTTTTCATGAATTTTCATGCAATGAGTGTCAATGACTGTACATAGCAGTAAGTTTCTGGGATCCACGGTTAGAATACTTAAATTCCAAATCCAGTGAGAATCTAGCCAAAAAGCCTCAACATAAGTGTATCTGAGTAATGACCCAAGGATGAAGCAATTCCGAGTAGAAAGAAATCACACGTCCACTTGTTTGATCACTATACCATATCCTAGGCGAGAATTTAGGCATTCTTTGGACCGATATAGCCAAATAAAAAATATACAAACCCAAAAAAATATATATATATATATTTCCCCTAGTTTTCCCCGTTGAGCCTTTATATTAGCCATTTTATTTTTCATCCATTATTTCCTTTCCCATATCCATATCTGATGAGTTCGAGAAATATGATGAAGAGCATAAAAGAGAAGAGAAAGACCTATACAAATACGAAAATTTGTTCTATCAGTTGGCGCCGATTGATGAATCTAGTTAGCTGTGTCAAAACCAAGAAAAAAATAAATTCCATGAAAGAAAAAAAAAATCAAAGTTATAAAATCCAAAAATAAAATCAAATGGAGTAGAAAAGCCAAAAAGGGCGAAGTATGGAACAGTTTTGGACCAGAAGAACACTAGGTTTTCTCCAGTCATTATATATTTGAAGACCATATTTTCTCTAACTCATTGTTTTGTTATTCCTTCCATTCCTTCTAAACCATTTCTTAAGCCCCGTAATACCTAATAAAAGTCATCTAGCTCAATTAGGATAGGTTAGTGTGATAGTAAATGGTAGACATGATTGATCGACCTCGGCTTCCTTGGACGTCATTGAGAATGTGAGAAAATGTGTGCCCACTGCACACTGGAGTAAGCAAAACTTGAGTGAAAAGTATGAGAAAATTTGTGTTTCGACGCATACCTGTGAGAACTTACTTAAGGACGCTCTCTGAAAGATCCAGAAACGGCCCTGCTTGTACATTTCATTGTAAACTTCACTGCATGCATATTCATATGTAGATGTTTTGATTATTGTACATTTATTAACGTAGGTTTCAAAGGAATTAATCTTTGTTCCCCGTTAGTGAGATGTATAGATATATGATATCTAATTTAGGGAACAAGCCCTTATTACTGAGTCGTTATAGTATAGATGAAATTTGTGGGTATCTTCTCTGGAAAACTCTCACGAGGCTATAACTCGTCCACTAGGGAAGTCCTAGTGGTTTAAGACCTTGTTGCATACGGTCAATGCAATCGCACTCTGCGAAACGAGAATTAGCTTAGAACTACACATTTCTGGCCACTTATCTATTTTAGTGTCTCTTTTTTGCTTGAGGACAAGCAAAGTGTTGTTTTGGGGTAGTTGATAACTACCCAAAACTGTATTTTAAACCATGTAGAGACATTAAATTTGGGTCAATTATGTGTTTAATAAATATAAATTAATTGTATTTTCATGTTTTCACAGGTTTCAATAGACAACGATAAAATACACACAGAACTTGGGTTTTAGCATGAAATACATCAGAATAAAGGTTGGACTTGAAATCTTGATGACGGCTCATTTAAAGCTCCATCGCCAAAGAAAGCTCATGAACTCCAAGAACCATGAAACAAGTTGAAGAATCCAAACTTGAGTTCCTGAGCTAGCCAAAGGAGTCATGTTCGGTGTTACAACCCTTTTTCTACTACAAGCACTAACCCCTAGTTCACAGACACTTGAACAGTTCCAATCTCTCTCTTAGCACTATTTTCTCTCTTCAGACACTATTCTCTCTCTTTTCTGATGGCTGCCTCCTTTCTCTCTTCCCTTCACTTTCTCCTTATATCCTTTCCTTTCTTCATCCGGGCCCTCCACCTGTCCCTCCATCTCGCGGTCTCCTTCTCTACGCGTGTAGGGTTTCCGTACTGCGACCACGTGACTTAGCCCCGATCCAGTGCACCGCGGCATGCTACCTTTCGTTAACTCGGACGCATCCTTTCTTGGATCCTTTGGGCCCCCAATACTACCACTACAGATGCCCCCTCTCGAGTCCGCGACCATTTGGTGATCGGGGAGTCGAGAGTCCCTGATGTCACGTTTCCCTCCGCGGTTCCCCCAGATTCTTTTTCCTCGCTGGACTCACGAGTCCCATCGCCATTATAACTTGCGTCCCCTCGTTTCTTGCGCATCCACGCGTCAATCCCTGACTGATCCCTTTTAGTGTGGCCTCGATTTCAGCCCCCTCTAATTACTCCTTTGCCCCTTCCTCTTATAAAAAGCCCGCTCGATTCTTTCCTTCTTCCATTCAGTCTTTCATTTTCCTCCTAACTGCTCTCCCTTTTCTCTACTCTTCCCCTTGGTTAATTGCTCCGGTCACGCGCGCGGCTGCTCTTCCTGTTTTCTTTTGTGGAGGGTTTTGTTCCTGTTGCTCCTCCCTTCCCTCAGGTTGGTCCCCTTTCTTCCTTAATCCATTATTTGCTATATTGCGTGTTTCTCTCTTGAGTTTGAAACTATTCGGCTTCTTCTCTCTCCAACTGGTCTTGTCTGTTTAACTTCTTTCCTGACCTCGATGTCGGCTTCCAGATCCGACACCTCATCCTCCTCCTCGTCCCGTGGTGTCGCCTCCCCCCCCCCCGACCAGATCGGGGCTCCTTCCACCTCTGGGCGCCCCTTTGCCCTTCCTCAGCCCCCACCCCGCAGCCGCCGACCTAATCTCGAAGCTGTCAAGGCGGCTTACGGCATACCCGCGGACGTCATATTGGAGCATGTCCCTGCCCTAACCTACTACCCTCATCTGGTTCCCTATAAGCCGGGCTGTCTAGTTGCCACGGTGGGGATTGTAGCCGACCTCCGTCCCCCTCACCCATCTTGACGCGTCGGTATGCAACCACTTCAACATCCCTCCTTGCCAAGGCATCGGCAATTTCGGAGGGTTATGTATGCTTCGCGAACCACTATAACCCGGTCGAAGTTCCCAAAATAACGATCCGCGACATGATCGCTCATTTTTTACATAAAAAGAGCACCAAGGATGTCGGTGGGATACCATTCTTTCACGTGTTCGACCTAGGAAGCAACATTTTATACCCGTGTCACCTCCTCGGACAAGTTGTGGCACCATTACCCCTTTACATCTCTCGAACTTCCTCTCCGCGGATCTTCCTCCCGACTTGAGCCTTAATCATCTGGCCTTTCTCCCCAGCGGTGAGTCTGCCTCTCTACTAATCCCTTGGCGTAGGTCTTCTTTGCTTCCCCTTTTAACTTGACCGTTTTCTTTTTCAGGTTGGCATCCGGACTCGAAGTCACAGCCCTACGACAATTTCTTTTCCACCACATTCAGGAAGATTCGCGACCTGGGACAGGCCCAATCTGCGGTACTAGGAATTGATCCCGTCACTGCCACTCCCCTCCTCTCTGATCCCCAGCTGAAGTTCATAGGAAAATAATGTTCTCCTTTTTACCGCCCCCCACCGCCCAAAGAGAGAAAGCCTCAGGATTCACCCCCTCCCAAGAAGAAGAACCACACCAAAAAAGCTTCCCCCCCCCCACCGACCAAATCGCCATCCCCCTCAGTCATCCTCCGCTTCCCCAGCTCATTCCGCTGACCCACACCCTTACCAGTCCCTGACCACTTGGGAGGACCAATACTTTTCTCATTCGCTCTCCACTTCTTCTCCTCATCCCAACATGGGCGCCCACAAGCACAAGCTTTTCGACAGCGACTCGGATGAGGATGTCGCCGTTGTCGTCCCTCCCGCTGCCGCCCCGTCCTCCCCTCCTCCTGCTTCCAAGCGTCCGCGGACTTCTACATCTGAAGAAGACCCCCATCATCGATCCAGCGGACCCACCTGCTTGCTCCCCTGTGGCCGAAAGCAGCGGCCCGGAAGCGAAGTGGCCCCCGCTCTGAGCCCATTCCTACTTTCTGCCCCACCTTCAAGGTACGGAACCGCACTCTCAACATTCGCGATTCGGCCTTGGACAACATCGCCGTGGCCTCCTCTCTGTTCTATGGGTCTCATCTCCCCAGGGACATGGCCTATGCTGATGGGGGAACGTTTGACTCTCACCGGACCTCTTTTACACCGGGCCGAGAAGGTACTCTCTCTCTTGTACCAGGTGCTTTTCCCTTCCCCCCCTTTGAATGCTCTAACCTCTATTATTTCTTTTCAGATGAGCTTGGACATCTTTTACATGATCCGAGGCCTTTTTGGTGCAAGGGCCCGGATCGACCAGTTGGACGGCGACGTTGCCCGCCTGGAGCAAAAGAATGAGGCTGCGGAGATGGAGAAGCTCAGGGCCCAGGACGAGCTGAAGACTGCTGAGGCCGCCCACCTCGCCTATATGGATAAGGTTAATGACCGCCTGAGTAATCAGCGGGAAACCCTCTTGGCTCAGCATACCGCCGCCCTGGCTTCCCTCTCTGAGAAGCACCAGGCTGAAATGGCGGCGCTCCATAAGCAGCACGACACCGACATGGATGAGCTCCAGGATCACTTCCGTGCCCAGGCCGACAAGAGGGTGGCCAAAAAGATTAAGGAGGAGTATGAGCGGCTTATCAAGGAAGGGCGACTTCTCCCTGAAGCCCCGACCGCGGTCCCCCCTTCAGAGGTGGCGGCGCCCCTTCCGGAATCTGTTTCAGCGGTCGATGATGCCGCTGTCATAGTGGCCGGGGTGATAGACGCTGCTGCGGATGCCGCCCTCGAGGAAGCCGCCGAGTCAGTGATCCAAGAAAATGTTTAAGTGTGTTCTTCTTGAAATGGCCTGTTTTGTGCCCTGGCCAGGCTTCTTTGATACTATTTGCAGTGTTTCTGATACTTTTCGTTTTATTTTTACTCTCTCTGGTTGAGGATAACTGATTATAGATATACCAAATATTTTGTCTCTGTAATTCCCAAGTGTCCTTGTCGGTATCTGATGTTTGCATGACTTTAGTGGTAATGATCCTCTATCATCGTCTCCACCCGTTTGGTCGGGAGCCTCGCTCCCTTTGCCCCCTGTTCAGGTCGGGACCACGCCCTTGACCTATACTCATGTCGGACCCCTTGTCCGCGGGCAGAGGAAGCCTCTTCGCTTCCCCTTGCCGGCATCTCATATTGTGTCCGGGGCGACTCCTCTCGCCCCGGCTCGCCTGAGATCTCGCACCCGTCGTGGACACTCTTTTTGCCCCGACTGAGTTTTAGACTTCTCGTCCTCGGAAGGCTCTCCCCTTTCGTTCCCTCTACTCTGAAGGTAGTAAAAAATTCACGCGACATTAACCATCTCAAAAGTGCTAAAGTTTTATATATGTACAACTAGCTCATGAGGTTTACAGCCACTCCCCATTACATTTACTCATGAAATTTCTTTAACAGCCTTACATTCCACGGTTTTTCAACAGCTCTCCCTTCCAAGGTTCGCAACCTGTAGGTGCCTGACCCTCCCACCTCAATCACCACGTAAGGCCCCTCCCATGTTGGACCCAGCTTTCCCTCGCTCACCTTCTTGGTGTTGGGGGTTACCCGCCGCAGTACTAGGTCTCCCACCTTAAAGCTCCTAGGCTTCACCCTCTTGTTGTACTGCCGTTGGAGGCGGCGATGGTACTCTTCTAGTCGGATGCGTGTGGTGTCTCTTCTTTCTTCAGCTAGATTCATATCTCTGGCTAGGATGCCCCAGTTTGATCCATCCTCGATGGCTGAGGTTCTAGTAGTAGCTGCCACCAGTTATGTTGGTATCACGGCCTCAACACCATATGCTAAAGAGAAGGGAGTCTCCTTGGTAGTGGTCCAGGGCGTGCTCGATATGCCCATAGTACATGGTTGAGCTCGTCGGCCCAGGCCCCTTTCTTGCTTTCCAACTTTCTCTTGAGATTGTTTAGTATGGTCTTGTTGGAGGACTCCGCCTGCCCATTGCCCTCGGGGTTGTACGGGGCCGAGAACCCCTGCTTCACATGATAGGCCTGCAGAAAGCTCTTAACTCTCGATCCCGTAAACTGCGATCCATTATCTGCAACGATAGCATACGGCAACCCGAAGCGGCAAATGATATTCTCCCACAAGAATTTAATTACTTGGGCTTCCTTTACCACTTGCAGGGGCACGGCTTCAATCCACTTTGTAAAGTAGTCTGTCGCGACCAACAGGAACCTCCTCTTACCTCGGGCCATTGGCAGCGGCCCCATTATGTCGAGGGCCCACATTGCAAATGGCCATGGACTCGATACACAGTGCAGCGGCTCGACTGGGGCCCATATTAGTTGAGAGAATCTTTGACATTTCTCGCACTTCCTGGAGAACTCTACAGCATCTCTTTTCATGTGCGGCCAAAAGTAACCTTGTGTTAACAACCGGTGTACCGTTGTCCGGCCCGCTGAATGACTCCCGCAGCCTCCTTCGTGAAGCTCACTGAGCACCTCTTGAGCCAGCTTCGGCCCCAAACATTTCAATAAAGGCCCGTTGAAGTTCCTTCTATATAATTCTCCTCGAATCAGTGTGTACCTCCGAGACGCCTGTTCCAATCTCCGCCTTTCTTTATGGTCTTTCACCTCGATCCCCTCCAAGAACTGTTTGAACAGACCCATCCATCCATCGTCACCCTCCGTCGTGATCATTACCTCTAACTTTTCCTCGGTACTCGGCCTGCTCAATTTCCTTATCTCGATTGTCCTTTCCTCAGATCCTGGAATGGTGGCGGCCACATAAGCCAGAGCATCGGCATGGCGGTTCTCCCCACGGTTCAGATGGATGAATCGGATTTGGTTGAACTTTGAGGCCCATGCCCTTATTACTGAGTCGTTATAGTATAGATGAAGTTTGTGGGTATCTTCTCTGGAAAACTCTCACGAGGCTATAACTCGTCCACTAGGGAAGTCCTAGTGGTTTAAGGCCTTGTTGCATACGGTCAATGCAATCGCACTCTGCGAAACGAGAATTAGCTTAGGACTACACATTTTTGCCACTTATCTATTTTAGTGTCTCTTTTTTGCTTGAGGACAAGCAAAGTGTTGTTTGGGGGTAGTTGATAACTACCCAAAACTGTATTTTAAACCATGTAGAGACATTAAATTTGGGTCAATTATGTGTTTAATAAATATAAATTAATTGTATTTTCATGTTTTCACAGGTTTCAATAGACAACGATAAAATACACACAAAACCTGGGTTTTAGCATGAAATACATCAGAATAAAGCTTGGACTTGAAATCTTCAGTATCAACTCATTTAAAGCTCCAATCTGCCAGCAAAGCTCATGAACTCCGAGAACCATGAAACAAGTTGAAGAATCCAAACTTGAGTTCCTGAGCTAGCCAAAGGAGTCATGTTCGGTCAAGACTTGGTCAAACCGACTTGTAAATAATCCAAAATCGTAGAAAGTTCAAATGGTGACATCTTTCGCCTCCTAACTCCGATTGAAGTATATGACCTGTCAAAATGATCAACGCAGAAAACTCTACACAACGGTATATTGCTTTTACAAAATGGACATATGGTTTGAAATCAGAGATAAAGCCAAGCACGTCACTATTCATCGAAGACGACGTAGATATTTTAGATTTTTTATTATTTAACTTTTTGTAAAGTCAAAAGATGAATAGTTTCGAATAGTGTCAAATAATGTTGAATAGTGTCAAATCGTGATTACTATTCCTTAAAGTCAAAAAGTTGAATAGTGATCAAATCTCAGTCGTTGGATTAGATTTTTGAGATTCGATTACGATCGTCCATTCAACTATAAATAGAAGGGTCTAGTTTTAGTTTTTCTCATGGAATGGTTAGCATTCCATCAGTAGGAGTAGAGTAGTTTACTGCTTTCCTAGTGTAATGAAGAATTTAATTTCCAATTTTTAATTAAAATGTTTTTAATTCAGTTTTATTTTCTGTTAATTAGAATAAAACTTTAGTTATGTGATCTCAGAGCGGAAACTCTGCCCGAGTGAGAATTATATCCGTTTGGGGAGTTAATAAAACTCATGTGAGGGAAAATCTTCGTTGTTGGTTTGGTAAGTTGTTTAGGAAGAACAACTAGACCTACATCCTATCCCAAAATGATAGTTGGTGTAGTGTCTAGTTAGGGATCAAAGTGATGAGCTTAGAGATAAGTCATTGCTTTGGTTCCACTTGCTAGCATGTATGAGCTTAGAGATGAGCCATACATGTTAGGGATCAAGTTTTCTTCTATTAGACTTGTTTAAAAGTTCTAGGAAGAATAAAATGAACTTATCAAACAACAAAACTTATTAAAATCATTGAGATGAAATATTTTGCAATTTTATTGAAATGTGAACGAAATGACAAACCTGACCGCTGTTTTACAGCCAGATCAAGCTTTACGCCTCGTGAGAGTTTTCTAGTGAATGTGCTCACAAACTTCTTCTATTTAGTACAAAGGGTCTTGCTTCCTTATTTATTCTCAAAAGTCCATACATCTCATTAGCGGGGAATAAGGACAAGCTCCTTTGAACTTAGAATAACATATGTACAGTAATTTAATAATCTAAAGATAAATGTGCAAAATATGAGCAATGAAATGAAAATACGAGTTGTTTCTGAGACTTTTGGAGAGCGTCCTTAAGGTGGGTTCTCACAGGGGTGTGTTGCAATCACAAATTTCTGATAGATCCACTCAAGGTTTGTTCTCTCAAGTGCAGCGGGCATATATTCCTCCCATACTCAAATGACGTCCAAAGAAACCGGGGCTGATTGATCACGCTTGTCACATACTATCACACCATCCTATTCCTAATCGAGCTAGAGGTCTTTCATTAAGAGTTAGGGGGCTAAGGTGATAATTTAGAAAGAAAAAGGAAGGGAAAACAAAATCTGATAAGTTGAAACCTGGGTATTCAAGATACTTGTAACCAGAGAAGAACCTCATTTTGTTCTTTTGCTTCCGAGTTGTGATACATTCTTTTAGCTCTTTGGCTTTGTGACTCTATATGATTTTGAATTTTTGGGAGTTCTAACTTTGCTTTCGTTTCTTTTTGTTTTTGATATTGCCTCCTTTTTATTTTGACATTTTGGGATATTCGATTTTTTACTCCTCTAATTTTTTTGGCGATACACCTGTAATTTGTTCTTAGTGATGAAAATACGCCACCTCCAAATAAGTTTAGGGCGTGGGTTGTTTGATATAGAACGAGAAATACATGGTTTATAATACTAGGGATAATTATTCTACTATGAAATATTTTTGGGTTTTTGTATTTTTGAAAACATATATAAAATGCATGAAAGAAAAATGGAAAATTTTGGCATGATGTATCTGTTTTACCTTCTACTCATACACCAATTCCCACAAGAAAAATAAAACAAGCATATATAATATTAAACATATAATTAAATGTCATAATAAAGAAAAATAAAAGAACAATACAACATAATAAACTATCCATACGGACACTTGGGAGCTGCCTTGTCAGAATCCGTGCGTGAGTCATCACGTCATCGAGAAGATCCTTCTCCTTGATGATGTCAGGTCCTAGCATGTCTATCACTACGTGGGAGCACGTCTCTAATGCTCTGCATTGTTCTAGTGACACTGTGCTAAAAATGTCGCTGCTCCTGTTAGAAAGACTGCTGCTCCTCTCTGATGGTCCGTTGTTCTGCTATAATGTTTCCTAAGTTTCCCTGATATAACACCCCGTTTATTTTCTTTATATTTTCCCTATTTATTAGGTTTTAAAATGTAAAAATAATATTAAAAAAGAAAAGAAAAGAAAAGAAAATATAAAGATAAAGATAAAGAAAGATAAAAATGTGGGAGAGTTTGAAGGGTTTGGTTACAACCAAACTCTCTCTCTTTGTTAGTTTTGATTTATGGTTTTTGAAATACAAAATAAAAACAGAGAGAGATGTACAAGAGAAAAATAGAGAGAGAGAGGTAGCTATGGCTTGAGAGTGCTTGAAAGAGAAAGGGGCAGAGGAAGACAACACCTTACCGTTGGTTTTCGAGTTCGCCGATTTTCGTTTTTTGATTAACTTCGGGTTAGTAGTCTAAACCTTATTTTTATATAATTGATTTATTACTAGGGTTTAGATTAGTTGTATATTTAATTCTCTATAATGGAACTTTGATATTGAAATTATTTGTTTAATCAAAGACTTTCGGTATACTGCGTTACTGACACCAAAAGTTTAGCTTTGATATATAGGTGTTGTCATATTGATGAGCATTTGTATATGGTAGTGAGTAAATCATGTGTTTCTTGATTGAATGGTAGTATTATATAGGCCTGCAATGGTTTTGAATGATGTGAAGTCATTGGATTCATGTTATAGGGTTTTGATTTTCAGAATTTTAGAACTGTTCTTGGTAATTTAAGCATAAAAAATTCGATTTTGATTTTTTTGATATGAATCCAACGCATGTTTACTGTAGACACGCATATCTACAACTTTTGTGTTTTGTAAAATTTCGTATCTAGTCGTTTTGCATATTGTAATTGAAGTTGAAGTCTGATTCAGAAACTGGGACTGGAACTGAGTAGTCTGTAGTAATAAAATCATATAAAATAAAAAATTTACTCTTTTGTGTTGATTCCAAAAGAGTTTATGACTATTTAGTACCACGTACTTTTATTTTTTTTCCTAAAAGGTAACCGTACTTTTTTTCTCGCCTATTAGTTCCCCGAACTTTCAATTTAGTACCTCAGTCTCTTTTCCATCTCATTCCGTCCAATTTCGCTAACAGATTTACTATTCAAATTGACTACTATTTTTTTTCTTTTTTTCTTTTTTTTTGTGAAGCAGAATGTTGAAAATATCCGTAGAATGATTCTGTATGTTTAAAAAGCTCATTTCCCATGAGTTTCTCTAGCTCCTTTCCGCGAGTTTGAGTTTGAAAAATCTAAAAAATCTCCTGAAACATAATTAATTCCTTTCATGTGAATACACAACTTCAAGAAACTCAGAGAGCGAGAGAGAGAGAGAGAGAGTGAGTTTGAGAAGAAAGAAGAAGAAAAGAGGAGTCGCCTCTCTCAATAGTCAGCAATCATGGGTATCTCTTGTGATTAAATACTTGAAAATATCTCAAAACTCATAATACTCCATAACAGAAACAAAACCAAAGTCTCAAAATTACATTTCTAACAACCCCATTTCACCAAAACATTTAAAAAAGGCAATAACCAAATCTTAAACCTCAGAACCTGAGCTTAGAAAAGAACCACCTATTCTTCCCAGTTTTAAACCTTTCCTCAAACCTAGCTTTAATCTCCTTAGCAGCAGTAACCTTCTTATCCCTTGACCCAATGTTTCCAAACTAGCCACATCTTTCAAATCAACATCCAATGTATACCTAGTTGGCATTATGTGATTATAATTCACAAGCATCACAAATGTTTTAACACGTGATTTCTTAGCTGTTTTTTTGGCTGAGTCTTTTCGAATCACTTTTTTAGGTTATTTTAAGACACCAGCTACTAAACAATGTCCATATGGTCTGTCACGTGTTCTATCATCATATCATTTTATTATCACTGCCTTACGACCTGCATATCGGCCTTGTAAAACAATCACAACTTTGTTTGTTTCAGAAATTTCACCATTTTCAGACGTCTCATGATTTGATGCACAAAAGACGTGCAACTGGTGGAAAGAAGAAGAGTTGGAGGAAGAAACGAAAGTATGAGCTCGGTCGCCAACCTGCTAACACTAAGCTCTCCAGCAACAAAACTGTGAGAAGAATTTGTGTCAGGGGAGGCAATGTTAAATGGAGGGCTCTCATATTGGACACTGGAAACTTCTCATGAGGTAGTGAGGCTGTCACTAGGAAGACCCATCTTCTTGATGTGGTTTACAATGCCTCCAACAATGAGCTTGTCAGGACTCAAACTTTGGTAAAGAGCGCCATCATTCAAGTAGATGTTGCACCATTTAGGTAGTGGTATCTTCAGCACTAGGGGGTAGAAATTGGCAGGAAGAAGAAATCCACTGCCAAGAAGGAAGGTGCCGAGGAGGGTGAGGCTACTGTAGAAGGAGTTAAGAAGACTCAGCATGTGCTTAGGAAACTAGATAAGTGCAAGGAAGAGCAGAAACTGGATTCTCACATCGAAGAGCAGTTAGGTGGTGGGAGGCTGCTGGCCTGTATCTCTTCCCACCCTAGTCAGTGTGGCAGAGCTAATGGATACATCTTAGAGGGAAAAGAGTTGGAGTTCTACATGAAAAAACTCCAGAGGGAGAAGGGCAAGGGCAGTGTTGGTGCTGCATAAGCAGAGAATTATGTTTTTTGTTATCATTTAATTTCTTATAAGATTTCAACAACTTAATGTTTAGACAATGGTTTTGTTTTTCTTTTGCGTAACGGATATTATGGTTGATACATAATCATTCTATGAATATTTTCAACATTCTGCTTCAAAAAAAATAAAAAAAAATAAATAGTAAATCCTTTAGCAAAATTGGACGGAATGAGACGGAAAAGCGACTGAGGTATTAAATTGAAACAAATTGAGAGTTCGGGGTACTAATTGGCGAGAAAAAAAAGTATGGGTACCATTTAGGGAAAAAAAATGAAAGTACGTGGTATTAAATAATCATAAACTCATTCCAAAACCATTAGAATCTAGACTTATAGAGGTACAACCTCATACTTTAACCCGAGTTCATACTCATGTTTAAGATTATGAAAACTGACTTCAATATATGATGACTGTTTGTGCACATATTTTGGACATGTTGCATTGTAGGAAGTGTATATGACACTATACTTAGTAGATTTGTGCGAAACCAAAACATAATGAAACCTTAGATAGTCTTTTATCCGACGCAGTGAGCCTCACTTAATTTGGATGAGTGATGGAAAATATATGACCTCGACAATTCTACGCATCAGAAATTCTATTCGTCAGAAAATAGTTTTATGCATAGGGTTTGATCACAAATTGCATAAAGCTAGGGGGAGAGTTAGAGGTTTTGTAAAACATGAAAAGGTGAGTTTTATAAGTCTTCTTTCCAACTAAATTGGACTTGATGCATTCTGAGGTCTGTGGAGATAGTGCATCATAATTAATTATGGCGTCTGGAAGTTTGACTGGCAGAAAATAGTGCGTCAGAAATCAGTTTCTGCGCACTGTGTTCGAGCCTAGTTTTGGCACATTTTGAATGAGATTGAGTATTTTTGTAAAACATAAGAAAGTAAGTTCTGTGTGTTAGATTTTCAACCCAAAAAACCTTGATGCATTTGGATATCTGTGGCAAGAGTTGTGCGATTTGGAAGATAGTCCGTCAGAAATCTAGTTTGCTGAAAATTAAGACTTTTACCGTTTTCGCCCTAAGTTTTCTTCTAGATAGGCTGAGGTTGGGACTTTGAGTTCTACATGAAAAAATAGGTCTACATGCCCTAATTTCTAAATAATTAAGTTACATGTTATTTGGATAATTGTAGAAAAAGTTATTGCTTTGACAAGTTAGCTAGAAAACCTACCGTGTTATCCTTTGTTTGTGTGAACCTGTTTTGGGAAATATGTCTAATAATGAACTAAGAGTCTCTTAACCTCTTATTGGGTGTTTTATATAGTGTTTGTAGCCTACTTTTAGACTATGGTTTTATTTGGAACCGACATGGTTCATAAGATCATTTTTTTTTAGAATAAAAAGTAGAGAAATATCCATTTGTGAATTTTTGGATTTAAAGATTCATAGTGTATCTCTGGGTATGAAACTTTACGTATATGATTATTGGAGTATTTGAAACTTATTGTATGTGATTCTATATAGTATAAATTATTATTTTCCTTAAAGATACATACAAGGATGTTGATATTTATTGGTTAAGAGCTACGTAAGGCTTGATTCTAATCTTGAAAGATTTGGATACGTAAGCAGCTTTGAGCAAAAGTGCAGCCACTATATTATATATTATATATTAGTTTTTGTGATAACTATATGAATATAATGTTAGTATTTAGTTATGTACGTGATTGTGGCTATTTGAAGTGTATTTGATTGATGACCATTCGTGTTGCATTCAGTGATATTTAAATACGTGATTGATTTGCATTGATGCGTGAAAATAACTTTTTGCACGTGTGATCAATTGTTATGCATGATTAATGCTAGTACAATGATAAGTGAGCTGAGAATAATATTTTCAACGAGTCGACCACACCTTTAGAACTCTCCATGCCTCAAGATTTGGTAATAATATATATTATAACTTGATATGTCATGTGATAGGAAGGTATTCATTGAATGTGCCATGAATGACCTGTTAGTGTTATGATGGGTATTCCTTGAATGTGGTAGGAATGACCCAAGGTATTCATTGAATGTGCCATGAATGACCTATTAGTGTTATGATAGGTATTCCTTGAATGTGGCAGGAATGACCCAAGGTATTCATTGAATGTACCATGAATGACCTGTTAGTGTATGATGGGTATTCCTTGAATGTGGCGGGAATGACCCAAGGTATTCATTGAATGTGCCATGAATGACCTGAGATATTGAATGCCCATAAGAAGCTGTGATTATGCGAATGGAAAGCCTAGAGATAGTTGTGACTTACAAGTTACGAGTTTGCAAGATGTAAATATGTTCTTGGAGGCAATATCCCTGCTTGTAGGGATGGGAATGGTACGGGATCAACCCGAATCCGACCCATATCCGAATTCATTTTTATCCAAATAGACCATATCCGAATCTAAATTATCCGACCCGAATATCCGAAAACCCGAACTATTTTAACAAGATTTATATTTTGATGCCTAAAAATAATTTATATCTTAGATTTATATATGAAAATCATTAAAATAGTGTATTTTTGTGTGTTTTTAGTGGATATGGATATTCGAAATCCGACCCGAATCCGGATGGATCCGGATATGGTAAAGAGTTTTGAGTGAGAATCCGACCCGAACCCGCTCCATTTCCTGCCCTACCTGCTTGGGACATATGTCTTGTAGTGGTACTCGGTGTAAGAGAGGCACACAGGTATGTGTGATTTGGCAAATGTGTGAAGTGCAAATCATGAAGTAGGAACTAAAAGTGAGGTCAGTAAATAAGTGATTATTAAATAAGATACATTGTGGAATTGAATGAACTAAAAATATGTAAATTTGTGTGATGTTATTGATAGGGTTATATACTAAAACCATTACTTTTGTATTAACTCTAATTCTTTATATTTTGAATGAGAATCATATGGCCAAATATTATGCATATTATATATGTTATTAGTTATATGCATGTGTCTAATACTTTATGTTGTAGATGATATGGTGTGGACACACAGAAGATTATATCATCAGTACCTTACAAAGTATAAGTAATCGTTCACAACCTAGATGGATTTGGACAAACCATTGGTACGGTTGTAGTATAATATGGTATTAGTCTATCTTGACTATAGGATTACACTAATACACTTTGTGTGTATCAAACAGGACCAAGTGAGGTTATTTTTCCTTATACTGACTATATAAGAGAACAAACGCCTCTGTTATTATGGATACTTGTCCTCCTAATCCGGATATAATAACGGGCACTTACATGTATTGTACATTGTTTTAAATCATCAATGAGTGAGATTTATTTGTGAATCAACAAACTCGATGGATTGGGTAATGACATTGTATGTAAGGTGTGATGTTGATTATAGAAGGAATCTGTGTCCCGCAAGAAGTCGGGTTGATGATGTCCCCTTGAGGAGCTCAAAAAGATTGTCATGTAAACCCTGCAGGTGGATTTATTCTAACATGACAATGAGGTTGAGTGGTACTACTCAAGAACATAAAAAGTTGATTAATGTATTTGTCAGTAACTTGACTTAATCAACGGACATTCGATATCTTAAACACGGGGAGATCAACGAGTATATAATATGGAGCCCATAAACGCTGACACATAATTTAGGATTAGGGCAGTAGTGCAACAATGGCCTTTAGTGGAATAAGCTATTTGTTGACGGACTTGGGCCGTGTGTTCTGGGCGAACATGGGAAGCCCAAGCCCGTCAGGAGGCCCAACCCTAATTTCTCCTCATGGTCCCTATTGTAGCCTATAAATAGAATACTCTCTCTCTGGCCGAAATTCACTATTCACTGGATTAGAAAAAGAGGCAAGGAAAGATAGATCCAAAATTGGATCTAGCTTTGTGAGAAAGAAGGGGATTGGTATATCGTTGCCCACACAACGTCCAATCTGTTCTAAAGGAATACAACAGAATATCAAGGGGTTGATTTCGGATTCATTAAGCTTGGATTCTCAGAGTTATCTAAACCGAATCGAAAATGTATGTTCTCTATTCAAAATCGTGAGAACCCCATTGATTCCGTTGCGCGTGGGTTCTCGCAATTTATAGAAATATTTGCATTCTGAATAGCAGTTCCTACAGTTATGGATGTCAAGTGTGACTTTGAATAATATTAGTGAATGTTTGTGATCTTTTATGTGATTGCAAAATGACTGTAACTTGATATGTTATTATGAAAATATTAATGACTTGTGATAGTCTGAGATCTATGGTTATGCACGTAGAAACTTTATGATGTAATGGTGTCATATGAATGACTACCCTTGATATAAATATTATGATAAGTGGTATTCCCTGAATATACGGGACGAACCAGGTTGTATCAATTAGACTTAAATTTCTTAAATGAGGTTCGATTTTGAATGGAAATTTGACTGGCTGAGATAAATCATTTTATTGTGATGTCTAACTTTGTTTTGCAGGAGGGTATGATCTATTAATCTTTTATGTAGGGACGTAAATATCCCACCCTAAGACGACGTGTTGGCTTAAAGGTAAGGTGTGTCAAACTCATATTTAATTAGGTTATCATATGTACATTTAATAAGTGGAATATAAGTGGTATTTATGATGTGAGTTATTTTGGAAAATGGGAATGATGAGTACTGTTATATGATATTCTTAGAATTGTATATTGGGGGTGAAATCTTACTTTGGAAGAAACTACAAGCCGTTTTGAGAAAACGGAACTAACTTGTCTTCCAAGTTGAAATGATTGTAATAGTATATTTCTTTATTTGAAATATTAAACTTGTTGTTTTTATTTTTGTCTTACTCATACCAGCAAATTCAATTTGCTGACCTATGTTTGCTTTGTTTTGCAACGTGGGTGTGTTTTTGGAAACATAGATGGTGGAATGCAGTGGATGAGGACACGTGATTTGAATTTGCTCTTGGAGTCTTTTGGTTTAAGTTTTTCTAAAGTGTACGGTTTTGCTTTGAGACAATTGTAATAGAGTTGGTTAGTTTCTTTGTAGTTTAATAATGTGATTGAAGGATTGTTCCTTTTGGTTTTAAATTTGATCTCATATTTTAATGTCGTGGTTGATAATATGATATTAGGGTTTCGTTTCATCCTGGGTTTTCAGATGATTAAATAGGGTGTCGATTGAGATAATTATATCTTGGATAATTCCCTATTTTAAATTTCTGGAAATTTGGGGTGTGACACCTGAGCTGGTGGATATACGCATGCAGAATCCTTTGGCCTCCATGGAGGAAGTGAATTCCATCCATGGGCTGAGTGAACTGTTGAGTGGCATCTTTAGCGAAGTAATCCACTTTCTCAGTCGGACGTGCTTGCTCGACGGCTCTGGTAGCAGGTGGATACCAAAACTTTTGGATGCAGTGGGCATAGATAGGACCTGTGGTAGCATCCCTGACCTCCACTAGGGAGTTTGTGGTATCGAACCGCCAGTGCTGCATGATCCTAGTGACCAGCACTGGTAGAGGGGCGACTGACTTCTTTGGTTTGTAGAGTTGCTCAAAGATAATGGAGACGATGTAGAAGCTATTCTTCTATTCTTGAAGAATACAAATATATAAACAATCGCCTTACCTATATCAGAAAGCTTGGCTGAGCCTAACAAGTTCTATAGGTTGTCCATTGAGATACTGCCAACTGGTTCCTTCATAGCGAACTCTGAAACGAGCAGTGAGACTTGGGGTTTTTTACCCCCTCGAGAAGTGTCTCTATCATCACCACATCGATGGTTTTACCATTTGGGGACTGTTCTGTTTGATCATAAGTTTTTAGAGGAATCCCCATAACTCCACTCACCACCTCCTTGGTGAGCTCAAGCGAGTGGCCATCTTTGACAACCGTGATGTGGTCATCCTCCCCTCTAAGCATACCATTATAGAATGAAAGAGTGAAAGAGGGAGAATAAGCTGCACGACCCAACAAAACTAGGGGTTCCCATCCTCTTCTTCTAATCTCAGCCTTGAAGTGCACTTCAAACAAATTAGAATTGAAGATGGGTTCAAAATTTTGCTTTGGCATGATTTAAAGAAATCGAGCCATTTGGAGTAGGAATTGATAAAATTTGGGTTTCTGGTTGGAATGGGGGTCGAAAATGGGGTAGGCTGTGAAAAAATGGAGTGGTGGTGTTTTGGGGTGAATAGGCGGTCATGAGTTGAAAAGGGGCATGCACAAGCTGAAATTGGTGGCTAGGGTTTTGGAAAATTTGGGGATGATTATGAGGTTGAGTAGACACGAGTTATATATACAATATGATGGCACGTGCCTCGCACATGCCTTTTTAAGTTATTTCGAAATTTTGGCCCAAGCCTAAATGAAATCAAATAATTCCAATCATGCCCTTAGTACCTTGCCAACTTCAAGAGCCGATCTGTGCTTCGTTATTCTTCTAATCTTGACCCGTGAGCTACCAAAACGATCAGTATTGAAAATATAATGTAACGGTATAGGGTACACTCACATCCAACAGTGGATGAAAAACAGGTGATGGAAAGAAACGAAAAGGAACTGTTGGGAAATATGTACAGATAACCGAAGGAAAATTTTAATTAATTTTTTTGGGTTTTGAATAAGTTTGACTGAAAATTTAAAAAGGTGGGTCGTTTTAAGTCAGATCCCCAAGACTTAGAAGTTTTGAAAACTTGAATCAATCCTAACCAGATGGTTGGATTACTTTCTTAGAAGCGTAATGCACTGGAGGATAACACGTGTAGACTTTATAAATAGAATTATTATGAGGTTGAAGACCGGGGCAAGTTGGTGTTTGACAGTTCAAGCATCAGCCTTCTTTCATGGCTCGTCTCTTACATTCCTATGAATTCTTACCTAAACCAAAAATGATTTCGGTATATATGTCCATATCTTCAGCTGCAATTATCTAGGAAGCGCTTGCATACGATCATTAAAACTTATCCATCTAGTCTTGCTAGGTGGAGTCTTTTTCTTTGCTACAGAAGACATATTTGAAAGTTTTTGAAAAGTTTTTAGAAAGAGAGAGAGATTGAGAAGGGGAAAATATTTAAAACGAAAGGGGAAAGATTTTAAAGAAAAGAAAATTTTGAAAATTTGTACGAGTTTGAGTCTTTTAAAGTCAGATTCTCGAGACAAGATAGAGAAGTAGAGGCAAAAGATAGAATTAAATGGATAAAAATATCACTTTGGGTTACTTTTTTTGTTTAATTCTCGTTTGGAGATGCCTCGTCTTTTTTTTTAGTTGGGTTTCTCAAGCAAAATATATCTTTAACCATATAGAGGTTTTGACAAGAAGATAAAGTTATACGTGAATCCAGTATCATTTTAGTTACTCTGGGGCATATAATTTTTATTTTTATATCCTCTAGTTTTGAAAACTATGGAGAGATGTTTTAAGAAACTCGTACTTTTAAACTGTGATTTTAGACCCAACTTCTTGAAAACAAACCATAATAGATAATCTTAGGCAACTTTTGTGTCGGTTCTGTGGCAAA
Organism: Coptis chinensis; assembly: GCF_015680905.1. Classification (NCBI taxonomy): domain Eukaryota; kingdom Viridiplantae; phylum Streptophyta; class Magnoliopsida; order Ranunculales; family Ranunculaceae; genus Coptis; species Coptis chinensis. The sequence continues at coordinate 88,643,990 of NC_141456.1, forward strand.
CCCAATCTAGATAGACACAGCTTCAGCTATGTGAGTTGGGGGATTTACTGCGCAAGACATGGAATGTCCTGACCCGGGCGAATAGCTCGGTGATATATGCGACCCTTAGTAACCAAAGCTGATATCAAACCGCCCCTAGATTATGCATGTTTTTCTAGGGGTTGGTCTGTGTAAAATCCATTGCCCATTTTGTTTTTGAAAAAAATTACTTAACTATTGATGTATCGAGAATCTATTATTATAAGCACGGTGAAAACAACAATTTTATTTAAAGAAAGAAAATTTTGTTTTTGGCTTTTTGGTTTTTATGTTCCTAAATTACTATGACAGAAAAATATAAACTATAAAACTACTAAGAAAAATCACTATGACGAAAGTGATTCTCCCAATATAAGGTACTTGAAATTAAGTGATTCTAATTGAGAACCTGCATCGGGTTTGACTTGCCCTAGATTGTGCACTTCCTTGTTTTGCAAGAAAGCGAATCTAGTGAAGAGGACTGGCTCTATTGCTAGATACTCTAGTCTCTCCTCTACTAATCTCTAGTTAGCCTTATTTTGTAGCTATTCCAACCATAGAGAGACGAAGCTCGAAACAATTAGAAATCACCCATAGAAGGAAAAAGTTTTCGAAATCAAGGGCTCCAACTGCCAACCATCCCACGGTATGGCATGTCTATGGAAGATGAGACATGCTAAGCAACCATGAGAGACAATCGTAAAGCACCTTCACTCAATCCCCATCACCCTTTGCTTTGTTTGACATCTCTTCTTTGTAAAGGAAAGACTACTCAGCGTCTAAGGTGAAGACTGAAAGAAAAATGCTTATGTAAAAATAGAAAACGTAAAATAGAAAACAGGTAAATGGAAATAAAGACAGGAATTGTAAATGACAGGAATATAAAAGCTATTCTAAAAAGAAGTGTAAAATAAAGAAAGGAAAAATTGTATACTTGCCCCATAAGGGTACACTACTCAAACGACGAGTAAAAGTGCAAACGTGGAATGCGCAAGATATACTGTGAACTCAAGGCTCCGGCACTTACAACCACACTCTCCAAGTGGATAGGTCCGGTTACCTTATTGATGTATTCTCTTAAAGCAAATGATGAAATAGAATGGGAAATGAATACATCGGAAAGAGGAATTAATCCTCGTAGATGGGGTGATTAAGAAAGAGTTTTTAACGATCCAGCTTTGTTCACATCACTTGTTGCTTCAAAGGCTGTGTTTGTTGGTTTAGGATTTAGAATAGCTTGTCCAGGGAACACACCTTTTTGGGTTTTCTCTTGGGCTAACAAGTTCAGAGATTATTGCATAAATGCTAGGATTTAGGTTTGTTGTTGCATGACAGATATCATTATTTCAGTGGGCTTATCTTGTTGGACACTAATTGATGGTGTAATGGGAACTAGGTCTGTTTGGTTGTTGATAGGTGGGTTTTGGTAGTTTTGGTTAAACTGGGATGGAACCAATGCTCTATTCTAATTGTTATAGGTACCTTGTCCTTGTCCTTGTCTGAATGTATTTGTTGGTTTGTTGAAACTTGGAGGTGGTTGGTTTTGTGGAATGTTGGTCCATGCTAAATTTGGGTGTTGTCTCCATGGTGCATTTGGTACATTGAAAGCATATACTTCTTCTGGCTGAAGTGATGATAGGTTTGTGATCAAGGGACAGGTGTCATCTATATGATTTAAGCTTAGACAAAAATTGCATGGTGATGTATTTATGTTCATGATGGGATGAGGGGTTTGGTCCTTTTTTTGGGTTGTGAGGGCTTCTATCTTTCTTGTGAGGGTTTCTATTAAGGTTTTGATTTCTGGATCTAATTTCACCTCAAAAATACCACTAGCCTTAGACGTACTGGGTTGGGTGTTCTGGAATTGTTTATATCGCCCCAATGGGTACTCTTTTCAGTTTGGTTTTCAAGAAAGGTTAAGGCTTTGGTTGCACCGCTATCCAAAAAATTACTATTACTTATGATGTCAAGGGTTACTTTGTGTTCTAGGAGAAGACCTTTGAAGAAATATTGGAAAGGAGTGGATTTTTCTAGTTTATGGTGAGGACATGAATGGAGTAGGTCAGAGAATCTATCCCATGCTTCGGAAAATGTCTCACTCGGACTCTGTCTGAAAAATTGTATCTTGCTTCTTATCTCTTCTGTTTTCTTCAGCGGAAAATACTTCTTCATGAAGGAGAACACAACATTTTCCCATGTATCGAAAGAATCGGCCTTCTGTGAACGAAGCCAAGCATGCCTTTTACCAGCTAGAGTGAAAGGGAACACTTGTAGCTTAACCTGATCGTCGATCGGTGACGCCTGGATGGTGAAAAGTATTACATACTTCATGTATCCGGCATAGATGCTCGTACGGTAACTCGTGTTCTAACCCGTAGAAGATGGGTAGAAGATTGAACACATTCAGTGGAATGCAAAAATTGCTTGTGAGCGGTGTGAGTCGTATACAAGATGGGGGTCCACCTTGCAACGGTGTGTAGAAGTTGGGGAGAGGTTCTTCTGCTTGCACTACTTCGTCGTCCATCTTAGTAGATGGAGGGCTAGAAATAGGAGATTGTCTAGTACGACGTGCTCTCCTACATGAGTAAGTTTTATTATTGCTAATACTAGTAGTGCCTGGGCGGTATCATGCACTTTTAGCAAGACTCCAAAACTATCCTAACATACACAAACGGTGCAATGTATGCTCAAGAAATCAAAATTCATTTTTGCAAGTTTGGCATTTCGAAAACTTTGCATTGGTCTATATTTTACTATGCCTTATTCAAGGGAACAATTGGGCGCGAGACTAAGATTACTCTACTACACGTCTCAGAAGAGTAGACAATCATTTCACCAAGTGGTGTGTGATAAGAGCCCAAAACTGTAGTTTCAATCCATTAATATTATACATTTGGGCCAATTATTTTTATAATAAATAAGAGTTGGTAATGTTTACGTGTTTTTGTGTATTACAGGTTTTGGAATCAATTATGTGAAGAAATACGTCACTTTTGCAAGAGAAAAGAGTCAAATTACTTGCTAGAGAAGTTTTATGGTTAAAGCCCAAGTTTCAAGGACAAAAAGCCTTTTTAAAGCCTAGTGAAAGCTGAAAAGTCAAAGTCAACGTGGGCAGAAAAAGAACAGAAAAGTCAATAGAACTTTAATAGGTCGTATCTTTGGAGTCAGACCTCGGAATTAGACCTATTATATGGCAAAACGATTGGATTGGAAAAAGCTTTCTAATGGTCCAAACCTTGACCCAATAAGAGTAGTGAAATTGGACGAAAAGGGTGTTACAGTAAATTTCAGCAAAGAAACCCTTTTTGGAATTAAGTAATTAGGTTTTGGGCTTGATTTAGTGGCCCAAAACATAGCTCCAAAGCCCATGCACGAAATTGTAAACCTAACCCTCTCCTATATAAAGAGGATGAAGGAAAAACTCTACTCTCTCTCTCTCCCACTTAGTTTAGTTTAATTAGGGTTTAATATTAGCTCTCTCCTACCTCTTCCCTTTAGTTCAATATAGTTTTTAGGGTTTATAATTATAGCCTCCATAAAACCTCTATTAAAATACCTTCAAGTTATTATTATTATTCAATTCAATTGCTTCTCTTTCTATTGTGTCTTCTTCTCTCTCTTTTATTTATGATAGTCCAATGAATCAAAGCTAAACCTCCATTAGAAAGGGTTTGAATGAAGCTTTGATGAGGACTTGATTTGTTAGTATAGAATTGTTGGTTAGAATTTTTTCTTGACTTAGAAATAAGAAGAATTTAATCTAAACTAGAGAATAGTGAGTTTTTCCATGAGAATAGAAAACAAACTTTCTCTCATGCTAATTAATTATAACTAGAGATACCATAATTGATTAGTGAGCATTAAAGGCTTAACCTTTATGTTTGAACCTTGTGTTTAAACGTAAAGATTATGGTTTTGCAATAACTCCATGCTAGCATGTTAAATATTAATTAAAGTGGATTTCAATCTATTTCTATTCTTCTCCATATTTTATTCAAGTCATATTCAATTGCTTTAATTAAATTAGTATAAGTTAAATTCATATATTTAGTTTCGTAGTATAAATTCACATCCATGAATATTGCTCTCACCATTGTTTCCTTGTGTTTGATTAATTGAATTCGTTTAAGTCTAGAAAGTTAAGAGTGGAACGATTCCGTACTTTATATATTGCATGAATATATATATGAGAGTAGGAAATAAATAATTGATAACGTATGAATAATTTAGAGAGATCTAGTTGAGTTTTTTATGTTTATCAAATGGCTCCACTGCCATCTTAAACTCTTTTAAGACAAGAATTTAATTGCTTGAATCTAAGGGGCAATCCCCCATTCTCTACCCACTCACTGATAAGTGCTCAAAAAGAACAATTTAACCCTCGATTATGCCTCTTGTTTAGCCGTCTTAGTGGACTAATAGTGTTTGTAAGTTATGTTTTATGATTCTACAAGTGAAAGAGAGAGTTTTGTGGAATATTAGAGAAAAAGGGGTAAAACGGAGCAATTCAGAGCATTAAGGATCACATGGGAAGCCCGTGGACAACCTTGGAGAAGGCCAAGGAATTGAAGCTATTAAAGATGCGACTTGGAGCTATTTTAAAGCCTATTTGGAAGCCCAAGGCCAAAGGATTCGTTTCTTGGACCAAAGCCAGCAAAAGATGATAGAAGGATAGAGCAGAAGAGACAAAATAGACTTCTGCATCTGGGACGCATGGATCGCGCGTCCAGACGCATTGCTTGCATCTGGGACGCATGGATCGCGTGTCCAGACGCATTGCTTGCATCTGAGATGCATGGATCGTGCGTCCAGACGCGTGAAACGACACTATAGCCAATTCCTTCTCAGTTTTGGAGACGAAGTTGGACTCTGAAAAAGTCTATTTGTATTAGGAAACAAATTGAGGTTTAGAATGCTTCTAGAACTCATTGTAACCTCTATAAATAGAGGCCCTAAGTGCCTCATGTAATTTGCCAATTTAGTTATATTCTTGTCTCCATAACTTGAGGCAAAGAGAGATTAATAATAAAAGATTCGGTTTTAACTAGCTGAGTCTTAATAAATTAGTCTTTCTAGTTTTATGTTCTTCGACTCTTCTTCTTCTCGTTCTTCGTGTTCTTCCTTCTTTATGGAAAGCTAATCTTCTCCTTCAAGGTAGGAGATGAAGCCAGTGCTTAAGGTTTAATGATTCTTCTGGTTCATGGTGTTCTTCAATCAGGTTAGTTCTTTATGTTTTTAGTTATTAGTTCCATTGCCCACACCAGGGGATGGAATTATAGAATAGGGTTTATGTTTTGCAATATTAATATCATACTAGTGTTCTTTACTTTTCTTCTAGTAGTATAGTTCTTTAGAGTTAGGGAAGTATTCTTTGTGTTGCCTTAGAAGGGGTAGCTCAGGGAGTGGCTGCCTAGGGGAAGTATTCTTTGTGTTTGCTTTAAGTGGTGGGATTGAATGGCTGCCCGAGCTTACATAAAAGGAAAGAAGATATTCATAGCATAAACATAGGAACAACCTTAAGTAGAGTTAATTGTTAACAATGTTTCGTCCAAGAGGGCATCGACACTCGCTCGATTGCCTAATTGTAGTCTACTTGTAAGAACAACCATGAAGCAGAAGGTCATATATTAAAAGTATTGGTGGATTCTAATCTCTTGAATTTCCTTTCTTATAAATTCCCAATAGTTTAGTTAATTTAGTTTAGTCTAGCATTAGAATCTAAAATCTCTACAATCATAGTTTTTAATCTCTTAAACCCCCTTTCCAGTCCTGTCCTTCACATAACATACACTTAAAAGTGGAACGATACCCTACTCATCCTTTACTTATTAAGGGATAATTAGCTTTTGATACGCTTATATTTTGTTCAACGACCATCATCCATCTACATCATCCATATACCATCTCATTTACACACAAAAAGAGGCAAGGTCAAATAACGCCGCTGCCGTTTTAAGTTGTTTATGTTTAACGTTTTCTTTCAAGATTAGAAGTTTGGATCATGACGTAATTTTAGCCGCAGCATCCATCCTTTTGAGGAAGAGAGAAGCTTGAAGGACACCTCGAAGACAAGATCTACCATCCAGGTTAGTCGAATCTTCATTCTTTTTATTTCATTTTTAGTATAGTTGCATCATAAGTTAGTTTTATTGCTTTCTAGTATAATTGCATTTAGGACTTTTTCAACAATTGAAGTTGTAAGCCAACACAGCGAAATATCAAACTCTAGTGTTTCTTGTCTGAATCTTGACAAACGGACTATCGTCTGTGGGTCGTGGTACTTAAGCAATACAAGTGATTCACCATAACCCTAGAAGAGACAGCTTTAGACAACGGGCGAGATACTAGCTGCATAGCCCAACCTAGTTGAAGGAAAGTAGTTTTACATTTTAGTATAATTTAGAATAGTTGCATATTATTCAAGCATTGTAGGATAGTTTTTTGTCATTTTCGCATAGCATTCTCTAGTATATGCCCCAAGATTCAACAACCGACTCACAAGAATACTAGACGAGATTGAAACAATGGCTACACGTAATGATGGAGGTGTTTTGGACACCAATAATCCTGAAGCTATCCCACCCGCATTACAAGCCTGTGAGGAAGAAGCTGAGTGATTTCTATTCGCCAATCATTGGAGACCCACCAAGCAGTATTGTTTTTCCAGAGACAGAAGCTAACCAGTTTGAACTTAGAGCATCAGTAATCTCTATGCTTCCAAAGTTCAATGGTTTAGACAATGTTCAGCCTTATGTTCACATGAACAAATTTCTATCAGTCCTCAGAACTTTCAAAAACCAGAATATCAAGGATGAGAGTATCAAGTTAATTCTTTTTCCACTCTCACTCGAAGGTAAAACATCCGAATGGTTAACTGCACAGCCGATCAATTCAATTAACAACCGGGAGAAGTTGAGAACAAAGTTTATGAACAAGTTCTACCCACCCCGTAAGATGATGCCATGCGCCAGCCATCGCAATTTCAAAGGGAAGGTGACTGAAGAATATCATCAAAGCTAGGAGAAATTCAATAATCTGCTAGTTTCATCTCCACATCATGGTTATGATAAGAGCACACTGGCTCATTTTTTCTTTTGAGGACTTTCTACTATGAACAAGCAGATGATACAGTCAATGCATCAAGGTAAGTTTACATCATTGGATGGAGAGAAAGCCTACAACTTTCTCAAGAATTTAGTTGAAGACACTGAACAATGGAGTACTAGCAACAAGAACGTAGCTAGAGTGGAGGGGGTGCAGAAGCAATTTGGTAACCAAATTCAAGAAGACCGAAATCAAGCGATGCTATCAATTATGGCAAGCCTATCAACAGGACTTGAAACTCTGAACAAGAAATTTGATCAGTTCTCCATGAATCCTCCAAAACCAAACAATTTCCAAGCTAAACCTCAGCCATCCAAGCTTTGTTATGCCATTTGTGAGCTATGTTCTGATGAAGGCCACACCAATGAAGAGTGTTCGTACTCTCTGGATACTAATGCAAAGGCATGTAGTATCAACTCTTTAGGAAGAAATAACCAGTTCAATCAGGGACAGAATTATTGGAAGCCACAAAATACCAATTAGAGGAATTTTCCTCCAGGATTCCAAAATCAGTCTAATCAATTCCAAAATAACCAGTATCAGTTCCAAAACCGCCAACAACCATACAGAAATTAACAGTCATATCATAACCAGCAATACCCAGCCAACACAAATAGAGAGTTAGTACCAGATCTTATGAGTGGATATATTGCCCCTACGCCTTAGTCGAGCAAAGTAGTTATCCCACATCTGGAAGAAGCTATCACCACCATTGTCAATGAGCTGAAACAGACAAATCAAAGAACCCAGAAGTTGGAGAGTAACTTTAGTGTCATTCAAGGCCAGATAGGGTAAATCGCTGCTGCCTTGACGAAAAGATCAAAAGGAGCATTACCAAGCCAGTCGGAGCCAAATCTGAAAAGAAGAGGTGTCCTGTAGGTGGATAACCTGGAGATTACTCAGTCGAATGACCAAGTTAATGTTGTCACCACTCTGAAGTCAGGCAAGATAGTTGATAACAAGATTGTCTATGAACCAGGAAAAGATTCTGTGGAGCTTAAGGTATCTTATGTCCCCACCATCCCACCCAGTTCTAACACTCCATATATATCTAGTGTTGTGCCACCTACTGAAGAAATTGTTGCAAAAGAAGTTGAAGGAACTACTGTGGAAGTAAGTAAGAGGAAGCCATCACGAGTGACTCCACCTGTCACTCCACTTTCTGTTACAAAGCCAACCGAAGCTGAACAAAGAGAACCGATATTGAAGAATCCGCCAGCACCGTTTCCTTTGAAACTAGTGAATACCAGAAAGGATGACCAGTACAAGGAGATTTGCGACATATTTCAGAATTTGCATATTAATATCCCATTTCTGACCACCATCAAGCAAGTTCCCTCGCATGCCAAGTTCGTGAAAGATCTAGTGAAGAAGAAGACCAACATTCCAAAAGAAGCTTTTATCGCTCAAAGATGTTCATCGCATCTCTGTAATCTAGCGGTTGTGGAAACCGAAAGATCCCGAAGTCCAACCGCTACATGCAGAATTGGAGATTCATTGGAGGAGTAAGGTTTATTAGATTTGGGTGCCGGTGTGAATCTTCTACCATATTTCGCCTCACGAAAGTTAGGCTTGAAGGATCTAAAACCGATCGATGTTACTTTACAAATTGGCGATAGATCGATGAAGATACCTAGAGGAATCATTGAAGACGCGTCATAGTCAAGATCGAAGATTTCTATTATCCGGTTGATTTCATAGTACTCGACACAGAACCTACATCTGGTAGGCAGATACCAATCATTCTAGGTAGACCATTCTTGGCCACTGCAAATGCACTCATCAACTGTCGAAATGGTAATATGACGTTAGCCTTTGGTAATATGAGAGTCGAGACCAATGTTTTCCATATGTTACAGCAACCAAAGGAGGTGTGTGTTGTGAACGAGGTATGCATGATTGAAGCGTTAGCACAGGATTATCTGACTCATTCATTTCCTGCTCACGAGTTGTTGAAAGCTCTGACAGACTCAGATTGTGAGGAACTTAGTGTCGAGGCAATCAATGCGATTTCAGATTCATCACCTGTCATGGATGACAGCAAGTTTAGAGAAAAGTTTGAATCACCTATGCTTGATGGACCATCTAAAGAGCTTAAGAAGGAGCCGCCTAAGCTAGAATTGAAACCTTTGCCGTCTACACTCAAGTATGTTTTCTTGGGAGATTTGGGAAACTACCCAATAGTCATTGCATCAGATTTGACTGAGGAGCAGGAATCTAGGTTAGTAGCACTTTTAAAGGAACACAAGTCAGTTATAGGTTGGACAATTGATGATATCAAGGGGATCAGCCCTATGATAGTTCAACATAGGATTCATTGGGAAGAGGATTCCAAGACTTCTAAGCAACCACAGAGGAGGCTTAATCCGAAGATGAAGGAAGTAGTTCGAGAAGAGGTCGTCAAACTCCTTGACGCCGGCATTATCTACCCTATTTCTGATAGTCAATGGGTTAGTCCAGTTCAAGTTGTGCCGAAGAAGTCCGGAACCACAGTGATCGAGAATGAGAACAATGAGTTGATTCCAACCAGGATTCAGACTGGATGGAGAGTTTGCATCGATTACAGGAAGGTGAATAGCGCATCAAGGAAAGACAATTTTCCATTGCCATTCATCGATCAGATGTTTTGATGGTTACTCAGGATATTTTCAAATCCATATTCACCCTGAGGACCAAGAGAAGACCACATTCACATGTCCGTTCGGAACATTCGCCTACCGTCGTATGCCTTTTGGTTTATGCAATGCACCGCCACTTTTCAAATATGCATGATGAGTATTTTTACGACATGGTGGAGAAATACATGGAAGTTTTTATGGATGATTTTTCAGTTTTTGGATCATCTTTTGAGGATTGCCTACACCATCTCTCCTTAGTCCTTAAACGTTGTTGCGATACCAACTTAGTTCTGAACTGGGAAAAGTGTCACTTCATGATAAAGGAAGGGATAGTGCTGGATCACCAAGTTTCAAAGGAAGGAATTCTAGAAGATCGAGCGAAGATTGATATTATAAAGGATCTACCCAAATTGAGAACTGTCAAAGATATCCGTGCCTTCCTAGGTCACGTGGGATTCTACCATCGATTTATCAAGGATTTTAGCAGAATTGCAAGACCGCTGTCACATCTGTTAGGGAAAGATATTGTCTTTGATTTTGATTCGTCATGTGTTGAAGCTTTTATGAAGTTAAAGGCCGGAAGCACTCACTTCAGCACCAACCATTCGTGCGCCTGATTTGAGCGAGCCATTTGAGATCATGTGTGATGCATCTGATTATGCTATAGGAGCAGTTATAGGACAAAGAGACAAGAAAGTGTCGTACGCAATCTATTATGCTAGCAAGACTCTAAATGGAGCTCAGATTAATTATTCTACCACTGAGAAGGAACTCTTAGCCGTCGTCTATTCTCTTGACAAATTCTAACAATATCTGATAGGTTCAAAGGTGAATGTCTATACTGACCATGCTGCCTTGCCTCATTAACTCGCTAAGCAGGATGCCAAGCCTTGGTTGATCCGATGGATACTACTTTTACAAGAATTTGATTTGGAGATACGTCATAAGAAAGGAACAGAGAATTTCGTTGCTGATCACCTTTCTAGATTGCTAGTGGAGAATGTGAAAGATAGCTTACAAATCTGTGAGACTTTTCTTGATGAAGAATTGTTCAGTATATCAGAAGTACCATGGTACGACCACATCGCAAATTATCTTGTGACCGACAAGGTACCATCGCATTGGAGCAAGCAAGAAAAAGATTTATTCTACTCAAAGGCTAGATATTATTTTTGGGATGATCCATACTTATTCAAGAAGTGTTCGGATCAGATTATTCGAAGATGCATCCCATAATCGGAACAGGAATCCATTTTATCATTCTCATCGATCGATTTCTTATGGGAGGACATTATGGCCTCAGAACGCATCGCGACACAAGGTATTACAAGCTGGATTCTATTCGCCTACTCTTTTTAAAGATGCAAATGATTATTGCAAAGCATGTCCAAGATGCCAATTTTTGGGTAAGACCTCGAAAAGGTTCGAGTGGCCTCAACAACCGATCCTTATCTTAGAAATCTTTTATGTATGGGGTATAGATTTCATGGGACCATTTCCGCCTTCTTTTGTTTACACCTACATTCTACTAGTTATGGACTATATTTCAAAGTGGATTGAAGCAGTTCCTACAAAGACCGCCGATCATAAAGTCGTCGTGGACTTTCTGAAGAAGAACATTCTACCAAGATTTTGGAACACCGAGAGCCATCATCGGTGATAACGGTTCTCACTTCAGAATCGCGTGTATTTGGGAATCTTATGGCAAAGTATGGAGTAATTCACAAGCTAGCTTTACCATATCATCCTCGGACTAATGGTCAGCGAAGTTTGAATAGGAAATCAAGAGTATTCTAGAGAAGACAGTTAATCCTTCTAGGAAAGATCGGGTCTCTTAGACTCCAAGATGCACTATGGGCATCTGAGCGATAAGATTCAAAACACCCATAGGGATGTCGCCTATCTCTTGGTATATGGAAAGGCGTGTCATCTACCTGTTGAGTTAGAACATAAAGCCTACTGGGCAGTGAAAGAGATGAATTTCAGCCTAGATCAAGCAGGAGAAAGGAGGAAGCTTCAGATCAGTGAATTAGAGGAATTGAGAAGTGATGCTTATGATAAGTCAAGGATTTACAAGAATAAGACTAAAGCATTACATGACAGAAGAATTATGAAGAGAGAATTGGAAACTGGACAGAAGGTTCTGGTCTACAACTCTAGTCTAGAAATTTTCCCTGGAAAATTGAGATCTAGATGGACGGGACCATTTGTAGTAAGACATGTCACACCTTTTGGAGCTATTGAAGTAGAAGACATAAAGAGAAGGACTCGTTTCAAAGTCATTGCTCATTGACTGAAGCCTTTTCTGGAGTTACCTACTGGAGACGTGGAAGTCGTTTTCCTCAAGGATCCAGTTTATCAGACCACTGTTGAAGCAGAAAATTAGGGTAAGTTACCTACACACCTTAAAGATTATATTCTATGTCTTGCTGAACCTGTTACTCTGTCTAGTTTAAGTTTTTTGCATGAGGAAGCCAAGCATCGTAAGCTTGACTCGTTAGGATCTCATTAGTATAAGTGCCACCGATAGCCGGGCCCTCAGATTTTCATAACTTTATCCTTTACTGAGAGGAGTTGCAAGCGCCGGAGTCGAAGTCTCATAACTCTAGTAGACCGAGAATAAAATGTGTACAGGAAGTAAGCATGTTGTTGAGAGATCAGTTTTGAGGTGGGAATACTAGTCTTGAGGATCTGACTATAAAGGACTCAAAAGTCTTGAGAATCTGACTTTAAAAGATTCATATTATGTCTTGGGGATCTGACGTAAAAAGACCTAAAAATTTGTTTCTTGAACTAATTCTTCATATTCAGCAACAATGGTAATATCCTACCTTTTTCTCATCCATTTTATTTACTTCTTTCTACATTGAGGTCAATGCATGCATTAGTAGGGGGAGGGTGTACTTAAGAAATGAATTTCAAAAATTAGTTTTCAAAAACAAAAATATTTTTGTTTCTATATCAATAGCATGAGAAAAATGAATTTTAATGATGAGTCTAGGATATATATTCTATACTACTTAGTGTTGAGTTTGATAGATAGTTAATATTATTGATTTCATTACCGCTTAGACTATTTATTATGCTCGGACATAGTTCTTGTTGATAGAATTCTTTATCAAGGCACCACCATAAAACTTGGTCAGTTTTGTGTACTTTTGCTAGAAGAGAGATTTAAACCCCTAGTAAACCGGAAGTAGAATTTTTAGACTTAGCTAGAGACTTGAGACTTTATACCCATTTTAGAGAGTTCTTACGAAAAATCCAAGTCTTAGTGACTCAACATCTTTCAGTTCTTTATGTCGTTGTAATATAGTCTCATTATTTGTTGATTTGGTTAATCAAGAAGTGACATCAACTGGGGAGATAGCCATTAGGCCTTATAGTCTATTCGAAACAGAGTATCATACTGATAAGTCAAGTAGTGAACCCATTCAGCCTTTATCCCACCTAGTAGGATCATCATGTTAAACCCTTTTGAGCCTTACAATAAGCCATTTTTTTTCATAAACCCCTTTACCCTTTACCCAACTCCAGACAAGGAGTATAGCCAAAATCTTTATCAGGCATACCCATATGTTTTGAGAATACGAGGGGCACAAAGAGAAAGAAATAGCATAAAAGGAAGATTACAAGGAAATACCAGAGAGATACAATGAAGACCATCATTCTATTCTAAGTGAAAGAAGCTAGTGGAAAACAAGCATATCCAGTACTAATCAAGGATATACCACTGAGCTATAAAAAAAAAAAAAATAAATAAATAAATAAAGTTGAACAGAATGGATGGAAAAGCTAAGACAAAGGAAGAATTTTCTCTGCAATACAGAATTTGAGGAAATCTTCCAAAGAAAGAAGCAAAACCCTTAGTGTTTTCAGAAACAACCTTAGAATCCTTTTTACCTTTCCTTCATAAACCAATACCCAAACTAAGTTACAACCCATGACTTCTCACTACAATATGGTACAAAGTCTAGAATAGGTGAGAGGATGCTAAAGTGAAGGACCCGACACTTCATATTTGATTGACATTCTTTCCATGAGACTAATTTCATCCAGAAGTCTCTTTTTCAAGGTAGTATGTGGGATGTTCATATTCATTATTATTTTCCCCACATACATGAGGTAAAATAGTATACCATCTTCTGAGAGATTCTTTTCTGAGAGTATGACCAGTGAGGATTGAAAGTCGAGATTATCTGTCTAAAAGTAAACTAGGGATTCCGTTTCTTAGATAGGAGAGTATAGGAGATTGACTAAGTACACACATAAGCCTTGATTCAGAATTTTGTCAATTTTTACTATCTCTCATCATAATCTATGAGTCTTTCCAGCAATGTAGTTAGCAATGGAGACCGTCTGTTCGAGTAAGCACTAAGTGGGTAAGGAATTTCTCTCTCTGAAAAATACTATCATTCTTGAACATGCTATTGATTGATTTTGTGGGTATATCACCTGGAAACCCTCACGAGACTATAACTCATCCTTTTTGGGGAACTTAAAGGTTTAAAGCCTTGTTGCATATGGTAAATGCAATCGCGATGCCTGCAAAAATGAGTTAGGATTTTATTAGGATGTGATTTTGATCACTTATCTATTTTTTATCTTATTTGCTAAGAGACTAGCAAAAGGCTAGTTGGGAGTTATGATAACTGCTCAAAAAGTGCAATTTAACCCTCGATTATGCCTCTTGTTTAGCCATCTTAGTGGACTAATAGTGTTTATAAGTTATGTTTTATGATTCTACAGGTGAAAGAGAGAGTTTTGTGGAATATTAGAGAAAAAGGGGTAAAACGGAGCAATTCGGAGCATTAAAGATAACATGGGAAGCCCGTGGACAATCATGGAGAAGGCCAAGGAATTGAAGCTATTAAAGATGCGACTTGGACCTATTTTAAAGCCTATTTGGAAGCCCAAGGCCAAATGATTCGTTGCTTGGACCAAAGCCCGCAAAAGAGGATAGAAGGATAGAGCAAAAGAGACAAAATAGACTTCCGCGTCTGGGACGAATGGATTGCGTGTCCAGACGCATTGCTTGCTTCTGAGATGCATGGATCGTGCGTCCAGACACATGCACTACAACATAAATGGCATTTCCCATCACTTAAAAAGTGATGTCAAAAGTATAAGACATCACTTTTCAGAGTGATGTGAATAGTGGCGATGTAAAAAGTCAGGGTTTTCCACATCACTTTTTAAACAATGTCCACAAGTGATGTTACTTCACATCACTTTTTAATTGATGTCCACAAGTGATGTTATACTTTTGAAGCACTTTTTAATCGATGTCCACAAGTGATGTTATAACGTTTAACATCACTTTTTAAGTGAAATCAATAAGGTCAATTAACATTACTTAGGAAGTGATTTCATTCAAATTCCAAATTACTTGTAAAGTGATGTGAAATAACTCTATAAATCACTTTAAAAGTGATGTCCCATTTATCAAAAGAATAAAAAAATAATAATAATAATAAAAAAAACAAAATTGCCAATATGTGCACTATAATACCATTTTCCTGGTCATTTATCATCAAATAAAGATGATATGTATCTTAAAATCACATTCATCACACAAATATCATCTCCAATTACAAATATTACACTATATACAAAAAATTGTAACGAGCCAACATATACCAACAAAGTTTAATCTGCAGTACTCGAAATGAGCCAAAGAGAACCACAATCACCCAACAAAGAACCTATCACAGCCTGGCTTGATGGAATCAATTTAAACCAAGAGCATATCACAGCCTAACAAATCACTCTATTTTCTTTTGTCTGCAGTATGAAACATTGTACTAGAAAATCAATACAAATTTTATAAAAGGAAAATGAACATATGGAAGATTCGCATAATATAGTACCTGAATGACAAAGAAAGTTATACAGAAGTTGACAGTTACTTGTGTTCAAGATCAGGTCCAACCCTGTGCCAAAAGCTGGTTAGAGGTTGAGTTAAAATAAAAATGTTGTCCCCCATTTTCCTACATCACTGAGTAATCTAAAACTTGTGTTTGCCTAGAAAAAAACATTTAAATAGGTGTTAATGATTTGGGCAGTAACACCAATAACATGTAAGCTACACCAGTGCTTCATGCTCCTATCTAGTATGCTAATCTTTTTCCAGATTACAGTACTCAAATTAATGATGCAATTGATTAACCATCATGAGACTACCAGAAAGCTTACCACAATACGGATTGTGATGGAGACTGCATATACCGATCTGAACTCAAATTGTCTTTAATCAACCATGTAGTTCCTTGTGCAAAGATTGGAACCATTTATCAGAAAATTTTATTGCTTAAACTAAAATCCAAGATAACTTATTAAAGAAAAGAAAAGACAGAGAATCTTTAGTTGGTCAAAGCTATTTTCAGAACGAAAAATCACAACTACTGGAAATGCCATTGGAAAATGCTCAGAATGCCCATTTGTATACTTACATACCTTCCTATTCTTGGTCTGCAATCATCCTAGCAACTGGGGAAATGGTCACAACGATCCCATATACTTGCAGATCATGTAAACTTGGGTTGTTTATGGTTGCCAGAATTCCTAAAATGGTATTGACACTGGTTACACCACCTGCATTGCCAAAATCATAAATACTAATTGGAAATAACACATTATTTAGATACTACATACTCCTCTTGTAACGCCCCAAAATCAAATAAAGATTTCAAGGCGTTAATAAGACTACGTTCAATATTAATAATTTAAAATAAATAATAAACCATCATATTTTTTTTTTCTACAAAAATATCCGGCAGAGTTTTCTTTGTATCTTTAATATTTCATATACTTAAAACCTGTCATAACCTGAAAATCAAAATAATCTAATATTCATATATCAACCCTTCCAAGTTATATATAACTTTACATAGTTTTAAAACCAAAACATATCTACCGCTAACCAATTTCTTACCTAAATCGGCATTTCACACTTGCACTACACTCCCTGACATCCTAACTAAATTTTAGAAACAATTGTACAACACATTTGAAATAAAAGTTAAGTCATGCAATTTAAAATGCAATAATTTACATAAAAATAAAATGAATTAATATTAATTTACTGAAATAGAAAGCCACTACTTGTAACTGGTATTAACGTTACTTAACAATCCGTTATGTTTTCAAGATGTTTCTTTGTTTCTTGAAGTTTCACCTTGTTTCTTCAGTATGTATTCACCTTATAGATCTCGATAGGGAGGGACATGTCCGTTTACACTCCGACGCTCAACATTAGATACGAAGTCAAGGAGCAATAACTAGTTGAACAAATATCCAAAATGTAATGGTAGATAAAAGAGTTTATTTACCTCTTTATGTGATTGAGCCTTACCGTACTGTACGTGGCGACATTCTCGAAGATGTACTGGTTAGCAATATATAGAAGTAGACCTCATTCAATATGTGATAATAATAACAATACAAATATTCTTAATGTTAATAAAAGTAGATCTAGATCACAGCCAATGAAATATCACTTGCATTATTTCAAAAAGAGCTATAGCAATTGATCGGCTATAAGAAAAAAAGAATAACATTCTAATCAATATGACGTACTAAGAATAATATGTTGTTGTTTTCAACTACGCCGACAATAAACTTTTTTTTATCACGAGGAGGGGGACGGAGTGGCAAAATGTTGTTTTCATTCTTGAGCAACACAATGCCTTGTCTAGCTGCCTCTGCTGCCAACTCTAAAGAGGCAGGTGAGCAGATATCACCTCTTCCTAAAGCACCATAATTACCAGGGCTACCATCAAAGCAACCAAGCCTAATCAAGACAACATAGAGATTTTTAAGGGCTTCAAGCTTTGCTTCTCGCTACCTTTCCATTCAAGACAGCTTCCACTCACGTATTTTGGAACAAAGTCTCCACATCCTAAATCAAGCCCCGAGTATGTGCAATATAGAGATATAACATAAATGTCTATATTTATTTGCCTTAACCAAACTTACGAGTAAATATAAATGATGGACTTTTTCTATTTAAAATTTCAGTGTTTAAGCTACTAAGTTATTGCCAGGGGATGATCGAATGACTAACCAGCTTTAAGGGATTGTGCAACGGCAGAAACTAGTGTGTCATTAAGGTATTTGTGACCAGATACCATCACTTTAACATAATTGCATTCGGCCACAATATACCTGCACAAATGTTTTTGATGAGTTATAAACAAAGCAAACTCTATAACTGTCTCCTATAGTTTTTGTATATTAATACACAAAAAAGTAGGGTAAAGTAGTCGTATAAGTAAGAAGACTACTTACCCATGAAGATCCCACAATCCCCTGATGGTCTCATTTAAGAGCTTGGGATCGGCACAAGCTCGAACGCCATTGACTTTGTTGTATGAACACACGAGACTAGCTGCATCTCCTTCTTTCACGCACATCTCAAACGGATAGTGCAAAGTCTCAATCATATCCCTCTCTACCACCTTCAATTAAATTATACACCGGCCAGCATGTAAACAAAGCTATACCATGAACTAAATCCATCCATAGCTCAAATTAAACAAACACCACTCAGTCTATACCAAGCCATTCCAAAAACACAAAAACAACAAAAAAGAACAGTTTTACTAAGCAAATATGAAGATAGAAATCAAGTACGAAACATGTTCCTACAAGCCCACACAAAATTAAAAAAAAAATTATCCACCCAACCCTTCTATTAATCAAGAGTAAAGTTTCAAATTTTGCAACAAACATAGAAAATTTCGAACTAGATTATACTAGAATCGCGAACCAAGAGAAGGAAATTAAGAAAAAAGAGAAATTTCAAAAATATATACGGCTCAAACGATTCATGAGTCTCGATGAATCCTAGGATTTCATGGCTTTAATACAGAAATGGTATAGTGGTGGGAATTTGAGAAGAGATAAAGAACTGATTTGAGAAAAGTGTTGAGTGCCACAGTACAAAATCACGCCATATATCGCGATATAAATATTATTCGGTTTTGGATGGCATTGAAATTTTTGGTTGGGCTATTTTTGGTGCAGGGTCTAGAGGTTTTTTATTTTCTATTTTTTGTTTAATGGCGGCTAGTCTAGCAAACCAATAGCGCCATGTTTCATTTCTATTTAACCTTAACCTAATTTTTTCTATGGTTTTTTTCTAACTAATTAACTTAATTAAGATGAGCTATATTAATAATAACACTTCTGGAAGTCACATTATAACTGATTTTGAAAACTTGGCAAAGTCACTTTTAAAGTGATATTGAATACATAGATATTACATCACTTTATAAGTGACACGGTGAGTAACAACACCTTTAAAGTGATGTTGAATACATTGATATTGCATCACTCTACAAGTGACACAATGAGTGACATAAAGAAGTGTTACTACATCACTATCATGACATCACTTATTAAAATGATGTTGTACATCTCTACTATATCAGCTTCTGAAATAAGTGATGTTAAAAAGAAATTGTGATAATTATTACATCACATGCTGAGAAAAGTGATGTCATAGTTTTCATATGACATCACTTCACTGAAAGTGATGTAAAATTAGTGATGTCATATGTCATATTTGTTGTAGTGATGAAACGACACTGTAGCCAATTCCTTCTCAGTTTTGGAGATGAAGTTGGACTCTGAAAGAAGTTTATTTGTATTAGGAAACAAATGGCAGTTTGGAATGCTTCTAGAACTCATTGTAACCCCTATAAATAGAGGATCTAAGTGCCTCATGTAATTTGTCAATTCACTTATATTCTTGTCTCTAGCACTTGAGGCAGAGAGAGATTAATAATAAAAGATTCGGTTTTAACTAGCTGAGTCTTAATAAATTAGTCTTTCTAGTCTTATGTTCTTCGACTCTTCTTCTTCTCATTCTTCGTGTTCTTCCTTCTTTATGGAAAGCTAATATTCTCCTTAAAGGGAGGAGATGAAGCCAGTGCTTAAGGTTTAATAATTCTTCTGGTTCATGGTGTTCTTCAATCAGGTTGGTTCTTTATGTTTTTAGTTATTAGTTCCATTGCCCACACCAGGGGATGGAAGTATAGAATAGGGTTTATGTTTTGCAATATTAATATCATACTAGTGTTCTTTACTTTTCTTCTAGTATTATAGTTCTTTATAGTTAGGGAAGTATTCTTTGTGTTGCCTTAGAAGGGGTAGCTCAGGGAGTGGCTGCCTAGGGAAAGTATTCTTTGTGTTTGCCTTAAGTGGTGATTCATTGAATAGTCGCCCTATTAGGAAGTACTCCTTGATGTTGCTCTCGGTAATACATTGAATGGCTGCCCGAGCTTACATAAAAGGAAAGAAGATAATAGCATAAACATAGGAACAACCTTAAGTAGAGTTAATTGTTAACGATGTTTCGTCCAAGAGGGCGTTGACACTCACTCGATTGCCTAATTGTAGTCAACTTGTAAGAACAACCATGAAGTAGAAGGTCGTAGATTAAAAGTATTGGTGGATTCTAATCTCTTGAATTCCCTTTCTTATAAATTTCTAATAGTTTAGTTAATTTAGTTTAGTTTAGCATTAGAATTTAAAATCTATACAATCATAGTGTTTAATCCCTTAAACCCCCTTTCCAATCCTGTCCTTCACCTAACATACACTTAAAAGTGGAACGATACCCTACTCATCCTTTACTTATTGAGGGATAATTAGGTTTTGATATGGTTCTATTTTGTTCAATGACCATCATCCATCTACATCATCTATCTATATTATCCATATACCATCTCATCTACACACAAAAAGAGGCAAGGTCACTCACCCTTTTAAGTTTTCCTTGTTGTTTCTCACATTTTTGTTATTGTTTAAACTTGATATTCACTGTTTTAATCTAAGAGCGTGCCCGCCCTCCCTTTTGCCTTGTACAGAGCGCGCTCGCGCCCCTTGAAGATTGCGGAATCACAATGACGGATACTGCGGTAAAGGTATTTTTAAATTTTGAAAAATTCTGAAAATTTTCATCCATAATACTTAAGGCGTTATTGATTTATTGGAAGGTTTTCAGATTTTTCCTAGTTGTTTTACCTAGTGAACTAATACTATCTTTACAGTGCTGCGTTTCAGCTTTCACACCGTAAGTTTTTGGAAAAAATAGACGAGTGGGGTTACTTAAATAGTTTCAAAAATTCTAAGATTTTTAAAAGAGTATCTACCATATGTCCTAAGGTTTTAGTAAAAATTTGAAGAGTTTTTTATTTGTTTTGACCACCTAACTAGTGGATTGCTTCCAATGTGTTTCTGCAGTTTTGCAACACTTAATTTCTAGAACAACAGCCAATGAGGGTGGTTTGTAGAACTCCAATTACTTTAAACATTTTACAAGAACACGCATGATCTGTCAGAAGTCTCCAAAAAACTTTTGGCAATTTTTGGCTCTGCTATGATTGGTTAGCCATTCGGTTGTTTATATCATGTCCGAAAACTGTTCCACAAATTTTTCAGGGCAGTAGAAGGAGTTTCCTAACTCTGATCGTTCTGAAAATTTACAGACTAGTTACTAGACATCTTAGCAAACTACTGTAAATATTTCAAATATTTTGGAGCGCGCACTCGCCCTAGGACATCTATATTGGAGAGCGCCCGTGCCTTGATCTCCAATAACCTAAGTTTGTATTTTCTTCAGTTTTCTTTTACAGCGCGCACGTGCCCTAGTTACTTTATATTTGAGCATGCCCACGCCCTTTGAAGTAAGCCCAATTTATAAATTAGTTACAGGTTATATCTTAGTTCGAAATATTTGCTGGTTCGGTGTTCCAAGCTTCTACATGATACTAAGATTCGTATTGAACACGCTATTTTTAAGCGTAGCAAGGAGGCATTCAGGTTCTCCTTCTCTTACAACCTCATATCTACTATAAGAGGACTAATTTCTAGTAATAATCAGGCTATTTTGCATGTTTAATTAGGCTGTCTGCATATTAGACTTTAATTTGTATGAGATTAAGATCGAGTACTAGATCGGGTACTGTACGCACAAAAATGTGTACCTAGGTCTACGCAATCGATTTTAGAGTCGCCACTAACTTTATTAAAGAAAAGTTGAGTAAAACCTATGTGAAGGACTAGCCCTTGAAACTAGATGATTATTGGGTTCGGGAGTCAAGGTACAATGTGGGAAGGTGTTAGGCACCCACACTCTTTGGTAAAACCAAATTTTACTTCTATTGAGGTGTAATGTATTAAGATAGGCAAACGAAGAAAGCTTGAAACATTAATCTACCAAGTTGGATGATCTTCCCTAAATTATTAAAAAGCTAATAACTATATGCTATAATAAAACTAAAAAAATAATCCTAATATGCAATACTAATTAAAATAAAAGAGAAAAGAAAGATGTCACCTTGTTTGGAATGTTGCCTCATACTTGATTGTAGATTGATTGATTGATTGATGATCTTGATTGATTGTTGATGAATGATGATGATAAACTTGATTTGGAATTGACAACTGTGAATTTTGGATTGAAACAGGTGATTTGAGAAAAAAACAACTTTTGGTGAAAAGAAGCTTCTACTCAAGATCGAAAGAGGGGAAAAGAAAACTAAAGACGAAGAACACGAAGAACTTTATTAGAAAAACCTCGAAGTCGAAATTTTACCTTCAACTCCAGATTAAACTAAAGAAATTCTACTCTAGAATGATGAACTAGAAAAAAAAAAAAAAAAAAAAAAAAAAAAAAAAAAACACAACACACGCACTCAAGATAAGAAAACTACTAGGCTATTTAAAAAAAAAAAAAAAAAAAAAAAAAAACACTCAAGATAAGAAAACTACTAGGCTATTTAGCTATGAATAGCTAAGTCCAGATTATTAACTCCGAATTCCTAGCTCCAGATGTTTTTTTTTTTGGGTGAATAAGACCCATACTTATAGCTTTTGGGCGTTGATTCAAGTATTGTAATGAGTTTGATCCAATGGCTGAGTGTTGATGAAGAAAAATCCAATGGCTTGATCTCTTTTTGGTTGCACCTCCTAAATTTGGCCCTTGATTCAAGAGGTGGGATAGGTGCGATCTTGGCATTTGATCTTTCGATATTTTAGATGGATTAGGGCAAATAATCAAACCCTATACGTCTTTAATGAGCCCATAATCCTGGGTTTCCAAACTTGGCTCCAAAATGGCATATTCTCTAGAATATTCTTGATTTTTGGGATCAAATCAAATCAAACAAATAAAGAAGGTTCTCTAGGTTTTTGGAGGCTTGAAAATGGGCTACAAAACCTAATGAAAAGGTCCAACTCGAGCTGGATCCACAGCCCACGAGCACAAGTCCAAAATCCACAAAAAAGCCCATTTTGACCATATTTTCAATGCTGCAAATTCCCTTTGACCGAGTCAAAATTAGGCAAACTCTTCTTCACAAAAGTTATTCATTAATCCATTAGGAAGGTCCATGAACTCTTAAAAATACCCTTGGGGTCTAAATCTTACTCCAAAAATCGTTGACTTTCAAAGTCATGACCAAGGTGAAGCGGGATAAGGCAAGATTAGGGTTTCTGAAATCCAAAAGGAACCTAGGCAAGCTTGTACTCATTTCGAAGGATTTTTCAAGGGGAATTCAAATATGAAATAATCTCACCAAAAGAAAGAGTGGAAAAACGAGATTTGGGCTCCAAAGGGTTCTGGGGGGCATTTTGGTCATTTTCACCAAAACTTCGAGAAAGCAACGAAACTTCAGCCATAGCTAGAACATGATGAGGAGAGTCTAAAGACACTAAAAGAAGATGAAAAGAAAGAAGTTTGATGTAGAAATGAAGACTCTAGAAAGCAAATCATCTTATATGATCAAATTTAATTCAAGGCAAAATCATGAATGAATTATGCCTGGGGTGCAAAAATGGGGTGTCTACAGTTGCCCATCTTTGGCGGAGGTTGCTTGCAACTGAACGACAAAGCGATGGAGACAAACCATTTTTGCTAAGCTCCCGCCAAAAGATCTCATGCAATTTTTGAAAATTCATTTGAAAAATATTTTTTGAAAGAGGGTTTTTCCCTAGATATCTGAAATCCTCAATTTTTTCAAGTTGTTTGTGAACGCATAGTTGAAAATGGTTGTCACTCAAGAGAGGATGGTATCGTACCTTACAAATGCGTGTTTTACGTCTTACATTTTTTCAGTAGTCAACCAAAGTATCATGCCTTCTAATGCGTGTATTTTACGTCTTACATTACATCAGTGTGTACTAGGATAGTGGCGCTTAGGCCAAAAATGGTGATGGATAAGGATGAACAACTTTTTGAAATCAAGGGACAAATTTTTTTTTTTTTGAAATGTGATATTTTCAAATTCATTTTGGAAAACTGGTGAAATTAAATGGATAGATCAATTCATTCATGATTTTGACTTAGATTAAAGATTCTCATATAATGGTGATAACCAAACACTGACGAAAGGAAAAACTCACTGGGGAGAGCAAGAAGATCCACTGGGGATAGGAGATTCTAAAGAAGATGGATGAAGACACAGACAAACACTGCTGGGGAAGATAAGAGATGTGCTGGAGATGAAAGATGGATGCTGGGGATGATGATATTCAAGTTCAATCAATCAATCAATCAATTACGTTCAAGTACTCGGATTGGAAAAGACTGTCACTATGAGTTCAGGCTGATCCATCCATGAGGCTATCAGTAAAACTGACATTGTTCTCGCGAAAAAATTTTATGTTGCACAAATGGAGTTACCGAAATGATATTAATGATCAAGTGGTTGCCAATAGTGCGATAGAAAACAAAATTTGATGAATATTTTCTCATACTGGAGGGTAAAAACCCCATGATACTAGTATTCATCATTTTTTTTTGTCAAACTTGGTCAACAGTCAAACTAGTCAAACTGTCAAACCCGAGTCAAACTGGTGAAAACCAGGTCAACATGGTCCAACCAGTCTAACCGGGTTGAAAAGGACCGAATGATAAAAAAAGGTAAGGAGCACCGACTTCCAATTCTGGTGCTTGCACCGAATCATTTGATTTAGAAAAGCTGTTTCAAAAAAGGGAAGGAATCTTTATTTTGTATCGTCCTTTTCTAAAAAGCAGACACGTTTGTCTTTCTCAAAACGAACTATTTCGGCTTAGTAAACAAAAAAGGACAAAATCAACAGTATCGCTTTTTGTAAACAAAAATCCACCGACTTCTAAACAAGATTGGCTCGTCCAACCACCTATATATATACAGACGACCAAAAGAAGAAAAAGAAAAATCATACCTTGCCAGCTTCTAGAGAAGGAGATAAGCCAAAGTGTCGCACTGTCAGACAGTCTACACCTCTACACCACGCTATGCCCATGCCGGCGCCCGGCCAAGGTAAGCCAGCGCAATATTTTTTATCGTGAAACCCATACATGCCCATGCGCTTCACTTATTTACATGTAGACTCAAATTTGTGCTTTCCTTACCAAACAATTAGGTCTGAAATCAACAAACTCACAATACACACATACAATGAGGATGAGCCACACCTTACTCAGCCGATCAGTCCAACGGAGGAGAAGTTAGTGACGCAAAAACGTCAAGCTTACTTACCAATGATAGCTTTGCTCTCACGTATTCTTGGCATTTAGGAACTGTGAAACTTGAAGACTTCCTCGGCAAAGATTAGACAATTTATTTCTCTCTACACATATTACAATAGAGTGAAATATACATGATATATGCATGAAAACAATGCAACTATGTTAGCATGAATAGTTAGAAAGATTGTGGTGTATGCATGCTATGTTAGTAAAACAAGTACATGGTTTAGTTAGGAATATTGGCTTCAGAATTTTCTACGTGCTTGAAATCCTAGATTTTTCATCATAAGCCATCCAAAGCAAACCAAGTTTTCGAAAACAAATCATTTTTTTTATTTTTATTTTTTTTTAAATTCATTTTGAAAACAATGGAAAAAAAAATTTTTTTTTTAACAGAATGAGTTACCGACAAGAATATGAGCATGAGGACGACCACAGGATAGAAGTACGATCAAACTTGGCACCTATGAATTAGATGATATTCTTTTCTCTTTGATTGTTTGACCTTTACAAAGCACTGAACGACACCCAAAAACTTTCTTCCAAACCAGATAGAGCATAAATCATAGGACCAATCTTCTGGAGACGACTTCTTTATACATCGCAATCACTAGTAGTGAATCCTCCAATGCCTTCCTTTTTTTTTCAATTTTTTTTTTCCAAGTACTTCTCAACTAGGAGATATAGTGGACTTAGAGATCAAGAGCGGACTTTCATAGGACTATAATGTAGGCTTAGGTGATGGGCGCAAAAAGAAAGGATAGGATAAAAAAAAAAAAAAAAAAAAAAAAATTGGAGTAGAACTTGTCATATAAAGGGATGAGTAATTGGAATGATGGTAGTGAGATGATGATACGGATTCCAAATCTCAAATGAAACTGCCCCTTGTTTAGGTTTTCTATTTTTGGACCGGTGTTGATTATTTTGTGAAACTCTAAGCATTTTGAGTTCTGACGGGGGTTTTTTTTTTTTTTTTTTTTTTGAAAGATTTTTTTTTTCTTTTTTTTTTGCCCCTTGTACTAGGATTTTCTTCAACATCTTCTTGGGATAAATAACATGGGGGTGATTATTTCGTGATCAAAGATGGATAGAATGATGCCCTTAGACTATGACAAGCTCTGTAAGAGTGGGTATGGGTAATCTATAGGTAGGCTAAAGATTTATTAGGCTTCCTAAAAGATATGGGCTTATATTGTGGGAAACAAAAGAATATGCTAAGGCTCAAATGGGCTTCAATCGGGAACATATGATATTAGGTGGGCTTATAAGGCTAAAAACAAAACGATCAAAGATGGCTTGTTCCATTGTCTCTCTAAGATTTTCACTATACTCTTCGTCTTAAAATAAACAAAGTTGGGTGATATAAGTCTGAAATGAACAGTCTTACCTACGAAATAAAGCGATGAACTCTGAACGCAAGTAAAACTAAAATTTTCCTATCAGTCTATGTTTATCAAAGATTCTACTCTCAAGTCTATGAGATATAGTGGAGTAGAGTGATTCGTTCCACTCCTAGTCCTTCCGCATGCTTGTTATTGCGTGTAATTACTACTCTACTTAAGGTCTAATGAGAGATTTACGAAAAAGGCAACTAGACTACGATGCAAATACCCACAAGATGCACTAGTCGACTATTAGAACAACTAAGGGAATGCTACGTTGATTCTATGATAAGGAGTTAGAGGGGATTGATTCCACCTTAACTTCGACTTAATCTATTAATTAACGATAATCGTAATCGTAATCGAATTGAATCAATCGCTTCATGAGAACAATTGGTTCTTCCTAATCCCTAATTACACATGGCATTCCTATCAATTCATAACTAGCATGTGAACGATTAAACCCATTCTCATGGTGAACTAATCATTTCTAGAGTGGAAAGGAAATTACGACGATTCTACGATATTCGGAATCAAGCTTTCATCAAGGCTTCTCAACCCCCTCTAATGGAGGTTTAGCCGAGAATCATTACGCAATCATTTCCGATTACATTTAAACTAAACATGATATAAAGAATTAAAATTTACTTAATTAAACAATAATAAAATCTAATTTAATGACTAAAATGAAATAAGGACAGGAATTGAAATTAGATCTAGAAATGGAAATGACAAAAATCGAAATTGATAAAAATACTACTTTATTGATCTAATCAAAATGAAGAACAAGATTCAAAGGTTTAATCTAATACAATAATTGAAATGGATCTAAACTTAATTAATCTACATGAAAAACTAGATCTAGAATTCATTAATGGAGGCTACTAATCTAATCTATTTCTAGGTCTAACTATCTACCATTAACTATCTATCCTTAACTATCTACCCTTAACAAAGAATTAAGCTTTTGTTTTTATACTTTCAGATCCAAAAATCGTGCATGGGCTTGGAGCCATGTTTTGGGCCAGAGAAACAGGCCCAAAACCCAATTTTTTCAGTCCAAAAAGGCCTCTTCAGCTGCAGTTGGCTTCAACAGACTTTTCGTCCACTTCTGCTCCTCTGATTGGGTCAAGGCTTACACCATTGGAAAGCTCTTTCCGAGCCGGTCGTTTTGACATAAGGTAGGCCCCATTCCGAGGTCTGAGTCCAAAGATATGTCCTTCGGAAGTTTTGTTGACTTTGTGTGTTGTTTCTGCCCGCGTCGACTTTTCAGCTTTTGACCGGGCTTTAGAAAGGCTTTGTCTTCTCGAAACTTGGCCTTTAATCATGGAACTCCTTAGTAACCGACCTTTGCTCATTTATCTCGCTAAAGTGGCACATTTCTGCACATAATGGACTTTGAAGCCCGAAATGCATAAAAACACGTGTCGGTGTTAACTCTTAATTATTACTCACATAATTGGTCTAAAAGTATGACTGATTAAAGGGTTAAAACTACAGTTTTGGGCTCTTATCAAACCACCCCAAACAGCATTTTTGCTTGTCCTCAAGCAAAGATGAAAATTAACATAAGTGACCAAAAATAGAGTTCTATCTACTTCTCGTTTAGCGAGCGCGATTGCATTGACCATATACAACAAGGCCTTAAACCACTAGAAATTTCCTAGTGGACGAGTTATAGCCTCGTGAGAGTTTTCCAGTGAAGGTACTCACAAACTTCATCTATACTACAAACGACTAAGAAATAAAACTATTGTTTCCTTATTCATGCTCCAAACTATCTATACATCTCACTAGCTATGAACAAGAATAACCAAGTCAAAACCTAAACTAATATATGCATAATAATCAATCATCTATAATAAACATATATACAATGAGTAATACTATGAAATGTCTAGCGGTCCGTTTAAAACTTCGAATAAGCGTCCTTAAGTAGGTTCTCACAATAATAGTCAAGATCTGACACTCGATTTTTCCACTCAAGTTTAAGCTACTCTAGTGCTTGCGGGGGCACTTTACCTTACAATCTCAATGACAACAAGGAAGCCGGAGAGTCGATCAAACACATCGCCACTTACTATCACACTAACATATTCCTAATTGAGCTAGAGGTCTTTATTAGGTGTTATGGGATTAGGAGATGGTTTAAGAAGGAAGGAAATGGATATTCAAAAGGACAAGTTTGAGATAATAGAGTCTTCATATTATGTAACTAGAAAAACCTTGTTATTTACTTTTTGCTTCTACACTTTGTTTCCATCCTTAGCCTTTTTTTTTTTTTTTTTTTTTTTTTTTTTTGGCTTTTGACTCCCTTTTTATTCTATTTTTGGAGTTTTTATTTTATTTCTATTTTTATTTTTCTTTTCCTTAAATGGAAACTTCTTTTCTTTATTTTCTCAAGTAATTAACTAACTTTTGTTTACCACGGGTTTTTTTTCTTCTTCTTTCTTCCTCATTCTATTCTCGGACTTATTCTAAATTGGGTGGGTTGAATTTTTTTTTTTTTTGTTTTGTTTTGTAACAATGGGTAAAGGATTTGTGGTTTTATGGAAGGCTAAAGAAAGGCTCGAGGGGCAACTAGTGGAAAATAATTCATAGGTTTGAATTTACGGCTATATCGATCCAAAAAGGGCCTAAATTCTCTTTTAGGATATGGCATAGTGATCAAGCAAGTGGACGTGTGATTTTTCTATCCGGATTTTACTTCTCCCTTGTGTCATTTCTCAAATGTTTCGCTTCATATAAGGCTTTAGGCTATATTCTCACATGATTTGTAGAATAAGTACTCTAGCCTAGATTTCGAAACTTATGCTAACAATCATAGATACTCATGTAATATATTTATAGATAGATGCAAATATTATTACCTATATATTAACCTAAGTTTCTAACAATTATTCTAATGCAAATGCACTACGTTGAGACTTTTAGATTGTTAAGAGCATGGAGAAAGAAACAATACCAATATTCCTAAGTGTATAGCATAACTTATTTATTTATATTTTTGAATTTTTAAAATTTTAACTAGAGAACAAATGTATATTAACTCTATCTATATCTTAACAGATGCCTTAATTACACGTGTTTCTATGCCCCCCCCAAACAAAAAGCATGCTTTGTCCTCAAAGCAATTAAATAAAGAGGGTAGGAAAAATACCATTGAAGCGTGAAATTCGGGAACATCGTAAAACAAGGTTAGAACGCACTAATATAGGAAATAAAAGCCCACACAACTCTATCACGAAGTTCTACCTATTATGGGGTTAACAAGAATGAAATTGCTTGGGACATAAGCAGACACTAACTAGAATGAAACTTACCTTATCCCCTGCATTACTCGTCATCTTCCTCATTCTCTTCTTCCATAAAGAAGTGAGGTTCCTTCGCGTCCTGCCATGCCATGATAATTTGCCAGGCTTCCCGCCATGATAATTTGACAGGCTTCCCGCCATTTATCATCTATTATTGCTAACCTATTAAGAGCCACTTGGTCTGACGAGGTGTAGGGTGCAACCAGATGAGGTTGTATCCTCCACCCTTGCCAAGTCATTGCACGGAAAGATCGAATAATACTATTGGTGGGTCGTATAGTGTCGACCGTAATCCAATCCGTGAAGCGTGTACAAAAATAGGAAAGAAACATAGCATAATCTGAGAAACTAGAACGGGCATAAGAAGGTACTTATGCCTCATGCTATGGGATCGAGCTAAACTAGACATCAAGGTTCGGGAAGGTCATGACACATACGTCCCGTGGCTAAAGCAAGAAAGAAAGACGCAAGTGGCATCATTCACAAAAGAAAAACGTCATTCCCTAAAATGTTTAGCATTATCCAAAACATAACAGTTCCTATGTTCATGGACAGGGCTACCAAAGGTGGCGTTATATTCCCCTTGGTCCTCAATCACGAAAATGCCCGCCATACGACTCATGCAAAAACTTCGTAAGTGTAGACATACATATTATTGACCCAATAGCACCATGGGTCTTGTATTTCAAATGGGCATAGCAAGTCCAAGAACAAAAGCTAGCAAGAACCCGGTAATTTCCATTGGTTCATTATCAATGTTGATGGAGAACACTTGTTCTCCATCCGGTCTTTCAAAGAAAATGCAGTTATCGTAAAAATAAGATGCTAGTGTTGGAGAATAAAGTGCATCCGGTCTTACCATAAAAGCGGCTCCCACCCAATAATGTGTGATCGCCCACAAAACCAAGCACCATAAGTAGTGCTTTGGAACAAATCTTGAAAAGACTGTTCCGGTATCAATGTTGGAGATGTCATCTCAAAATTACGCTTTGGAATAGCTGCGAATGATCCGGATACTAGGCACGAAAAACGGAAATTTCCCCGTCAACGGAAGTCGTAGGAAGTCGCGCTCTCGATAGAAGCGCGAAACACACTCTGAAGAAATTGAAATTTCCAGTGTTTAAAAGCTGGTGGTCGCCAGCTTGCGCGGCCTTGGCCTCGACAAAAACTCAGAAAAAATACTGAGCCGAAAGCGCTCTTGTAGAAACGAGTCTTTCGGAGTTCTGGCCGGAAAAATGAGCGAAAACGAGGGAATCGCGGGAGTGAAAGGTGAGTGATGGAGTTTAGGTGTAGTGTGAGTTGTGAGGATAGATTGTATCAAGTTTATATAGGTTTAAAGTTGCTAAAATGGATCGGGAAGTTGCCAAAACTAATTACGGCAGTTTCCGGAAATCCTAAAATTTCCAAACCCAAAAACGGAAACAACTCATTTTCTTGATTCTAATTCAAACCCAGTATCTTTTAGGTTAGGTTGATTTTATGATAGAATGTACCTATTTAATCTAGATTTCATCCTACCATTATATTTATTCATATATATGCCTAAACAGCCATATTTTCACCTTGACTCCGCAATAAATTCTAACACGTGGGTTATATAAAAATCATGCTGGAATAGATAAAACCACCCCCAAACAAGTTGGGAAGGTGGGGTTAATATTAAACAAGAACGCATAATGAAAATGACCCATTATATTAAAAATAATTCATGCGGAGTACATTTCACTACAAAATTCAACTTACGGAAATAAACTTACATAAAAATAAATGACAGTAATGAAACTACAAATAAAACATAAAACATCAAACTATACTATCCCTAGCTACTCCGGAACTGGTGGCGGAAGGCACACGCTCTGGAGACTGCTCCTGAGCTCCTGATGGACCAGCACCATTCGTCTTTCGGCGATGGTGCTCGTGTCTCGAGGGTGTATCCTCAGAAGGAGAGTCCCCGTGACGTGGGAATCGTGTCAGCATCTCGTCCCGGAACTGGCGCTGAGCTTCTAGCTCGGCCCTCATCTGTTCCCACCTCTCGTCCTCTCTCTGGGTACGGAGCTCGAAGTTATGATGCATCGTTGCCTGTCAAGTCCGGAGGTCTTCACAAATAGTGTTGAGCGAACGCATGCCACGATGGATCACAGCCATGCGTTCTGTATCTGACCAGCACCTCTCCAAGGCATCCGCGTCAAAACATGTCAAGTCCTCCTCATCCTCCGAGGCATCCTGATTTCCCCCAGCCTCCTCTTCATTTTCAGCTCCACCATCCTCTTCTTCTTCTTCTCTATCCTCAGCCAATCTCCAAACCCGTTGGACACACTCCTTATAGATCACGGGGTTACGGTGGAGGGTGATGTATGTCCGATCGATCGCTGAAGTCTTCTCAACTTCAAAGATGATCTTTGTTATCAACACGGGGAGAGGGGCAACAGACCTCCCTACTCCCCTAATCATGCTCGATAAAAATCTAAGATCAGAAGTCATACTTCCGCTCTTGGAGTATCCATAAGATGTGGAGGCGATTCAGGCCGATGTCGCCGACCTTCCCTTCCCTCGACGCGTTAATCCAATCCGAAAGCCGGTTGGTTGGTCCTAAGGGAAGTCTGTCGAACACAATGCGATCTCGCATTGTAGTCGCCTCCAATAACTGTCTCGTGCATCAATGGCTCTACCCCATTATGTTGGGACTCCTGCAGGGTGACATCCAAATGGATTCTAGGCGGAATAACTAGAATCTCAGCCAACAACCCAGTCGTCACTTCCTTCCGCCTCTTCGCCACAACTACAAAAATCCTCGTCCCTTCCAACTCCCTCGTATCGTAGAACCGTCGGACTAAATCCTCGTGGTAATAGGCTTCAGTCGAGTACCACAAGCTACTCGATCTCGATCATCATCATCACCGTCACGTAGAAGCGGCGAAGTGGTCGGCAGTAAAAGCTTGCTCCGGTAAAATTCGGCGTTGTTGAGCCATTGGAAGTTTGGAATGTAGTGGGGGTTTAAATGTGATGTGGTGGTGGGATTTTAATAGACCGGTTGAAGCAACCAGTGGTGGTGGTGGAGTGGTGGTGCCGCACCAAAAATTTTGAATTTTTGGGTTTTTTTCTTGATGGAAATCGGTGGTGGTTGTGGTCGGAAGCTTTTAGGTTAGATTAGAAATCGATTTGAATTGGGGGCGTGGGTTAATTTAGGTTTTTTTATTTATTTATTTATTTTTTATTTGTTTCAAGCTTTTGGGCGTTAATGGCGGAATGGAGGAAGAAGATCGCGACTGTTGGCTAAGGTAAGGGAGCGGTCGCGCTGTCGGTGGGCGCGGGTTGGGCCCAAGCCCAAAATCGAAATTTGTGATTTTTTTCCGATTTTTTGCGAAACTTCAAATCAAAATTGCTACTTCGTTACCGGTCCGATTTTTGCAAATGAGATATGGAAATGATTAGGAGAGAATTTCCAATCCAATGATCCATAAAACACTCTATTCCGAACGTGGATGACATATAAGATAGTGGAAAACGTCGTCTCGAAGTCGCGTGCATGACGTTATCGCGAACAATTGAACTCTAAATTCATGGATTATGTCAACCCAAATCGTAATACAATAAAAAACGGCCTAAGCAACTCTAATGGGACATAAATATTTAGTAATGCGAATCTGAACACCCCACCCCCAAACAAATTTTTTTACAACGAAGCTTAGAAAATTTGTTTTTAGCAGTAGGTCTTATAAAGTCAGATTCCCTAGACTTCCTATATTACTATGTTTATTCTTTAATATATATATTTATTTTTAATTTTAAAAAGAAAACAATAAACAAGAAGGACATAATTCACCCCATAGAAAAACATGACTCAAAAATCTGAGAAAACATGCAAGAGTGGAAAACGTGAATTATGTTTAAACGTGGACTTAGGCTCCGGTACTTAAAGCCACACACTCCATAGGGAGGGCCCGGTTACCTTAATGGTGCACTCACCAATATATGAAAATGAAAGGAAATGCACCAAACACAAAAGTTGAGTCGTTTATAGTCAGATACTCGATACTTTATCTAGACGTATGTATGAACATGCAGTTTATCATATATCAACAACCGAAATAATTGTGGATCATTCCATAAATAAATATCACAGAAAACATATCCAAACACAATCAAGCACCAAGATTTCCTATGACTCAACCTAGTGAAATGAAAGCGAAGTCGGATAACCCTATTACTTAACTTAGCATGCACCTTCTTTTTCATTCTTGAATGAGTGGGTGTTCTAGTAAATAAGTGTGGAAAAGTGAATGGTTGTGGAGAATATGGTGGATATGGATAAGTTGTAGAAAGACAGCCTGTAACCAATGAGGATGTGGTTTTAGCACAAAACTCATTCATTGTGTGTGTAGGGACTGTCTCAAGTCTGAAAATGAAGGTGTCAAATGGTTTGTCCTTCTGAAGTATTTGTTTACTAGGTGGATTTAAAAAATTATGGAGCACAGGAGAAACAAAAGGGTCAAGTGCAAAATCGAGATTCCTTTAAAAGGGTGGAAGGAGGGGATTCGAGGTGGATGTTGTGCAAAGTAGTTCTTGATAGGGTGATTCATCACCTGCTCGAAGAAACTCATCGAATTGCTCATCTAGATTGGTCATATCCTCGTTACTATGATAGTCCTCTACATCTTTGAGAAAGTCATCTATCTCATCCTCATCCGTAATATGTGTATCGACTAGGCGTAGGGATGGAAATGTTGAGTCTGAACTTCCAAAGGAAAGAAATTTGGGCATATGATTATCAGGGAACGTGTTGTTGAAATAATCTTGAGCAACGCTCTCGATCATGCTAACCTCTCCATCAATAGACGAATCGGGTAACTGTGTCTTTGTTTTAAAAACATTGACTTCAACAGAAAGATGGCCAAAAGACATGGACATTGAACTATCACGGCAATTAATGAGCACATTGGCAGTTGCCAGAAAAGGATGCCCTAAGATGATCGGGACAGAGCCGTTAACGACTTCTGTGTCGAGGATGACAAAATCGGCCGGATAGTAAAAATCCTGAATTTTTACCAGAACATTTTCGACGACACCCTTAGGATACTTAATAGACCGATCAGCTAATTGCAACATCATTCTAGTGGGTTGCATCTCGTCTAGACCTATTTGTCTATATACAAATAAAACGCGGGAGTAAGTTTACACTAGCCCCCAAGTCTAATAACGCGGTTTGTCATATAGGAATCTCCTAAGGTGCATTGTGCAAGAGGGACGACCGGTGGTCCTTGTACTTAACAATTCCATTATGTTCGGATAGAGTTGGGAATTGTTACGTTAAAAGGCGTCTTTTGGTATATTGGTCTTACGCCTAGTAGTACATAATTCCTTAATAAACTTAGCATGGTGTGGTAGCTTTTTATAGCTTCGAGGAAGGGAAGGTTTATAGTTAGATTCTTAAAACATCCCTAATCTCCTCGTAATTTGTATCCCTAGTTAACATGGCTAATTTTTGTGGAAACGCGGTGGTTTTACGTCTATATTTAGCAATGGTATTACCTGGGTGTTTAACCGTGGCTTCCTGTTTCTTAGGTTTTGTTGTAACTGGTACCTCTACAGTGGTAGGCTCTTCAGTTCCTATTTCGGTATCTAGTAATATAGCAGGTGTAGGGGTTACTGGTGGGGTAACTATAGGCATAGTTACTTTGTTATCAACCACTCTGCCAGAACGGAGAGTGGTGATGGCCTTTAGCTCACCTACATTTTCATATTCACTACTAGTAGTATCGGTTACCTCAAAGGCTGTATTTGTTGTTTTAGGATTTGGTATTTCGTGACCTGGCAACACACCTTTGGGTTGGGCTTTATCTTGAGCTAACTATTTGGTTAAAATTATTAACTGATTGTAGAAGCTGTTGGTTAGATTGAGGCATGGTTTGGAAAAGTTTTTGGCTCACTTGTATGAAGGTGTCAAGACGATCCGGTTGTGTGGGTGTAGTAGTCACGGGTGGTGTGACTGGAACTATTTCACGTGAATTATTTATGGGTGGATTTTGGTAATTATTATTTACCGGAACAATACCTCTACTAGCATTATAATTATTATAACTACTTTGACCTTGTGCTTGACCTTGTCGAGGTTGCACTTGGTTGTTATAATTATTAAAATTCCCCGACCACGTCCTTGTCGTAGTGGGGCTTGGTTAAAAGGCGTCGTAGGCCTAACATATTGGTTATTATACCCTTGAGGTGTGACGTTTTGGTTATTTCTCCAACCGAAGTTGGGATTTTGTCTCCGCGGGCATTAGGTTCACTATTAATGGAACAAGCCTGTTCATAAGCTATAGGACGATGGAAGTCGGGATGCTTTCGGGGCTCAATGAAACTACATGGATTTGAATTTACATTCATGATGGGGATTGGCTTTTGTTGTACGTAAATGGCCTCTACCTTTTTTGAGGGATTCAATTAGAGTTTTAAGCTCGGGATCTGATTTAACCTCAAACATACCGGGTAGCCTTAATCATTGAAGAAGAACTAAGCGGAGCGGTGGATATCGCCACTACCCCCCGTTGTTATTTAAACAGTTTGGTCCTCTAAAAATTTATAAGCCTCCTCAAGCTCCTTTGCTTAAGAAACTACCCCATTCATTATGTCAAGAACTTCTTTATGGTGGTGTAGAAGTCCTTTGAAAAGGCCGCGAACTAACGTGTCTTTCGCTAAGTTATGATGTGGACACTCTATAAGGAGATCGGTAAAAAAGCGATTCCAAGCCTCTGAAAATGATTCATGAGGATTTTGTCAAAAGAAATGGATCTTGGAAAGCATCTCATCCGTCTTTAGGGGTGGGTAAAATGTTCCATAAATAGTCAACAAGTTTAGCCCACGAGTCCACGAGAATTAGGCTTGGGTAGTTAACCAAGACGCCTTTATCGGCTAAGGTGAAAGGGAATACCCTTAATTTAATTTGTTCGGTACCAACCGTAGGATGGTGGAATGTTGTTAGGACTTGTTCAATCCTACGCGTGTCTTGATATAAGGTTTTTCATGGTCTAATCCATGAAAAGCGGGTAACAAATTAAAAATATTTGGAGGGATTCGAAAATCCCCATTGGTCTGCTAGAAACGGCGACGCAAGATTTGGGTCTATCGCTCAAGGCTTTGTAGAAGTCGAGAGAGGCCCTCTCTTCTTCGTCGGGCATTGTGTCGTGATGTGTGTGAAATAGTAGCTAGAGGTGTAGTGGGTGGTATACTAGATAGACTTGTTTGTTGACGTTGTTGTGTAATTACGTTCGGTGTTTTTTGTTCGCCAAACCTTAATCTCATACAAGGCTAAAACCAAACTTAGCTAAACACATCAACACTCCAAACAATTCTGATATACTAGTATAAACCTCTAACAGGAGAGCGAGGGGTGGAAGAAAGGAATACCTGATTGCGTCCTTGCTTCGCTTATGAATAGCGTCTTGTTTACGCTTGTTCAGTGTATATAGGAGGTTAGAACACTGAAAAATATGAAAGATCAAAGTTCGAATCAAAACTGTCGAAATCCGACACAATTTGCTAAGGGCGCGAGTCGCGCTCAGTGTTTCTTAGAATTCCAGAGTTTAAGGGTCGATCGACTTTGCATACTGGGGCTGGTCGCTCGAGGGCCCGATGAGTTAGGGCAGGCAGCTCAATGAAGAATGGCTTCATTCGCTTTAATTTCGGCCGAATTTTTCAACTCAGAAATGGACAACCACAGTATGAATCAAACATGGGTGGGTGGGTGAAATGGGACTTTAAGAACAATACTAACACTACGAAAACAATACGAAAGTGAAACTAAGATGGCAGCGGCGCCATTTGATAATAGTAAAATGAATAGTCTTACCTACAAAATAAAGCGATGAACTCTAAACGCAAGTAAAACTAAACTTTCCCCGGCAGCGGCGCCATTTGATAGAAGTAAAATGAATAGTCTTACCTACGAAATAAAGCGATGAACTCTAAACGCAAGTAAAACTAAACTTTTCCTATCAGTCTATGTTTATCAAAGATTCTACTCTCAAGTCTATGAGATATAGTGGAGTAGTGTGATTCGTTCCACTCCTAGTCCTTCCGCATGTTTGTTATCGCGTGTAATTACTCTTCTTAAGGTCTAATGAGAGATTTACGAAAAAGGCAACTACACTACGATACAACTACCCACAAGATGCACTAGTCGACTATTAGAACAACTAAAGGAATGCTACGTTGATTCTATGATAAGGAGTTAGAGGGGGATTGATTCCACCTTAACTTCGACTTAATCCTATTAACGACGAATCGTCAGAAATCGAATTGAACTACTTGCCAGAAACAATTGGTTCTTCCTAATCCCTAATTACACATGGCATTCCTACCAATTCATAACTAGCATGTGAATGATTAAACCCATTATCATGGTGAACTAATCGTTTCTAGAGTGGAAAGGAAATTACGGCGATTCTCATGATATTCGAATCAAGCTTTCATCAAGGCTTCTCAACCCCCTCTAATGGAGGTTTAGCCGAGAATCATTACGCATAATCATTTCGATTATATTTAAACTAAACATGATATAAAGAATTGAAATTTACTTAATTAAACAATAATGAAATCTAATTTAATGACTAAAATTAAATAAGGACAGGAATTGAAATTAGATCTAGAAATGGAAATGACAAAAATCGAAATTGATAAAAATACTACTTTATTGATCTAATCAAAATGAAGAACAAGATTCAAAGGTTTCATCTAATACAATAATTGAAATGGAACTAAACTTAATTAATCTACATGAAAAACTAGATCTAGAATTCATTAATGGAGGCTACTAATCTAATCTATTTCTAGGTCTAACTATCTACCATTAACTATCTACCCTTAACTATCTACCCTTAACAAAGAATTAATCTTTTGTTTTTATACTTTCAGATCCAAAAATCGTGCATGGGCTTGGAGCCATGTTTTGGGCCAGAGAATCAGGCCCAAAACCCAATTCTTTCAGTCCAAAAAGGCCTCTTCAGCTGCAATTGGCTTCAACAGACTTTTCATCCACTTCTGCTCCTCTGATTGGGTCAAGGCTTAAACCATTGGAAAGCTCTTTCCGAGCTGGTCGTTTTGGCATAAGTTAGGCCCCATTCCAAGGTCTGAGTCCAAAGATATGTCATTCGGAAGTTCTGCTGACTTTGTGTGCTGTTTCTGCCCGCGTCGACTTTTCAGCTTTTGATCGGGCTTTAGAAAGGCTTTGTCTTCTCGAAACTTGGCCTTTAATCACGGAACTCCTTAGTAACCGACCTTTGCTCCTTTATCTCGCTAAAGTGGCACATTTCTGCATATAATGGACTTCGAAGCCTGGAATGCATAAAAACACATAATCAGTGTTAACTCTTAATTATTACTCACATAATTGGTCTAAAAGTATGACTGTTAAAAGGTTAAAACTACATTTTTGGGCTCTTATCATTGGGTAAAAAGTAGTACCTCTTTAATTAGTCGGCATTGGTAGGATTTTCCATATAGAATCTTCATAGTGAATGGATATTCACTGTTGGGTTCGAACTTTCTGGTTCATTGATTCCACTTTAGTCTAAATCCGCTTGCTCAACTTTACTTGCAAGAATCTGTCTCCATTGGTATCTAAGTCCCAGTAGAACATCAATGCCCTCCTTCATATATCTCGGCACTCAAGAATGTTGATCGTATATGAACTCTTCTCAACATTTTGCTCCTTGATGTAGTCAGATTCGAGTCAGCTAACTTCTTTGATATATAGCTCTCATATCTTTGATGGATGCAAATGGATGCTGATGATGCAATATGGAGTTTGCCCTCTCCACAGTAGGGTAGCTGATTGGATGATTGGCTAAGTAGTCGTTGATTGATGGAATGCAGAATATTCCCCTTCTTCAGTAGGGTAGTTGATCAAATGATGTTGTGGAGCTTTGCCCTCTCCACAAGGATAAATGCATAATGTTGAATGCTGATGTTGATGTTGGTGATCTTAGACATTTGAAAAATCTTCTCAAACATAAACACTAAACTTTCTTCCTCCTCAATTTCTTCTTCTCGGTGAGTGATTCTCTCATTTACGAACAATGAAAATCATGTACCACCTTAAGACAATAGATTGTCATAGATATGATCAACACTTCTATGGATTCCTTCAGTAATTTGATCAGACTTCAACGCTCAGAGGGGATCAAGGTTATACCAATCTGCACATAATGTGGTTCATCTGTGGTGCCAAGGTTGATGGTCTTTGTCTCCAAAATGACTCATGTCTGTCAATCCTCAGACTGCTCATGAGAAAGAATAGACTCAGCAGCTTCATTGTCCATTCCTTCTTCATCGTCGGGGGGAGGGGATCATAATAGTCTGCACAAGTCATTCAATCATCTTGCACTAAGACAAGTGGGTAAATCATATTCTGTGGGATTTTGGAAACTTTTTTGATTTTTTTTTTGTATTTTGTATTTTTGATTTTTTTTTTAAATATCTGGATTTTTTTTGGATTTTGGAAATATTTGAATTTTTTTGGATTTTTGAAATATTTGGTTTTTTTTTTGGATTTTTTGAAATATTTGATTTTTTTGAATTTTTGAAATATAACTATATACAAAAGGAGTTAGAACAAAAGTTTCACGCCCTTTGAGCCCTATCGATTCATCCGGTGGCTCAACTTTGAAAAGATATGATGGTGGGGATTGGATCAATAATGACTTGCGTTCCCCAATCATCATAGTCTCCATTAATAAATGGATCCTCATCAAAATCTAAGGTCTCTAAAAACCTTTCCCAAATCTCATATTAGATGCGGAGTCGAAAGTGGCATGTTCTCAACATCCACTGGAACTGGGTCAACAATAGATTCCATATTCAACAGATCATCCAAATCAAGTATGGTCTGAGGGTCCAATTGGACATGATAAAGTGTGATAGTCTTGTCTCCTGGGTCAAATCCTAATCCTGGGGAACTGGCTAAAGTAAAAGATGGAGTATAGTCCATACCTGACGAGGAGGATGTCGATCCAACCTCATTTATCCAACTAAACTGTCTAGCCTCATGATCCAACCTAAATTGGCGATATCCTGAATAGGAATTAATATCTTGCTCTGAAACAGTAATTTCTGAGTTTGGATCTGGGTCATCGTCTTCGCCCCAAAATATGTTGGAATAAAAAATAGTATCAATCTCTACCCCTAGATCAGGTAGAGCCAATCCAAGACAATTCACCATGGCGCTAGAATCGATAAACAATTCTGACAGTCCTTCCACAACCTCCTCAGTATATCCTAGCCCTTTTTGGTCATTTTGACTAGGAGTCTGTAGTGGTTCTAAAATGCCGTTTTAGGTTTTTCCCAATCCAAGTCCTGGAAAATAGTTCTGCTCACGGAACATCTGAGTCATCTTGGGATTTCCATTGCAAAATGGGGTAGGGAGGTTCTCCTTGTCGGGTGCTCTAAACTCCACAATCCCTAATGGTTCCTCACTGTAGTTACACTTTCCTTCAATCATTGGTATTACCTTATGCTTTTCTAAAGAATCCAGATCATCCGAATCACTAGTGATACAGATAATCTTCCCTTGCCATAAGAACTTAAGTTTTCTGTGAAGTGTAGAGGGAATTGCGCCGACTTGGTGTAGCCATGGTCTGCCCAAAAGGAAATTGTAATTAGCCTCGATGTCCATAG
This sequence comes from Coptis chinensis, assembly GCF_015680905.1. Lineage (NCBI taxonomy): Eukaryota > Viridiplantae > Streptophyta > Magnoliopsida > Ranunculales > Ranunculaceae > Coptis > Coptis chinensis. Next base: position 88,685,616 of record NC_141456.1, read on the forward strand.
CCAAGAATGTGACTTTGAACGTGACTGGACCTATTTGGACGTCAGTTGTGAACTTGCCAAGGACTTCTCTTCTCTGATTATCAAACCCATGAACTGCTCTGGTTGTATCCTTAGTGAAAGTGAAGTCTTCCAGCATGATTCCAATGGCTTTTGCAGAATTGACCGGGCAGATATTCAAACCGGATCCGTTGTCAATCAGTACAAATGGCACATTATGGTTGTTGCAATGCACCATAATGGTCAATGCTTTCGTGTGGGTTATTCCATCTGTAGTCAAATCATCATCAGAAAATGTTATGGAGTTTTCCTGAGGGAAGCGACTGTACGTGCCAAATCGTTCGGTTGGATGGAAGCTGGAACGTGAGCCTGGTTCAAGGCTTGAAGAACTGCTTGCCTATGTTGGGGTGATGCCATGAGTAAACCCCATATGGAAATGTTGGACTTGGTTTTCTGCAATTGTTGGATTACTTCATTACCATCCTACTTCTCTGGTTCAGTAGCCGTGGGCAGGTCAAGCTGTTGGGCCAAAACCTGATCATTCTGTAAGTGTGGTGGCTTGTATATCCTTCCTCCTCTTGTCAAACTGTGAGTCTCAACACATTCCTCTGCCAAACTAGGTTCTAATTGCTTCAACTGATGTAGTGAGATTGCTGAGTCATCTTTACTTTTCTCGGGCTCAATTAACTTCTTCCCTAAAACCTCCTCGGTATCGTGACTCTTGGCTAGCACAAACTGGACCTTGGGGATTGTGATAGGAGTTTGGATCACCTGCTGCTGAGTTGGATTCTAGCGAATCACGGGTCCTTGAGGTTCTGACCCAACTTGTGATGCCGTGGATTGAGATGTATTCAAAATATCTACCCATTTCGTAATGGGCCTCTGCATCATAAAGGATTCCAGATGCTCTCTAGTCAACTTGAACGGCTTTTGAATCTGTGGAGTATGTAGAAATGGTGCCACCACCTCATTTAATTGGATACCTCTAGACTTTGTTTGCCCCATGCATTCTCTAACTACATCATGAAGATTAACTGGCCTTGTGGTGCTAACACTGGATTCTTGCTTGATACGAGTAATAAAAGAAGCTGGATCTTTAGTCTTGACTGGCTCTAATGTGTGAACTCCCCCATTATGGTATGGCAATGGATTTGTTGTCACATTCAGAGTGCCAAGATGTGAAACATCAATTCTTCCCTAATCAATCAAATCCTCGATCGTATGTTTAAGAGCACCACACTTCTCTGTAGGATGTCCTGGAGATTGATGAAAATCACAGTATTTTGAAGTATCATACCAGTACGGAATCGGATTTGGAGGAGGCCTAGGTTGCAATAGTGTAACTTGGCCTTGTTGGATCAAAGCCTTGAGAATGACCGACAATGGGTACGGTAGCTCTGTGAACTGCCTCTGAGGCTTGGGGAACCTTCTATTTTGATATCCTTGTTGTCTTGGAGGATATACAATTTGATTGGAAGAAGGGATGTTTGCTACCTCCGACTGAATTTGCGTATGTGGCTGAGGTTGAACTTGCGTAGCAACCACATTGGCTTCTTTGTTGTTCACCATTACAGTGGGAGACTTTTTCTTCTGCGAGTTAGATCATGTAGACATTGAGCTGATGGGAGAAATATTGCCAGATGATAACCCATCTTCAATTTGTGATCCAGCGGCAACTAATGCTTGATATGTCGGATGATAACTAGCACTTAGCCTGGTCACATACTCTTGGTTCAAACTCTTCATAACCATCCTAATTTGCTCCTGCTCCGTGGGCCTATCAATGATTTGGGCTACTTTTGTCCTCCATCTTGTAATATACTCGGTAAATCTTTCATTAAGACCTTGCTTCAAAGCTTCAAGTTGCCTTCGGCCCATTTCGATATCATTGTTGTAAGAGAAGTGAGCTACGGAAGTATTTACCAGTTCAGGCCAAGTCTTGATTTTTTGTGTTTCAGTATTCATCCACCAAGTAAGGGTTGCACCCTTAAGACTCCTCTGGAATAGTTGAACCATTAGTTCTAGCCCAATTCCTATCGGTTGTAGATAACTTACATACATACGAATGTGGGCCTTTGGACAACCGTTTCCCTCATATCGCTCCATCTTTGGAAATTCGAATCCATGTGGTACTCTGATCTGTGGATATGGACATAGATTATCAAGGTCCAAGTCTTCACCTTTCATCTTTGTCATTGCTTCTTTCAATTTCTTAATCTCCTCCATTACGGGGTTGGATTGGGTTTTGCACTTGGTATTGGGGGTTCATGTAGAACATGTAGGAACCGTTATTTTCATAATCAATATTTCTACAAACCGCAAGAACCACGCGCAGCGAAATCAATGGGTTCTCATGATTTGGATAGAGAACATACCTTTTAGATCCAGTTTTGATAACTATGAGAATCCAAGCTTTATGAATCCGAATCAACAATCAACCCTTTGATCTTCTGTTGTATTCCTTTAGAATAGATTAGACGTTGTGTGGACAACGATCTACCAATCGCCTTCTTTCTCACAAAGCTAGATCCAATTTTGGATCTATCTTTCCTTGCCTCTTTTTCTGTTCAGATGAATAGTGAATTTCGGCCAGAGAGAGATTATTCTATTTATAGGCTACAACAGGGACCATGAGGAGAAATTAGGGTTGGGCCTCCTGACGGGCTTGGGCTTCCTATGTTTGCCCAGAACACACGGCCCAAGTCCGTCAACAAATGGCTTATTCCACTAAAGGCCATTGTTGCATTACCACCCTAATCCTAAATTACGTGTCAGCGTTTATGGGCTCCATATTATATGCTCGTTGATCTCCCCGTGTTTAAGATATCAAATGTCCGTTGATTAAGTCAAGTTACTGACAACTACATTAATAAACTTATTATGTCCTTAAGTAGTACCACTCAACCTCATTGTCATGTCGGAATAAATCCATCAGCAGGGTTTACATGACAATCTTTTTGAGCTCCTCAAGGGGACATCATCAACCCGACTTCTTGCGGGACACGGATTCCTTCTATAATCAACAGCACACCTTACATACAATGTCATTACCCAATCCATCGAGTTTGTTGATTCACATATGAATCTCACTCATTGATGATTTAAAGCAATGTACAATGCATGTAAGTGCCCGTTATTATATCTAGATTAGGAGGACAAGCATCCATAATAACAGAGGCGTTTGTTCTATTATATAGTCAGTATAAGGAGAAACAACCTCACTTGGTCCTGTTCAATACACACAAAGTGTACTAGTGTAATCTTACAGTCAAGATAGACTAATACCAGATTATACTACAACCGTACCAATGGTTTGTCCAAATCCATCTAGGTTGTGACGATTACTTATACTTTATAAGGTACTGATGATATGATCTTTTGTGTGTTCACACCATATCATCTACAACATAAAGTATTAGACACATGCATATAACTAATAACATATATAATATGCATAACATTTGCCTATATGATTCTCATTCAAAATATAAAGAATTAGAGTTAATACAAAAGTAATGATTTTAGTATATAACCCTATCAGAACAGTGGTTGTGGAGTTTGTGGAAAATTGGTTGGGGTTGGTAACATGAATTGGTTGGACATCATGGTTGTAGTTGGAACTTGGTTTGGGCTTTGAAAAGTTTGATGAGTGGATGGTTGAGGCATGTAGGTTGGGTTATCCTGAGGAAAAAATTGGGACGGAGTATGGGTTGGCATAGGAACATGCAATTGGGTTGATCTATGTGTAGCTTACGGAGTGGGTAATGAGGTTGGTAGAATGGTAGGGTTAGGACTAACCATGGGGGGTAGTGCGATACCTAGTTGTTGTGGTTGACCCAGACTTGGAGTTATTGCAAACTTTGACATCATCTTGAGAAACATCTTTTCCATCGCCTTCTCCATCAATTCCTCTTGACTGGTAGGGGTTGATGATTCACCAGAGCCATTTGTATGAGGAGTTTGAGTGTTACTTGATAAAATTTGCTCTTCAAGCGAAGGTATTGGTGGAGAACTTCCTTGTGGCATATACATTTGTGATGAAGATATAGGTGGCAGATAACGGCAGAGAAGAACCGCAGTAAATTCTCTATTTCAATCAGCAAGTTAATGGTTACACGAGATAACCTTAACCCTGACCTTCTGTTCCAACTAGCTTCTGGATAAGCCATCTTCTTTCCTATCTTAACTGAAACACCTCAACGAAAACGTAAGTCTGACTCTCTAGGGATGTCCCCAGCAGAGTCGCCAAAAAACCTGTACGCACAAAAATGTGTACCTAGGTCTATGCAATCGATTTTAGAGTCGCCACTAACTTTATTAAGGAAAAGTTGAGTAAAACCTATGTGAAGGACTAGCCCTCAAAACTAGATGATTATTGGGTTCGGGAGTCAAGGTACGATGTGTTAGGCACCCACACTCGCCTGGTAAAACCAGCCTTACTTCTATTAAGGTGTAATGCATTAAGATAGGCAAACGAAGAAAGCTTGAAACATTAATCTACCAAGTTGGATGATCTTCACTAAATTATTAAAAAACTAATAACTATATGCTATAATAAAACTAAAAAAATAATCCTAATATGCAATACTAATTAAAATAAAAGACAAAAGAAAGATGTCACCTTGTTCGGAATGTTGCCTCATATTTGATTGTAGATTGATTGATTGATTGTTGATGAATGATGATGATAAACTTGATTTAGAATTGACAACTGTGAATTTTGGATTGAAAGAGGTGATTTGAGAAAAAAAAACAACTTTTGGTGAAAAGAAGCTTCTACTCAAGATCGAAAGAGGGGAAAAGAAGACTAAAGACGAAGAACACGAAGAACTTCATTAGAAAAACCTCGAAGTCAAAATTTTACCTTCAACTCCAGATTAAACTAAAGAAATTCTACTCTAGAATGATGAACTAGAAAAGAAAAAAAAAATAACACTCAAGAAAAGAAAACTACTAGGCTATTAGCTATGAATAGCTAGGTCCAGATTATTAACTCTGAATTCCTAGCTCCAGATGTTTTTTTGTGGGTGAATAAGACCCATATTTATAGCTTTTGGGCTTGGATTCAAATATGGTAATGAGTTTGATCCAATGGCTAAGTGTTGATGAAGAAAAATCCAATGACTTGATCTCTTTCTGGTTGCACCTCCTAAATCTGGCCCTTGATTCAAGAGGTGGGATAAGGGGTGCGATCTTGGCATTTGATCTTTCGATCTTTTAGATGGATTAGGGAAAATAATCAAACCCTACACGTCCTTAATGAGCCCATAATCCAGGGTTTTCAAACCTGGCTCCAAAATGGCATATTCTCTAGAATATTCTTGATTTTTGGGATAAAATCAAATCAAACAAATAAGGAAGGTTCTCAAGGTTTTTGGAGGCTTTAAAATGGGCTATGAAACCTAATGAAAAGTTCCAACTCGAGCTGGATCCACAGCCCATGAGCACAAGTCCAAAATCCACAAAAAAGCCCATTTTGACAATATTTTCAATGCTGCAAATTCCCTTTGACCGGGTCAAAATTAGGCAAACTCTTCTTCACAAAAGTTGTTCATTAATCCATTAGGAAGGTCCATGAACTCTTAAAAATACCCTTGGGTCGAAATCTTACTTCAAAAAAAATTGTTGCACTCAACAGTGCGCACAACGGGCTGAAACGGGATAGGGCAAGATTAGGATTTCTGAAATCCAAAAGGAACCTAGGCAAGCTTGTACTCATTTTGAAGGATTTTTCAAGGAGAATTCAAATATGAAATAATCTCATCCAAAGAAAGAGTGGAAAAAACGAGATTTGGGCTCCAAAGGGGTAAAGGGGCATTTTGATCATTTTCAGCTCAAAACTCAAAAAGCAACGAAACTTCAGCCATAGCTAGAACATGATGAGGAGAGTCTAAAGACGCTAAAAGAAGATGAAAAGAAAGAAGTTTTATATAGAAATAAAGACTATAGAATCAAATCACCTTATATGATCAATTTATTTCAAGGCAAAATCATTAATGATTTATGCCTGGGGTGCAAAAATGGGGTGTCTACAGGTACGCATAAACCTGCTTTACTTATTTATCGTAGATGTAATACCACACGCCTATCTAGAAATTCACATACCACACCTGCAATAATGGTTGAAGAACCAGAGACTCCTCTCTCTAATTTTTACAAATCCCTGATCGATGGACCCAAGTCGCGTATCGTTCTTGCAGACCCAGTGGGGGATTTTCGAATTCCCCTGAATATATTTAACTCGGTACCGGTTTTCAATGGTTTAGACCATGAGAAGCCTTATCAACAAATGCGTTGGATAGAACAAGTTCTTACTACATTCCATCATCATAGCGTAAGTTTGTATCAAGTTAAACTTAGTGTGTTTCCATTCACCCTAGCCGACCAGGCGACATCTTGGTTAACTGCCCAAACGCCAAACTCCGTGGACTCATGGGCTAAACTTGTTCAATTGTTCATGGAACAGTTTTACCCACCATTGAAGACAGATGAAATGCTTCAAAAGATTTATTTCTTCCACCATTACCCTCATGAATCCTTTTCAGAGGCCTGGAATCCTTTCACTGATCTTCTCATTGAATGCCCACATCATAACCTTGCGAAAGACACGCTAGTTCGTGTATTCTTCAAGGGGTTTTCACATCATCATAAGGAGGTTCTAGATATCATGAATGGGGGTAGTTTTCTTAGTAAAGGAGCTTTAGAGACATAAATTCTTAGAGGATCAATCTAAGCGAAACAACAACTTTTGGGGGTAACGATTTCCCCGCTCCACTCCTTCTTTTGAGGTTAAACCTGATCCCGAGCTTAAAATTCTTATCGATGCCCTTACTAAAATGGTAGATGCCCTTTCTGTTCAAAAGAAACCCACTTCAGTCATGAATATAAACTCTACTCATTGTAATGTCTACTTTAGTCTTGAGCATTCAGACTTCTATTGTCCTCTTGTCAATGAACAACCACCACCACAGCCAGAAAATGTCTACACTTTTAATAACAACCCTAACACACAATGGAGGAAAAACACTAATTATAATCCACAACAACAAGCTACACCTCCAATTATTAATTATAAAAATATTAGACCCACTACAATCTTCTACCAATTTAACCAACATCTATGACAAGGAGATTTAGGTGACTAGAACAGAGGTTTAGTGCCCATGACCCATAACTATCAACATCCAGACATGAACGCTCAACAAGCCTTAATTCCAGTCACTCCTCATATGAACACTCCACCAGTCAAACCATCTATAGATGAAGTAGTAGTGACCTTGTTGGAAAAACAAAATCAAATTATGCAACAAAACTCTAACTTAATGAAAGATCAGCATGATCAAAACTCTAACATGCTATAATAAATGATGAAAATGATGTAGTCTTTGTGCCAAAAGGTTATTGACATGTCTACTAATCAAAATAATAACCAAACAGGTGTGTTTCCAGGTCAAGCAGTGCCTAACCCTAAGTCCACAAACAGTGCCTTCGAAGTAAATAGTATTCAATGTAATGGTAATATAACCCCAGGGGAACTATAGGCAGCCACTGCCTTCATTCTGGGAGAGTAGTTAATAACAAAGTGACTATGCCTGAAGATGGCCCACAAATGGAAGCTAAAAATGAAACCATACCGAATACTGTCATAGAAACTGAAAACCCTACAACTGTAGAAGTTCCAATCCAACCATAACCAAAAGATACAACCTTACCAACTACTATCATAGAAGTTGAAGGTCCTACACCTGTAGAGGTTCTAATATGGAAACCTATATGGAAAATGGCAAAAGATAAAGACAAGGTTAATACTACTATTGACCCTTATACTAAATATAGAGATTGATAGGGTTATATACTAAAAACATTACTTTTGTATTAACTCTAATTCTTCATATTTTGAATGACAATCATATGGGCAAATGTTATGCATATTATATATGTTATTAGTTATATGGATTCGTCTAACACTTTATGTTGTAGATGATATGGTATGTAGTGACACACAAAAGATCATATCATCAGTACCTTATAAAGTATAAGTAAACGTTCACAACCTAGATGGATTTGGACAAACCATTGGTATGGTTGTAGTATAATCTGGTTTTAGTCTATCTTGACTACAGGATTACACTAGTACACTTTGTGTGTATTGAACAGGACCAAGTGAGGTTGTTTCTCTTTATACTGACATTATAAAAAAAACAAACACCTCTGTTATTATGGATGCTTGTCCTCTTAATCCGGATATAATAACTGGCACTTACGTGCATTGTACATTGTTTTAAATCATTAATAAGTGAGATTCATTTGTGAATCAACAAACTCGATCGATTGGGTAATGACATTGTATGTAAAGTATATTGTTAATTATAAAAGGAATCCATGACCCGTAAGAAGTCGGGTTGATGATGTCCCCTTGAGGACCTCATGGGGATTGTCATGTAAACCCTGCAGGTGGATTTAATCCGACATGACAATGAGGTTGAGTGGTACTACTCAAGGACATAAGAACTTGATTAATGTAGTTGTCAGTAACTTGACTTAATCAATGGGCATTCGCTATCTTAACATATGGAGATCAACAAGCATATAATATGGAGCCCATAAACGTAATACACGTAATTTGGGATTAGGGTCGTAGTGCAACAATGGCCTTTAGTGGAATAAGCCATTTGTTGACGGACTTGGGCCATGTGTTTTGGGCGAACATGGAAAGCCCAAGCCTATCAGGAGACCTGACCCTAATTTCTCCTCATGGTCCCTGTTGTAGCCTATATAAGGAAACCCTTCTTCCCTGGCCAAAACACTGAGTTATTGCTCAAGCAAAATTAGTTCCTAAATTCGGTTCTAACCTTGTGAGTGATAAGTGAATAAAATTAAATAATTCTACTCCGAATAAATAACGAATATCAAACGGAAGTAAAACTATAACTTATACGAAACAATTCTTATCAAAGATTTATACTCTCGAATCTATCGAAATAGAGTGGAGTAAAAGATTCGTTCCACTCCTAGTTCTTTACCATTCAAAGTTTTCTATAATTGCGAATCTATCCAAAGTCTAATGAGAGTAATGGTGGGATTATACTACGATGTAAATTCTAAGAACAAGATACGCTAATTCAAACTACGGAATGCTACGGAATACTAAGGTTTGAATCTAGATAAAGAATTAGGGGGGATTGAATCCACCTTGAATCCAACTTAATAAACTAGCATAGATTGTTGTAATCCAATTTTTACGTTCTTACGGTAAGAATTGGTCATTCTACCAAATAATGACTAGCATGTGAGGAAGTCCAACCCATTCTCATGACAAATCAATGACCTTCTAGAGTGGAATAGACTTTTATAACGATTCTACACAACACAATCAAGTTTTCATCAAGGCTTCATCAAACCCCCTCTAATGGAGGTTTAGCCTTGATTCATCAAACTATCATTTCCATATCAAGATTATAACTTTACTATATCAATCTACTCAAGAATTCAATTCGAAATTAAACAACTAAGAAATGAATAACAAACAAAAATTGAAATTAGATCTAACCAATTTTAAATAGCAAAATCGAAATTATCAAGAACTAACTATTTTATTTATCTAATGAATGATAAACAATGATTCAAATAACTAATTTAAAACAAGGTATGAAAAAACTAATTAATTAACTAATAAAAATTCTCAAAACTAGATCTAGCTTATTCTCTAATGGCTACTTTCTATCCTAAGCTAATTGATAAGAGCCCAAAACTGAAGTTTTAACCCTGTAACAGACATACCTTTAGACCAATTATGTGAGTAATAATTAAGAGTTAACACTGATTACGTGTTTTTATGCATTTCAGGTTTCAAAGTCCATTATGTGCAGAAATGTGCCACTTTAGCGAGATAAAGAAGCAGAGGTCGGTTACTAAGGAGTTCCGTGATTAAAGGCCAAGTTTCTAGAAGACAAAGCCTTTCCAAAAGCCCGGTGAAGAGCTGAAAAGTCGACCGGTCGAAGCAGGCACAAAGTCAAAGACAACTTCCGGTATATCTTTGAACTTCCTCGAATGGGCTATATCTTTGGACTCTCGGAAAGATCTTTCCAATGGGGCCTACCCTATGTCAAAAAGTCTGACCTGCAGCTCCTTTTGAAAGAGCTTTCCAATGGTCTAAGCCCATTTTTTAGATCCAATCAGAGGTTATTGTAGAAGTGGATGAAAAGTCTGTTGAAAATAACTGTAGCTGAAGAAGCCATTAAAATAGCTTCTAGATCTAGTTTTTCATGTAGATTAATTAAGTTTAGTTCCATTTCAATTATTGTATTAGATTAAACCCTTGAATCTTGTTCTTCATTTAGATTAGATCAATAAAGTAGTATTTTTATCAATTTCGATTTTGTCATTTCCATTTCTAGATCTAATTTCAATTCCTGTCCTTATTTCATTTGAGTCATTAAATTAGATTTCATTATTGTTTAATTAAGTAAATTTCAATTCTTTATATCATGTTTAGTTTAAATATAATCGGTAATGGTTGCGTAATGATTCTCGGCTAAACCTCCATTAGAGGGGGTTGAGAAGCCTTGATGAAAGCTTGATTCCGAATATCGTAGATTCGTCGTAATTTCCTTTCCACTCTAGAAATGATTAGTTCACCATGAGAATGGGTTTAATCGTTCACATGCTAGTTATGAATTGGTAGGAATGCCATGTGTAATTAGGGGATTAGGAAGAACCAATTGTTCTCTGGCGCGATTCAATTCGGATTACTGACGATTAAATGGTTAATAGGATTAAGTCGAGTTAAGGTGGAATCAATCCCCTCTAACTCCTTATCATCAAATCAACGTAGCATTCCTTAGTTATTCCCATCGCCGACTAGTTGCATTTAGGTGGGGTAGTTGCATCGTGAGTCTAGTTGCCTTTTTAAATGTAAATCTCTCATTAGACTTTAAGTTTAGAGTACTTACACTTGAGAACATAGCATGTGGAAGGACTAAGAGTGGAAACGAATCACTCTACTCCACTATATCTCATAGACTTGAGAGTAGAATCTTTGATAATATAGGCACTTAAGATAGTTTTAGTTTACTTACGTTTTGATTTCATCGCTCATTTTAGTGAGTAGACTATTCATTTTATGGATTATCAAATGGCCAACGCTGCCATCTTAGTTTCACTTTCGTATTGTTTTTAAGTAGTGTTAGTATGCTCTTAAAGTCCCATTTCACCCACCCACCCTTGTTTGATTCATACTGTGGTTGTCCATTTCAGAGTTGAAAAATTCGGGTAAAATTACAATCGAAGAAGGCCAGCTTTCTTCTTGAGCGACCAGCCCCATGTGGGCGCGCAACCCGCCCTTCAACTCGGAATTCTAAAATACACCGAATAGACCAGCCACCAACAAAAATTTTCGGATTTTGACCGGTTTTGATTCGAACTTTGATCTTTCATATTTTTTCGTGTTCTAACCTGCTATATACACCGAACAAAGCGTAAACAAGACGCTATTCATAAGCGAAGCAAGGACCTTGTCGGGTATTCCTTTCTTCCACACATCGCATCTCCCCGTTAGAGGTTTATACTAGTATATTAGAATTGTTTGGAGTGTTGATGTGTTTAGCTAAGTTTGGTTTTAGCCTTGTATGAGATTAAGGTCCGGCGAACAAAACCACGAACGTAATTACACAACAACGCCAACAAACAAGTCTATCTAGTATACCACCCACTACACCTCTAGCTACTATTTCACACACATCACGACACAATGCCCGACGAAGAAGAGGCCTCTCTCTCGACTTCTACAAAGCCTTGAGCGATAGCCCCAAATCTTGCATCGTTCTAGTAGACCCGGTGGGATTTCCGAATCCCCCCAAATATTTTAATTTGTTACCCGTTTTTCATGGATTAGACCATGAAAAACCTTATCGGCTTATCGTGGGATTGAACAAGTCCTAACAACATTCCACCATCCTACGGTTGGTGCGGAACAAATTAAATTAAGGGTATTCCCTTTCACCTTAGCCGATAAAGGCGTCTTGGTTAACTACCCAAACGCCTAATTACGTGGACTCGTGGGCTAAACTTGTTCGAGTTGTTTATGGAACATTTTTACCCACCCCTAAAACGGATGAGATGCTTTCCAAGATTCATTTCTTTCTACAAAATCCTCATGAAACATTTTCGAGAGGCTTGGAATCGTTTCACCGATCTCCTTATAGAGTGTCCACATCATAACTTAGCGAAAGACACGTTAGTTCGTGCCTTTTCAAAGGACTTCTACACCACCATAAAGAAGTCCTTGACATAATGAATGGGGGTAGTTTCTTAAGCAAAGGAGCTTGGAGGCTTATAAATTTTTAGAGGACCAAACTAAGCGAAATAACAACCGGGGGTAGTGACGATTACTCCCGCCTCAGCTAGTTCTTCTTCAACGATTAAAATTTACCAAGATGTTTGAGGTTAAATCAGATCCCCGAGCTTAAAACTCAAATTGAATCCCTCAAAAAGGTAAAGGCCATTTCTCAGACAACAAAAGCCAATCCCCGTCATGAATGTAAATTCAAATCCATGTAGTTTCTGTTGGAGCCCCGAGCATCCCGACTCCCACTTTCCTATAGCCTATGAAACAGGCTTGTTCCATTAATAGTGAACCTAAGCCCTTTGAGAAAAAATCCCAACTTCGGTTGGAGAAATAACCAAAACGCGTCACACCTCGAGGGTACAATAACCAATATGTTAGGCCTACGCACGGCTTTAACCAAGCCCCACTATGACAAGGACGAGGTCGGGGAATTTTAATAATTATAACAACCAAGTGCAACCTCGACAAGGTCAAGCACAAGGTCAAAGTAGTTATAATAATTATAATGCTAGTAGAGGTATCGTTCCTAATAAAAATAATAACTACCAAAATCCACCCATAAATAATTCACGTGAAATAGTTCCATCACACCACCCATGACTACTACACCCACACAACCGATCGTCTTGACACCTTCATACAAGTGAGCCAAAACTTTTCCAAACCATGGCTCAATCTAACCAACAAATTTCTACAATCGGTTAATAATATAACCAAACAAATTGGCCCAAGATAAAGCCCAAACCAAAAGGTGTGTTGCCGTCACGAAATACCTAATCCTAAAACAACAAATACAGCCTTTGAGGTAACCGATAATACTAGTAGTGAATATGAAAATGTAGGTGAGCTAAAGGCCATCACCACTCTCCGTTTTGGAGAGTGGTTGATAACAAAGTAACTGATAAGAACCCAAAACTGTAGTTTTAACCCTTAATAATCATACTTGTTAGACCAATTATGTGAATAATAAGTAAGAGTTAATACTGATTACGTGTTTTTATGCATTTCAGGGCTTCAAAGTCCATTATGCTTGAAAATGTGCCACTTTAGCGAGATAAAGGAGCAAAAGTCAGTGAAACTTCGAATGCCATATCTTTGGACTCAGACCTCGGATTGAGGCCTACCTTATGTCAAAACGACCGCTCTCGAAAGAGCTTTGCAATGGTCCAAGCCTTGACCCAATCAGAGGAGCAGAAGTGGACGAAAAGTCTGTGGAAGCTAACTGCAGCTGAAGAGGCCTTTTGAATTTGAAAGAATTGGGTTTTGGGCGATTCTCCCGCCCAACCCATGGCTCCAAGCCCATGCACGAATTTTGGATCTGGATGTATAAAAACAAAAGCTTAGCTCTTTGTTAATGGTAGCTAGTTAGACCTAAATTAAGATATAGAATTATAGATCTAGTTTTATTAATTAAATTAAGTTTTAGTCCCATTTAAATTCTTGTTTTAGATTAAATCCTTGAATCATTGTTCTTGATAGATTAGATAAATAAAGTAGTATTTTTTATCAAGTTCGAATTTGTCATTTCCATTTTAGATCTAAATTCAATTCTTGTCATTGTTTTATTCCAGCCATTAAATTAGATTCATTATTGCTAAATTAAGTAATTCTCAAATTCTCACATTATGCTTAGTTTAGATTCAATGGTAAATGTTAGATTGATGACTCAAGGCTAAACCTCCATTAGAGGGGTTGATGAAGCCTTGATGAAACCTTAGTTGTTTAGTATAGAAACGTTGTAGCATCTATTCCACTCTAGAAGGTCGTGTTTCGCCATGAGAATGGGTGGACGACCTCACATGCTAGTTAGTATCCCAGTAGTAATGCCATGAACACTAGGGATTAGAACTCCATTTCGTAGAAGAACGTGAGAATTGAGATACAACATTCTACGCTAGGTTGTTAAGTTGGATTCGAGGTGGATTCAATTCCCCTCTAATCTCTTTATCTAGAGTCAACAATAGTATTTCCATAGCAATTGTAGTTAATTTCTAGTAATCATCTTAATTAAGTATGCGAAGTAGTATAATATTTAAGTAAAAGCTCTCATTGACTTAAGAGCGACTAGTTAGACTAAGAAAACAATCCATGCTAGGGAACTAGGAGTGGAACGAACTTCGTACTCCATTTAGTGCAATTCGCATTGAGAGTAGAAGCTTTGATAATAGACTCGTAAAGGATAAGTTTAGTTTACTTACGTTTTGGATTCGTAGTTCATTTCGTAGGTAGACTACTCAATTTACATTTATCGGAACTATGCCTATAGTTACCCACCAATAGCCCCTACACCTGCTATATTACTAGATACCGAAATAGAAACCTAAGAGCCTACCACCGTAGAAGTACCGGTTCTGACAAAACCTAAGAAACGAGGAAGCCACGGTTAAACACCCGTAATACCATTGCTAAATATAGACAGAAACCACCGTTTTCACAAAAATTGGCCATGTTAACTAGGGATACAAATTACGAGGAGATTAGGGATGTTTTTAAGAATCTAACTATAAACCTTCCCTTCCTCGAAGCTATAAAAAAGCTACCACACCATGCTAAGTTTCTTAAGGAATTGTGTACTACTAGGCGTAAGACCAATATACCAAAAGACGCCTTTTTAACAGAACAATTCCCAACTCTATCTGAACATAATGGAATTGTTAAGTACAAGGACCCCGGGCGTCCCACCGTTATAATGCACCTTAGGAGATTCCTATACGACGACCGCGTTATTAGACTTGGGGGCTAGTGTAAACTTACTCCCGTTTTATTTGTATAGACAAATAGGTCTAGACGAGATGCAACCCACTAGAATGACGTTGCAATTAGCTGATCGGTCTATTAAGTATCCTAAGGGTGTCGTCGAAAATGTTCTGGTAAAAATTCAGGATTTTTACTATCCGGCTGATTTTGTCATCCTCGATACGAAGTCGTTAATGACTCGTCCCATCATCTTAGGGCTGCGATCTTTTTCAACCGCCAATGCGCTCATTAATTGCCGCGATGGTTCAATGTCCATGTCTTTTGGCCATCTTGCTGTTGAAGTCAATGTTTTTAAAACAAAGACACAGTTACCCGATTCGTCTATGGATGGAGAGGTTAGCATGATCGAGAGCGTTGCTCGAGATTATTTCAACAACACATTTCCTGATAATCATATGACGAAATTTCTTTCCTTTGGAAGTTCAGACTCCAACATTTCCATCCCTACACTAGTCGATACACATATTACGGATGAGGATGAGATAGATGACTTTCTCAAAGATGTAGAGGACTATCATAGTAACGAGGATATGACCAATCTAGATGAGCAATTCGATGAGTTTCTTCGAGAAGGTGATGAATCACCCTATCAAGAACTACTTTGCACAACATCCACCTCGATTCCCTCCTTCCACCCTTTCAAAGGAATCTCGAGTTTGCACTTTCGATCTTTTGTTTCTCCCGTGCTCCATAATTTTTTAATCCACCTAGTAAACAAATACTACAGAAGGACAAACCACTTGACACCTTCATTTTCAGAATTGAGACAGTCCCTACACACACAATGAATGAGTTTTGTGCTAAAACCACATCCTCATTGTTTACAGGCTGTCTTTCTACAACTTATCCATATCCACCATATTCTTCACAACCATTCACTTTTTCACACTTATTTACTAGAACACCCACTCATTCAAAAATGAAAAATAAGGTGCATGATAGGTTACATAATAGGGTTATCCGACTTCGCTTTCATTTCACTAGGTTGAGTCATAGGAAATCTTGGTCCTTGATTGTGTTTGGATATGTTTTCTGTGATATTTATTTATGGAATGATCCACAATTATTTTGGTTGTTGATATATGATAAACTGCATGTTCATACATACGCCTAGATAAAGTCTCGAAAGTATCCGACTATATAACGACTCAACTTTTGTGGTTGGTGCATTTCCTTTCATTTCCATATATTGGTGAGTGCACCATTAAGGTAACCGGGCCCTCCCTACGGAGTGTGTGGCTGTAAAAACCTAATCCTAAGTCCACGCTTTTAAACATAATTCACGTTTTCCACTCTTGCATGTTTTCTCAGATTTTTTGAGTCATGTTTCTCTATGGGGTGAATTATGTCTTTATTGTTTATTGTTTTTTACTTTTAAAATAAATATATATATATATATATATATTAAAGAATAAGCATAGTAACCTAGGAAGTCTCGGGAATCTGACTTTAAAAGACCCACTGCTAAAAACAAATTTTCTAAGCTTCGTTGTAAAAATTTGGTTGGGGATGGAGTGTTCGTGTTTCCGTACTAAATATTTATGTCCCATTAGAGTTGCTTAGGCCGTTTTATTGTATTACGATTTGGGTTGACATAATCCATGAATTTAGAGTTCAATTGTTCGCATAACGTAAGTCATGCACGCACTTCGAGGCATTTTCTACTATCTTATATGTCATCCACGGTCGGAATAGAGTGTTTTATGGATCATTGGATTGGAAATTCTCTCCTGATCATTTCCATATCTCATTCGCAAAAATCGGACCGGTAACGAAGCGGCAATTTTGATTTGAAGTTTCGCAAAAAATCAAAAAAAAAATCACAAATTTCGATTTTGGGCTTGGGCCTAACCCGCGCCCACCGACAGCGCGACCGCGCCCTTACCTTTAGCAGCACTCGCGATCTTCTTCTCCATCCGCCATTAACGCCCAAGCTCCAAAAACCTAAAAAACAAAATCAAAATAAAAAGAAAACTAAAATTAACCCACACCCCAAATCAAATCCCAACCTAAATCGATTCCAAACACCACCGACCACCACCACTACCGAATTACATCACCAAAAATCCACCAAAATACCAAATTTTGGTGCTGCCGCGCCACCACTCCACCACCACCACGGTTTGCTTCAA
The DNA here is from genome assembly GCF_015680905.1 of Coptis chinensis. Lineage (NCBI taxonomy): Eukaryota > Viridiplantae > Streptophyta > Magnoliopsida > Ranunculales > Ranunculaceae > Coptis > Coptis chinensis. Next base: position 88,702,848 of record NC_141456.1, read on the forward strand.
CCAGTCTATTAAAATCCAACCACCACATCACATTTAAACCCCCACTACATTCCAAACTTCCAATGGCTCAACAACGCCAAATTTTGCCGGAGCAAGCTTTTACCGCCGACCACTTACTGCTTTTACGGTGATTTAGATGATCGTCGAGATCGAATAGCTTGTGGTACTCGACTGAAGCCTATTACCACGGGACTTAGTCCGACGGTTCTATGATACTGAGGGAGTTGGAAGGGACTAGGATTTTGTTGTTGTGGGCGAAGAGGCGGAAGGAAGTTACGACCGGTTGTTGGTGAGATTCTAGGCATTCCGCCTAGAATCCATCTAGATGTCACCTCTCGGGGAGTCCCAAAGATAATGGGGTAGAGCCATTAATGCACGAGACAGTTATTGGGGGACTACAATGCAAGATCGCATTGTGTTCGACAAAGCTTCCTTAGGACCAACCACCGGTGGCTACTGACCCGGTGGATTGGTCCGAACGCCCGTGGAAGGGGAAGGGGAAGGTCACCGATATCGGCCTGAATCGCCTCCATATCTTATGGATACTCCAGAGCGGAAGTATGACTTCGCATCTTAGAGTTTTACCGAGTATGATTAGGGGAGTAGGAGGTCTGTTGCCCTCTCCCCTCGCTTTGATAACAAAGATCATGCTCAAGTTGAGGAGCGGCAGCGATCGATCGGACATACATCACTCTCCACCGTAACCCTCGTGATCTATAAGGAGTGTGTCCAACGGGTTTGGAGATTGGCTGAGGATAGAGAAGAAGAAGAAGAGGATGGAGGAGCTGAGAATGCCGAGGGAGGCCGGGGACATCGATGCCTCCGAGGATGAGGAGGACTTGGAGAGGTCTTTGGACGATGCGTAACGCATGGCTGTGATCTATCGAGGCATGCGTTAAACTTAACACTATCTCTGTGAAGACCTCCGGACTCGACAGAACAACGATGCATCACAACTTCGAGCTCGCACCCGAGAGAGGACGAGAGGTGGGAATAGATGAGCCGAGCTAGAAGCTCGGCCATTTCGGACGAGATGTCGACACGATTCCCACCTCACGGGGACTCTCCCGAGGACACACCATCCGTGCACGAAGTCCGTCCGCCAAAGGGATCTAATGGTGCTGGCTCTTCAGGAGCTCAGGAGCAGTCTCCGGAGCATGTTCCCTCCGCCACCAGTTCCGGAGTAGCTAGGGATAGTATAGTTTGATGTTTTATGTTTTATTTGTAATTTTATTATTGTTATTTATTTTAATGCAAGTTTATTTCCGTAATTTGAATTTTGTAGTGTAATGTACTCCGAATAAAAATTTTAATATAAGGGGTTATTTTCAGTATGTGTGGTTGTTTCATATTGATCCCACCTTCCCAACTTGTTTGGGGGTGGTTTTATCAATTCAAGCATTATTTTTATAACCCTCGTGTTAGAATTTATTGTGGAGTCATGGTGAAAATATGGCCGTTTAGGCATATCTATGATTGTGTATCATTGTAGGATGAAATCTAGATTAAATAGGTACATTCTATCATAAAATCAACCTAAAAGATACTGGGTTTGAATTAGAATCAAGGATATGAGTTGTTTCCGTTTTCGGTTTGGAAATTTTAGGATTTCCGAAACCGCCGTAATTAGTTTTGGCAACTTCCCAATCCATTTTAGCAACTTTAAACCTATATAAACTTGATACAATATATCCTCACAACTCACACTACACCTAAACTCCATCACTCACCTTTCACTCCCCGCGATTCCCTCGTTCCGCTCATTTTCCGAAGTTTACGAACTCTCGAAAACTTCGCCTCGTATATTTTTCTGAGTTTTTGTCGAGGGCCGCATTCAAAGTGAGAAGCGACCACGCTACCAAACACTGGAAATTTCAATTTCTTCAGAGGCCACCGACTTCGTGGACCAGAAAATTTCCAGTTTTTCACGCGTAGTATCTGGATCATTCGCAGCTATTCCAAAGCGTAATTTTGAGATGACATCTCCAACATTGATACCGGAACAGTCTTTCGAAGATTTGTTCCAAAGCACTACTTATGGTGCTTGGTTTTGTGGCGTTCACATTCTGGTTGGCTGGGAGCCGCTTATGGTAAGAGCGGATGCACTTTATTCTCCGACTCTAGCATCTTATTTTTATGATAACTGCATTTTATTTGAAAGACCAGATGGAGAACAAGTGTTCTCCATCAACATTGATAATGAACCAATGGAAATTACCAGGTTCTTGCTAGCATTTGTTCTTGGATTGGCTATGCCCGCTGAAATACAAGACCCATGGTGCTATTGGATTGATAATATGTATGTCTACACTTACGAGTTTTTGCATGAGTCTTATGGCACGGACATTTTCCGTATTGAGGACCAAGGGGAATATAACGTCACCTTTGGTAGCCTGTCCATGAACATAGGAACTGTTATGTTTTGGATCATGCTAAACATTTTAGGGGAATGGCGTTTTTCTTCTGTGAATGATGCCACTTGCAACGTCTTCCTTGCTTTAGCCACGGGGACGATGTGTCATGACCTTCCCGAACCTTGATGTCTAGTTTAGCTCGATCCCATAGCATGAGGCATAAGTACCTTCTTATGCCCGCTCTAGTTTCTCGTATTATGCTATGTTTCTTTCCTGTTTTTGTACACGCTTCACGGATTGGATTACGGTCGACACCGTCATGCACCCACCAATAGTATTATTCGATCTTTCCGCGCAATGACTTGGCAAGGGGGTGGAGGATACAACCTCATCCGGTTGCACCCTACACCCCGTCAGACCAAGTGGCTCTTAATAGGTTAGCAATAATAGATGATAAATGGCGGAAAGCCTAGCAAATTATCATGGCATGGCAGGACGCGAAGGAACCTCACTTCTTTATGGAAGAAGAGAATGAGGAAGATGACGAGTAAATCTTGAGGGGATAAGGTAAGTTTCATTCTAGTTAGTGTCTGCTTATGTCCCAAGCAATTTCATTCTTGTTAACCCCATAATGGGTAGAACTCATATAGAGTTGTGTCAGTTTTTATTTCCTATATTAGTACGTTCTAACCTTGTTTTACAGATGTTCCTGAATTTCACGCGCTTCAATGGTATTTTCCCAACCCTCTTTATTTAAATGCTTTGAGGACAACGCATGCTTCTTGTTTGGGGGGGGGGGGGGCATAGAAACACGTGTAATTAAGGCATTTGTTAGGATATAGATAGAGTTAATATGCATTTGTTTTCTAGTTAAAATTTTAAAAATTCAAAAATATAAATAAATAAGTTCATGCTATACACTTAGGAATAGTGGTATTGTTTTCCTTCTCTATGCTCTTAACAATCTAGAAATCTCACGTAGCTTTTGCATTAGAATAATTGTTAGAAACTTAGGTTAATATGTAGGTAATAATCTTTGCATCTATCTATAAATATATTACATGAGTATCTATGATTGTTAGCAGTAAGTTTCTGAAATCTAGGCTAGAGTACTTATTCTACAAATCCTGTGAGAATATAGCCTAAAGCCTTATATGAGCGAAACATTTGAGAAATGACACAAGGGAGAAGTAAAATCCGGATAGAGAAATCACACGTCCACTTGCTTGATCACTATGCCATATCCTAAGCGAGAATTTAGGCCCTCTTTGGATCGATATAGCCAAAAATTCAAACCTATGAATGATTTCCCACTAGTCGCCCCTCTGAGCCTTTCTTTATCCTTTCATAAACCACAATCCCTTTACCTTGTTACAAAAACAAAAACAAAATAAAAAAAAATCAACCTACCCAATTTAGAATAAGTCTGAGAATAGAATGAGGAAGAAAGAAGAAGAGAAAAACTTGTGTAAACAAAAGTTAGTTAATTGTTTCAGAAAATAAAGAAAAGAAGTTGCCATCCAAGGAAAAGAAAAAAAATATAAATAAATAAAAACTCCAAAAATAGAATAAAAGGGAGTCAAAAGCCAAAGAAAAGAAAAAGAAAAATATGGCTAAGGATGGAAACAAAGTATAGAAGTAAAAGAAAATAACAAGGTTTTCTCTAAGTTACATAATATGAAAACTCTATTATCTCGGACTTGTCTTTTTGAATATCCATTTCCTTCCTTCTTAAACCATCTCCTAATCCCCATGAACACCTAATAAAGACCTCTAGCTCAATTAGGAATAGGCTAGTGTGATAGTAAGTGGCGATGTGTTTGATCGACTCCGGCTTCCTTGTTGTCATTGAGATTGTAAGGTAAAGTGTGCCCTACTGCAAGACTAGAGTAGCGAAAACTTGAGTGGAAAAATCAGAGTGTTGTATCTTGACTATTATTGTGAGAACCTACTTAAGGACGCTTATTCGAAGTTTTGAAACGGACCTGCTAGACATTTCATAGTATTACTCATTGTATATATGTTTATTTTAGATGATTGATTATTATGCATATATTAGTTTAGGTTTTGACTTGGTTATTCTTGTTCATAGCTAGTGAGATGTATAGATAGTTTGGAGCATGAATAAGGAAACAATAGTTTTATTTCTTAGTCATTGTAGTATAGATGAAGTTTGTGAGTACCTTTGTCACACCCCAAATTTCGGAAAAATTAAAACCGATATTCAATCATCCGAAACCCGGGTGAAACAAAACCCACTAACATATTATCAACCACAATATTTAAAATCTAAGATCAAATTAAAACCGAAAGAACAACGCTTCATTTACAAATAAAATTTTTACTAACCAACTCTATTACCTTTGTTTCAATTCAAAACTATACACTTTCAAAAAAACTTAAACGAGTAAGACTCCAAGAGCAAATCCAAGTCACGGTCTTCATCCACTCGCACTCCACCATCTATGTTCCCAAGAACACACCCACGTTGCAAAACAAAGCAAACATGGGTCAGCAAATTGAATTTGCTGGTATGAGTAGACTAACAACAAAATATATATAATAATCTTTCAAATGAATAATATAACATTACAAACAATTTCAACTTGGAAGACAATATAGTTCCGTTTTCCAAAAACGGCGTGTAGTTTCTTCCCAAGTAAGATTTCACCCCCAACATACAAATTCCAAGAATCTCATATAATAGTACTCGTCATTCCCACTTTCCAAAATAACTCACAATACAATACCACTTACATTTCATTTATTAACTGCACATATGATAACCTAATTAAATATGAGTTTGGTATACCTTACCTTTAAGCCAACACGTCGTCTTAGGGTAGGATATTTACGTCCCTGCAGAAAAGATTAATAGATCCTACCCTCCTGCAAAACAGAGTTAGACATCACAATAAATTGATTTATCTCAGCCAGTCAAAATTCTATTCATGACCCAACCTCATTTAAGACATTGAAGTCTAATTGATATAACCTGGTTCGTCCTGATCTTTTGAGGAATACCACTTATCATAATACCTATATCAATGATAGTCATTCATATGACATCATTACGTCATAAAGTTTCTGCGTGCATAACCATTGATCTCAGACTATCACAAGTCATTAATATTTTCGTAATAACATATCAAGTTATAGTCATTTCACAGTCACATAGAAATTACAATCATTTACTAATATTATTCACCGTCACACTTCATATCCATAACATCACACAATTCATATACTTTTACTTTAGTATCACTTGTCTACTTATGAGAACGAGGAAAAGTCACAACCAAGGGGTACATTCATCCCTTGTGAGTATCAACTCATACAAACCACGTAAACATTTCTCATAAGAAATCATAGACATCATATGCAATAACTCCATCACACGTAAAATCAATATTTTTACTTTGCTTATTAATTATCTTGTTGACTCCTTTATTCAAAGACACAGCCCAACCTTTTAGTTCCTACTCCACGATTTGCACTACACACATTTGCCAAATCACACATATCCGTATACCTCACTCACACCGAAAGTACCACTACAAGACATACACGTCCCCAAGCGGGATATCATCCTCCGTGAAACATACTTTCATCTTGTAAACTCGTAACTTGTGAGTCACAGCCCATCTCTCGGGCTTTCCATACACATAATCACAAAGCCTCCTTTGGGCATAACAAAATATCGTCATTCATGGCATATTCAATGAATACCTTGGGTCATTCCCGCCACATTCAAGGAATACCCATCATAACACTAATCGGGCCATTCATGGCACATTCAATAAATGCCCCGAGTCATTCCCCGCCACATTCAAGGAATACCCAAACCTACATTCCCGTACATTCAAGGAATACGACCAACCCGCAAGGCGAATACCTTAGTTCCTCTCTAGGGCAGTCCAAACTATTGGGTCATTCATGGCACATTCAATGAATACCCGGGTCATTCATGGCACATTCAATGAATACCCATCTATCACATGACATCACAAGTCATAATATCTCATTACCAAATCCTGAGGCATGGAGAGTTCTAAAGATGTGGGCTTACACTTTAAAACATTATTATCACTTATAATTATACTAGCATTACTCATGTCAAAATAGACCACACATGCAAAGAGTCACTTTCGCGCGTCAAGGCAAATCAAGCACTTAAATATCATTAAATGTAAACAGACTTATAATCAAACAAATACAATTTATATAACCATACTCATATATACAATATCGTAAACAAATAGTTCATTAGCCCAAATTCAAGTCCACACACACTAATGTCTAAAACATATCCACATATACTAAAGTCTATATTCATATACAACTTCTATCTCCCACATATATATTTATGTAGTCTCAAAACAACAGTAATTTCTAACATAATCACATAGTTATCACACAAACTAATATATATATTATAGATATAGTGTAGTGGCTGCACTTTTGCTCAAAGCCTGCCTACGATCCAAATCTTTCAAGATTGGAATCAAGCATTAAATAGTTCTTATCACCACATAATCAATGCTAAGGTTTTTCCTACATTCATCCAAATGACATGTAACTTAATTATTTAGAAACTAAGGTATTTAGATATACTTTTTCATGTAGAACTCAAGTCCCAACCTTAGCCCATCTAAAAGAAAATTTAGGTTGAAAAACGGTCAAAATCCTAATTTCAAAGAAATGGGATTTCGGACGGGATATCTTCGAATGGAACAACTCTTTCCATGTATCCATCCAAACGATCGAAGCTTTTTGTGTTGCAAAAAGTCGACCGCGAGAACTTACTTTCTCTTGTTTAACATCAAATCTAAATTAGATAAGTTACCAACCAAGTTATACAATATCCGGCCGGTATTTTAATACTATATATATATCCATATAAGCAAACATATGAAAAATCGGAAAAGTCAACATTCATAACGGTCAATGAAAATCAACGGTCCAACGGTCAACGGTCAAAAGTCAACACCTCATGGTCAAGGTCAAACTCAACATGTCATGGTCAAAGTCAAACTGTCCTAGTCAAAGTCAAACTGTCCAAGTCAAAGTCAAAGGTGAAAGTCAACCGTCCATGGTCAAAGGTCAAAGTCAACGGTCAAAGGTCAAAGTCAAACTGTCCTAGTCAAAGTCAAACTGTCCAAGTCAAAGTCAAAGGTGAAAGTCAACATTCACAGTCAATAAATGCCCACCTAACCTATGACATCAACAGTCATAAAACTCAATTCCAAAACTTTAGACGTGGAGAGTTCTAAAAGAGTGCGGTAACTTTATTTTACGATTATTGAACTTTATTTTATATATTATTTCGGAGAAGAATGAGTATCTTGATTCCTCGTAATTTTTATTTACGCGTTATTAATTTCAGGGATGTCTTAGTGTCATAACGTTGCATATCATAAAATACTGGCAAAAATCACATAGTAGTTAATACACATACACACGATATATAGAGGTCTTAGCCAAAAATCAAACCGTTAATAGTCCTAGACTTATCCTATTAGACCTAATCATAATTTTAGGAAAAAGTCAAAGTTTGGGTCAATCATCGGTCAAAGTCAACTCGGTCAAAGTCAACCGGTTAACATTGGTCAACCCGCCTAAACTCCAAAACCCAAAAGCCCAAATCCTAAGGCCCATATTCTAATCTTAAAGTCAAAATTGAAATCCAAAACCACTCAAGCCCACTTTACGAGTCGAGTCGCCCTAAGCCCAATCTAAACTTCTTTGTTCATAAATTATAACTTGACCCATTTGGATTTATAAAACCAAAACACCAATAAAAGAAAACCGCCCATGTAAGCAAAATTAGAACTGCCCCAACAAAATAGAACCGACCCAACTAAAACCAAAACCGGCCCAAACCAAATAGAATTCGCCCATTGAGGCCCAACCGAAATAGAGTTGCATTGGTGAGATGGGGAGCACTCGATCCAAATCGCAGCTATCCCCCTCCACCACACCCGCCTCGGTTTCCACCACCACCATCCTCCAAACCTAACCAAAATTACTCCCCATCAAAACCAACAACATTTAATAAACGCGAAAATCCACAAATCATTCACTATATTCTTCTTCATCAAACTAGATCTCAAATTTCGGGTCGCCATTATTGGCTTCTCCGAGCTCCACTCGACAACCCTCATCACTCCACCGATATCACCACAATCAATCCTAAATAAACCAACACGATCCATCCAAAAACAGTTCAATTATTATCGAGGAATGGGCGTGCCGCCATTAATGGTCATTGGGAGCTTTCCACGACTCCACGAAATTCCCCCGAATCTACACTCAATCCCTCGCGACAATCAATTCGCAGATACAACCCAAAACAACCACCATCCACATTTGATCGAACCCTTCCTCCACATTAGATGGCGCCATTGTTGTTACCTTTTCTGGGCTTGAAATGATTCATCCCATCACCGACCACCAACCTCCATTAGATAACCCCGACATCAATCCACAAATTTCCAACAGTTCAACGGAGAGAAACAAAGAAAAGTGACGAGTCCTGTCTTGCTTGGACTCGCCGCTTTATTGATGAAAGTTCAAGCTTGAATGCTTTTAAGTTCGAGTTTCAAAACCACGACCAAACCGAAGTTTAAACGAAACCCAAGCCGACCTCTTTTCTAATAGCTTCAACAGTTTAATCACAAATCCGAAATTTAAATAAGGTTTAATAAAACAAATGGCACGAAGTCCAACACAACAGTATAATGAACAGTATCAATACACAGAAAACCATACGTTCGGTGAAATAGCAAAATAGCTACTCACTTTGTAATGAGCATTTCGACGAATCCTCCTAGCCCGATTCGTCATTGGCTCAATCTCCAAAGAAACCAGTTTCTCTCTGCCTCCATTTTTAATATATTATATTATCTTCTGAACCCTATTTTCTAGAAAAAGTGTTTATATACTTGGGTCCGAAACCCAAGCCCAACACAGACTTGGGCCCAAAACCAGGCCCACGTATCCCGAGTCCAATCCGACGTATTTTTAAAATAAACAATTAAATTAATTAATTAAATAGAAAAATACGTATAAAAAAACTGGTGTTTATAACCTTCACTGGAAAACTCTCACGAGGCTATAACTCGTCCACTAGGGAATTCCTAGTGGTTTAAGGCCTTGTTGCATAGGGTCAATGCAATAGCACTCAGCGAAACGAGAGTAGTTAGGACTCCATTTTTGGTCACTTATTCTAATTTCTCATCTTTGCTTGAGGACAAGCAAAATGCTGTTTGGGGTGGTTTGATAAGAGCCCAAAACTGTAGTTTTAACCCCGTAAATGCACATACCTTTAAACCAATTATGTGAGTAATAATTAAGAGTTAACACCGACATTTGTTTTTATGTATTTCGTGCTTCAAAGTCCATTATGTGCGAAATGTGCCACTTTAGCGAGATAAAGAAGCAGAGGTCGGTTACTAAGGAGTTCCGTGATTAAAGGCCAAGTTTCTAGAAGACAATGCCTTTCCAAAAGCTGAAAAGTCGACGCGGGCAGAAACAGCACACAAAGTCAGCAGAACTTCCGAAGGCCATATCTTTGGACTCAGACCTCAGAATGGGGCCTACCTTATGTCAAAACGACCGGCTCGGAAAGAGCTTTCCAATGGTCTAAGCCTTGATCCAATCAGAGGAGCAGAAGTGGACGAAAAGTCTGTTGAAGCCAACTGCAGCTGAAGAGGCCTTTTTGGACTGAAAGAATTGGGTTTTGGGCCTGATTCTCTGGCCCAAAACATGGCTCCAAGCCCATGCACGATTTTTGGATCTGAATGTATAAAAACAAAAGCTTAGCTCTTTGTTATTGGTAGATCTTTTAGTAAAGAATAGTAGATTTTTAGGTTAGAAAATAAAGGTAGCTTAGAATAGAAAGTAGCCATTAAAATAGCTTCTAGATCTAGTTTTTCATGTAGATTAATTAAGTTTAGTTCCATTTCAATTATTGTATTAGATTAAACCCTTGAATCTTGTTCTTCATTTTGATTAGATCAATAAAGTAGTATTTTTATCAATTTCGATTTTGTCATTTCCATTTCTAGATCTAATTTCAATTCCTGTCCTTATTTCATTTGAGTCATTAAATTAGATTTCATTATTGTTTAATTAAGTAAATTTCAATTCTTTATATCATGTTTAGTTTAAATGTAATCGGTAATGATTGCATAATGATTCTCGGCTAAACCTCCATTAGAGGGGGTTGAGAAGCCTTGATGAAAGCTTGATTCCGAATATCCTAGATTCGTTAAGTAATTTCCTTTCCACTCTAGAAACGATTAGTTCACCATGAGAATGGGTTTAATCGCTTCACATGCTAGTTATGAATTGGTAGGAATGCCATGTGTAATTAGGGATTAGGAAGAACCAATTGTTCTCGCGGGCGAGCCAGTTCAATTCGATTACTTTACGATTAAATCGTTAATAGGATTAAGTAGAGTTAAGGTGGAATCAATCCCCTCTAACTCCTTATCATCGAATCAACGTGTAGCATTCCCTTAGTTATTCCCATCGTCGACTAGTTGCATTTCGTGGGTAGTTGCATCGTAGTCTAGTTGCCTTTTTCGTAAATCTCTCATTAGACTTTAAGTTTAGAGTACTTACACTTGAGAACATAGCATGTGGAAGGACTAAAAGTGGAACGAATCACTCTACTCCACTATATCTCATAGACTTGAGAGTAGAATCTTTGATAATATAGGCACTTAAGATAGTTTTAGTTTACTTACGTTTTGATTTCATCGGTCATTTAGTGAGTAGACTATTCATTTTATGCATTATCACTAATTGATACTTAAGAGCTAAGTCTTGTCTGTGGAAATGGAGGAGACCAGATCCACATTTTCCTGCATGGGCTAAGGGTCCATGTTTTCGGGCCCAAAGCCCAATTTCTTCAATCTACAGGGCCCTTTTCAGCTGGCTTTGACTTCAACAGGATTTTCGTCTACTTTTTTTCCTCTGATTGGGTCAAGGTTTATACCATTGGAAAGCTCTTTTTGAGCCGGTCGTTTTGACATAAGGCACGCCCAATTCCGAGGCATGAGTTCAAATATACGGTCTTCGGAAGTTCTACTGACTTTTGTGTGCTGTTTTTGCCAGCGTTGACTCTGACTTTTCAGCTTCTGACCGAGCTTTACAGAGTCTTTTATCCTTGAATCTTGGCCTTTAATCACAGAACTTCTTAGCAACCAACCCTTGCTCCTTTATATCGCCAAAGTGGGACATTTCTGCACATAATTGACTTCAATACTTGAAATACATAAAATCATGTAATTAGCATTAACTCTTATTTATTACTCGCATAATTGGTCTAAAAGTATTATTGTTAAGGGGTTAAAAATACAGCTTTGGGCTCTTATCAGTGAGTGAGAGAGGCCAAGAGAGAAAGAAGGGGCTGGTAGATTGTTGCCCACATAACGTCCATTCCAAGGATAGGAATGGAACAAAAGATCAAGAGGTTGCTGATTCGTAGAGCTTGGATTCTCAAAGATATCACAGCTGATCAAAAGGTATGATTCCTAATCAAAATCATGAACACCCTTATACAACTGTGCATGAGTTTTCTCAGTTTGTAAGCAATGATATGCAACCATAACGGTTCCTACAGAGATAAACCACCGTATCCCCAGAGACTAGCCATGTTGAAAAAGGATACTAATTTTGATGAGATTAGGGAAAATTTTAAAAATCTAACTATCAACCTTGACACGCTAAATGCCTAACCTTTATGTTTGAACTTTGTGTTTAAATGTAAAGATTAGGGTTTTGCAACAATTCCATGCTAGCATGTTAAGTATTAATTAAAGTGAATTTCAATCTCTTCCTATTCTTCTCCATATTTTATTCAAGTCATATTCAATTGCTTTAATTAAATTAGAATAAGTTAAATTCATATATTTAGTTTCGTAATATAAATTCGCATTTATAAATATTGATCTCACCCCTATTTTCTTGTGTTTGATTAGTTGAACTTGTTTAAGTCTAGAGAGTTAAGAGTGGAACGATTTCGTACTCTATATATTGCATGTATATATATATATATGTGAGAGTAGGAAATAAATAATTGATAACGTAAGAATAAGTTAGAGAGATCTAGTTAAGTTTTTTATGTTTATTAATGTGCTACCAACAATCTCACTAACGATGAATCTGGGGGAGGGGAGTAAGGAAGGTAGTTAGTTCACTGGAATTTGGTAAATGATTACTCTAAGTTATGAAGAATATTGAAAACTAAAGTTGTTTTGAAGATTGAAAAGACATAAACTTGAAAGAAAATAAAAGGAAATGATTGATTGAAGAAATAACACAAGAAATAAGATTGATTGATTGATTGAAAATGTAAAAACAAGAACAAGATTGAATTGAAAAACAAGAAAGTAAATGACTTAATTGAAAAACTAGACATGAAAATAAATCCTACATGACACTAGATTAAATATAGGTGCCTTTCTCTCTCCATAACATTTAGATTATATACCCCTACTTTTGCCTTTTACTTATTTGCCCTTCTCTATTATAATTGAGACACCTAACACTTCACTTTTGGCTTTTGCTTTTACTTTTGCTTTTTGATTTCTTCTTGACCAAGATAGGTTTTGGAAAATGCCATATTTTGAGATAAGGGCCTTCCATCTCTGGTCTCTTGAGTTGAGAGCTTTGACCTTTGACTTTGACTTTTTCATCACTTTTTTATAGAAGCTTTTGGTCTTCACATGAAGCGTGATTAAGGCTTTTTTTTGTGCTAAGACGCAACTTTTATGATAAGTGGTATGAAATTCTCTGTAACCTTAAAAGGGCAATAAAACCTATGAGTTGTCTTTTCATTTAGCGTAAAAATATCTATAATACAGTAATATAAGGGTAATAAATTCACATTTGGGAGCTGATCACTCAACAAAAGGAATAGTTGCTCTCACAGGTAGTTGTCGCATTGGGTGTTTCTCCTTTTATGTATGTACAATCTCCGCAGTATTGGAGGCAATCCCTGATGATGACAACACTTTTATCGCTACAGCAAAATTACGATCAACAACTTTCTCTAAGTGATAAGAGCCCAAAACTATAGTGTTAATCCCTTAATAATATTACATTTAGACCAATTATATGTATAATAAATAAGAGTTAGTACTGTTTACGTGCTTTTGTGTATTTCAGGTATTTGAGTCAAATATGGGAAGAAATATGTCACTTTTGCAAGTGAAAGGAGAAAAGGTTGGTTGCTAATAAGTTCTATGTTTAAAGCCCAAGTTTTAAGGAGAAAAAACCTTTTTAAGGCCCAGTCAAAGCTGAAAAGTCAAAGTCAATGCGGGCAGAAATAGAGCGTAAAAGTTAATAGAACTTTCGCAAGCTGTATCTTTGGACTCAAACCTCAGAATTGGGCCTACTATATGTCAAAACGACCGGCTCGAAAAGAGTTTTCTAATGGTTTAAGCATTTATCTAATCAAAGGAGTAAAAGTGGACGAAAAGGCTATTGTAGTAATTTACAATAGAGAAACCCTTTATGGACTTAAGTAATTAGGTTTTGTGCTTGATTTAATTGCCCAAAACATAGCTCCAAAGCTGTCACACCCCAAATTACGATAGAATTCGGAAAAACAATATTTGTTCCCGACTCTTCGATCTCCGAGGTGTGACGCACTCTCCACTTCCAAAAACCCATAAACAGTTTAAATATGCGGATAATTAAAAACTAATAAATTTTTTTAACTTAAACAAAATTCCTCTTCATTACAAAAATTCACAAATAAGATTAGGTTACAAATCTCTTTTCAATAACTCTTTAATTAAATTTACAAATGAAAATACAAAAACATTGTCTAAATTGAAAATCTATATCACCTCAAGGGAAAACAAAACATATCCTGAGATGCAACGCTAACGCAAACCACAAGCAGTAACCAATCTTCTCCAACACTAAACCTGTCAAGACTTATCAATTATGTTCATTTAATGAACACACCCGATAAGCAAACATGCAAATCGGGTCAGCATTATAAAAATACTGGTATGAGTAGCTCTAAAATATGACATATAATTATACATATATATACACAATCCATACGGCAGTTAGTTCCTCTACCGAGGCGCCTTAACTTTCAACGACTAATACAACATCCTTAAGTACAATAATTAAGGCAGGTAGTTCCTCCACTGAGGTGCCTGATCGAACTTCCCACTGACCACACAACAAACTATACGCATAATAAATAAGGCATGTAGTTCCTCCATCGAGGCGCCTTAGGTTCTAATTAAACAAATAACCAACCAAGCATATTATATACGTACCGCATTTCATGCTCAATCACAGAGTGGGTCGTCTCTGTCCAAGTAATTAGTTTGACCCACCCTTCAGCAAAGCCATATACAATCATATATTTAAAAATATATAGTTAACCAACATATTACCATAATTATATTAATTAAGACTTTCTTTGCGTGTCCCTAAAATCACGTCGTATCTATGTCTTACCTAGTTTCCCTGGCTACCACAATCGCTTCCCAATGCCGAACATGTACATCCACATGTCTCCCCTTACATAATGAACCACTCCGTGCGTAACTACCCTGAGCGGGATGCCGCACACCAGGTAACCCTCACACGAAAGCCATTATGTAAGTACTACCACTATTTGGCATAAAATATCGTGCGTCTCGTTCTATTTTGCGAACGGAACAATCAAGCCACTATTCAGCTACGCCAGAAGGGCCATTCAGCTTCACTGAAACGCCAGAAGGGCCATTCAGATTCACTCAAACGCCAATCACATGAGTTGTGGTAGCTAGGTTCTAGGATTTTCGTTACGTAATTTATTCAGGTGTCATACATTTATGACTCATAATAATTCCACTAAATCACGTGCTGGTCAAATATCTTATTGCACTAAGCCACAATAGTTAGAAATATCTCAAATTATATCTCATAACCACTTTCATTCTTTCACGTGCCAATATATTATTGCACTACGCCACACTCCGGTGGGAAATATCCACAAATATTCTACTAGCATCTCACATATAAAATAATGGAGTGTTTATACATTTATGTCTCCAAAACTATTGCATTCAATATATATATCCCAACATATTATATAATGTCACAATTGCTTCAAACGTAACGCATACATTTTTATAGCGTTTTTGGAATATTATATCTCCTAAAGTTTCTATCTCGTCACGTGTCAAAATATATACAATATCAACGTCAAATCTTACCTAGATAATGACAACCAAATTTATACAAGCTTCGACAATATTTTATTACTATATTTGTCCATATTCTTAAATATGTGAAAAACTGGAAAAAATCAACATTCCACAGTCAACGATCAAAGTCAACGGTCAAAGTCAAAGTCAACATGTCATGATCAAAGTCAAAGTCAAAACGTCACGGTCAAAGTCAAACTGTCGTTTCCATGTTCAACAGGTTCCAGGGTCATATCCATGGTTCATGGATAAGGGCAAAGGTGCATGGCTCATGGGCTCATGACTAAGGTAATGGTTCGGACCCAACTGGCCAAGCCCAAACCTTAGAACCCGAAAGTTTAAATGTTGAAAGACCCATTTGGATCTCTATTAAGTCCTATGGACTGGCCCCAAACAATATTAGAAATTGGCCCAAAACTAATTGGAAAAGGCCCAAACAAAACAAACTAAAATCGGGCCCAAAACCAACTAAGGCCCAAGACCAAATAATAGAACTTTGACCCAACCCAACTAACAAACCTAAAGGCTTTGGCCCAAGGCCCAAAGCCCAAATCGGCTACTGTTCATCTTCTCCAGGCTTCTCTTCCTCCAGCCACAAAACCTTCACACACCACCCCAAACAAACCAAGCGGTTTCACTCCTATACACAAACCCTACAACTTTAATAAAGCCAAAAACTCTAAATCATTCAATCCCGATTATTCATCAACCTAGATCTAAAATTCGCGCCGCCATTAATGGCTTCAACCACCTCCGACAGCCCTCACACAAATCCAATATTTAATCAGACATCACTACCTAACCTCAAACCAACAAAGCAAAACAACACAACCACAAGGGTTCAAAATAAAAAAACGGGCAGGTGACGCCATTGATGCCGGATTTACAGCTTTGATCGCACCACTGTCAACCTCCAACCACCCCCAATCGAAACATCACAACAAAAATTCAATCAAATCAAACAGGATTTCGTTCCCTTTTTATTTTCTTTGGGTGACGCCATTAGAGCCTGTTCAAAGCTTAAACAGAGCTTTAACAGTCTACCCAATCAACCCTCAACAGCCAAACATAACACCCTTACTCCCCCCCAACATCAATACTCCTTTAGATATTGACTAAAAACCACAACAATACCAGTTCCCGCAACTTGCTGGAACAGGCTCGCGACCCCATTAACGAAGCTCCACAGCTTGAACCGTTCCAACAATTTTTAAGGAAGGGCTTCAACAGCCCAAACTCTAACCGGTTTTAACCATAACAAGCAAAATGATCACAGACGATGACGAGCAGGAAAAATTAACAGAACATTGTACTCTAGTAAAACTGTTATCTCATAATCGACACTATAGATTATAGACGAGAAAAAGAAAAAAAAAACTAAACTACTCACCTATAATAAAACTCAACTCGACGAAACCCTCATCGTCCAAATCGTCACGCTCCAACGCTCGAGCAAACACGTTTCTATCTCTGCCTCCATTTTTATTATATTATTTCTCTAAGAACCCGATTCTCCAGAACAATACGAATATATACTCGGGTTTGAAACCCAAGCCCAACACAGACCCGGGCCCAGAAACCAGGACCACCTATCCCAAATTCAATCCAACCAATTTTAAATTAATTAATTAATTAATTAATAAATATGTATTTTAAATACGGGCATTACAAAAGCCCATGCACGAAATTGTAAACCTAACACTCTCCTATATAAAGAAGATGAAGAAAAAACTCAACTCTCTCTCTCTCCCACTTAGTTTAGTTTAATTGGGGTTTAATATTAGCTCCCTCCTACCTCTTTCCTTTAGTTCAATATAGTTTTTAGGGTTTATAATTGTAGCCTCCATAAAACCTCCATTAAAATACCTTCAAGTTATTATTATTATTCAATTCAATTGATTCTCTCTCTATTATGTCTTCTTCTCATTCTTTTATTCATGACAGTCCCATGAATCAAAACTAAACCTCCATTAGAAGGGGTTTGAATGAAACTTTGATGAGTAGTTGATTTGTTAGTATAGAATTATTTATTAGAATTTCAAGTTTAGGTTTCTCTTGACTAAGAAATAAGAAGAGTTTAATCTAAACTAGAGAATAGTGAGTTTTGCCATGAGAATGGAAAACAAACTTTCTCTCATGCTAATTAGTTATGACTAGAGATACCATAAATGATTAGGGACCATTAAATGCCTAACCTTTATGTTTGAACTTTGTGTTTAAACGTAAAGATTAGGGTTTTGCAACAACTCCATGCTAGCATGTTAAGTATTAATTAAAGTGAATTTCAATCTCTTTCTATTCTTCTTTATATTCTATTCAAGTTATATTCAATTGCTTTAATTAAATTAGTATAAGTTAAAGGGGCTGGTTAAACGAACTCCATCTACTGTGACTCCAATCTAACGCCAAATCCTAACCGTCCAATTCTAAACTATCCAACGCATGAGATTTATTTTTTGGACCCAAATAATTCTAGCAGGGACAGTTTCGGTATTGAAGAAAAAACTCAAAAAACCACTACGCACTCATCTTTCCCAACTCTCTTCTCATCTCCATCTCAACAGGCTGACAAATAAAACTTCCCAACTCTGACTTCTTTTGGAGCACCACTAAAGTCGTCTTCAAACTCTTCATTGTAGGTGCGACAGTAAGTTTTTGATTTGAAGTTTTTGACAGTAAGTCTTCAAACTCTTCATCATAAGTAAAAGCATTTTTTTATTTCAAGCTTTCAAACACACTTCGTAAGGTCCGACTGTAAGTTTGTTAATTCAGGTGACTTATTTTATTTTAGTGCTATCATTTGTAATGGTTGTTTCATCTCTACTGGTTGGGCTATACCCTGGAGTTCCTTATCAAGATGGGCGTTGGAGTCTTATTTGGGGAAAGCATTTGTACTGGACTTACATGAACTTGGATATGAATATGAAGTGGCACAAAGTAACACCACATGGATTTTGGACATATATAGGGAACACAGTATGTGCTTGATCAAATGTCGTGAGTGATTTTTATAGAGTTTTTACTTATTTGCAAAGTTGAGATTGTTTTCTTTGATGTTTTTTTAGTTGGTGGATCTTTAGCTCAAATGGCAGAGCACTTTGGAGACATCCAAAGATGATGGTGGTTCAAATCCACCAAGATCTTTTAATTAGTAACAAAAATTTAACAAGATTGGTGTTGGAATGATTTAAATTTTCTGTCCAAGAACTAGTAATGTGTGGGAATGGTGGTGCTGGAATATAGTTGCTAGCGTCGTCGTGTTGCAATTGGTAATCTTATGACTGATAATGTGGCTTAGAGAATGCATTAAACACTCGAACAACCTGGAAAAATGCTTGGTAATGAGGATATTCTCATTTACCTAACCCGGGAATCCAGTTCAAACCATACTTGATTTGTTTTTGTACAATGTTTCTTAAATAGCACAAGTTATAAATGGACTGTGATAGAAAATACTGAAATCTACTTAGCCTTTGTTTTTGGCAGGGTAATTTTGTTTGTCCTCTTCTTTTTATTGATTTAACCTTTTATACCTTAGGCTGCCATATACCTCCTACCTGGATATAACAAGATTCCATAACATAGCTTGGGAAGATGAACTTAATTCACTCAATTTTTCGGGCTTTAATGATAGAGTGATTTATTTGTTAAAGTTTCTTGGTTATCCTTTTGAAAAGCATGTATACTGGGAAAGTGGTTCGGGAGTTTAAAGGTGGTATGTGTATATTAGTTCTTTAGGGAGTGTTTTGCATAGACTGCCTGCTAAGTTCCAGAAAGAAGGAATAGTAAACATCAAAGCTTGATGTGTTGCAGCTAGATTGCTATTATCGTTTAGATTTTTCACTAAATTCAGACTAACGACACCATTGGGATTTATTGCATGCTTTCTTGCTGATATTTTTTTTTCTGAACTAGGGGACAAGACCCTTTTTATTGTAGTAAGGACACAACTATTGATAGTTGATAAGCCATAGACAATTTTTAAGTTAAATGTGCGCTTCATAGGACAATAACCTATTATTACCTATCACCGTGTATATTTCTGCATGCATATATAGCAAGGTGAGATTTTGTAAGTACTTGTACGATACAAGCTATAATACTTTCAACTTATTGTGACAAGTTCTTCCCAAGGATAGGCACTAGCAACGGGACATAGCAGGCTATGAGGACTAACATTTTAGCTAGAATCTTCCTCTGTGACATGCTTTTCTCAGCTTTGGGCATTCTCTTCAAGCTTCTACTTTAACTATTTTTTATTTTATTTTTTCTTTCCAACCTTAACTAGTAACTCAATACTTATGGAAAATGTTATGACTTTGGTAGTGTATGGAGGGGTGGAGAGTCTCATGTCCTTCAAGAACAGATCTCACCACATCTCTCGGTCTTCTAGAAAGCTTGATCTTAAGGGATTATCTTGAGAAATGGTTCCCTAGCTTTCTCATATTAACTATAGAACATGAACGTTTGAAAACCCAGTATGGAACCGGAACTTCGATAATGAAATGGAAAATTCCTAACATAAAACTTTCAATGCAAAGCAAATAATTTCCTAAAAGTTCAATTTTTAACCTTCATGTTACTTTGATATGTCCATGTTTAGGATTTCGCAGAAGAAGAGTTGCGTCCATTTTTTTTTTTTGGGTACATATTTCTAGGCATATTACCTGGTTAGCAAATCATAAAATCAGGTTTTCATCTGACTAATATACCTGGTGGCTTGTGCAGGCTCTTCTAACATCTAGGAATTCTGGGACAGTTATTTTCATTGGGACTTTTAGTGCACTTGCGTAAGTTTTTCAAAGGGAGTCATGAAGACTAGAAACAATTCAATGAAAAATGATGTAACTATAACCTAGCTTCCCATACCTTTTCCACCGCTAATATAACAAAAAAGGGAAAGATCCTCCAGAGGGAAGTAGGGCTCCTACTACAGCTCCGATTCTGGAACCACCTGACTTGCCTAACCAGAGGTCAACACAGAGCCTGAAAGGGGGCCGATCAAAGAGTTTTCCTTCTGCGCCTGGTCACCATCACTGGTACTTTGACTAGACTGCTGAACCGAAGCCATCTTTTCTAGCATCGCCAAACCCAGGCGAAAAGGTCTACATCCCAGGAACAAAGGAATGAATCGAGTCAGATCTTTAACTCTCTTATCTGACTTCCTTTTCATAGTTAGCCTAGTAAACCAGACAACCTGGAAATCCTTCTTACTTATTTTCCAAAATCCTTCATGTTCCCTTACGGCAAAAGTTCTTCTCGAGCTCATTCGGAACATGGGTAGGTCAACCTAAACAACATGCCTTACACAAAACAGTGCTATTGAACTCCCTATCAATACTGAAGAAAAAACAAAGCTGTTGAATTCATCTATTGAATTAAATGTACGAGACCACATTGACTTCTCAAAATAACGATTGTCGCAATCCTCAATTACAAATTGGTACCCAAAATAATATCTAGCAAACTGCCTAATACAAAATGCCTAAGACAACTTGCCATCAAAAATTCTACACCAATGTCATTCTTCTAGAAATCTGCCACCAAAATCTACTGCCACAAAGTCACTCCTAAGAAATCTGCTCCAAAAGTTTGCCGGCATAGTGACGCCATCTTAATTCAAAGCACCACTACCTGCTATTAAGCACATATTAAATAATAGTGATGACAAAAGGAACTTAAAAAAAATGAAAGAAAGAAAGGTTCTTACTTTGTTCTATAACTTCAGTTAAACATTTGTTTTTCTTATATGGATTCTATGGACAATTCCTTTTGTCATGGGCTGTTTTCTGCTTGCATTGTCCACACGTCCTCAAACTTTTCTCCTGAGATATCTCGATTGGCTTTTTATGTCTACATGTATCTTTCTTCCTCCCTTTTCTTTGTGAAATATTTGGGTTTAAAAGCAATAGTTGGGAGACATCAATCGGAGGCTCTTGTTCTTCATTAGCTTCAATTGGTGAAGGCACTTACACCTTTCTAGTTGCATCGAACATAGCATAACTTTCAATCAGTGCGGTCATGGCATCAATGAACATTTTAAACTTTTCATTATCTCTCGCTGCTTCATAAACTACTTGATTGGCCACAAAGAAACCGTGTGTAAGTCTTAACACCTCTGATTCTTGTGCACTACTCACTATTGCGCTCCCATTGAAGACTCTATAACAGTTTGCTCCTTTCATCCATCTTCTCAAAATAAAGTGTTCTGGTATTTCATCAACGTCGTAGTGGATAAGCAACTTTAAAAGATGTTGGCAGGGAATTCCCATGAATTGAAAAAACTTGCATTCACATGTGCCCATATTAGTTTCTCGATTAAAGTTAACATTCCAAACTCTCTGGCCTTTATACCTTCTCGACGTCATGGTGTAAGACTTGAAGTTGATATCGGGTTTTTCTTTTAGAAGTTTGTAGTCTTGGGCTTTAGACCATTCTTCTTTAAACTTCATATACACACTTCTTGTGAACACCTTTGCTGCATTCTTTAGGAGATATTCCTGCCTGCCCACAATGCGGTCTTTATGTTCAGTTTCATAGTCTTCCTCTCTTTCTCTTTGTGCAATTCTTCGCAAACACCTCTCATTTTGGTAAACAAATTTCTGGAGATTAGTGTCTACTGTAAAATATTCTTTGTAAAAAGAATTCATAGATTCGCTGCGCCCCGTGGTATTCATTCCTGCATAAAAAGTGTTTAAGTGATATACTGGAACCCATTTTGCTCGAATTACATACATTGTTTGTAGCCACTTATTTTCCACCAAGTCATTCTTCTGCAACATCTCTTGCCACAACATTTCAAATTCACTTACACTATAAGTCCTTCAAAGACACCGCTGCATTTCATCTTCAAACGTGGTGCTCTTCGCATATGCATGTCCCAAATACTCGGGAAATTTGCTTGTGATGTGCCAAAGACAAAACCGATGTCGTGTATTAGGAAATACCTTGGCAACAGCTACTGTCATAGCTCTATCTTGATCCGTAATTACAGAAATCGGGTGGCGCCCACCCATAGCCCCAAGCCACGTCTTGAACAACCACAAAAAACTTTCTTCTGTCTCATCAAGAAGCAAAGCACAACCAAATTGAATAGATTGAAGATGGTGATTAATTCCAGTGAAGGGCCCAAAAGGCATCTCATATTGATTTTTCCTGTAGGTGGTATCGAAAACAAACAACATCTCCAAAATGTTGGTAATCGAAAGCACGTGATCGCCCATCCACCCAAAAAAAATTCACCCCCCTACCCGTGGTATCACACTCTATGGCATAAAAAAATTGGGGGTCTTCTACTTTCTTTTTCTAAAAATACGCATAAGATGCGCTTGCATCATTTTCCTTCGGTATTTTGTACTTCTTCCATTTGGAGTTCAAGTGATTGTAACAATCTCTGCCACCATACCCCATCGCCTCTCCACCAAGAAGTGCAGGAATTCTTCCTATGGGTAAGTTTAGATCATCAAACCTCTCTACCAAAATCTTAGCCGCTTTAGGCATAATTTTCACTGTTCTCAATTTCACCCTCTTGTTAGGAGTGACCATCTTGTGGCTGTGGGTATCATCAAAATATTTCACCATCCATGACTTATCATCTTGCTTGACTACTCTCATTCGTGCTTTGCATTCACATCTAATTGTTGACGTGCTTCTTCTTTTCACTTTACTCTCCGAGTTGTCTTCTACCTTGTCACGCTTTCCTTCTCGGGCACAAACCATATCACAAACTGTCACCTCATCATCATTACGATCTCTGGATCTTTTTTGGGTACTACGAACACGAGTTGAGAAACCATTTTGTTTACCATACTCCAAATAATATGATTTTGCTTCCTCTAGACTTTGATAACTCATCCCCACTTTTGGTACAGCCAATTTCTCTAACACTTCATTTGGAGTTTCAACGGATAAAGAAGGAAATTCATTGTTGGGAACTACTCCATCATTATACAAAATCATTTCCTCCACTTCTTCACCGGGAGAGAAGTTTGCGACCTCCACTTCCTCGTCCATTCTGAACAAATCAATAATGAAGAGTATAAAAAAAATCAAATTAATAAAATTCAGCTTTTGCAATAAAAATGTCGGACTAACGAAATATAAATGCAATATGTAATTCAATTAAGCATGCTTGAGATGCATTTAGAAAAATTAAATTGAAAGCGTAATAAAAAAATCAATGTGAAAACAAATTTTTAGGCAGGAAAACGTGGTTGCATTGTGAACCAGCAAAATAGTTTTTTTTTGTATGAAACATAGAACCAATTTGATTGCAGGTCTACAAGTTCCTTAGGGATTCTAATTTCAAACGCCACTAATCTAGTCTAGTTGTACAAAAAGCTTTAAAAAAAAACTCACTTCTGATTTGGTATTTCTTAGTTATAACTAAAGCACGAACTTTTGGGAGAATGAAAACTTGGTGGCGACGAAGAAAATGAGTAAGAGATGGTGGAGCAGACGTTGGCGTGGTATTAAGAAGATGGAGTTAGTGCTCCTCCTCCTTTTGATTTAGAGAAGAGGCACGTTGTGGAGTTGGGAAGACGAAGGGGTCGCATAAGTTTTTTTTTCTAATTGTTTAAAAAGAAGTTTGGAAAGACGAAAATACCCCTGCTTATAACTAGCTTAGTAGTTTGAACACATCCATGCGTTGGATAGTTTACAATTGGACGGTTAGGATTTGGCGTTAGATTGGAGTCACAGTAGATGCAGTTCGTTTAACCAGCCCCTAAGTTAAATTCATATATTTAGTTTCGTAATATAAATTCACATCCATAAATATTGCTCTCACCACTGTTTTCTTGTATTTGATTAGTTGAATTCGTTTAATTCCAAAGAGTTAAGAGTGGAACGATTCCGTATTCTATATATTGCATGAATATATATATATATATATATATATATATATATATATATATATATATATATATATATATATATATATATATATGAGTTAGAAATAAATAATTGGTAACGTAAGAATAAGTTAGAAAGATCTAGTTGAGTGTTTTACGTTATTAATGTGCTACCAAGAATCTCACTCACGACGAATCTGGGGGAGGGGAGTGAGGAAGGTAGTTGGTCCACTGGAATCTGGTAAATGATTACTCTAAGTTATAAAGAATATTGAAACTAAAGTTGTTTTGAAGATTGAAAAGACATAAACTTGGAAGCAAATAAAAGGAAATGATTGATTGAAGAAATAAGACAAGAAATAAGATTGATTGATTGATTGAAAATGTAAAAACAAGAACAAGATTGAATTGAAAAACAAGAAAGTAAATGACTTAATTGAAAAACTAGACATGAAAATAAGTCCTACATGACGCTAGATTAAATATAGGTGCCTTTCTCTCTCTATAACATTTAGATTATATACCCTTACTTTTGCCTTTTACTGATTTGACCTTCTCCATTATAATTGAGACACCTCACACTTCACTTTTTTCTTTTGCTTTTGCTTTTTATTTTTGATATCTTCTTGACCAAGATAGGTTTTGGATAATGCCATATTTTGAGATAGGGCCTCCATCTCTGGTCTTCTGAGTTGAGAGCTTTCACCTTTAACTTTGACAATTGACTTTTACTTTTTTAGCACTTTTTCATAAAAGCTTTGGGTCTTCATAATAAGCGTGATTAAGGCTTCTTTTTGTGCTAAGACGATGCTTTTATGATAAGTGGTCTGAAATTCTTTGTAACATGAAAAGGGAAATAAAAGCAATGAGTTGTCTTTTCATTTAGCATAAAAATGGTTGTAATACAGTTATAAGGGTAATAAAACGCACATTTGGGAGCTGATCACTCCACAAGAGGACTAGTTTCTCTCACCGGTGGTTGTCGCATTGGGTGTTTCTCCTTTAATACATGTGCAATCTCCGCAGTATTGGAGGCAACCCCTGATCGATGATGACAACACTTTTACCGCTGCAGCAAAATTACCATTAACAACTTTCTGTAAGTCATAAGAGCCCAAAACTATAGTTTTAACCCCTTAATAATATTACATTTAGACCTATTATGTGTATAATAAATAAAAGTTAGTATTGTTTACGTGATTTTGTGTATTTCAGGTATTAGAGTCAAATATGTGAAGAAATATGTCACTTTTGTAAGAGAAAGAAGCAAAAGTTGCTTGCTAAGAAGTTCGATGTGTAAAGGCCAAGTTTTAAGGAGAAAAAGCCTTTTTAAACCTCAGTCAAAGCTGAAAAGTCAAAGTCAACGAGGGCAGAAATAGAGCATAAAAGTCAACAGAACTTTCGCAAGGCGTATCTTCGGACTCAGACCTCAGAATTGGGCCTACTATATGTCAAAATGATCGGCTCGGAAGGAGCTTTCTATTGGTCTAAGAATTGACCCAATCATAGTAGCAAAAGTAGACAAAATGGGTATTACAATAAATTCCAGTAGATAAACCCTTTTTGGACTTAAGTAATTAAGTTTTGGGCTTAATTTAGTGGCCCAAAACATAGCTCCAAAGCCCATGCATGAAATTGTAAACCTAACGCTCTCCTATATAAAGAGGATGAAGGAAAAACTCTACTCTCTCTATCTCTCCCACTTAGTTTAGTTTAATTAGGGTTTAATATTAGCTCTCTCCTACCTCTTTCCTTTAGTTAAATTTAGTTTTTAGAGTTTATAATTGTAGCATCCATAAAACCTCCATTAAAATTCCTTCAAGTTAATATTGTTATTCAATTCAATTGCTTCTCTTTCTATTATGTCTTCTTCTCATTCTTTTATTCATGACAGTCCCATGAAAAAAAGCTAAACCTCCATTAGAAGGGGTTTGAATGAAGCGTTGATGATGACTTGATTTGTTAGTTTAGAATTGTTGGTTAGAATTTCAAGTTTAGGTTTCTCTTGACTAAGAAATAAGAAGAGTTTAATGTAAACTTGAGAATAGTGAGTTTTGCCATGAGAATGGAAAACAAACTTTCTCTCATGCTAATTAGTTATGACTAGAGATACCATAAATGATTAGGGACCATTCAATGCCTAACATTTATGTTTGAACCTTGTGTTTAAACGTAAAGATTAAGGTTTTGCAACAACTCCATCCTAGCATGTTAAGTATTAATTAAAGTGGATTTAAATATCTTTCTATTCTTTTCTATATTTTATTCAAGTTATATTCAATTGCTTTAATTATATTAGTATAAGTTAAATTCGTATATTTAATTTCGTAATATAAATTCACATCCATAAATATTGCTCTCACTACTATTTCTTTGTATTTGGTTAGTTGAATTCGTTTAAGTCTAGATAGTTAAGAGTGGAACGATTCCGTACTCTATATATTGTATATATATATATATATATATCTAAGAGTAGGAAATAAATAATTATAACATAAGAATAAGTTAGAGAGATCTAGTTGAGTTTTTTACTTTTATTAATGTGCTACCAAGAATCTCACTCACGATGAATTTAGGGGAGGGGAGTGAGGAAGGTAGTTGGTCCACCAGAATCTGGTAAATGATTACTCTAAGTTATGAAGAATATTAAAAACTAAAGTTGTTATGAATATTGAAAAGACATAAACTTGAAAGCAAATAAAAGGAAATGGTTGATTGAAGATATAACACAAGAAATAAGATTGATTGATTGATTGAAAATGTAAAAACAAGAACAAGATTGAATTGAAAAACAAGAAAGTAAATGAGTTAATTGAAAAACAATAAATGAAAATAAATCCTACATGCCACTAGATTAAATATAGGTACTTTTCTCTCTCCATAACATTTAGATTATATACCCCTACTTTTGCCTTTTACTGATTTGCCCTTCTCCATTATAATTGAGACACCTCACACTTCACTTTTTGTTTTTGCTTTCTGATTTCTTCTTGACCAAGATAGGTTTCGGAGAATGCCATATTTTGAGATAAGGGCCTCCATCTCTGGTCTTCTGAGTTGAGAGCTTTGACCTTTGACTTTCACTTTTTCAGCACTTTTTCATGGAATCTTTTGGCCTTCATAATAAGCGTGATTAAGGCTTCTTCTAGTGCTAAGACGCAGCATTTATGATAAGTTGTCTGAAATTCTCTGTAACCTAAAAAGGGCAATAAAAGCTATGAGTTGTCTTTTCATTTAGTGTAAGAATGGTTGTAATACAGTAATATAAGGATAATAAAATACACATTTGGGAACTGATCACTCAACAAGAGGAATAGTTGCTCTCACAGGTGGTTGTCGCATTGGGTGTTTCTCCTTTAATGCATGTACAGCCTCTGCAATATTGGAGGCAACCCCTGATGATGACAACACTTTTACCGCTATAGCAAAATTACCATCAATAACTTTCTGTAAGTGATTAGAGTCCAAAATTGTAGTTTTAACCCCCTAATAATATTACATTTAGATCAATTATGTGTATAATAAATAAAAGTTAGTACTGTTTACGTGTTTTTGTGTATTTCAAGTATTAGAGTTAAATATGTGAAGAAATATGTCACTTTTGCAAGTGAAATGAGCAAAGGTTGGTTGCTAAGAAGTTCTATGTTTAAAGTCCAAGTTTTAAGGAGAAAAAGCCTAGTCAAAGCTAAAAAGTCAAAGTCAACGCGGGCAGAAATAGAGCCTAAAAGTCAATAGAACTTACGCAAGCTGTATCTTTTGACTCAGACCTCGGAATTGGGTCTACTATATGTCAAAACGACCGACTCGAAAAGTTTTTTCTAATGGTTTAGGCCTTGATCCAATCAAAGTAGTAAAAGTGGAAGAAAAGGCTATTGTAGTAATTTCCAACAGAGAAACCCTTTTTGGACTTAAGTAATTAGGTTTTGGGATTGATTTAATGGCCCAAAACATAGCTCCAAAGCCCATGCACAAAATTGTAAACCGAACCCTCTCCTATATAAAGAAGGTTGAGGCTAAACAAAATTGGGCTACTCCCTTCTTTAGTTTAGTTGTCAATTAGGGTTATTTTTTTTTTCGATAATACCTTATATATTCATAAATAAACCACTAAACCAGTACAGGGGTAATCTTGTTTGTCAGGATACATTGTGGTAGCTGATCCATTTACTGCAGATGGGAGGCCCATTTTGCTAACAAATGTGCCTCACCATTAGACCTCCTGTTTATCCACTTAAACTTACAAAACACAAAATCATAGCTTAACTTAACAACATAATCTCTCAAGCTCTCATACATCCATGAACAAGACTGGCTATTTAAAGCCTTTATAACCTCTAAATAGTCCCCTTCTATGTACACTACAGTCCACCCAAAGGCAAGAGCAAGTCTTATTGCCACCTCAGCCGCAACCATCTCTGCTTCCTCTGCTGACTTGGCTTAGAACTTTCTAGTGCCTGCCCCTACCACTCTACCTTCCGAGTCCCAAGCTATTGTTCCAAATTACTTCCCTCTCTGGGTAACTGAAAAGCAAAGATCAAACCTTATGTTAATACAATCATTAGGAATCTCAGGGAACATAGAGTCTAAATCATATTTAGACTGGTCAAAAGTAAACTCAGGGGGGTTAGAGGTCTCATTCTGAATGTTGCTTTCTGTAAAACCATTGTTACATTTGCAGGCCTCCAGTTTACTTATTCTAAAAGTTCTCTCCCTGTTTGGAACCCTGTGTTCAAACTTTGCTTCATTTCTTGTTTTCCAAATGTTGTGTAGCAGATAGCAAGCCTGAACTCCTGCCTGAGATATCTGTTGGCTCTTGCTATTGCACCAACTAAGAAATTTTGTAATCCATTCTTTGGCATTATTACTACCCTTGTTTTCCATTCTCAGACCTAAGCCTGATGAGAACCACAGAAGTCTGGACCATTCACAGCCAAAAAACAGATGACTATCTGTTTCCAAACATTTGTAGCACAAGGGACAGGAGAAGTCCCCCAACATCTTCTTAGAAGCCAGCCTTTCCCCCATTGGCAAAGCATACATGTACACTTTCCAAAGGAACATCTGGAGATTGGCTAGTATTCTAGCTTTCCAAATGTGCTTCACAGTGTTTTTATTAAAGCTAGAACTCTGCCCTATACCATTATCCATCGATATGTGTTTGTAAGCATATTTCACTGTGAATCTCCCTGACTTCTCCCCACTCCAAACCATCCTATCCTTCCCTAGACCCAAAGGTCTGATCATAACTTCCTTGATTCTTGCAACTAGGAAAGGAGGGAAGAAGGTTGTGAGCTTGGCCTCATCCCATCCAGTCCTATCCTCATGGAACAGGTCAGCCACATGGAGATCTTCAAGTCTAGGATCCTCCATCCCTAGTTCTCTATGAGTCTTGGGTTTCCCATTACAGATCACCCAAGGGTCATCCAGAACAGATGTGGAAGTACCACTATGGATCCCCCAGACCAAACCTCCATTAATAAGATTGAAAGTTTTGTGTATGCCTTTCTAAAAAAAGGAGGCATACCCAGGTGGTTTCCACACCTCCCCAATCCAGTTTTTTCCAAATATACTAGCAAGGGTCTTTGTCCATATAGATTCAATATCAGTAGCAGCTTTCCAAGGAAGCTTGGCTAGCATAGCTACATTTATGTCTCTCATCTTTTTGAACCCCAATCCTCCTTTAGACTTGGGTTTACATAAGTTGTCCCACCCAATGGTATGGACACTTTTTGAATTTTTAGAACCATGCCAAAAAAAGTCTCTACATGCTTTGTCTATTTTGTCACAGGTAGACTTGGGAAGCATATAAGTAGACATAGCATAAAGAGGAGTGGATTGTACCACAGACTGGATTAGGGTAGCCCCCCGCCACTGTGAGAGTACCTTAGCCTTCCAAATTTTAATCTTATTATGGATCTTGTCCACTAAGAAGTCAAAAAATCTGCCTTCCTTTGAGAAAGCATAATAGGGATCCCTAAATACTTATCCTTTGGATCAAAAGTCTCATCTTCCAAAACTTTTTAACTTTATTTTTTGTTTCTAAACTTGATGTTTCTACTAAAAAACATGCTTGACTTATCAAAATTAATCGGTTGCCTGTAAAAAAGACAGTAGTCTTGGAGGATGTCCTTAAGGTGACCCCCATCCTCAAGATTACCTCTAGTGAACATGATTAAGTCATCAGCATAGAGGAGGTAGGAGATGGGAGGAGAAGCTCTCCTGATCTTAATCCCATGGACTTTCTCCTCATCCTCAGCTTTGGCAATCATCCTTGATAGATCCTTAGACATGATGATAAAGAGATAAGGTGGTAGAGGATCCCCCTGTCTAAGGCCTCTTTCAGGGATGATCTTATTAAGAGGACTCCCATTCAAAAGGACTTGGAAGGAAACAGTAGATATACATTGCTTAATCAAACTCCTCCATCTTTGGCTAAACCCCAGCCTCTCAAAGATGTTATCCACTAGAGACCATTCCACTCTATCATAGACTTTTTCCATATCCATCTTTAAAGCAACCCACCCATGATTCTTGTCTTTCATGTTTTTCATGTGATGAAAAAGTTCACAAGCCAAACCAGTATTATCTCCTATATTTCTCCCTTTTATGAAGGCCCCTTGAAAGGGAGAAACAATTTTATTTAGGTACCCCTTTAACCTATTGGGTAAAATCTTAGAAATGACTTTATAACAGAAATTGCAGAGACTGATAGGCCTAAAAGTTGCCACAGTCTTAGGATTGTTTATCTTAGGAATAAGGGCAATGTAAGTTTCATTAAAAGTGGGGTTAAGCTCCCCCTTAGTAAAAAAAATCCTTCACAAAAGCAACAATGATGCTGCCCACTATGTCCCATGTGTTTTGATAGAAACACCCTTGGAACCCATTAGGTCCGAGAGCCTTAAGGCTACCCATCTTTTTAACAGTTCGCAAATATCCTCATAAGTAGGGATGGCAGTAAGGCTCTCATTTTCCTTATCAGTGATACAGGGTTTGAACAAATTAAGGATGCTATCATTTCTTTGGGGATGGTCAGAGTTGAAGAGATCTCTAAAGTAGGAGTTTATATTCTCCCCTACTTCAGTTCTCCCTACACTCCATCCTCCCCCTTGCTTCTGTAGCTTCTCAATGCTGTTTTTCCTTCTTCTAAAGATGGTTGGGAGGTGGAAAAACTTAGTGTTTTTTTCACCCTCCTTCAACCAATGAATAGTGGATTTCTGTTTCCAAAAACTTTCCTCCTTAACCAACCACTCAAACAGCTCAGTTTTTAAGCCTTTTGCTTTTTCATAGTTGGTTAGGGAGAAAGGTTTTTTCAACACATCTTCTAGCTCTTTATTAACTTTTTTAATATTAGTAAAGATGTTGCCAAACACCTTCTTATTCCAAATAGAAAGATGTTGTTGTGTCATCTTATGTTTAAGGATAACATTAATATCAGGCAAGTCATGAGAAATAGAATTCCAAGCAGTATCTATAACAGGTATGCAAGTATTATCAGTGAACCACATATTGTAAAATCTAAAAGGTTTTTCATGTTCAACTCTATTATCATCCTTAGCATTAAGATTTATCATGATAGACAGGTGATCAAAGCTAGCATTAACCACATTGTACACATGCATGTTAGGAAAGAGGATAACCCAGGCATCAGTAGCTACAGCTCTATCTAGTCTCTCTATTATGTGACTTTGAGGGGCTCTGTTATTGCTCCAAGTATACTTTGGTCCCTTAAACCCTAGGTCAATCAACCCAAGATCATTTATCAGCCCATTAAACTCCACCATACTCTTATAAAAAATACTCCTACCCCCAATTTTTTCATTGAGAGATGTAATGGCATTGAAATCCCCAAACATACACCAAGGTCCAAGAATCAAGGTAGCTACATCCCTGAGCTCCGACCAAACTTTATGCCTATTACATGCTAAGGATTCCCCATAAACAAAGGAAAAAAACCAAGATTCAGTGCAATAATAATTATTCAGTTTACCTGTCAACCTGGTTCCTAGTTGCCCCCAAGATTTCCAGGTCCACCCCTTCTTTCCAGAGAACAGCAAGACCCCCACTCCGACCCATAGCTGGAACACAGTAACATCCCCTGTACTTAACCATCCTACTTATCCCTTGCATCCTTTCAATTCCAACTTTTGTTTCAGACAGACATATAATATCAGGGTCAAACCTACCTATTAAGTCCTTTAGATTTTGAACTGTCGTGGAGGAACTTATTCCCCGGCAATTCCAGGCTTGTATCATGGTTGACGAGGCAGCTGTTGTGGGACGGCTGCCGAAACCCCCGAGAAGACACCGAACCCCACTGCTTTCGGGCTCATCACTACCACATATATTACTCTTACCAACTCCACTTTCCTCATTATCTCCACTGAACTTACCTGAACATTCCCCCTTATACTGTTTCTTATCTATATAGGATCCCTTTTTTATCACCAAGGAATCATCCACAGCTATTGGCTTTGGTTGTGGGAAACTTATCTGAGTAATGCTGTCTTCAGAGTCGTACCCACCTCCTTCCAAGCTTCCTTGAGCAAGATCCACAGGCATGTTCCCAACAGACACTTCCTCTTGCACTCCACCATTATGAATCCCCAATTTAGTATCGCCTCCTAGAGAGTTATACTCTTCCCCCCATTATGTAAACGCATCTGAGGGAATTTGATCTTCTAGGATGGAGTGACCTGATATATCAGATGGGATGGTAGAATCCAAGGATCTATTCGAGATAGATGGTTCAGTTGATACCATTGACTCACTTGAAATGCTAATCACTGGTGCTTCTTTAGGAATGAGCAAGTGTCCCAGTCCTCTAGCTCTCAGATCATCAGCCACTCTTTTCGCTCTTTTTGATTGTTTTACTACCCTTCTAATACAATATCTTTCCCATTCACCATCATCCATATTTTCAAGCTTTCTTCCATAACTTACAATGAGCTTTTGTTTTTCTCCCACACCAACCCCTTGTATTGATCCAGCTCTCCGTTTAACCGACCCTTTACCTTTTCCTCGAGACACCAACGTCTTAAAACCCCTTCCACGTGGAGGTAGTCCAGAGAACCTGAAAGAGGGTTGTTCTATTCCAGCTGATGGGTTGGTTTGAGGCATCCCATCTCGTTTGGTATTCTCAAGAAAAGGTATGAGTGTCTTGGAACAAGGTGAGAGATCTTTCGGCGAGGCGTGATCATCTCCAGATCTGTTATCTGTTCCCAAAGATCCTTTCCTCAGAGCTAGAACCCCTAGGCCTCCATCTGTACCTTCTAGAGAAACCAACTTTTCCTCTTGGGCTTTATGTGCCCCATCCACCATAGTCACCTTTTGTATATCCAGATCCATCTCTGAAGAACCCAAACCCCAGATAACTAAGGCATGTTCCTTATAGGCTAGTCCAAGGCCCAAACCCAGGAAATCCCCATGGGCTTCTTCATTTCTAAACTCGAGGGCTTGGGCCCGACTTACCATTTGTTGATTTCCACCAACAACATTCTGGCCCTCCATGTCAGCATCCCCAACGGTTACTGATTCAGGATTTTTCAAACTTGATCCATCCGTTCTGACTTCTGTCAGACCAGACTTGTCCTCCTCTGCCTCCCTGGTCCTGCTCTCCACCCCAACAGCCACATTGGCTACCCTTGGCGGTGTTGAGAATAGCCCGCTGCCGCCGCTGTCTTACCTGAGAACCTCTCGCTTTCTCGGCCGGGATCCGATCCGATCTTGGTTTTGAAGAGTTCCCGAGATAGTGACTGTTGTCGGGGAGGAGGAGGCCGCTCCATTGTAAAACACATTTGCCCTCAGCAAGAAAGAAAAGTTATTTTTTATATCCCTAGGGGAACCTCCCAGTTTCCTTAACTCCACACTGTGCTTTTCTCTTATGCTACAGAAATGCAGATCATGCCCAATACACCCGCAGAAGTAACAAAAAATGTCCAATTTTTCATACTTGAAAGTCACTTGAAGAACTTCCCCCATCTCCATGCATAGCTCTATACCTTTAAGTAACCTTTCTTTGATGTCCATACGAACTTTCACCCTCGCAATAGGCTTTTTGAATTCAGATGAGCAACAGATGTCAACCCCTTTTACTTTTCCGAGATTCATCCCAATGATCTTAGTATTCTCCTCATTTATTCGATCTCTTGGGAGCCCATAGATTTGGACCCAGAAATCCACTCTGTCAAACTTCCGATCGGCTTCCAAGAGTTCTGAGTATTTACCTTTTTTGATGGACAGAATAAAGCCTTGTATCACCCACGGTCCATTCTGTTTGACATGATTATACTCATCCACATTTTCGAACACCATCTTCTAAAATCCTTTTGTAATCATTTCTATGCTTGTTTCTCCTTTAGTTTGCCAACACCTATGCACCTCCTCCGCAAAATCTTGCAAAGCAATATGTTTGCCCCCATACAACTTCCCTACTAAGGTTGTGTATTTTTTTGGGTCTACTACCAAGTTCTTGCAGCCGATTTTTACTAGCTTTTTTTTTTCCTTTGAGCGAATGGTCTCGTGATATCACTGGAGTTTTTCTATATTTTCTTTCTTTTGTATTTTCCTTTTGTTCCTCATCCCTCACACTTCTCCCTTGTACCACTTCCATCTCCCGCCAGGTGAGCCCAGAAAGCAGCAGGCAGCCCTGGGATGGTAGGGTAAAAGAAGAAGAAAACC
The DNA here is from genome assembly GCF_015680905.1 of Coptis chinensis. Lineage (NCBI taxonomy): Eukaryota > Viridiplantae > Streptophyta > Magnoliopsida > Ranunculales > Ranunculaceae > Coptis > Coptis chinensis. Next base: position 88,737,960 of record NC_141456.1, read on the forward strand.
AAGGGGGTAGAGACCAGATACAAAAAGGAATTTTTTATTAGACGTGAGATGGAGAGATAAAAACAGTAGACAAGATATTATACTCAAACTAGTATCCCTCTTGTATGTAGAGTCACCAAGACAACACTATTCAGCAAGAGCTACTTCAGATCACTAGAACCCCACCAGCCACTCTCTTTCCCTTTTTTGTTCTGAAAGAGATGAAAAAAGAACCCCCCAGCCAAATAGATCTAGGATACTCCAACAACTAGGATTCACAGTTTGAAATTTGGAAAGAAAAGAGGGGGAAATAAATTAAGGGAATAAATCAACGGAAGAAAGTCTGCTTTTGGCCGCAGGAGAGCTCTCAAAGAAGGTTTTTAAAGTATCAGAAAAGTTTCTTATTCTTGGTATGTTTTCTGGGGTTGTCTCTCTCTCTATCTCTCCCATTAACTAGAATAATTTAGTTTCTCTTTAGTTTTAACCTAGTTTATATTCTAAAACCTAGCCTCCATTAATAAGACCAAGTTATTGTTATTGTTTTCATTATGTCTTATTTTTCTTCTATTAATGATAGTCTAATGAATCTTAGCTAAACCTCCATTAGAGGGGTTTGATGAAGCTTTGATGAAGACTTGATGTGTTAGTTAGAATTATTAGTTATTCAAGAGTTTCAATCTAGAGGTTGTAGGAACCGTTATTCAAAATGCAAATATTTCTACAAACCGCGAGAACCACGCGCAGTGGAATTAATGGGTTCTCACGATTTGTGATTGGAAAACATACTTTTGAATCCGATTTAGATAACTCTGAGAATCCAAGCTTTATCAAATCCGAAATCAACCCCTTGATCTTCTGTTGTATTCCTTTAGAACAGATTGGACGTTGTGTGGACAACGATCTACCAACCCCTTTCTTTCTCTCAAGATCATAAACGAATTCAGATCTACTTTTCTTGCCTCTTTTTCAGAACCAGTGAATAGTGAATTTCAGCCAGAGAGAAAGAGTATTCTATTTATAGGCTACAACAGGGACCATAAGGAGAAATTAGGTTTGGGCCTCCTGACGGGCTTGGGCTTCCCATGTTTGCCCCGAACACACGGCCCAAGTCCGTCAACAAATGGCTTATTCCACTAAAGGCCATTGTTGCACTACCACCCTAATCCCCAATTACATGTTAGCGTTTATAGACTCCATATTATATGCTCATTGATCTCCCCGTGTTTAAGATATCGAATGTCCCTTGATTAAGTCAAGTTACTGACAACTACATTAATAAACTTCTTATGTCCTTGAGTAGTACCACTCAACCTCATTGTCATGTCGGAATAAATCCACCTGCAGGGTTTACATGACAATCTTTTTAAGCTCCTCAAGGGGACATCATCAACCCGACTTCTTGCAAGACACGAATTCCTTCTATAATCAACAGCATACCTTACATACAATGTCATTACCCAATCCATCTAGTTTGTTGATTCACATATAAATCTCACTCATTGATGGTTTAAAGCAATGTACAATGCATGTAAGTGCCCGTTATTATATCCGGATTAGGAGGACAAGCATCCATAATAACAGAGGCGTTTGTTCTCTTATATAGTTAGTATAAGGAGAAACAACCTCACTTGGTCCTGTTCAATACACACAAAGTGTATTAGTGTAATCCTATAGTCAAGATAGACTAATACCAGATTATACTACAACCGTACTAATGGTTTGCCCAAATCCATCTAGGTTGTGAAAGATTACTTATACTTTATAAGGTACTGATGATATGATCTTCTGTGTGTTCACACCATATCATCTACAACATAAAGTATTAGACACATGCATATAACTAATAACATATATAATATGCATAACATTTGCCCATATGATTCTCATTCAAAATATAAAAAATTAAAGTTAATACAAAAGTAATGCTTTTAGTATATAACCCTATCAGAGGTTAGTTTATTCATCATGAGAATGGGTTAAACTTCCTCTTATGCTAATTATTATTTGGATAGAGATGCTATGAATAGTTTGGGATCAAATACCTAATCTTTATTGGTTAAGGTTGCAATAATCTACACTAGCATATTAGGAATTTATCAAGGTGAATATCAAATCCCCTTAATTCCTTCTCTATTCTTCCCCATATTTTATTTAAGTCATATTCAATTGCTTAGTTAAATTATTATAAATTAAATTCAAATATTCAGTTTTGTAGTATAAATTCACATCCATAAATATTACTCTCACCATTGTTTCCTTGTGTTTGATTAGTTGAATTTGTTTAAGTTTAGAGAGTTAAGAGTGGAACAATTCCGTACTCTATATATTACATGAATATATATGTGAGAGTAGGAAATAAATAATTGATAACGTAAGATTAAGTTAGAGAAATCTAGTTGCATTTTTACGGGTTGGTTGAATCCAAGGGGCAATCCCCCATTCTCTACCCACCCACCCTTTTAATTTTTCATTCTTGTTTCTCATATTTTCATTACTGTTCAAGCTTGAAATTCAATGTTTTAAACTAATGGCGCACCCGCACTCCCTTTTGCCTTACACAAAGTGCGCTTGTGCTCCCCTAAGACTACGGACTCACAAGGAAGAATACTGCGGTAAATGTATTTTTAAATTTCTAAAAATTCTGAACTTTTTCAGGAATATTCTTTAAGGTGTTGTTGATTTACTGGAATTAATTCAGATTTTTCCTATTGGTTTTACCTAGTGAACTATTACCATATTTACACTGCTGTATTTCAGTTTTCACACCGTAAGTTTCTGGAATAACAGATGAGTAGGATTACTTAGGCAGTTCCACAAATTATAAACTTTTTACAGGAGTATCTATTATAAGTTGAGAGTTTGCAGTAAAAATTTGAAGAGTGTTTGATTTGTTTTGACCACCTAACTAGTGGATTGTTTCTAGTGTGTTTCTGCAGTTTTGCAACACTTAACTTCTGGAACAACAGCCAATAAGAATGGTTGTTAGAACTCCAATTGCTCTAAGTTTTTAATAGGAATACACATGATCTGTTAGGAGTCTCCAGTAAAACTTTGGCTATTTTTGGCTCTATTTTGATTGTTTAAGCATTCGTTTGTTTGTATTGTGTCCGAAAATTGTTTCACAAACTTTGTAGGGCAGTAAAAGGAATTTCATAACTCTAATTGTTCTGAAATTGTACAAGCGACTTACGAGACATCTTAGCAAACTATTGTAAAAAGTTCAAATTTTTTGGAGCGCTCCCGCGCCCTATTATACTTATATTTTGAGCGTGGCCGCCTTCTTATTACTGTTCATTAAAAAAAATAAAAATAAATAAAATCGAATAGTACCTTGAGCACGCCCGCGCCCTTGTGTACTCTATACTTGAGCGCACCCGCGCCCCTTCTGAACAAAAACTCGATTTGCTCAGGTTAGTCACAGGCTCTCTTTTTGTTCAAATTATTTTATATTCAGTGTTCCAAACTTCTTCAATACACTGAGATTGCGTATCAAAGACGCTATTCATATGCATAGCAAGGAGGTATTCAGATACTCCTTCCACTCCTTGCCTTTTCTGTCTGAGGAGTTTAATTCTAGTATAATCAGGCTTGCCTATTGTAAACGTCAACGCACATGCCTATCTAGAAATTTATAGTTAGAGTTTTCTTTGCATATTAATTATCCTAGAATATATTTTTAAAACCAATATGGCATATCAATATGTGGACAAACAATCATGTGGTTATTATGCAAACCCTTCACCATGTTCATGCTGTGGTAGTCCTTACCATTGGGCTTCTCAGTGCCTATCATACCAAGAGTTTGGCCCTACTATAGGATATAATAATAATTATGAGCCTCAATTTTCAAATTTTCATAGTAACCAATACAATCAAGAGTTTTCTAGTCATCCAAACTATACATGGAGTCAACCATTATCGTCTACTTCTAGTTCCATGATGAGTGTGTACAACGAACCAAACACTTTTTCGTGCACAATTTGTTCAGATCCATACCACACCTCCCATTCATGTCCCATATTTATTCAGCCTCAACCTAACCCAGCACAATACGAAATCAACCAGAGTCAATCAAACGCCAATAACTATGACTATCAAACACCATACCAACCAAACCCACACCACCAAGCTTCATTTCCGCTAACAACACTTGACAAAATAATGGCCCAAAACAAAATAATACTTCATGACCTAGAACGAACAAGATTGATGCTAACCTCACCTAACACAGAACTTTCAACATTGCCAGAGATCGACACACAAGTAGAACAACCCATTCCCATAACCATACCATCCCGCCTAGTTAAGACATACCCTGAATTTCATGAACCATTACCTTCCCATGACCTTCCCATTAACCATTATATTAACTCTACACGCTACCTGGATGATGAAATTCTTGAAGACGATTCTTTAGGACTTGTTTTGGATGACCACTCAAATTTGAGAGATGCCTCCGAGGAACCTCCTACTGATCCATCTGAAGATGAATATAATGATGACACATTATAAGATATTTATAAAGATGTGACGGAGGAAGAATTTGATAACTATTGACATTCTCTTAATATGGACCCTCCTGTTGCGCATGTCCAGGCCTTTGTGTTTGCTAACCGCACTTGGCTGGACGATTCCTCGACACATTTGAATGATGCCGTTGTGGATACTTATAGTGTTTTAGAGGAAGAAGGTAAGGAAATAGAGATTAACAATTCTAATCTAAGGCATGAACAAGTTAATGTGCAAGAAAAAGAGGAAGTAACATCTTTAGAGCGATATGAATCTCAATTTAGTTTGGAAGCTGAGGATCCACCAACTGATGAACCACCAACTGACCACCATCCACCTGAGTTACCACCTCCTAAAATCCAACCATCTACCATAACTAAGCCATCCATTCACCCACCATTTCATAGGAACCTCGAATTTGCACTTGAGCCAATTGCCTCAAAGACCCTCTATAATTTTTCAAACCTCATGGTGAAGAGTTTTTGCCTAGCAAATGATAAAAGGTAAAACCGATAGTTTTACCTATGAATAAGCAACGAGACTCAAACGTAAGTCAAACTAAGACTAATTTATGCTTAATTATCAAAGTTCTCTCTACTCTCAATGTTTTTGCAATATAGTTGGAATAGAAAGTTCATTCCACTCCTAGTTCTTTAGAATTTAATGTTAACTAAGATTATCAATTCTATCAAAGTCGATGAGAGTAATGATGGAAATTATACTACGATGGTAATTCAACTAATCAAGATACAATAATTCAACTATGGAAATACTAAATTGACAATATGGTAATGAATTAGGGGAATTTGATTCCACCTTAATTCGACTTAATCAACTAACGAAGAAATGTCATAATCCGAATTGCAATGCTTTCGCATAACAATTGGGTGCTTCTAATCCCTAATTGTTCATGGTAATCTCTACCAACTAACAACTAGCATGTGAAGCAATCAAACTCATTCTTATGGTGAACTAATTATTTTCTAGAATGGAATATAATATTATGAACTATTCTACGCTAACAACAATCAAGTTTCATCAAGCCTTCTTCAAACCTCTCTAATGGAGGTTTTAGCCTTGAATCATTATACTATCTTTTCTAAAACAAGAACAAATAAAACCACTCATTATTGAATAAATGATTAAACTTATAAATCTAATTAAACAATAGTCTAAGATTCAAAATGAACTAAAACTGGATTTAGAACTAATTTATAACTACGATTATGATTAACTAATTATCAAATTAAGACAAACTAATTATGAATTAAAGACAACTAAGGCTAAATAAGAATTGAATCATAAACTAAATTGAAATAAAAACTAATTCTTTATTATAAAACTAAATCTGATTCTAAATAATACTCATTCTTTGTTCTAAAACTAATCTATTAGAATGAAAACTAATTCCATGAAAAAATAACTAGATCTAAAACAAGTTATTGGATAATGGCTAACTAAAAAAACTAGATGCTTAAGAGCTAAGTCTTGTGTCTTCAAATGGAGGACACAAGATCCACTTTTTCGTGCATGGGCTAAGGAGGCATGTTTTGGGCCGAAAAATAGAGCCCAAAACCAAATTTCTTCAATCCACAAAGGGGTTTTCAGCTGGATTTGACTTCAATAGCCTTTTCGTCCACTTCTACTCCTTTGATTGGGTCAAGGCTTTCACCATTAGAAATCTCGTTCCGAGCTGGTCGTTTTGACATAAGGTAGGCCCAATTCCGAAGTCTGAGTCCAAAGATACGGCTTCCGAAAGTTCTGCTGACTTTTGTGCGCTATTTCTGACCGCGTTGACTTTGACTTTTTAGCTTTGAACGGGCTTTAAATGGGCTTTTTCTACTTTGGATCTTGGCCTTTAATCAAATAACTTCTTAACAACCAACCCTTGCTCCATTATCTCACAAAAGGGCATTTCTGCACATATTCGACTCAAATGCCTGAAATACATAAGAACACGATAACAGTACTAACTCTTACTTATTAATCACATAATTGGTAAAAGGTAATATTATTAAAGAGTTAAAACTACAGTTTGGACTCTTATCAAACCACCCCAAAATAGCATTTTGCTTGTCCTCTAGCAAATATGAGAAATTAGAATAAGTGACCAAAAATGGAGTTCTAACTAATCTCGTTTCACCAAGTCGCATTTTGCATTGACCATATGCAACAAGGCCTTAAACCATTAGGTATTCCCTAGTAGGCGAGTTATAGCCTCGCGAGAGTTTTTCGTGAAGGTACTCACAAACTTCATCTATACTACAACGACTAAGAAATAAAACTATTGTTTCATTATTTATTGTCTCAATTATCTATACATCCCACTAGCAATGAATACAGAATAATCAAGTCGAAACCTAAGCTAATATATGCATAATAATCAATCATCTACAAATAAACATATATGCAATGAGTAATACTATGAAATGCACTCACAAGTTCGTTTCTTAAACTTTGGAATAACGTCCTGAAGTAGGTCCTCACATAAATGTCAAGACAAAAACACTCTGATTTTTCCGCTCATGTTTCGCTACTCCAGTGTATAGTGGGCACACTTTACCTTACAATCTCAATGACACACAAGGAAGCCGAAGTCGGTCAAACACATATGTCACTTACTATCACACTAACCTATTCCTAATTGAGATAGAGGTCTTCTTTAGGTGTTGCGGGGATTAGGTGATGGTTTAAGAATAAAGGAAAAGGATATTCAAAAAGAACCAGTCTGAGATAATAGAGTCTTCATATTATGTAACTAGAGAAAACCTTGTTCTTTACTTTTTCTTCTACATTTTGTTTCCATCCTTAGCCATTTTTTTCTTTTTCTTTGGCTTTTGACTCCTTTGATTCTGTTTTTGGAGTTCTAACTCTTTATTTTATTTTATTTATTTCTTTGTTTCTTTTCTTTGCTTAGGATATGGTATAGTGATCAAGCAAGTGGACGTGTGATTTCTCTATCCGAAATTTACTTCTCCCTTGTGTCATTTCTCAATATTTCACTCATATGAGGCTTTAGGGTATATTCTCACAGGATTTGTATAATAAGTACTCTAGTCTAGATTTCAGAAACTTACTGCCAAACAATCATAGATACTCATGCAATATATTTATAGAAAGATGAAAAGATTATTATCTACATATTAACCTAAGTTCCTAAAAACTATTCTAATGCAAAAGCTAACGTGAGACTTCTAGATTATTAATATCATAGGGAAAGAAAACAATACCAATATTCCTAAGTGTATAGCATAACCTTTTTTATTTATATTTTTGATTTTTTGAAATTTTTGCTAGAAAACAAGTGCATATTGTACATATCTATAACCTAACAGATGCCTTAATTACAGGTGTTTCTATGCCACCCCCAAGCAAGAAGCATGCTTTGTCCTCAAAGTATTGAAATAAAAAGGCTAGAAAAATACCATAGAAACGCGTGAAATTTTGGAACATCTGCAAAACAAGGTTAAAACATTCTAATAAAGAAAAATAAAAATAGACGCAACTCTATATGATTTCCACCCATTATGGGGATAACAAGAATCAAATTGCTTGGGACATAAGCAGACACTAACTGAAATAAAAACTTACCTTATCTCCAGTGTTTGTCCTCAAAGCATTGAAATAAAAAGGGTAGAAAAGTACCATGGAAACGCATGAAATTTTGGAATATCTGCAAAACAAGGTTAAAACATACTAATATATAAAAATAAAAATAGGCGCAACTCTATATGAGTTCCACCCATTATGGGGATAACAAGAATCAAATTGCTTGGGACATAAGCAGACACTAACTGAAATAAAAACTTACCTTATCTCCAGCGTTTAAACATCATCCTCCTCCTCTTCATATAGAAATGAGGTTCCTTCACATCCTGCCACGCCATGATGATTTGCTAGGCTTCATGCCATTTATCATATATGATTGCTAACCTGTTAAGCGCCACTTGGTCGGATGGGGTGTTAGGTGCAACCTGATGAGGTTGTATCCTCTACCCTTGCCAAATCATTACACGGAAAGATTGAATAATATAATTGGTGGGTCTCACAATGTCGACCCCAACCCAATCCATGAAGCGGGCACAAAAAACAGGGAAGAAACATAGCATAATACGACAAACTAAAACAGGCATAAAAAGGTACTTATGCCTCATGCTATGGGCTCGTGCTAAACTAGACATTAGGGTCTAGGGAATATCATAGAGTATACGTCCCCCAGCTAAAGTGAGGAAAATATCACAAGTTTCGTCATTCACAGAAGAATAACGCCATTCCCCTTTAATATTTAGCATGATCCAAAACATAACAGTGCCCTTTAATATTCCCCTTGGTCCTCTGTTCTAAAGATTCCTGCCCTGTAATGCTCATGCAAATCCTCATAGTTATAAAGGTACATATTATCGACCAAATAGGCCTGTGAGTCTTGTATTTTAGCGGACATATCAAGTCCAAGAACAAAGGCTAGCAAGAACCTAGTAATTTCCATTGGTTCATCCTCAATGGTGATGGAGAACACTTGTTCTCCATCCGGTTTATCAAATAACTTACAATTATCATAAAAATAAGATGTAAGTGCGGGAGAATAATGTTTATCAGGTCTTACCATTAGTGGTTCCCAGCCTACGTGTATGATCACCTCGCGAAACCAAGCACCATAGGTGTCGCTTTGGAATAAATCTTCAAAAGACTGCTCTGGTATGATTGTAGGAGATGTCATCACAATAACTACTCTCTTTAAGTGCTGCAAACAACCCTGGAACTACTCATAAAAAATCAAAAATTTCAGGGGCTACGAAGGTTAGAGTGAGCTGCGCTCAGAAAATAGCTTTTGAGGGCTGGTTAAGCTCCTTTCTAAATCGAAGTTCACAGTGTTTCAGTAGCTAGGCATGCTTGGAAATGGTCTTGGTAGGGTGTGGGGTGCGCTCCATGTGTGAAGAGCAAGATGAAGTGAAAAATAAAAGGAAAAATGTAGAGGTTCAGGGTGAGAGATGAAAGTGAGATGTGTGGGTTTTATGTGTAGAATGAATCAAGTATATATAGGGCTTTAGTTTCTAAAACAAATCGACAAGTTACCAAAAAAATATTTAAGGCAATTGCCGGAAACAAAATATTTTCAAAACCTAAAATGGAAACAACTAAGATTCATTATTCCAAAACAAACCTAATATCTTTTAGATTGAATTTAGAATAACAACTTCCTAACTCATTGAAATTTCATCCTACCACAATATCTTATCATAGCCACACCAATAATGGTAACATTCTCAACCAACTCATTGCAAAATTACTTTTAAAATGGTGGATCAGATAAAAGCTATGCTAAAAACAATAATACCACCCCCAAACAATCGAGAAGGTGGGATTCATTCAAAAATCATCTCATGCTTAGGCAATAACCAAATTAAATTCAAATAGAAATTCAAATAACAATTAACTACATAATTCAAATTTAACTATTAAATTTAACAACTCAATATCCAATCTACTAAAAAAAACAATAAAAACAACAAATTTATAGAACAGAGTTTAGGATGGAAATACCAACACCCACCTCCCAAAACAAATTTTATAGAATAGAGTTTAGAAAATTTGTTTTAAACGTAGGTCTTTTAAAGTCAGATTCCCGAGACTTCATCTCTAACATATGTATATAATGAACATACAGTTTACTATATATCAGCAACTGAAATAGTTATGGATCTTGCCATAAATAATTAACATGGAATGCACCCCCAAATAGAATCAAAGCCAAGATTTTCTACTTAATTAACTTAGTGAAATGAAAGCTAAGTCTGATAGACCTAGAACGTAACCAAGCATACACCTTCTTCATCTTTGAACGAAAGGGTGTCCAAGTGAATGATCGTGAGAAAATGGATGTTTGTGGAAGATATGTTGGGTATGTATAAGTTTTATAAAGAAAGAATGGAAAAAATGGGAATGTGGGTTTAGCACAAAACTCATTCATGGTGTAGGTAGGAACTGTCTTAATTATATGAAAATGAAGGTGTCAAGTGCCTTTTTCTTGGGAATTATTTCTGTAGTAGGAGGATTTAGAAAATCATGAAGCACAGGGGAGAAACAAGAGGTTCAAGTGCAAACTCAAGGTTCCTTCAAAAGGTGGAAGGTGGGGAAAATTGGTGAAGGAAGATAAATGAGTGACAGATGATGATGTGAGGTGGATTAATGGGGCTCGGCTAGAGCTCTCGTGGTTTAGATCATCGTGAAGCCTTGAGATATGCAAGACATTCCTCAATAGTTAGGTCAAAAGAATCACTGGGATATAAGGTGAAAAATTCATTTTCCGTTATAGCGTCAAGGGATGAATGGATGCTGACAGGGGGGAACTCGCGAGGTGGCAGGGAAGAGTTGCAAAAGAGTCGAAGGAAATCTTCCTCGACTTCCAGGGAGTTCTCGTCAAAGTTGGAAATTCGAAAGGAAAGGAATTTGTGCATCTGATTATCAGGAAATGTGGTTTTGAAATAATCTTGAGCTAAGCTCTTGATCATGCTAACCTCTCCATCCGAAGTCGTAACTGGGAACTGTTTCATCATTTTAAAAACATTTACCTCAACAGAAAGATAGCCAAAAGACATGGACATCGAACTATCATGGAAATTTATGAGCGTGTTGGTAGTAACCAAGAAGGGACGCCCTAAGATGATCGAACAGAGTCGATTAACGGGCGACTTCGTTATCGAGGATAACAAAATCAGCAGATAGTAGAAATCTTGAACCTTAACAAATACATTTTCAACCACACCCTTAGGATACTTAATAAACCCGACAACTAATTGGAACGCGTCATTTTAGTAGGTTGCATCTCCCCGAGACCTATTTGTTTATAAAAATAATATGGGAGTAAACACTTTCGCCCCGTGTCTAATAGCCGCGGTCATTGTGTGGGAATCTCTAAGGTGCATTATGCGATGGGGCGACCCGGGGTCCTTGTACTTAACGATTTCATTATGTTCGGTTAAAGTTGGAAACTGTTCAGTTAGAAAGGCGTCTTTTGGAATATTTGTTTTACACCTAGTAATGCACAACTCTTTAAGAAACTTAGCATGGTGAGGTAACTTTTTAATCGCTTCAAGAAAGGGTAGGTTTATCGTTAGATTTTTGAAAACTTCCCTAATCTCGTCAAAGTTTATATCCTTGTTTAACATTGCTAATTTTTGGGGAAATGGTGTTTTCTCTCTATATTTAGCGTGTGGATCAACAGGATGTCTAACCTTGGCTTTCTGTTTCTTAGGTTGTGGTTTAACTGGTACCTCTACAGGGGTAGGATCTTCAGTTACTATTTCGGTATCTAGTTCAATATCCGGTGTAGGGACTACTGAACTACCGACATAGTTACGGCGTTATCAACCACTCTGCCAGAACGGAGAGTGGTGATGGCATTTAGCTCACCTCTGTTTGCATTTTCCTTAGTAGTATTACCGTTTACCTTAAAGGCTATGTTTGTTGTTTTAGGATTAGGTATCTCTTGACCTGGAAACACAACTTTGGGTTTTACTTTCTCTTGGGCTAACTGTTATAAGGAAAGTTGGATGGCTTGTAAAATCTGTTGTTAGGTTTGCATAAAGGCGCCAAAACAATCCGGTTGTGGAGGAGTGTTTGTTACAGGTTGTGTGACAGGAACTATGTCACGTTGATTATTAACAGGTGGGTTGTGATAGTTATGATTAACCAGAACGATACCTCTATTGGCATTATAATTATTATTGTTATAATTATTATAATTCCCCTGACCTTGTCCTTGTCGTGGTGGGAGCTTCGTTGTAATTGTTTGCTGGCCTAACATTTTGATTATTATACCCTAGAGGTGTAACTTGTTGATTATTTCTCCAACTGAAGTTGGGATGTTGTCTCCAAGGTGCGTTAGGTTCGCTATTAATGGAACAAACATTGTCCGGCTGTGCGGATTGTAGTTCATAGATTATAAGACAATTGAGTCGGGATGTGCGGGGGACTCAAACAGAAATTACATGGAATAGAGTAGATATTCATGACGGGGTTGGCTTTTGTTGAAAAAAAAAAATAGCTATCTTTTTATTTAGGGATTCAATTAGAGTTTTAAGCTCAAGATCGGATTTAACCTCAAACATATTGGTAGCCTTAACTGTTGAAGAAGAACTAGCGGAGCGGGAGATATCGTCACTACCCCGCCATTATTATGCTTTGTTTGATCTTCTAAAAATTTATAAGCCTATGAGGCTCCTTTACTGAGGAAACTACCCTCATTCATTATGTTAAGGACCTCTTTATGGTGGTGTAACAGTCCTTTGAAAAAGGCACGAACTAACGTGTCTTTTGCAAGGTTATTATGTGGACACTCTATAAGAAGGTCAGTGAAACGATTCCAAGCCTCTGAAAAGGATTCATGAGGATTCTGTCGAAAAAATTGAATCTTGGAAAGTATTTAATCTGTCTTCAGTGGTGGGTAAAAATGTTCCATAAATAGTTGAACAAGTTTGGCCCATGAGTCCACGAATTAGGCACTTGGGCATTTAAACAAGACGCGCCTTTGTCGGGCTAGGGTGAAAGGAAACACCCTCGGTTTAATTTGTTCAAAGACCAACCGTAGGATGATGGAATGTGGTAAGGACTTGTTCAATCCTATGCATGTGATAAGATTTTTCATGGTCTAACCCATGAAAAAACGGGTAACAAATTAAATATATTTGGGGAGATTTGGAAATCCCCACTGGTCTCCAAGAATGATGCAAGATTTTGGGCTATCGTTCAAGGCTTTGTAAAAGTAAGATAGAGGAGACTCTCTTTCTGTGTGGTATACTAGCTAGAGGTGTAGTGAGTGGTATACTAGAAATGCGTGTTTGTTAACATTGACATTTGATTACGTTAGGCATTTTTCTTCTACCTGACCTTAATCTCATGCAAGGCTAAGACCAATCTTAACTAAACACGACAACCGTCAAAACAATCCTGATATGCTAGTATAAACCTCTAACAGGAGATGCAAGGAGTGGTAGAAAAAAGTACCTGAATGCCTCCTTGCTTCGCTTATGAATAGTGTTTTTTGTATAATGAGCTTAGTGTGTGTAACAAGTTAGAAACACTGAATAACTTGAAGTAATGGAAGTTTGTACTAACCGGTCATAAAAGTAAAATGATTAGTTTTACCTACTTAATAAGTAATGAGACTCAAACGTAAGTAAAACTAAAACTATTTTACGTGCTTATATTATCAAAGTTTTTCTACTCGATGCTATTGCAATATAGTTGGAATAGAGTTCGCTCAACTCCTAGTTCTTTAGAATTTACGTTAACTAAGATTATCAATTCTATCAAAGTCGATGAGAGTAATGATGGATTATGTAATTATGCTACGATGGAAATTATACTAATCAAGATGCGATAAATCAAACTACGGAAATGCTAACTTGACAATATGAGGAGGAATTAGGAGAATTTGATTCCACCTTAATTCGACTTAATTTCCTAACGAAGAATTGTCATATCCAAATTGTAATGCTTCCGCATACCAACTAGGTGTTTCTAATCCCTAATTGTTCATGGTCATCTCTACCAACTAACAACTAGCATGTGAAGCAATTAAACCCATTCTCATGGTGAAATAATTACTTTCTAGAATGAAATAAAACATTACGAACTACTCTACACTAATCGAAATCAAGTTTCATCAAGGCTTCCTCAAACCCCTCTAATTAAGGTTTTAGCCTTGAATCATTATACTATCATTTCTTAAACAAGAACAAATATAACAACTCATTATTGAATAAATGATCGAACTTTATAATCTAAATTAACAATAGTCTAAGATTCAAAATGGATTAAACCCAATTTAAAACTAATTTAGAACTAAGATATTGAATACTAATTATCACTAGGGTTAGTTAGACTTACCCCATTACTAGTTGCAATTAGTGTTACCACCCGTCTTCAAAAATATTAGTGATACCCCCAATTGCAAGATCCAACGGTTTCTGAGATGAATTTTTTTTTAGATGAAGAAATCAATCGCTGGATCACTCAAATGGGGGCAAGATCACTAATATTTTGAAAACAGGGGTAACACTAATTGCAACTAGTAATGGGGGGGTAAGTTTAACTAACCCAATTAAAACAACTAATTATGAATTTAAGACAACTAAATCTAAATAAAAATTGAATCAATAAACTAAATTGAAATGAAAAACTAATACTTTATTATAAAACTAAAAATGATTCTAAATAATAATCTACTTTGTTCTATAACTAATTAATTGAATGTAAAAACTAGATCTAAAAACTCAGTTCTTGGCTTATGGCTAACTAAAAAACTATATGCTTAAGAGCTAAGTCTTCTGTCTTTAAATGGAGGAGACCAGATCCACTTTTTCGTGCATGGGCTGAGGAGCCATGTTTTGGGCCGAAAAATCGAGCCCAAGCCCCAATTTCTTCAGTCCACGGAGGCCTTTCAAGCTAGATTTGACTTCAACAGCCTTTTCGTCCACTTTTGCTCTTCTGATTGGGTCAATTCTTAGACCATTAGCGAGCTCTTTCTGAGACGGTCGTTTTGACATAAGGTAGGCCCAATTCCAAGGTCTGAGTCCAAAGATCGAAAGTTCTACTGACTTTTATGCGTTGTTTCTGCCCGCGTTGATTTTGACTTTTTAGCTTTGACCGGGCTTTAAATGGGCTTTTTCTCCTTGGATCTTGGCCTTTAATCATAGAACTTCTTAACAACCAACCCTTGCTCCATTATCTCGTAAAAGGGGTGCATTTCTACACATATTCAACTCCAATGCCAGAAATACATAAGAACACGATAATAGTACAAACTCTTACTTATTAATCACATAATTGGTCAAAAAGCAATATTGTTAAAGAGTAAAAACTACAGTTTTGGGCTCTTATCAAACCAGCCCCAAACAGCATTTTGCTTGTCCTCAAGCAAATATGAGAAATTAGAATAAGTGACCAAAAATGAAGTTCTAACTAATCTCGTTTCGCTGAGTGTGATTGCATGGACCATTGATAAGTGCTTAAAAAGTGCATTTTAACCTTCGATTATACCTCTTGTTTAGCCATCTTAGTGGACTAACAGTGCTTGTAAGTTATGTTTTATGATTCTACAGGTGAAAAAGAGAGTGTAGTAGAATATTAGAGAAAAAGGGGTAAAACGGAGCAATTCGGAGCATAAAAGATCACATGGGAAGCCCATGGACAATCATGGAGAAGGCTAAGGAATTTAAGCTATTAAATATGCGACTTGGACCTATTTTAAAGCATATTTGGAAGCCCAAGGCCAAAGGATTCATTGCTTGGACCAAAGCCCGCGAAGGAGGATAGAAGGATAGAGCAGAAGAGACAAAATAGACTTCCGCCGTCTGGGGCCGCATGGATCGCATGTCCAGACAAGATTTCTGGCCCGAGAGGCGATGGATCGTGCATCCGGATGCACAAAATGACACTCAGAGTAGCCAATTCCTTCTCAATTTTGGAGACAAAGTTGGACTCTAAAAGAAGTTGATTTGTATTAGGAAACAAATGACGGTTTGGAATGCTTAAAGAACTCATTGTAACACCTATAAATAGAGGACCTAAGTGCCTCATGTAATTTGCCAATTCACTTATACTCTTGTCTCCAGAACTTTAGGCAGAGAGAGATTAATAATAAAAGATTCGGTTTTAACTAGCCGAGTCTTAATAAGTTAGTCTTTCTAATCTTATGTTCTTCGACTCTTCTTCTTGTTGTTATTCGTGTTCTTCCTTCTTTATGGAAAGCTAATCTTCTCCTTCAAGGGAGGAGATGAAGCCGGTGATTAAGGTTTAATGATTCTTCTGGTTCATGGTGTTCTTCAATCAGGTTGGTTCTTTATGTTTTTAGTTATTAGTTTCATTTACCGGCACTGTGGGATGGGCGATAGATTAAGGTTTTTATTTATTGCAATCGAATATCATGCTAGTTTAGGGTTTTATTTATTGCAATTGAATATTTGCTAGTGACATACTTTTATTTATTGCAATTGAATATAATGCTAGAAGAGGGTTTTATTTATTGTAATTGAATATTATACTATTATTCTCTACTTTTTTTCTAGTTGTGTAGTGTTTTAAAGTAAGGGAAGTATTCCTTGTGTTTGCCTTAGATGGTGATTCATTGAATAGCTGCCCAAGCTCACATAAAAGGAAAGAAGATATTAGTAACATGAACATAGGAACAACCTTAAGTAGAGTTCTTTGTTAACGATGTTTTAGTTCAAGAGGGCATCGACACTTCGCCGATTGCCTAATTGTAGTCTACTTGTGAGAACAACCATAAAGCATAAGGTCACAGAGCAAAAGTATTGGTGGATTCTAATCTCTTGAATTCTCTCTCTTATAAATTCTCAATAGTTTAATTTAGTTTAGTATTAGAATCTACAATATCTATAATAATAGTTATTAATCCCTCAAACCCCCTTTCCAGTCTTGTCTTTCATATAAACATACACTTAAAAGTGGAACGATAACCTACTCTTCCTTTACTTATTGAGGGATAATTAGGTTTTAATAAACTTCTATTTGTTCAACGACAATCATCTCAAGTGTACACACAAAAGGAGCTGCGATGTCAAATGGCGCCGATCCATGATCCAATCCCTAACGAAAATTGCATTGTAACAAGAACCACAATCTATCAAAAGGAAATTTATCCCAACAGATTGATGCCCAACCGTGACAGGGAAATGAACCTTTCCAATGGCATTGGCTGGTTCTCCGTTGAATCCAATGATTGGGTTACGGTCTTCTATGATCAAGTCCTCTGAGAGTTTCATTCTAGAGTAAGCCCTGGTGAATAACACGCTAGCTGAGCTTCCTGTGTCGATAAGAATCTTACGCACCCTAAAGATTCCTATCCATGCAGTAATGACAACAGCGTCATTGTGATGGTAATAAACCCCTTTTAAGGTCATTCTCGGTGAACTTCAACTCGTGGCCTTCATAGGTCTCCAGATTGATACCTTGGTCAAAATTGAAACCGCTGACTGGTAATGATCTTGTATATGACAAAGTTTCAAGCGTGTTTCTATCTTACGCTGACGGCGAGAGACGCTATCGACACGTGCGTGGCATACATCGATAACGTTATGGTCAGCCAAGTTGATATGGCCTGACCGAGGTTTGTTTTGAACAAACTCAGTAAGCTGTCCCTCATCAACGAGGCGTTGAACTTCTTTCTTTAAAGCTCTGTAGTGATCTGTTTCATGCCCAATATCATCGTGATATTTGCATTTTTTATTTTTATCCCGCCTACCTATAGGATCTTCTGGCAGTGGCCGAGATGGCCGTAACATTTTTTTAGTTCTGATTTTTTCGTATAGGTCTGCAAGGCCAAGAGTCAAAGTGATGAATACCTTTTCATCTAGATTTGGGGCCTTTGTATTATTTTGAGTACTCATTTTGTTACCTTGATTGGTAATCTTATCCTTTGTGGAGTCCTTGGAAATGGGATCTGCGTCATCCTTTCTCTGTCGAGACTTTTGATCATCTTCCACTCGAACGTACCCTTCTACTCGGGTGAATAAATCAGAGAGGGTGGTAGGCGGCTTTCGAGTAAGAGAGTTGTAAAGTCCATCTCTGTCGAAATGCAATGCTTGATGTAATGCATGTATTGCGAAAGCATCACTCACATCCTGAACTTTGGCGTGAAGCTTCCTGAATCGTCGTACCAAACTCTTGATTGTTTCACCTTTCTCCATAGCGAGATTGAACAGTGTGCTCGGACTCTTCTTCGTCTTCATATTGTACTGAAAACATTCAACAAACATATCACTGAGCTTGGTAAATGAATCAACTGAACGCGGAGCCAACTTGTTGAACCAGGACAGTGTGTATCCTTTCAACGTTGCTGGAAAAATACGACACATTAACGACTCATGAAATTCCCATAAGGTCATAGCTGCTTGGTAGCTCATGACGTGTGATAAGTGCTCAAAAAGTGCTATTTAACCCTCGATTATGCCTCTTGTTTAGCCATCTTAGTGGACTAATAGTGTTTATAAGTTGTGTTTTAAGATTCTACAGGTGAAAAAGAGAGTTTTGTAGAATATTAGAGAAAATGGGGTAAAACAAAGCAATTCGGAGAATTAAGGATCACATGGGAGGCCCGTGGACAATCATGGAGAAGGCCAAGGAATTGGAGCTATTAAAGATGTGACTTGGACCTATTTTAAAGTCTATTTGGAAGCCCAAGGCCAAAGGATTCGTTGCTTGGACCAAAGCCCGCAAAAGAGGATAGAAGGATAGAGCGTAAGAGAAAATCAGCTTATCGTGCCCTGACGATGATGTATCGAGCGCCCGAGACGATTGATTGCGTCCCGGGACTCATAGATCGGCGTCCGGACACATTGATTAAGTCTGGGATGCATGAATAATGCGTCCGCACGCATGAATCGACTTCAGAGCCAATTCCTTCTCAGTTTGAAGACGAAGTCGACTGAAGAAGTCTATTTGTATTAGGAAACAAATGACGGTTTGGAATGCTTCTAGAGCTCATTGTAACCCCTATAAATAGAGGACCTAAGTGCCTCATGTATTTGGCCAATTCACTTATATTCTTGTCTCCAGAACTTGAGGTAGAGAGTCTTAATAAATTATTCTTTCTAGTCTTATGTTCTTCAACTCTTCTTCTTGTTGTTCTTCCTTCTATATGGAAGGCTAATCTTCTCCTTCAAGAGTTGACTTTGACTTTTTAGCTTTGAACGGGCTTTAAATGGGCTTTTTCTACTCGGATCTTGGCCTTTAATCAAATAACTTCTTAACAACCAACCCTTGCTCCATTATCTCACAAAAAGGGCGCATTTCTGCACATATTCGACTCAAATGCCTGAAATACATAAGAACACGATAACAGTACTAACTCTTACTTATTAATCACATAATTGGTAAAAAGGTAATATTATTAAAGAGTTAAAACTACAGTTTTGGACTCTTATCAAACCACCCCAAAATAGCATTTTGCTTGTCCTCTAGCAAATATGAGAAATTAGAATAAGTGACCAAAAATGGAGTTCTAACTAATCTCGTTTCACCAAGTGCGATTGCATTGACCATATGCAACAAGGCCTTAAACCATTAGGTATTCCCTAGTAGACGAGTTATAGCCTCGTGAGAGTTTTCCAGTGAAGGTACTCACAAACTTCATCTATACTACAACGACTAAGAAATAAAACTATTGTTTCATTATTTATTGTCTCAATTATCTATACATCCCACTAGCAATGAATACAGAATAATCAAGTCGAAACCTAAGCTAATATATGCATAATAATCAATCATCTACGAATAAACATATATGCAATGAGTAATACTATGAAATGCACTCACAAGTTCGTTTCTTAAACTTTGGAATAACGCCCCACGAAGTAGGTCCTCACATAAATGTCAAGACAAAACACTTCTGATTTTTCTCGCTCATGTTTCGCTACTCCAAAGTATAGTGGGCACACTTTACCTTGCAATCTCAATGACACACAAGGAAGCCAAAGTCGGTCAAACACATATGTCACTTACTATCACACTAACCTATTCCTAATTGAGATAGAGGTCTTCTTTAGGTGTTGCGGGGATTAGGTGATGGTTTAAGAATAAAGGAAAAGGATATTCAAAAAGACCGGTCACGATAATAATAGAGTCTTCATATTATGTAACTAGAGAAAAACCTTGTTCTTTACTTTTTTCTTCTACATTTTGTTTCCATCCTTAGCCATTTTTTTCTTTTTCTTTGGCTTTTGACTCCTTTGATTCTGTTTTTGGAGTTCTAACTCTTTATTTTATTTTATTTATTTCTTTGTTTCTTTTCTTTGCTTAGGATATGGTATAGTGATCAAGCAAGTGGACGGTGATTTCTCTATCCCAAATTTACTTCTCCCTTGTGTCATTTCTCAATATTTCACTCATATGAGGCTTTAGGGTATATTCTCACAGGATTTGTATAATAAGTACTCTAGTCTAGATTTGAAACTTACTTTGCCAACAATCATAGATACTCATGCAATATATTTATAGAAAGATGCAAAGATTATTATCTACATATTAACCTAAGTTCCTAAAAACTATTCTAATGCAAAAGCTAACGTGAGACTTCTAGATTATTAATATCATAGGGAAAGAAAACAATACCAATATTCCTAAGTGTATAGCATAACCTTTTTATTTATATTTTTGATTTTTTTGAAATTTTTTGCTAGAAAACAAGTGCATATTGTACATATCTATAACCTAACAGATGCCTTAATTACGGTGTTTCTATGCCACCCCCAAGCAAGAAGCATGCTTTGTCCTCAAAGTATTGAAATAAAAAGGCTAGAAAAATACCATAGAAACGCCAAGTGAAATTTTGGAACATCTGCAAAAACAAGGTTAAAACATTCTAATAAAGAAAAATAAAAAAAATAGACGAACTCTATATGATTTCCACCCATTATGGGGATAACAAGAATCAAATTGCTTGGGACATAAGCATACACAACCTGAATAAAAACTTACCTTATCTCCGCCAAGTTTGTCCTCAAAGCATTGAAATAAAAAGGGTAGAAAAGTACCATGGAAACGCATGAAATTTTGGAATATCTCAAAAACAAGGTTAAAACATACTAATATATAAAATAAAAATAGGCAACTCTATATGAGTTCCACCCATTATGGGGATAACAAGAATCAAATTGCTTGGGACATAAGCAGACACTAACTGAAATAAAAACTTACCTTATCTCCAGCGTTTAAACATCATCCTCCTCCTCTTCATATAGAAATGAGGTTCCTTCACATCCCCCACGCCATGATGATTTGCTAGGCTTCATGCCATTTATCATATATGATTGCTAACCCGTTAAAGCCACACTTGGTCGGATGGGGTGTTAGGTGCAACCTGATGAGGTTGTATCCTCTACCCTTTGCCAAATCATTAGGCGGAAAGATTGAATAATATAATTGGTGGGTCTCACAATGTCGACCCCAACCCAATCCATGAAGCGGGCACAAAAAACAGGGAAGAAACATAGCATAATACGACAAACTAAAACAGGCATAAAAAGGTACTTATGCCTCATGCTATGGGCTCGTGCTAAACTAGACATTAGGGTCTAGGGAATATCATAGAGTATACGTCCCCCAGCTAAAGTGAGGAAAATATCACAAGTTTCGTCATTCACAGAAGAATAACGCCATTCCCCTTTAATATTTAGCATGATCCAAAACATAACAAAGGCCTTTAATATTCCCCTTGGTCCTCTCGTTCTAAAGATTCCTGCCGCCTGTAATGCTCATGCAAATCCTCATAGTTATAAAGGTACATATTATCGACCAAATAGGCATGTGAGTCTTGTATTTTAGCGGACATATCAAGTCCAAGAACAAAGGCTAGCAAGAACCTAGTAATTTCCATTGGTTCATCCTCACGGTGATGGAGAACACTTGTTCTCCATCCGGTTTATCAAATAACTTACAATTATCATAAAAATAAGATGTAAGTGCGGGAGAATAATGTTTATCAGGTCTTACCATTAGTGGTTCCCAGCCTACGTGTATGATCACCTCGCGAAACCAAGCACCATAGGTGTCGCTTTGGAATAAATCTTCAAAAGACTGCTCTGGTATGATTGTAGGAGATGTCATCACAATAACTACTCTCTTTTAAGTGCTGCAAACAACCCTGAACTACTCATAAAAATCAAAAATTTCAGGGCTCTAAGGTTAGGTTGGGTGCGCTTCGAGAAATAGCTTTTGGAGGGCTGGTTGCATCCTTTCTAAATCGAAAGTTCTGTGTGTTTCAGCTAGGCATGCTTGGAAATGGTCTTGGTAGGGTGTGGGGTGCGCTCCATGTGTGAAGAGCAAGATGAAGTGAAAAATAAAAGGAAAAATGTAGAGGTTCAGGGTGAGAGATGAAAGTGAGATGTGTGGGTTTTATGTGTAGAATGAATCAAGTATATATAGGGCTTTAGTTTCTAAAACAAATCGACAAGTTACCAAAAATATTTAAGGCAATTGCCGGGAAACAAAATATTTTCAAAACCTAAAATGGAAACAACTAAGATTCATTATTCCAAAACAAACCTAATATCTTTTAGATTGAATTTAGAATAACAACTTCCTAACTCATTGAAATTTCATCCTACCACAATATCTTATCATAGCCACACCAATAATGGTAACATTCTCAACCAACTCATTGCAAAATTACTTTTAAAATGGTGGATCGATAAAAGCTATGCTAAAAACAATAATACCACCCCAAACAATCGAGAAGGTGGGATTCATTCAAAAATCATCTCATGCTTAGGGCAATAACCAAATTAAATTCAAATAGAAATTCAAATAACAATTAACTACATAATTCAAATTTAACTATTAAATTTAACAACTCAATATCCAATCTACTAAAAAAAACAATAAAAACAACAAATTTATAGAACAGAGTTTAGGATGGAAATACCAACACCCCACCTCCCAAACAAATTTTATAGAATAGAGTTTAGAAAATTTGTTTTAAACGTAGGTCTTTTAAAGTCAGATTCCCGAGACTTCATCTCTAACATATGTATATAATGAACATACAGTTTACTATATATCAGCAACTGAAATAGTTATGGATCTTGCCATAAATAATTAACATGGAATGCACCCCCAAATAGAATCAAGCGCCAAGATTTTCTACGACGCAACTTAGTGAAATGAAAGCGAAGTCTGATAGACCTAGAACGTAACCAAGCATACACCTTCTTCATCTTTGAACGAAAGGGTGTCCAAGTGAATGATCGTGAGAAAATGGATGTTTGTGGAAGATATGTTGGGTATGTATAAGTTTTATAAAGAAAGAATGGAAAAAATGGGAATGTGGGTTTAGCACAAAACTCATTCATGGTGTAGGTAGGAACTGTCTTAATTATGAAAATGAAGGTGTCAAGTGCCTTTTTCTTGGGAATTATTTCTGTAGTAGGAGGATTTAGAAAATCATGAAGCACAGGAGAAACAAGAGGTTCAAGTGCAAACTCAAGGTTCCTTCGAAAAGGTGGAAGGTGGGGAAAATTGGTGAAGGAAGATAAATGAGTGACGGGATGATGTGAGGTGGATTAATGGGGCTCGGCTAGAGCTCTCGTGGTTTAGATCATCGAAGCCTTGAGATATGCAAGACATTCCTCAATAGTTAGGTCAAAAGAATCACCGGATATAAGGTGAAAAATTCATTTTCCGTTATAAGCGTCAAGGGATGAATGGATCTTGTGGGGAACTCATGAGGTGGCGAGGGAAGAGTTGCAAAAGAGTCGAAGGAAATCTTCCTCGACTTCCAGGGAGTTCTCGTCAAAGTTGGAAATTCGAAAGGAAAGGAATTTGTGCATCTGATTATCAGGAAATGTGGTTTTGAAATAATCTTGAGCTAAGCTCTTGATCATGCTAACCTCTCCATCCAAGTCGTCGAATCGGAACCTGTTTCATCATTTTAAAAACATTTACCTCAACAGAAAGATAGCCAAAAGACATGGACATCGAACTATCATGGAAATTTATGAGCGTGTTGGTAGTAACCAAGAAGGGACGCCCTAAGATGATCGGAACAGAGTCGTTAACGGCGACTTCCGTATCGAGGATAACAAAATCAGCAGGATAGTAGAAATCTTGAACCTTAACAAATACATTTTCAACCACACCCTTAGGATACTTAATAAACCGATCAGCTAATTGGAACGTCATTTTAGTAGGTTGCATCTCCTGTAGACCTATTTGTTTATAAAAAATAATATGGGAGTAAGTTAACACTCGCCCCCAGGTCTAATAGCGCGGTCATTGTGTGGGAATCTCCTAAGGTGCATTGTACAGTAGGACGACCAGGGTCCTTGTACTTAACGATTTCATTATGTTCGGTTAAAGTTGGAAACTGTTCAGTTAGAAAGGCGTCTTTTGGAATATTTGTTTTACACCTAGTAATGCACAACTCTTTAAGAAACTTAGCATGGTGAGGTAACTTTTTAATCGCTTCAAGAAAGGGTAGGTTTATCGTTAGATTTTTGAAAACTTCCCTAATCTCGTCAAAGTTTATATCCTTGTTTAACATTGCTAATTTTTGGGGAAATGGTGTTTTCTCTCTATATTTAGCGTGTGGATCAACAGGATGTCTAACCTTGGCTTTCTGTTTCTTAGGTTGTGGTTTAACTGGTACCTCTACAGGGGTAGGATCTTCAGTTACTATTTCGGTATCTAGTTCAATATCCGGTGTAGGGACTACTGAACTACCGACATAGTTACGGCGTTATCAACCACTCTGCCAGAACGGAGAGTGGTGATGGCATTTAGCTCACCTCTGTTTGCATTTTCCTTAGTAGTATTACCGTTTACCTTAAAGGCTATGTTTGTTGTTTTAGGATTAGGTATCTCTTGACCGGAAACACAACTTTGGGTTTTACTTTCTCTTGGGCTAATCTTGTTATAAGGAAAGTTGGATGGCTTGTAAAATCTGTTGTTAGGTTTGCATAAAAGCCAAAACAATCCGGTTGTGGAGGAGTGTTTGTTACGTGTCAGGTGACAGAACTATGTCACGTTGATTATTAACAGGTGGGTTGTGATAGTTATGATTAACCGTAACGATACCTCTATTGGCATTATAATTATTATTGTTATAATTATTATAATTCCCCGACCTTGTCCTTGTCGTGGTGGGAGCTTCGTTTGTAAATTGTTTGTTTGGCCTAACATTTTGATTATTATACCCTGTGAGGTGTAACTTGTTGATTATTTCTCCAACTGAAGTTGGGATGTTGTCTCCAAGGTGCGTTAGGTTCGCTATTAATGGAACAAACATTGTCCGCCGTGCGGATTGTAGTTCATAGATTATAAGACAATTGAGCTCGGATGTGCGGGGACTCAAACGAAATTACATGGAATAGAGTAGATATTCATGACAGGGGTTGGCTTTTGTTGAAAAAAAATAGCTTCTATCTTTTTATTTAGGGATTCAATTAGAGTTTTAAGCTCAAGATCGGATTTAACCTCAAACATATTGGTAGCCTTAACTGTTGAAGAAGAACTAGCGGAGCGGGAGATATCGCCACTACCCCCGCCTATTATTACGCTTTGTTTGATCTTCTAAAAATTTATAAGCCTATGAGGCTCCTTTATCGAGGAAACTACCCTCATTCATTATGTTAAGGACCTCTTTATGGTGGTGTAATGATCCTTTGAAAAAAGGCACGAAACTAACGGTCTTTTGCAAGGTTATTATGTGGACACTCTATAAGAAGGTCGAAAACGATTCCAAGCCTCCAAAAGGATTCATGAGGATTCTCACGAAAAAATTGAATCTTGGAAAGTATTTAATCTGTCTTCAGTGGTGGGTAAAAATGTTCCATAAATAGTTGAACAAGTTTGGCCCATGAGTCCACAGAATTAGGCACTTGGGCATTTAAACAAGACGTCGCCTTTGTCGGCTAGGGTGAAAGGAAACACCCTCGTTTTAATTTGTTCAAAGACCAACCGTAGGATGATGGAATGTGGTAAGGACTTGTTCAATCCTATGCATGTCGATAAGATTTTTCATGGTCTAACCCATGAAAAACGGGTAACAAATTAAATATATTTGGGGAGATTTGGAAATCCCCCATCGGGTCTCCGCAAGAATGATGCAAGATTTTGGGCTATCGCTCAAGGCTTTGTAAAAGTAAGATAGAGGAGACTCTCTTTACGTGGTGGTATACTAGCTAGAGGTGTAGTGAGTGGTATACTAGAAATGCGTGTTTGTTAACATTGACATTTGATTACGTTAGGCATTTTTCTTCTACCCGACCTTAATCTCATGCAAGGCTAAGACCAATCTTAACTAAACACGACAACCGGCCAAAACAATCGATATGCTAGTATAAACCTCTAACGTGAGATGCAAGGAGTGGTAGAAAAAAAGTACCTGAATGCCTCCTTGCTTCTCGGCTTTATGAATAGTGTTTTGTATACGCGAGCTTAGTGTGTGTAACAAGTTAGAAACACTGAATAACTTGAAGTAATGGAAGTTTGTACTAACCGGTCATAAAAGTAAAATGATTAGTTTTACCTACGAATAAGTAATGAGACTCAAACGTAAGTAAAACTAAAACTATTTTACGTGCTTATATTATCAAAGTTTTTCTACTCTCGATGCTATTGCAATATAGTTGGAATAGAGAGTTCGTTCAACTCCTAGTTCTTTAGAATTTACGTTAACTAAGATTATCAATTCTATCAAAGTCGATGAGAGTAATGATGGATTATGTAATTATGCTACGATGGAAATTATACTAATCAAGATCACGATAAATCAAACTACGGAAATGCTAACTTGACAATATGAGGAGGAATTAGGAGAATTTGATTCCACCTTAATTCGACTTAATTTCCTAACGAAGAATTGTCATATCCAAATTGTAATGCTTCCGCATACCAACTAGGTGTTTCTAATCCCTAATTGTTCATGGTCATCTCTACCAACTAACAACTAGCATGTGAAGCAATTAAACCCATTCTCATGGTGAAATAATTACTTTCTAGAATGAAATAAAACATTACGAACTACTCTACACTAATCGAAATCAAGTTTCATCAAGGCTTCCTCAAACCCCTCTAATTAAGGTTTTAGCCTTGAATCATTATACTATCATTTCTTAAACAAGAACAAATATAACAACTCATTATTGAATAAATGATCGAACTTTATAATCTAAATTAACAATAGTCTAAGATTCAAAATGGATTAAACCCAATTTAAAACTAATTTAGAACTAAGATATTGAATACTAATTATCACTAGGGTTAGTTAGACTTACCCTAGTTGCAATTACTAGTTGCCCAATTAAGATCCAACGTTACCAGATGATTTTTTTTTTCAGATGAAGAAATCAACCGTTCACTCAAAAAAAACTAATATTTTGAAAAACAGGGGTAACACTAATTGCAACTAGTAATGGGGGGGTAAGTTTAACTAACCCAATTAAAACAACTAATTATGAATTTAAGACAACTAAATCTAAATAAAAATTGAATCAATAAACTAAATTGAAATGAAAAACTAATACTTTATTATAAAACTAAATCTGATTCTAAATAATAATCTACTTTGTTCTATAACTAATTAATTGAATGTAAAAACTAGATCTAAAAACTCAGTTCTTGGCTTATGGCTAACTAAAAAACTATATGCTTAAGAGCTAAGTCTTCTGTCTTTAAATGGAGGAGACCAGATCCACTTTTTCGTGCATGGGCTGAGGAGCCATGTTTTGGGCCGAAAAATCGAGCCCAAGCCCCAATTTCTTCAGTCCACGGAGGCCTTTCAAGCTAGATTTGACTTCAACAGCCTTTTCGTCCACTTTTGCTCTTCTGATTGGGTCAATTCTTAGACCATTAGCGAGCTCTTTCTGAGCCGGTCGTTTTGACATAAGGTAGGCCCAATTCCAAGGTCTGAGTCCAAAGATCGAAAGTTCTACTGACTTTTATGCGTTGTTTCTGCCCGCGTTGATTTTGACTTTTTAGCTTTGACCGGGCTTTAAATGGGCTTTTTCTCCTTGGATCTTGGCCTTTAATCATAGAACTTCTTAACAACCAACCCTTGCTCCATTATCTCGTAAAAGGGGCGCATTTCTACACATATTCAACTCCAATGCCAGAAATACATAAGAACACGATAATAGTACAAACTCTTACTTATTAATCACATAATTGGTCAAAAAGCAATATTGTTAAAGAGTAAAAACTACAGTTTTGGGCTCTTATCAAACCAGCCCCAAACAGCATTTTGCTTGTCCTCAAGCAAATATGAGAAATTAGAATAAGTGACCAAAAATGAAGTTCTAACTAATCTCGTTTATTTGAGTGTGATTGCATGGACCATTGATAAGTGCTTAAAAGTGCATTTTAACCTTCGATTATACCTCTTGTTTAGCCATCTTAGTGGACTAACAGTGCTTGTAAGTTATGTTTTATGATTCTACAGGTGAAAAAGAGAGTGTAGTAGAATATTAGAGAAAAAGGGGTAAAACGGAGCAATTCGGAGCATAAAAGATCACATGGGAAGCCCATGGACAATCATGGAGAAGGCTAAGGAATTTAAGCTATTAAATATGCGACTTGGACCTATTTTAAAGCATATTTGGAAGCCCAAGGCCAAAGGATTCATTGCTTGGACCAAAGCCCGCGAAGGAGGATAGAAGGATAGAGCAGAAGAGACAAAATAGACTTCCGCGTCTGGGGACGATGGATCGCATGTCCAGACGCATTTCTCGCGTCTGAGACGCATGGATCGTGCATCCAGATGCACAAAATGACACTGTAGCCAATTCCTTCTCAATTTTGGAGACAAAGTTGGACTCTAAAAGAAGTTGATTTGTATTAGGAAACAAATGACGGTTTGGAATGCTTAAAGAACTCATTGTAACACCTATAAATAGAGGACCTAAGTGCCTCATGTAATTTGCCAATTCACTTATACTCTTGTCTCCAGAACTTTAGGCAGAGAGAGATTAATAATAAAAGATTCGGTTTTAACTAGCCGAGTCTTAATAAGTTAGTCTTTCTAATCTTATGTTCTTCGACTCTTCTTCTTGTTGTTATTCGTGTTCTTCCTTCTTTATGGAAAGCTAATCTTCTCCTTCAAGGGAGGAGATGAAGCCGGTGATTAAGGTTTAATGATTCTTCTGGTTCATGGTGTTCTTCAATCAGGTTGGTTCTTTATGTTTTTAGTTATTAGTTTCATTTACCGCACTGAGGGATGGACGATATAGATTAAGGTTTTTTATTTATTGCAATCGAATATCATGCTAGTTTAGGGTTTTATTTATTGCAATTGAATATTTGCTAGTGACATACTTTTATTTATTGCAATTGAATATAATGCTAGAAGAGGGTTTTATTTATTGTAATTGAATATTATACTATTATTCTCTACTTTTTTTCTAGTTGTGTAGTGTTTTAAAGTAAGGGAAGTATTCCTTGTGTTTGCCTTAGATGGTGATTCATTGAATAGCTGCCCAAGCTCACATAAAAGGAAAGAAGATATTAGTAACATGAACATAGGAACAACCTTAAGTAGAGTTCTTTGTTAACGATGTTTCGTCCAAGAGGGCATCGACACTCGCTCGATTGCCTAATTGTAGTCTACTTGTGAGAACAACCATAAAGCATAAGGTCACAGAGCAAAAGTATTGGTGGATTCTAATCTCTTGAATTCTCTCTCTTATAAATTCTCAATAGTTTAATTTAGTTTAGTATTAGAATCTACAATATCTATAATAATAGTTATTAATCCCTCAAACCCCCTTTCCAGTCTTGTCTTTCATATAAACATACACTTAAAAGTGGAACGATAACCTACTCTTCCTTTACTTATTGAGGGATAATTAGGTTTTAATAAACTTCTATTTGTTCAACGACAATCATCTCAAGTGTACACACAAAAAAGGCGATGTCAAATGGCGCGATCCATGATCCAATCCCTAACGAAAATTGCATTGTAACAAGAACCACAATCTATCAAAAGGAAATTTATCCCAACAGATTGATGCCCAACCGCGGATGGAAAATGAACCTTTCCAATGGCATTGGCTGGTTCTCCGATTGAATCCAATGATTGGGTTCTGGTCTTCTATGATCAAGTCCTCCGAGAGTTTCATTCTAGAGTAAGCCCGGTGAATAACACGCTAGCCGAAGCTTCGTGGTCGATAAAGAATCTTCGCACCCTAAAGATTCCTATCCATGCAAGAATGACAAATGGCGTCATTGTGATGGTAATAAACCCCTTTTCGGTCATTCTCGGTGAACTTCAACTCGTGGCCTTCATAGGTCTCCGTATTGATACCTTGGTCAAAATTGAAACCGCTTGACTGGTAATGATCTTGTATATGACAAAGTTTCAAAGCGTGTTTCTATCTTACGCTGACGGGAGACGCTATCGACACGTCGCGGGCATACATCGATAACGTTATGGTCGTACCAAGTTGATATGGCGACCCGAGGTTTGTTTTGAACAAACTCGATAAAATTCCCCTCATCATCAACGAGGGTTGAACTTCTTTCTTTAAAGCTCAGAGTGATCTGTTTCATGCCCAATATCATCGATATTTGCATTTTTATTTTTATCCCGCCTACCTATAGGATCTTTCGGCAAAGGGCGAGATGGCGTAACATTTTTTAGTTCTCGATTTTTTCAGATAGGTCCGCAAGGCCAAGAGTCAAAGTGATGAATACCTTTTCATCTAGATTTGGGGCCTTTGTATTATTTTGAGTACTCATTTTGTTACCTTGATTGGTAATCTTATCCTTTGTGGAGTCCTTGAAATGGGATCTGGCCATCCTTTCTCTGTCGAGACTTTTGATCATCTTCCACTCGAACGCATTCTTCTACTCGGGTGAATAAATCGAGAGGGTGGTAGCGGCTTCGAGTAAGAGAGTTGTAAAGTCCATCTCTGTCGAAATGCAATGCTTGATGTAATGCATGTATTGCGAAAAGCATCACTCACATCCCCAACTTTGGTGAAGCTTCTGAATCGTCGTACCAAACTCTTGATTGTTTCACCTTTCTCCATAGCGAGATTGAACGAAGTGCTCTGGACTCTTCTTCGCCTTCATATTATCTTGAAAACATTCAACAAACATATCAATTGAGCTTGGTAAATGAATCAATGAACGCTGAGCCAACTTGTTGAACCGTGATGTGTGTATCCTTTCAACGTTGCTGGAAAAATAAAATACGCATTAACGACTCATGAAATTCCCATAAGGTCATAGCCGCTTGGTAGCTCATGACGTGTGATAAGTGCTCAAAAAGTGCTATTTAACCCTCGATTATGCCTCTTGTTTAGCCATCTTAGTGGACTAATAGTGTTTATAAGTTGTGTTTTAAGATTCTACAGTGAAAAGAGAGTTTTGTAGAATATTAGAGAAAATGGGGTAAAACAAAGCAATTCGAGAATTAAGGATCACATGGGAGGCCCGTGGACAATCATGGAGAAGGCCAAGGAATTGGAGCTATTAAAGATGCGACTTGGACCTATTTTAAAGTCTATTTGGAAGCCCAAGGCCAAAGGATTCGTTGCTTGGACCAAAGCCCGCAAAAGAGGATAGAAGGATAGAGCGTAAGAGAGAAAAATCGGCTTATGCGCCCGACGATGTATCGAAGCGCCCAGACGCATTGATTAAGGTCACAGGACTCATAGATCGGCGTCCCGCATTACATTGATTAAGTCCGATGCATGAATAATGCGCCCGGACGCATGAATCGATTAATGTAGCCAATTCCTTCTCGGTTTGAAGACGAAGTCGACTGGAAGAAGTCTATTTGTATTAGGAAACAAATGACGGTTTGGAATGCTTCTAGAGCTCATTGTAACCCCTAAAAATAGGGACCTAAGTGCCTCATGTATTTGGCCAATTCACTTATATTCTTGTCTCCGGAACTTGAGGTAGAGAGTCTTAATAAATTATTCTTTCTAGTCTTATGTTCTTCAACTCTTCTTCTTCTTGTTCTTCCTTCTATATGGAAGGCTAATCTTCTCCTTCAAGAGTTGACTTTGACTTTTTAGCTTTGAACGGGCTTTAAATGGGCTTTTTCTACTTTCGGATCTTGGCCTTTAATCAAATAACTTCTTAACAACCAACCCTTGCTCCATTATCTCACAAAAGGGCATTTCTCGCACATATTCACTCAAAATGCCTGAAATACATAAGAACACGATAACAGTACTAACTCTTACTTATTAATCACATAATTGGTAAAAAGGTAATATTATTAAAGAGTTAAAACTACAGTTTTGGACTCTTATCAAACCACCCCAAAATAGCATTTTGCTTGTCCTCTAGCAAATATGAGAAATTAGAATAAGTGACCAAAAATGGAGTTCTAACTAATCTCGTTTCACCAAGTGCGATTGCATTGACCATATGCAACAAGGCCTTAAACCATTAGGTATTCCCTAGTAGACGAGTTATAGCCTCGTGAGAGTTTTCCAGTGAAGGTACTCACAAACTTCATCTATACTACAACGACTAAGAAATAAAACTATTGTTTCATTATTTATTGTCTCAATTATCTATACATCCCACTAGCAATGAATACAGAATAATCAAGTCGAAACCTAAGCTAATATATGCATAATAATCAATCATCTACGAATAAACATATATGCAATGAGTAATACTATGAAATGCACTCACAAGTTCGTTTCTTAAACTTTGGAATAACGTCCTGAAGTAGGTCCTCACATAAATGTCAAGACAAAAACACTCTGATTTTTCCGCTCATGTTTCGCTACTCCAGTGTATAGTGGGCACACTTTACCTTACAATCTCAATGACACACAAGGAAGCCGAAGTCGGTCAAACACATATGTCACTTACTATCACACTAACCTATTCCTAATTGAGATAGAGGTCTTCTTTAGGTGTTATGGGATTAGGTGATGGTTTAAGAATAAAGGAAAAGGATATTCAAAAAGAACCACCGAGATAATAGAGTCTTCATATTATGTAACTAGAGAAAACCTTGTTCTTTACTTTTTCTTCTACATTTTGTTTCCATCCTTAGCCATTTTTTTTTTTTTTTTTGGCTTTTGACTCCTTTGATTCTGTTTTGGAGTTCTAACTCTTTATTTTATTTTATTTATTTCTTTGTTTCTTTTCTTTGCTTAGGATATGGTATAGTGATCAAGCAAGTGGACGTGTGATTTCTCTATCCGAAATTTACTTCTCCCTTGTGTCATTTCTCAATATTTCACTCATATGAGGCTTTAGGGTATATTCTCACAGGATTTGTATAATAAGTACTCTAGTCTAGATTTCAGAAACTTACTGCCAAACAATCATAGATACTCATGCAATATATTTATAGAAAGATGCAAAGATTATTATCTACATATTAACCTAAGTTCCTAAAAACTATTCTAATGCAAAAGCTAACGTGAGACTTCTAGATTATTAATATCATAGGGAAAGAAAACAATACCAATATTCCTAAGTGTATAGCATAACCTTTTTTTATTTATATTTTTGATTTTTGAAATTTTGCTAGAAAACAAGTGCATATTGTACATATCTATAACCTAACAGATGCCTTAATTACAGGTGTTTCTATGCCACCCCCAAGCAAGAAGCATGCTTTGTCCTCAAAGTATTGAAATAAAAAGGCTAGAAAAATACCATAGAAACGCGTGAAATTTTGGAACATCTGCAAAACAAGGTTAAAACATTCTAATAAAGAAAAATAAAAATAGACGCAACTCTATATGATTTCCACCCATTATGGGGATAACAAGAATCAAATTGCTTGGGACATAAGCAGACACTAACTGAAATAAAAACTTACCTTATCTCCAGCGTTTGTCCTCAAAGCATTGAAATAAAAAGGGTAGAAAAGTACCATGGAAACGCATGAAATTTTGGAATATCTGCAAAACAAGGTTAAAACATACTAATATATAAAAATAAAAATAGGCGCAACTCTATATGAGTTCCACCCATTATGGGGATAACAAGAATCAAATTGCTTGGGACATAAGCATTACACTAACCTAAATAAAAACTTACCTTATCTCCAAATTTAAACATCATCCTCCTCCTCTTCATATAGAAATGAGGTTCCTTCACATCCCCGCCACGCCATGATGATTTGCTAGGCTTCATGCCATTTATCATATATGATTGCTAACCTGTTAAGCGCCACTTGGTCGGATGGGGTGTTAGGTGCAACCTGATGAGGTTGTATCCTCTACCCTTGCCAAATCATTACACGGAAAGATTGAATAATATAATTGGTGGGTCTCACAATGTCGAATTCCCAACCCAATCCATGAAGCGGGCACAAAAAAGGGAAGAAACATAGCATAATACGACAAACTAAAACAGGCATAAAAAGGTACTTATGCCTCATGCTATGGGCTCGTGCTAAACTAGACATTAGGGTCTAGGGAATATCATAGAGTATACGTCCCCCAGCTAAAGTGAGGAAAATATCACAAGTTTAGGCATTCACGGAAGAATAACGCCATTCCCTTTAATATTTAGCATGATCCAAAACATAACAAAGGTTGCCTTTAATATTCCCCTTGGTCCTCTGTTCTAAAGATTCCTCTACAGTAATGCTCATGCAAATCCTCATAGTTATAAAGGTACATATTATCGACCAAATAGGCCCTGTGAGTCTTGTATTTTAGCGGACATATCAAGTCCAAGAACAAAGGCTAGCAAGAACCTAGTAATTTCCATTGGTTCATCCTCACGGTGATGGAGAACACTTGTTCTCCATCCGGTTTATCAAATAACTTACAATTATCATAAAAATAAGATGTAAGTGCGGGAGAATAATGTTTATCAGGTCTTACCATTAGTGGTTCCCAGCCTACGTGTATGATCACCTCATGAAACCAAGCACCATAGGTGTAAACTTTGGAATAAATCTTCAAAAGATCAAGCTGCGGTATGATTGTAGGAGATGTCATCACAATAACTACTCTCTTTAAGTGCTGCAAACAACCCTGGAACTACTCATAAAAAATCAAAAATTTCAGGGGCTACGAAGGTTAGGGCGCGGGGTGCGCTCAGAAATAGCTTTTGGAGGGCGCGGGTTGCGCTCCTTTCTAAATCGAGTTACAGGTGTTTCAGCGCTAGGCATGCTTGGAAATGGTCTTGGTAGGGTGTGGGGTGCGCTCCATGTGTGAAGAGCAAGATGAAGTGAAAAATAAAAGGAAAAATGTAGAGGTTCAGGGTGAGAGATGAAAGTGAGATGTGTGGGTTTTATGTGTAGAATGAATCAAGTATATATAGGGCTTTAGTTTCTAAAACAAATCGACAAGTTACCAAAAAAATATTTAAGGCAATTGCCGGAAACAAAATATTTTCAAAACCTAAAATGGAAACAACTAAGATTCATTATTCCAAAACAAACCTAATATCTTTTAGATTGAATTTAGAATAACAACTTCCTAACTCATTGAAATTTCATCCTACCACAATATCTTATCATAGCCACACCAATAATGGTAACATTCTCAACCAACTCATTGCAAAATTACTTTTAAAATGGTGGATCAGATAAAAGCTATGCTAAAAACAATAATACCACCCCCAAACAATCGAGAAGGTGGGATTCATTCAAAAATCATCTCATGCTTAGGCAATAACCAAATTAAATTCAAATAGAAATTCAAATAACAATTAACTACATAATTCAAATTTAACTATTAAATTTAACAACTCAATATCCAATCTACTAAAAAAAACAATAAAAACAACAAATTTATAGAACAGAGTTTAGGATGGAAATACCAACACCCCACCTCCCAAACAAATTTTATAGAATAGAGTTTAGAAAATTTGTTTTAAACGTAGGTCTTTTAAAGTCAGATTCCCGAGACTTCATCTCTAACATATGTATATAATGAACATACAGTTTACTATATATCAACAACTGAAATAGTTATGGATCTTGCCATAAATAATTAACATGGAATGCACCCCAAATAGAATCAAAGCCAAGATTTTCTACGACGAACTTAGTGAAATGAAAGCTAAGTCCGATAGACCTAGAACGTAACCAAGCATACACCTTCTTCATCTTTGAACGAAAAGGGTGTCCAAGTGAATGATCGTGGAAAAATGGATGTTTGTGGAAGATATGTTGGGTATGTATAAGTTTTATAAAGAAAGAATGGAAAAAATGGGAATGTGGGTTTAGCACAAAACTCATTCATGGTGTAGGTAGGAACTGTCTTAATTATGAAAATGAAGGTGTCAAGTGCCTTTTTCTTGGGAATTATTTCTGTAGTAGGAGGATTTAGAAAATCATGAAGCACAGGAGAAACAAGAGGTTCAAGTGCAAACTCAAGGTTCCTTCGAAAAGGTGGAAGGTGGGGAAAATTGGTGAAGGAAGATAAATGAGTGACAGGATGATGTGAGGTGGATTAATGGGGCTCGGCTAGAGCTCTCAGGTTTAGATCATCAGAAGCCTTGAGATATGCAAGACATTCCTCAATAGTTAGGTCAAAAGAATCACTGGGATATAAGGTGAAAAATTCATTTTCCGTTATAGCGTCAAGGGATGAATGGATGCTGACAGGGGGGAACTCGCGAGGTGGCAGGGAAGAGTTGCAAAAGAGTCGAAGGAAATCTTCCTCGACTTCCAGGGAGTTCTCGTCAAAGTTGGAAATTCGAAAGGAAAGGAATTTGTGCATCTGATTATCAGGAAATGTGGTTTTGAAATAATCTTGAGCTAAGCTCTTGATCATGCTAACCTCTCCATCCGAAGTCGTAACTGGGAACTGTTTCATCATTTTAAAAACATTTACCTCAACAGAAAGATAGCCAAAAGACATGGACATCGAACTATCATGGAAATTTATGAGCGTGTTGGTAGTAACCAAGAAGGGACGCCCTAAGATGATCGGAACAGAGTCGTTAACGGCGACTTCCGTATCGAGGATAACAAAATCAGCAGGATAGTAGAAATCTTGAACCTTAACAAATACATTTTCAACCACACCCTTAGGATACTTAATAAACCGATCAGCTAATTGGAACGTCATTTTAGTAGGTTGCATCTCCTGTAGACCTATTTGTTTATAAAAAATAATATGGGAGTAAGTTAACACTCGCCCCCAGGTCTAATAGCGCGGTCATTGTGTGGGAATCTCCTAAGGTGCATTAGATGCAGAGGGCTACCGTGGTCCTTGTACTTTAACGATTTCATTATGTTCGGTTAAAGTTGGAAACCGCTCAGTTAGAAAGGCGTCTTTTGGAATATTTGTTTTACACCTAGTAATGCACAACTCTTTAAGAAACTTAGCATGGTGAGGTAACTTTTAATCGCTTCAAGAAAGGGTAGGTTTATCGTTAGATTTTTGAAAACTTCCCTAATCTCGTCAAAGTTTATATCCTTGTTTAACATTGCTAATTTTTGGGAAATGGTGTTTTCTCTCTATATTTAGCGTGTGGATCAACAGGATGTCTAACCTTGGCTTTCTCGTTTCTTAGGTTGTGGTTTAACCGGTACCTCTACAGGGTAGGATCTTGATTACTATTTCGCATATCTAGTTCAATATCCGTGTAGGGACTACTTGAACTACCGACATAGTTCTGGCGTTATCAACCACTCCACCGGAGGAGAGTGGTGATGGCATTTAGCTCACCTCTGTTTGCATTTTCCTTAGTAGTATTACCGCTTACCTTAAAGGCTATGTTTGTTGTTTTAGGATTAGGTATCTCTTGACCGAAACACAACTTTGGGTTTTACTTTCTCTTGGGCTAACTGTTATAAGGAAAGTTGGATGGCTTGTAAAATCTGTTGTTAGGTTTGCATAAAGGCCAAAACAATCCGGTTGTGGAGGAGTGTTTGTTACGAGGTTGTGTGACAGAACTATGTCACGCTGATTATTAACAAAGTGGGTTGTGATAGTTATGATTAACGAGCGATACCTCTATTGGCATTATAATTATTATTGTTATAATTATTATAATTCCCCTGACCTTGTCCTTGTCGTGGTGGGAGCTTCGTTGTAATTGTTTGCTGGCCTAACATTTTGATTATTATACCCTAGAGGTGTAACTTGTTGATTATTTCTCCAACTGAAGTTGGGATGTTGTCTCCAAGGTGCGTTAGGTTCGCTATTAATGGAACAAACATTGTCCGGCTGTGCGGATTGTAGTTCATAGATTATAAGACAATTGGAGTCGGGATGTGCAGGACTCAAACAGAAATTACATGGAATAGAGTAGATATTCATGACAGGGGTTGGCTTTTGTTGAAAAAAAATAGCTTCTATCTTTTTATTTAGGGATTCAATTAGAGTTTTAAGCTCAAGATCGGATTTAACCTCAAACATATTGGTAGCCTTAACTGTTGAAGAAGAACTAGCGGAGCGGAGATATCGCCACTACCCCCCCGCTTATTATTACGCTTTGTTTGATCTTCTAAAAATTTATAAGCCTATGAGGCTCCTTTACTGAGGAAACTACCCTCATTCATTATGTTAAGGACCTCTTTATGGTGGTGTAACAGTCCTTTGAAAAAGGCACGAACTAACGTGTCTTTTGCAAGGTTATTATGTGGACACTCTATAAGAAGGTCAGTGAAACGATTCCAAGCCTCTGAAAAGGATTCATGAGGATTCTGTCGAAAAAATTGAATCTTGGAAAGTATTTAATCTGTCTTCAGTGGTGGGTAAAAATGTTCCATAAATAGTTGAACAAGTTTGGCCCATGAGTCCACAGAATTAGGCACTTGGGCATTTAAACAAGACGTCGCCTTGTCGGCTAGGGTGAAAGGAAACACCCTCAGTTTAATTTGTTCAGCACCAACCGTAGGATGATGGAATGTGGTAAGGACTTGTTCAATCCTATGCATGTGCTGATAAGATTTTTCATGGTCTAACCCATGAAAAACGGGTAACAAATTAAATATATTTGGGGAGATTTGGAAATCCCCCACTGGGTCTGCAAGAATGATGCAAGATTTTGGGCTATCGTTCAAGGCTTTGTAAAAGTAAGATAGAGGAGACTCTCTTTCTGTGTGGTATACTAGCTAGAGGTGTAGTGAGTGGTATACTAGAAATGCGTGTTTGTTAACATTGACATTTGATTACGTTAGGCATTTTTCTTCTACCTGACCTTAATCTCATGCAAGGCTAAGACCAATCTTAACTAAACACGACAACCGTCAAAACAATCCTGATATGCTAGTATAAACCTCTAACAGGAGATGCAAGGAGTGGTAGAAAAAAGTACCTGAATGCCTCCTTGCTTCGCTTATGAATAGTGTTTTGTATACGCGAGCTTAGTGTGTGTAACAAGTTAGAAACACTGAATAACTTGAAGTAATGGAAGTTTGTACTAACCGGTCATAAAAGTAAAATGATTAGTTTTACCTACGAATAAGTAATGAGACTCAAACGTAAGTAAAACTAAAACTATTTTACGTGCTTATATTATCAAAGTTTTTCTACTCTCGATGCTATTGCAATATAGTTGGAATAGAGAGTTCGTTCAACTCCTAGTTCTTTAGAATTTACGTTAACTAAGATTATCAATTCTATCAAAGTCGATGAGAGTAATGATGGATTATGTAATTATGCTACGATGGAAATTATACTAATCAAGATGCGATAAATCAAACTACGGAAATGCTAACTTGACAATATGAGGAGGAATTAGGAGAATTTGATTCCACCTTAATTCGACTTAATTTCCTAACGAAGAATTGTCATATCCAAATTGTAATGCTTCCGCATACCAACTAGGTGTTTCTAATCCCTAATTGTTCATGGTCATCTCTACCAACTAACAACTAGCATGTGAAGCAATTAAACCCATTCTCATGGTGAAATAATTACTTTCTAGAATGAAATAAAACATTACTTAACTACTCTACACTAATCGAAATCAAGTTTCATCAAGGCTTCCTCAAACCCCTCTAATTAAGGTTTTAGCCTTGAATCATTATACTATCATTTCTTAAACAAGAACAAATATAACAACTCATTATTGAATAAATGATCGAACTTTATAATCTAAATTAACAATAGTCTAAGATTCAAAATGGATTAAACCCAATTTAAAACTAATTTAGAACTAAGATATTGAATACTAATTATCACTAGGGTTAGTTAGACTTACCCCATTACTAGTTGCAATTAGTGTTACCACTTACCCTTCAAAAAATTAGTGATACCCCCCAATTGCAAGATCCAACTGTTCTGAGATGATTTTTTTTTTCAGATGAAGAAATCGGAATCATTGGATCACTCAAATGGGGCAAGATCACTAATATTTTTGAAAACAGGGGGTAACACTAATTGCAACTAGTAATGGGGGTAGTTTAACTAACCCAATTAAAACAACTAATTATGAATTTAAGACAACTAAATCTAAATAAAAATTGAATCAATAAACTAAATTGAAATGAAAAACTAATACTTTATTATAAAACTAAATCGATTCTAAATAATAATCTACTTTGTTCTATAACTAATTAATTGAATGTAAAAAACTAGATCTAAAAACTCAGTTCTTGGCTTATGGCTAACTAAAAAACTATATATGCTTAAGAGCTAAGTCTTACGTCTTTAAAATGGAGGAGACCAGATCCACTTTTTCGTGCATGGGCTGAGGAGCCATGTTTTGGGCGAAAAATCGAGCCCAAGCCCCAATTTCTTCAAATTCACCTGAGGCCTTTCAAGCTAGATTTGACTTCAACAGCCTTTTCGTCCCACTTTTGCTCTTCTGATTGGGTCAATTCTTAGACCATTAGCGAAAGCTCTTTTCGAGCCGGTCGTTTTGACATAAGGTAGGCCCAATTCCAAGGTCCGAGTCCAAAGATCGAAAGTTCTAATCGACTTTTATCGTTGTTTACTGGCGTTGATTTTGACTTTTTTAGCTTTGACCGGCTTTAAATGGGCTTTTCTCCTTGGATCTTGGCCTTTAATCATAGAACTTCTTAACAACCAACCCTTGCTCCATTATCTCGTAAAAGGGGCGCATTTCTACACATATTCAACTCCAATGCCAGAAATACATAAGAACACGATAATAGTACAAACTCTTACTTATTAATCACATAATTGGTCAAAAAGCAATATTGTTAAAGAGTAAAAACTACAGTTTTGGGCTCTTATCAAACCAGCCCCAAACAGCATTTTGCTTGTCCTCAAGCAAATATGAGAAATTAGAATAAGTGACCAAAAATGAAGTTCTAACTAATCTCGTTTCGCTGAGTGTGATTGCATGGACCATTGATAAGTGCTTAAAAAGTGCATTTTAACCTTCGATTATACCTCTTGTTTAGCCATCTTAGTGGACTAACAGTTGCTTGTAAGTTATGTTTTATGATTCTACAGTGAAAAAGAGAGTGTAGTAGAATATTAGAGAAAAAGGGGTAAAACGGAGCAATTCGGAGCATAAAAGATCACATGGGAAGCCCATGGACAATCATGGAGAAGGCTAAGGAATTTAAGCTATTAAATATGCGACTTGGACCTATTTTAAAGCATATTTGGAAGCCCAAGGCCAAAGGATTCATTGCTTGGACCAAAGCCCGCGAAGGAGGATAGAAGGATAGAGCAGAAGAGACAAAATAGACTTCCGCGTCTGGGACGCATGGATCGCATGTCCAGACGCATTTCTCGCGTCTGAGACGCATGGATCGTGCATCCAGATGCACAAAATGACACTGTAGCCAATTCCTTCTCAATTTTGGAGACAAAGTTGGACTCTAAAAGAAGTTGATTTGTATTAGGAAACAAATGACGGTTTGGAATGCTTAAAGAACTCATTGTAACACCTATAAATAGAGGACCTAAGTGCCTCATGTAATTTGCCAATTCACTTATACTCTTGTCTCCAGAACTTTAGGCAGAGAGAGATTAATAATAAAAGATTCGGTTTTAACTAGCCGAGTCTTAATAAGTTAGTCTTTCTAATCTTATGTTCTTCGACTCTTCTTCTTGTTGTTATTCGTGTTCTTCCTTCTTTATGGAAAGCTAATCTTCTCCTTCAAGGGAGGAGATGAAGCCGGTGATTAAGGTTTAATGATTCTTCTGGTTCATGGTGTTCTTCAATCAGGTTGGTTCTTTATGTTTTTAGTTATTAGTTTCATTTACCAGACCAGGGGATGGACGTATAGATTAAGGTTTTTATTTATTGCAATCGAATATCATGCTAGTTTAGGGTTTTATTTATTGCAATTGAATATTTGCTAGTGACATACTTTTATTTATTGCAATTGAATATAATGCTAGAAGAGGGTTTTATTTATTGTAATTGAATATTATACTATTATTCTCTACTTTTTTCTAGTTGTGTAGTGTTTTAAAAGTAAGGGAAGTATTCCTTGTGTTTTGCTTAGATGGTGATTCATTGAATAGCTGCCCAAGCTCACATAAAAGGAAAGAAGATATTAGTAACATGAACATAGGAACAACCTTAAGTAGAGTTCTTTGTTAACGATGTTTAGATCAAGAGGGGCATCGACACTTTCGCTCGATTGCCTAATTGTAGTCTACTTGTGAGAACAACCATAAAGCATAAGGTCACAGAGCAAAAGTATTGGTGGATTCTAATCTCTTGAATTCTCTCTCTTATAAATTCTCAATAGTTTAATTTAGTTTAGTATTAGAATCTACAATATCTATAATAATAGTTATTAATCCCTCAAACCCCCTTTCCAGTCTTGTCTTTCATATAAACATACACTTAAAAGTGGAACGATAACCTACTCTTCCTTTACTTATTGAGGGATAATTAGGTTTTAATAAACTTCTATTTGTTCAACGACAATCATCTCAAGTGTACACACAAAAGGAGCGCATGTCAAATGGCGCGATCCATGATCCAATCCCTAACGAAAATTGCATTGTAACAAGAACCACAATCTATCAAAAGGAAATTTATCCCAACAGATTGATGCCCAACCGTGACAGGGAAATGAACCTTTCCAATGGCATTGGCTGGTTCTCCGTTGAATCCAATGATTGGGTTACGGTCTTCTATGATCAAGTCCTCTGAGAGTTTCATTCTAGAGTAAGCCCTGGTGAATAACACGCTAGCTGAGCTTCCTGTGTCGATAAGAATCTTCTGCACCCTAAAGATTCCTATCCATGCAGTAATGACAACAGCGTCATTGTGATGGTAATAAACCCCCTTTTCGTCATTCTCAGTGAACTTCAACTCGTGGCCTTCATAGGTCTCCGTATTGATACCTTGGTCAAAATTGAAACTGTTGACCTGGTAATGATCTTGTATATGACAAAGTTTCAAGCGTGTTTCTATCTTACGCTGACGGCGAGAGACGCTATCGACACGTGCGTGGCATACATCGATAACGTTATGGTCAGCCAAGTTGATATGGCCTGACCGAGGTTTGTTTTGAAAAAACTCAGTAAGCTGTCCCTCGTCAACGAGGCGTTGAACTTCTTTCTTTAAAGCTCTGTAGTGATCTGTTTCATGCCCAATATCATCGTGATATTTGCATTTTTTATTTTTATCCCGCCTACCTATAGGATCTTCTGGCAGTGGCCGAGATGGCCGTAACATTTTTTTAGTTCTGATTTTTTCGTATAGGTCTGCAAGGCCAAGAGTCAAAGTGATGAATACCTTTTCATCTAGATTTGGGGCCTTTGTATTATTTTGAGTACTCATTTTGTTACCTTGATTGGTAATCTTATCCTTTGTGGAGTCCTTGGAAATGGGATCTGCGTCATCCTTTCTCTGTCGAGACTTTTGATCATCTTCCACTCGAACGCATACCCTTCCACTCGGGTGAATAAATCGAGGGGGTGGTAGGGCTTTTCGAAAGTAAGAGAGTTGTAAAGTCCATCTCAAAAAATGCAATGCTTGATGGAATGCATGTATTGCGAAAGCATCACTCACATCCTGAACTTTGGCGTGAAGCTTCCTGAATCGTCGTACCAAACTCTTGATTGTTTCACCTTTCTCCATAGCGAGATTGAACAGTGTGCTCGGACTCTTCTTCGTCTTCATATTGTACTGAAAACATTCAACAAACATATCACTGAGCTTGGTAAATGAATCAACTGAACGCGGAGCCAACTTGTTGAACCGGGGATAGTGTGTATCCTTTCAACGTTCTTTGGAAAAATCACGACACATTAACGACTCATGAAATTCCCATAA
Organism: Coptis chinensis; assembly: GCF_015680905.1. Lineage (NCBI taxonomy): Eukaryota > Viridiplantae > Streptophyta > Magnoliopsida > Ranunculales > Ranunculaceae > Coptis > Coptis chinensis. The sequence goes on from NC_141456.1 coordinate 88,782,078, forward strand.
GGTCATAGTCCGCTTGGTAGCTCATGACGTGTGATAAGTGCTCAAAAGTGCTATTTAACCCTCGATTATGCCTCTTGTTTAGCCATCTTAGTGGACTAATAGTGTTTATAAGTTGTGTTTTAAGATTCTACAGGTGAAAAAGAGAGTTTTGTAGAATATTAGAGAAAATGGGGTAAAACGAAGCAATTCGGAGAATTAAGGATCACATGGGAGGCCCGTGGACAATCATGGAGAAGGCCAAGGAATTGGAGCTATTAAAGATGCGACTTGGACCTATTTTAAAGTCTATTTGGAAGCCCAAGGCCAAAGGATTCGTTGCTTGGACCAAAGCCCGCAAAAGAGGATAGAAGGATAGAGCAGAAGAGAGAAAATCAGCTTATGCGTCTGGGACGCATGTATCGAGCGTCCAGACGCATTGATTGCGTCTGGGACTCATAGATCGAGCGTCCAGACACATTGATTAAGTCTGGGATGCATGAATAATGCGTCCAGACGCATGAATCGACACTGTAGCCAATTCCTTCTCAGTTTTGAAGACGAAGTCAGACTCTGGAAGAAGTCTATTTGTATTAGGAAACAAATGACGGTTTGGAATGCTTCTAGAGCTCATTGTAACCCCTATAAATAGAGGACCTAAGTGCCTCATGTATTTGGCCAATTCACTTATATTCTTGTCTCCAGAACTTGAGGTAGAGAGTCTTAATAAATTATTCTTTCTAGTCTTATGTTCTTCAACTCTTCTTCTTCTTGTTCTTCCTTCTATATGGAAGGCTAATCTTCTCCTTCAAGGGAGGAGATGAAGCCAGTGCTTAAGGTTTAATGATTCTTCTGGTTCATGGTGTTCTTCAATCAGGTTAGTTCTTTATGTTTTTAGTTATTAGTTCTATTGCCCACACCAGGGGATGGAAGTATAGAATAGGGTTTATGTTTTGCAATATTAATATCACGCTAGTGTTCTTTACTTTTCTTCTAGTAGTGTAATTCTTTAGAGTTAGGGAAGTATTCTTTGTGTTGTGTTAGAAGGGGTAGCTCAGGGAGTGGCTGCCTAGGGGAAGTATTCTTTGTGTTTGCCTTAAGTGGTGATTCATTGAATGGCTGCCCTATTAGGAAGTACTCCTTGATGTTGGTCTTGGTAATACATTGAATGGCTGCCCGAGCTTACATAAAAGGAAAGAAGATATTAATAGCATAAACATAGGAACAACCTTAAGTAGAGTTAATTGTTAACGATGTTTCGTCCATGAGGGCATCGGCACTCGCTCGATTGCCTAATTGTAGTCTACTTGTAAGAACAGCCATGAAGCAGAAGGTCATAGATTAAAAGTATTGGTGGATTCTAATCTCTTGAATTCTCTCTTATAAATTCTCAATAGTTTAGTTAGTTTAGCTTAGTTTAACATTAGAATCTACAATCTCTACAACATTAGTTTTTAATCCCTCAAACCCCCTTTCCAGTCATGTCCTTCATATAAACATACACTTAAAAGTGGAACGATACCCTACTCATCCTTTACTTATTGAGGGATAATTAGGTTTTGATACGCTTCTCTTTTGTTCAACGACCATACCACATCTCACACACAAAAAAGAGGTGGGGTCAAATGGCGCCGCTGCCATTTTAAGTTGTTTATGTTTAACGTTTTCTTTCAAGATTAGAATTTTGGATCTTGAGGTAATTTTAGCCACATCATCCATCCTTTTAAGAAAGAAAGAAGCTTGAAGGACATCTCGAAGACAAGATCTACCATCCAGGTTAGTCGAATCTTCATTCTTTTTATTTTTCTCTTATTATAGTTGCATCATAGTTTAGTTTTATTGCTTTCTAGTATAATTGCATTTAGGATCTTTTCAACAATTGAAGTTGTAAGCCAACACAGCGAAAAATCAAACTCTAGTGTTTCTTGTCTGAATCTTGACAAACGGACTATCGCCTCGTGGGCGTGGTACTTAAGCAATCCAAGTGATTCACCATAACCCTAGAAGAGACGACTTTAGACAACCGGGCGAGATACTAGTCGCAAAAGCCCAACCCAGTTGAAGAAAAGTAGTTTTACATTCTAGTATAATTTAGAATAGTTGCATAGTAGGATAGTTTATTGTTATTTTTGCATAAAATTTTCTAGTGTATGCCCCGTCGTCCATATCATCGTCCAGTAAGAACACAAGAGTGGACAAGGTTTAACAACCGACTCACAAGAATACTAGACGAGATTGATACAATGGCTGGAAGTAATGATGGAGGTGTTTTGGACACCAATAATCTTGAAGCTATCCCTCCCATGCAAACACAACAGAGGAAGAAGCTGAGTGATTTCTATTCACCAATCATTGGAGACCCACCAAGCAAGATTGTTTTTCCGAGACGAAGCTAACCAGTTTGAACTTAGACCATCAAGAATCTCTATGCTTCCAAAGTTCAATGGTTCGCATAATGTTCAAACCTTATGTTCACATGAACAAATTTCTATCGATCCTCGAACTTTCAAGAACCGAATATCGGGGATGAGAGTATCAAGTTAATTCTTTTTCCACTCTCACTCGAAGGTAAAGCATCCGAATGGTTAACTGCATGTACCGATCAATTCAATCAACAACCGGAAGAGTTAAGAACAAAGTTTATGAACAAGTTCTACCCACCCCGAAGATTGATCTGATGCAAGCCATCGACAATTTCAAAGGGAAGGTGGATCAAGAATATCATCAAAGCCGGGAGAAATTTAATAATCTGCTAGTCTCATGTCCACATCATGGTAATGATAAAGAGCACACCGCTCATTTTTTCTTTCGAGGACTTTCTACTATGAACAAGCATATGATACGATCAATGCATCAAGGTAAGTTTACATCATTGGATGGAGAGGAAGCCTACAACTTTCTCGAGAATTTAGTCAAGACACTCAACAATGGAGTACTAGCAACGAGGACGTAGCTAGAGTGGAGGGTGCCAAGAAATTTGGCAACCAAATTCAAGAAGACCCAAATCAAGCAATGCTATCAATTATGGCAAGCCTATCAACAGGGACTTGAAAATCTGAACAATAAGTTTGATCGGGTTCTCCATGAATCCTCCAAAACCAAACAATTTCCAAGCTAAACCTCACCATCCAAGCCTTGTTATACCATTTGTGAGCTATGTTACGATGAAGGCCACACCAATCAAGAGTGTTCAGATTATCTAGATACTAATGCAGAGGCATGTAGTATCAACTCTTTAGGAAGAAATAACCCGGTTCAATCAGGGACAGAATTATTGGAAGCCACAAAATACAAATCGAGGAGGAATTGTCCTCCGGATTTCGTAATCACCAAATCGGGTTCGAATAACCCGATGATCGGTTCCAAAACCGCCAAAGAACCATACGTAAATCAACGGTCATACCGAAACCGGCAATACCAAGCCAACACAAAAGAGAGAGTTAGTACGGATCTTATGAGTGGATATATTGCCCCTACGCCTCAGTCGAGCAAAGCAGTTATTCCACATCTGGAAGAAGCTATCACCACCATTGTCAATGAGCTGAAACAGACAAATCAAAGAACCCAGAAGTTGGAGAATAACTTTAGTGTCATTCAAGGCCAGATAGGGCAAATCGCTGCCGCCTTGACAGAGAGATCAAAAGGAGCATTACCAAGCCAGCCGGAGCCAAATCCGAAAGGAAGAGGTGTCCTGCAGGTGGATAACCTGGAGATTACTCAGTCGAATGCCCAAGTTAATTCTGTCACCACTCTGAGGTCAGGCAAGAAAGTTGATAACAGGATTGTCTATGAACCAGGAAAAGATTCTGCGGAGCCTAAGGTAACTTATGTCCCCACCATCCCACCCAGTTCTAACATTCCAGATATATCTAGTGTTGTGCAACCTACTGAAGAAACTGTTGCAAAAGAAGTTGAAGGAACTACTGTGGAATTAAGTAAGAAGAAGCCATCACGAGTGACTCCACCTGTCACTCCATTATTTGTTACCAAGCCAATTGAAGCCGAAAGAAGAGAACCGATATTGATGAATCCGCCAAAGACCGTTTCCTTGAAACTAGTGAATACCGAAAGGATGACCCGATAAGGAGGATTTTGATGTATTTCGTGAATTTACGATCAATATCCCATTTCGATTTGCCATCAAGCAAGTTCCCTCATATGCCAAGTTCCCGAAAGATCTAGTAAAGAAGAAGACCAACATTCGAAAAGAAGCTTTTATCGCTCAAAGATGTTCATCGTATCTACTGAGAATCTATCGGTTGTGAAACCGAAAGATCTTGGAAGTCCAACTGCTACATGCAGAATTGAGATTCTTTGGAGGAACAAGCTTTATTAGATTTGGGTGCCGGTGTGAATCTTCTACCATATTTCGCTCTACGAAGTTGGGCTTGAAGGATCTAAAACCGACCGATGTTACTTTACAGTTGACAGATAGATCAGTGAAGATACCTAGAGGAATCATTGAAGATGTCATAGTCAAGATCGAAGATTTCTATTATCCGATTGATTTCATAGTACTTTCGACCACGTAACCTACATCCGGTAGGCAAATACCAATCATTCTAGGCGCACCATTCTTGGCCACCGCAAATGCACTCATCAACCGTCGAAACGGTAATATGACATTATCCTTTGGTAATATGAAAGTCGAGACCAATGTTTTCCATATGTTACAAAGAACCACGGAGGTGTGTATCGTGAACGAGGGTATGCATGATTGAAGCGTTAGCATAGGATTATCGACTCATTCATATCCTGGCGACGAAGTTATTGAAAGCTTTCGACGGACTTCAGATTGTGAGGAACTTAGTGTTGAGTCAATCAATGCGATTTTGATTCATCACCGTCATGGATGACATCAAGTTCAAAGAAAAGCTTGAATCGCCTATGCTTGATGGACCACCTAAAGAGCTTAAGAAGGAGCCACCTAAGTTAGAATTGAAGCCTTTACCGCCTACACTCAAGTATGTTTTCTTGGGAGATTTGGGAACCTACCCAAGAGTCATTGCATCGATTTGGCTACGAGCAAGAATCCGTGTTAGTAGCACTTTTAAAGGAACACAAGTCGGCTATAGGTTGACAATTGATGATATCAAGGGGATCAGCCCTATGATAGTTCAACATAGGATTCATCCGGAAGAGGATTCCAAGACTTCTAAGCAACCACGAGGAGGCTTAATCCGAAATGAAGGAAGTAGTTAGAGAAGAGGTCGCCAAACTCCTTGACGCACGCATTATCTACCCTATTTCGATAGTCAATGGGTTAGTCCAGTTCAAGTTGTGCCAAAGAAGTCCGGAACCACGGTGATCGAGAACGAAACAATGAGTTGATTCCAACCAGATTCGACCGATGGAGAGTTTACATCGATTCTGAAGTGAAATAGCGATCAAGGAAAGACCATTTTCCATTGCCATTCATCGATCAAATGTTAGAAAGATTAGTTTGGACAAGCTTACTACTGCTTTTCTTGATGGTTACTCGGGATATTTTCAAATCCATATTCACCCCGAGGACTAAGAGAAGACCACATTCATATGTCCGTTCGAACATTAAGCCTACCGTCAGATGCCTTTTGGTCTATGCAATGCACCGCCACTTTTTTTGATGCATGATGAGTATTTTTGACGACATGGTGGAGAAATACATGGAAGTTTTATGGACGATTTTTTAGTGTTTGGATCATCTTTTGAGGATTGCCTACACCATCTCTCCTTAGTCCTTAAACGCGTTGTTGCGATACCAACTTAGTTACGAATGGGAAAAGTGTCACTTCATGGTAAAGGAAGGGATAGTGCTAGGTCACCAAGTTTCAAAGGAAGGAATTCTAGTAGATCGAGCGAAGATTGATATTATAAAGGATCTACCCAAACCGAACTGTCAAAGATATTTGTGCCTTCCTAGGTCACGCGATTCTACCGCTGATTTATCAAGGATTTCAAAGATAATTGCAAGATCGTTGTCACATCCGTTAGGGAAAGATATTGTCTTTGATTTTGATACATCATATGTTGAAGCTTTTATGAAGTTAAAGGAAGCACTCATTTCAAAGACCAATCATTCGTGCTTTGATTGGAGCCACCATTTGAGATCATGTGTGATGCATCCGATTATGCTATAGGAGCCGCTTCTAGGACAAAGAGACAAGAAAGTGCCGTGACGCAATCTATTATGCTAGCAAGACTCTAAATGGAACTCAGATTAATTATTCTACCACCGAGAAGGAACTCTTAGTCGTCGCCTATTCTCTTGACAAATTCGGACAATATCCGATAGGTTCAAAGGTGATTGTCTATATCGACCATGCCGCCTTTCGTCATTTTACTCGCTAAGGTGGATGCCAAGCCTAGGTTGATCCGATGGATACTACTTTTACAAGAATTTGATTTGGAGATACGTGATAAGAAAGGAAACAGAGAATGTCGCTTTTATCACCTTTCTAGATTGCTAGTGGAAAATACGGAAGACAATTTACAAATCTGTGGAGACTTTTCCCGATGAACGGTTGTTCAAGATATCGGCGTGCCATGGTACGACCACATTGCAAATTATCTTGTGACCGGACAAGGTACCATCACATTGGAGCAAGCAAGAAAAAGATTTATTCTACTCAAAGGCTAGATATTATTTTTGGGATGATCCATACTTATTCAAGAAGTGTTCGATCAAATTATTCAAGATGCATCCCGAATTGGAACAGAATCCATTCTATCATTCTCATCATGATCAGCCTTCTCGGGAGGACACTTTGGCCCGCAACGTACTGCAGACAAGGTATTACAAGCTGGATTCTATTGGCCTACTCTTTTTAAAGATGCAAATATTTATTGCAAAGCATGTCCGAGATGCCAATTTTTGGGTAAGACCTCGAAAAGGTTCGAGTGGCCTCAACAACTGATCCTTATCTCAGAAATCTTTGATGTATGGGGTATAGATTTCATGGGACCATTTCCTCCTTCTTTTGGTTACACCTACATTCTACTTGCTGTGGACTATGTTTCAAAATGGATTGAAGCAGTTCCTACGAAGATCGCCGATCATAAAGTCATCGTGGACTTTCTGAAGAAGAACATTCTACCAAGATTTGGAACACCGAGCCATCATCATCGATAACGGTTCTCGCCAGAACGTGTATTTGGGAATCTTATGGAAAAGTATGGAGTAATTCACAAGCTAGCTTTACCATATCATCCTCGGACTAATGGTCAAGCGTAAGTTTCAATAGGGAAATCAAGAGTATTCGGAAAGACAAAAATCCATCTAGGAAAGATCGGTCTCTTAGACTCCAAGATACACTATGGGCATACGAACAAAGATTCAAAACACCCATAGGGATGTCGCCCTATCGCTTGGTATATGGAAAAGCATGTCATCTACCCGTTGAAGTTAGAACATAAAGCCTATTGGGCAATGAAAGAGATGAATTTCAACCCTAGACCAAGCAGAGAAAAGGAGGAAGCTTCGGATCGCTGAATTAGAGGAATTGAGAAGTGATGCTTATGATAAGTCAAGGATTTACAAGGATAAGACTAAAGCATTACATGACGTAAGAATTCTGAAGAGAATTTGAACCCGACGTAAGGTTCTCGTCTACAACTCGCCTCTAGAAATTTTCCCTAGAAAATTGAGATCTAGATGGATGGGACCGCTTATAGTAAGACATGTCACACTTTTGGAGCTATTGAAGTAGAAGACATCAAGAGAAGGACTCGCTTTCAAAGTCAATGCTCATCGACTAAAAAGCCTTTTCTCGAGTTACCCATCGAGACGTGGAGGCCATTTTTCTCAATGATCCGGGTTTATCGGACCACTATTGAAGCGGAAAAATTGGGGTAAGTTACCTACACACCTTAAAGATTACATTTTATGTCTTGTTGAACCATTACTCTGTCTAGTTTAAGTTTTTGCATGACGAAGCCAAGCGTCGTAAGCTTGACTCCTTAGGATCTCATTAGTATAAGTGCCAATCGATAGCCGGGCCCCTCGATTTTTCATAACTTTAACCTTTACCGAGAGGAGTTGCAAGTCACGAGTCAAAGTCTCATAACTCTAGTAGACCGAGTATAAAATGTCTATGGAAGTAAGCATGTTGTTGAGAGATCAGTTTTGGAGTGGGAATTCTAGTCTTGAGGATCTAACTTTAAAAGACTAACATTACGCCTTGGGGATCTGACATAAAAAGACCTAAAAATTTGTTTCTTGAACTAATTACGATATTCAAATCAATGGTAATATCCTACCTTTTTCTCATCCATTTCATTTACTTCTTTATACATTGAGGTCAATGCATGCATAAGTAGGGGAGGGTGTACTTGAGAAATGAATTTCAAAATTAGTTTTCAAAACAAAAATATTTTGGTTTCTATATCAAGAGCATGAGAAAAAAAATGAATTTTAATGATGAGTTTGGGATATAGATTCTATAATGCTTAGTGTTGAGTTTGATAGATATGGTTGATATTATTGATTTCATTACCGCTTTTAGACTATTTATTATGCTCTCGGACATAGTTCTTATTGATAGAATTCTTTATCAAGGTACCACCATAGTACTTGGTCGAGTTTTTGTGTACTTTTGCTAGAAGAGAGATTTAAACCCCCTAATAAACTAGAAGTAGAATTTTTTAGACTTAAATTTGTGAGACTTGAGCTTTATACCCATTCTTTGGAGAGTTCTTACGAAAAATCCGAATCTTAGTGACTCAACATCTTTCAGCTTCTTTATGTCGTTGTAATATAGTCTCATTATTCTTTGATTTGGTTAATCACGGTGACATCAACTGGGGAGATAGCCATTAGGTCTTGTAGTCTATTCAAAAACAGTATCATATTGATAAGTCAAGTAGTAAACCCATTCAGCCTTTATCCCACCTAGTAGGACCATCATGTTAAACCCTTTAAGCCTTTACAATAAGCCATTTTTTTTTCATAAAACCCCTACCCTTTTACCCAACTCCGCACAAGGAGTATAGCCAAAATCTTTATTAGCCATACCCATATGTTTCGGTGAATATACGAGGGACACAAGGAGGAAGAAAGACCACAAAAGGAAGATTACAAGGAAATATCAGAGAGATACAATGAAGTCTATCATTCTGCTCAAAGTGAAAGAAGCTAGTGGAAAACAAGCATATCCAAAGACTAATCAAGGATATACCACTCGAGCTAAAAAAAAAAAAAAAAAAAAAAAAAAAAAAAAAAAAAAAGAATGAATGGATGGAAAAGCTAAGACAAAGGAAGAATTTTCTCTCCAATACAGAATTTGAAGAAATCTTCCAAAGAAAGAAGCAAAACCCTTAGTGTTTTCAGAAACAACCTTAGAATCCTTTTTACCTTTCCTTCATAAAACCAATACCCAAGCCAAGTTACAACCCATGACTTATCATTACAGTATGGTACGAAGTCTAGAATAGGTGAGAGGATGCTAAAGTGAAGGACCCGACACTTCATATGTGATTCACATTCTTTCCATGAGACTAATTTCATCCAAAAGTCCGTTTTTTAATGTAGTATGTGGGATGTTTGTATTCACTATTCTTTTCTCCACATACATGAGGTAAAATAGTAGACCATCTTCTGAGAGATTCTTTTTTGAGAGTATGACTAGTGAGGATTGAAAGTCGAGATTATCTACCTATGGTAAAATAGGGATTCCATTTCTTGGATAGGAGAGTATAGGAGATTGACTAAGTACACACATAAGCCTTGATTAAGAATTTTGTCAATTTTTACTATCTCCCATCATAATTTAAGAGTCTTTGCAAAGAATGTAGTTAGCAATGGAGACCGCTCATTGGAGTAAGCACTAAGTGGGTAAGGAATTTCCCTCTCTGAAAAATATCATCATTCTTGAACATGCTATTGATTGATTTTGTGGGTATATCACCTGAAAACCCTCACGAGACTATAACTCGTCCTTTTTAGGGAACATAAAGGTTTAAAGCCTTGTTGCATATGGTAAATGCAATCGCGATGCCTGCGAAAATGAGTTAGGATTTTATTTTTGTTATTAGGATGTGATTTTGATCACTTATCTATTTTTTTATCTTATTTGCTAAGAGACTAGCAAAAGGCTAGTTGGGAGTTGTGATAAGTGCTCAAAAAGTGCTATTTAACCCTCGATTATGCCTCTTGTTTAGCTATCTTAGTGGACTAATAGTGTTTATAAGTTGTGTTTTAAGATTCTACAGGTGAAAAAGAGAGTTTTGTAGAATATTAGAGAAAATGGGGTAAAACAAAGCAATTCAGAGCATTAAGGATCACATGGGAGGCCCGTGGACAATCATGGAGAAGGCCAAGGAATTGGCACTGTTAAAGATGCGACTTGGACCTATTTTAAAGTCTATTTGGAAGCCCAAGGCCCAAGGATTCGTTGCTTGGACCAAAGCCCGCAAAAGAGGATAGAAGGATAGAGCAGAAGAGAGAAAATCGGCTTATGCGTCTGGGACGCATGTATCAAGCGTCCAAACGCATTGATTACGTCTGGGACGCATAGATCGAGTGTCCAGACGCATTGATTAAGTCCGATGCATGAATAATGCGTCCGCATCGCATGAATCGATTAATCGTAGCCAATTCCTTCTCGTTTTGAAGCCGAAATCGGACTCGGAAGAAGTCTATTTGTATTAGGAAACAAATGACGACGTTTTGAATGCTTCTAGAGCTCATTGTAACCCTTATAAATAGAGGACCTAAGTGCCTCATGTATTTGGCCAATTCACTTATATATTCTTGTCTCCTTAACTTGAAGCGAGAGTCTTAATAAATTATTCTTTCTAGTCTTATGTTCTTCAACTCTTCTTCTTCTTGTTCTTCCTTCTATATGGAAGGCTAATCTTCTCCTTCAAGGGAGGAGATGAAGCCCGATCTTAAGGTTTAATGATTCTTCCGGTTCATGGTGTTCTTCAATCAGTTAGTTCTTTATGTTTTAGTTATTAGTTCCATTGCCCACACCAGGATAGAAGTATAGAATAGGGTTTATGTTTTGCAATATTAATATCATGCTAGTGTTCTTTACTTTTCTTCTAGTAGTGTAATTCTTTAGAGTTAGGGAAGTATTCTTTGTGTTGCCTTAGAAGGGGTAGCTCAGGGAGTGGCTGCCTAGGGGAAGTATTCTTTGTGTTTGCCTTAAGTGGTGATTTATTGAATGGCTGCCCTATTAGGAAGTACTCCTTGATGTTGGTCTTGGTAATACATTGAATGGCTGCCCGAGCTTACATAAAAGGAAAGAAGATATTAATAGCATAAACATAGGAACAACCTTAAGTAGAGTTAATTGTTAACGATGTTTTGTCCATGAGGGCATCGGCACTCGCTCGATTGCCTAATTGTAGTCTACTTGTAAGACCAACCATGAAGCAGAAGGTCATAGATTAAAAGTATTGGTGGATTCTAATCTCTTAAATTCTCTCTCTTATAAATTCTAAATAGTTTAGTTAGTTTAGCATTAGAATCTACAATCTCTACAACATTAGTTTTTAATCCCTCAAACCCCCTTTCCAGTCCTGTCCTTCATATAAACATACACTTAAAAGTGGAACGATACCCTACTCATCCTTTACTTATTGAGGGATAATTAGGTTTTGATACGCTTCTCTTTTGTTCAACGACCATACCACATCTCACACACACAAAAGAGGCAGTGTCAACGTGCTCATTCGGACATCCATCCATGTCATCGTAAGTTGGAAGAGGGGGCTGTTTGAATGCCTCAGGATGAACACAGTCCCTAATGTTATTTACCAAGGGTGAAAATTTCAGACCTCGCACAGCCCTCTCCAAGAGTGGATCATCTCGGATGGTTTGCATGGTCACGGCTTGGTTAATCAATTCCTTAACCCTTTGTTCATTCATATTCTCATAGCTATCTTCATCTTTATTCTCTTCTTTCCAGATCCGTTCATCACGGGCTAAGATTCGATTGGGATTGATTCGGTCGTTCTTTCGACGCTCGATTCTACCCCCGCTTTTACTATGTTAACATGTAGTGGACTTTCATTCCAATCCGTGCGCTGGGATTCATATCTTAATCCAGACACCTCTATGGATGGTGGCGTTTCTGAACCGAACTCAATGCGCCTTTCCGCTCAGTTATTTGTGGATCGGTGTCCGAGGATTTGTGCCCAAACGATCCCAGACATTGTTTGACTGTGAATGAGGGGGGACCGACACGATAGGGTGGATTGTCCAGCTTTGGCTTGGATCTCTAACGCAACCATTATTGTGAATAAGGTTTTGGCTATTGTCAGGATCTTCGCGTTGTCCCAATTCGGCCCTTTGCCTTTACCTACGTTCAGACAAAGGGGACTCGACCGATTGGTGCTCCTCAGGGTCTCTGGGCCGTTTGCCTAGTTGATTTCTCAAACTCTCTTTTTCCGCAACTATTCTTGTCAAAAGAGAGATAAGAACAGGATTCGATTGATATTACGGGTTCCTGATGGAAGCGCGTGAGTTACCATGCCGGCCTCCCCGGCCTCTTCCAGGACGTCGCACATTAACATTGCGTTTGGGTTCAGTAGGACCATCCCTGACGTGTATTCTGGCAGCTCTTATGCTCCGCACAGCGTTGCGGCGAGGAACATCGAGATTAGATTCCCGAATTCCTAGTGGTTCCAGAGTGTGTAGAACTGTTTCAGATAGTCTGTTTCCTCCGTTCTGAGAGAAAGATCTACGATGACTCGACTTCCCCACCTCTGTGGTGGTGCCTGGAACAGTCTCCATGTTCTGTCGAGTTGCTATGTGCAGATTGGCAACTTCTGTGTTACTCATCGCAATTTGTTCAGTCATGGTAACAAGGACGTATGAAAAATAACCACGTGGTCGTGGGTTTAGTCCCCACAGACGGGGCCAAAGAATGTCGGGGAAAAAAGTTAACCCGACGCTCCCGATGTGATGGTGCTTCTGAAAGCTCGAAAGAGATGGGGATTGGGATTTTTGAGGAAGAGAGACTGCACCAACGTTCTGGTTGCCTACGTACCCAGTGGAGAATCCGGGATCAAGTCTCTTAAAATGTAGTTCTGGAGGCTGTAGAAGCCTCCGTATATATAGCAATCCCCTGCCTTGGTGGCCAAGAAAGGGATTCTCGAGATTGCCTTCCTTGATGAATCCTAGTATGATCCTATCTAAAATAGGATCATTCCCCACGATTTCATTCTATCCTTGTGCAAGATCTTATCGGATTGCACTAGGATTTTATGCTTCCGCGGATCGGATTATTGGATCAGAATCATCCGAACGGATTGGATCCATGGATTTGGGCCACCCGGATGGGCCCTGGACCTATTCTGAACTTTGACGGATTAGAAGACTTAATGATCCAAAAGTGTTTATTTGGACAGCCACTGGACTGGTCCGCCGCTGGTCCCATATCCGGTCCATGGTTCGAGTACACTTTGGACTGGAAATATAATGTATGGTACACACACCCTTTAATGGAGGTTTTAGCCTTGAATCATTATACTATCATTTCTTAAACAAGAACAAATATAACAACTCATTATTGAATAAATGATTGAACTTTATAATCTAAATTAACAATAGTTTAAGATTCAAAATGGATTAAACCCAATTTAATAATAATTTAGAACTAAGATTATGAATACTAATTATCAAATTAAAACAACTAATTATGAATTTAAGACAACTAAATCTAAATAAGAATTGAATCAATAAACTAAATTGAAATGAAAAACTAATACTTTATTATAAAACTAAATCTGATTCTAAATAATAATCTACTTTGTTCTATAACTAATTAATTGAATGTAAAAACTAGATCTAAAAACTCAGTTCTTGGCTTATGGCTAACTAAAAAACTATATGCTTAAGAGCTAAGTCTTCTGTCTTCAAAAGGAGGAGACCAGATCCACTTTTTCGTGCATGGGCTGAGGAGCCATGTTTTGGGCCGAAAAATCGATCCCAAAACCCAATTTTTTCAATCCACAGAGGCCTTTTCAGCTGGATTTGACTTCAACAGCCTTTTCGTCCACTTCTACTCTTCTTATTGGGTCACAGCTTAGACCATTAGAAATCTCTTTCCGAGCCTGTCTTTTTTACATAAGGTAGGACCAATTCCGAGGTCTGAGTCCAAAGATACGGCCTTCGGAAGTTCTGCTAACTTTTGTGCGTTGTTTCTGCCCACGTTGATTTTGACTTGTTAGCTTTGACCGGGCTTTAAATGGGCTTTTTCTCCTTGGATCTTGGCCTTTAATCATAGAACTTCTTAACAACCAACCCTTGCTCCATTATCTCGCAAAAGGGGCTCATTTCTGCACATATTCGACTCCAATGCTTGAAATACATAAGAACACGATAACAGTACTAACTCTTACTTATGAATCACATAATTAGTCAAAAAGCAATATTGTTAAAGGGTTAAAACTACAGTTTTGGGCTCTTATCAACCGGTGAAAATCGGGCGATTCCAGAAGAGGCTGCGAGTCGCTTTCGAAATAGCCTTCCAGATAGCGGTCGCGCTTCAAGTCCGAATTCGAGTTCCAGCCTTCAAATAGGGGCACTCAAAATTCACCTTGATAGTATGGGTCGCTCAGTCTAACTCGAAGTTATAGCGCCTCAAATAAGGCGCTTCAAATTTAGCCTTGGATGGCGCGGCGCTTTTCCTTGGAAATTTTTTTAGTTTCTATGTCACAATCCTCAATTTGCAACTGCCATAGGCCGTCGTAATTGCCTAAAAACGACGGCTATCGACAGTTGCAACAGCTGTCGCTAAATTCGATGTCGTTTTCATTACCAACGGCTACTAACAGTTGTTTTGTTGAAGTAACTCGACGGCTTGTGTCTGTAGTTTATTTTAAATTATACGATGAGTTTTAGCCGTGGTTAATTGAAAATATTCAACGGGTTTTGGCCGTGGCTTAGTTTATTTCCTTTTCATTTAAAATATCTTCAGATCAGCCCACGACCGTCCTTTTGGCCAAATAGGATTTTGTTTTTTTTGTGCGCCATTTAGTAGCATCAATTTCCAATACACAAACCACATAGATATAAGTATATGGTGTAGAAAACTTATCCAACGCTGAATACATTCTTAAAAATTCTATTTATTTTTATAAAAGTGTAAGTGTATGGTGTACAAAACATGACATCAGATCACAAAATTTTAATATATCAACAATGACAAAGGTACTAGTTGGCATAATCATGCCTACAGACAATCCTCCAAGTAGGAAATGAAGAGGGACCACACTGGAAAAGGCACCACCACCTACAACAGAAACCTGCACATAGGAAGCTTTGGCCTTATTAAGCGTTTAAGAAAGATTACTAGGCAAGAACTTACTAGAGCCAATAATAACACACTTTCCCATCATAAGAATATATTACGTTCTAATGAATCCTGCCATATGATCTTACAAGTTATTTTGCTAATCTATTAAATACTCAAAGATTTGAAATCCTAACGATTCTAAGTTTCAAAAGAACCTGCTTTAGACAAGTTAGGGAGTAAGATGTCAGTTAACATTACAAGGGCATATTGAGTAGATAATATTATGCATTTATTCTTTCTAAAGTTAATAAATTAAAGTATCAAGGATGGACATTGAATACTGACCTTCGTTGAATTTGGAACCAAATCCTTGTGCAGTGCAGCAAAACCATCATGTCAAAGTTTAGGAACCACATAACACACCAAGTTGTCGAGGCTGACTATCTAGTTCTTTAGCCCTCATCTTTCTCTCTAGTTCTAGCTGTAGCTATTTCATCTTGGAAACATTTGTCTAAAGATCGTCTATCTGCTCACTGGAAACATCATGTCCAATTCCCAATTAAGTGAAAGTCAAAACACCAATATTAGAATTGAAAATGTTTAGTTCACAAAACAAAGACTAAACCGTTACTCAGAATTAAACAGTTTTCCCAGCATACCGAACTTTACTGAAAGTCTGCAAACTAGAAAGGTTGTTGTTCAGTTGCTTTCAAGGAGAATAATTGGAAAATTATATACAAAGATGGGAGGAGACAATTCACAGATAGCCAAGCTTGGAATTGGTAAAGTAAATTTGTTTCATGTAGCTATTGGGGAAGCATAAGCCAAGAGAGACATTACACAACTAAAAAATATGTTCAAGATATCAACAACAAAACAACCTTATAACTATAAGTAATAGTCAAAAAATCTATTCAAAATTGCATAGAAAGAATCCTTAGCTTTAGGTTTGAAAGCAGCATAAGATATTCCTTTGCAATCCAAGAGCTAAAAATTTAGTAGAGTAGATGGGTCGCCATCGACAACCAATGGAAGAAGACCCAAGTGTGAGTGAGTGTGTGTGTGTGTGTGTGTAGGGGGACCAAGGAAAAGAAAATTAGTTAACATAATGATTTGGAGTATTAGTTTACAGACAAAGGATAGGGCTTCTTTTCGATGGAGAAGAGCCTATGAATAGTGCGACAATATAATCCCCACACAAACAAAATGTCAATAAAATAATGTAATATATATGAACCTTACCCTTGAATAGCCATTCGGCATATCTTGTTTGATTCAACCATAGGGTCGTCTCCGGTATCTAGTAAGGATTAATGCTGAAAGGATTCATGAAAACTATCAAAGGGAAAGTCAACAATTGCCCAAGTCCCCTCCTCAACATTCTAATGGCAATAGCAAAGAAAGTGTGCTTCACGCGTAGGTACCAAAGATGAGAGAAATTGCAACTCCGCATACATCTGCCAATAGATTGAATAGAACAACCTTTAATGAATGGTAAAAGTGTACATAGTACTTTTATATATCAATATATAAACATTGAAAGAGAAAAATTGGAGGTTCAAATGTCCACCATATCTCTGAAATTAAAAAAGAAGTACATGTCTAATCATATGCCAAACGAGAAATATCTAGACTGGATTTCAATGGATGGTGTCAGCCACTAGGAACCGACTTTGGATATAAGATCATGTTGCTAGCTTGTCATCCATAGTAGGTATATTTCATCCAACAAAACCAACAGGAACATGAAAGAACAAGACTTATAAGCTGATTAATGATAATTGGGAATGACATGCAAGGTATAAAATAGAGTGACTCTTCATCAAGACCTCGTGTGTTTGCAACACCTAATTCATGTGACTCCCATAAAAGCAAAGTTAGCTAGTCCTCATCATGTTGCTCTTACTTTATTTATCCAAATTTTTAAGTGTTGTGCATTTAGGAAGGTCTCACATTCTAATTTGTTAAGGGTACAACTACACTTACATACTACACAGAAAGCCTAATCTAGTTAAAGTTAAATGAAAATTCAAGCTTTGTTCATTACTACAGACATACACAAAAATGAGCAAACAGGATGTTAGAAACATGCATTACAACGTACAAGAAGACTGATAGAGACAACGTTATAAGGAAACTAGAGGTAAAAGGTTAGATTAGATTCCCAGAGAGTCGTACACACTATAAATGGAACTGAAAAACCTCCACAGTACTGTTACAATCTACTTGTAGCAATTGTTTTGTTTAAGAGTTCATTTGTCAGAGTTAATGTACTACATATTTATAGAGAAGGTAACCAGGCTGCTGATTACCTATCTAAACTTTGTAAGTGATCACCCAAGTAACAAGTAGGCTTGGACACCGACTGGCAGTGATTGTTGTCTCTCCGTGAGCAAACCTCAACATTAACACAAGAAAGTCAACAAAAACCAATAGAGTCAACTGGAATTAAATGTGAATACATAAATAGTTGACAAGCGAAACTACAAATATAGGAAATGGAAACGGAAAAAAATTGTAAACATATGAAACGCAATTTTGGAAGATAATCATGCATACGGAAATATTTGCAATCATGACCTATTTGAGAATGACAACTTTACAACACAACTATATGCATTTGAACATTTGCATCTAACCAATAATAAGTTCCAGCAAAAAAAAATCAGTTTTTGAAGGAAATAACAAGACATGCAAGAAGCAGACTTCAAGTACCCACTACTTTAACTATTAGAGTTCATCACATATTTCAAAATGTACACAAACACATTCAAACATAATTAGAATTCATCACAAATTTGGCGCCAAGTCCCACCCATAACGCATCGCATCAACATTAGCAAACAATAAAAATGAAACATTTAAACAAAATGAGATATATTTCCTTAAAAAATATGCAACTTTCCACTTTCTAAATAATCTATTTCCTAGAGTACACATAAATTGAAAGATAGAAAGTAAGGAATTCACCAAACAACAAAACTTTGAGTGAAAACTGGTTTAGGAATTTTGTCAAACGAGCTGCAACCACTCAACTATAGCAACCTAGATTTCACATAAATGAAAACAATCAATTCGCACTAAAGTGGTTAAACAACTCATTCCACTAATGTTTGATAGATAAAACACCAAGATTTAAGCTTGAAATATTACCAAAAACAATCAATTCGCACTCTTTGCAGTTAACTTGTGTTTGTCACCCCAAAAAGAGAGATTGAAACAAGGAACAGGAAGACTCAAGGTTTAAGCTTGATCTTTGCGTGATAGAGGAGAGAAAGGAGGCTTCGAAAAATAATTAGTAATACCTAAAAATCCACTCATTTATTTTCCAGCGGCAAAAGAGAGATTGAAACAATTGACTGAAAGAGAGAGAGAGAGAGAGAAAGAACGGCACGAACGTTTCAATTTCATCAAATTTTTTTGTTTCCCTCTGAAGTAGAAGAAGGCGGTGAGGAGAGATGGAACAAGGGTAAGTTTTCGAATAAAAAGGATTGAAACTACTTGGAGCCGTCTAAAAGGGTTTTTGGGCCGTTGATTAGTATAGGTCGGTTAATAGCTGTCCTATTCTAAGTGTATCCCGTGTCGGTTAGTATGGCTAGACAATCACAGTTAGAACCAAACAAGGGTGTGTGGATTTAATAGGACTTTGGGAAGACTAACAATACTAATGAAAGCAATTATAAATAGAACTAAGCCGGCAGCAGCGCCATTTGATAAAATGTAAAATGATAGTTTTACTGACGAATAAGCAACGAGACTCAAACGTAAGTAAAACTAAGACTTTTTTCTTGCTTAATATTATCAAAGTTCTCTCTACTCTCGATGTTATTACAATATAGTTGGAATAGAAAGTTCATTCCACTCCTAGTTCTTTAGAATTCAATGTTAACTACGATAATCAGTCTATCAAAGTCAATGAGAGTAACGATGGAAATTATACTACGATGGTAATTCAACTAATCAAGATACGATAATTCAACTACGGAAATACTAAATTGACAATATGATAATGAATTAGGGGAATTTGATTCCACCTTAATTTGACTTAATCAACTAACGAAGAAATGTCGTAATCCAAATCGCAATGCTTTCGCATAACAATTGGGTGTTTCTAATCCCTAATTGTTCATGGTAATCTCTACAAACTAACAACTTGCATGTGAAGCAATCAAACCCATTCTCATGGTGAACTAATTACTTTCTAGAATGGAATATAATATTACGAACTATTCTATGCTAACAACAATCAAGTTTCATCAAGGCTTCTTCAAACCCCTCTAATAGAGGTTTTAGCCTTAAATCATTATACTATTATTTATAAAACAAGAACAAATAAAACCACTCATTCTTGAATAAATGATTAAACTTATAAATCTAATTGAACAATAGTCTAAGATTCAAAATGAACTAAAACTGGATTTAAAACTAATTTAGAACTACGATTATGATTAACTAATTATCAAAGTACTAAATTGAAGTACGATTATGAATTTAAGACAACTAAAGCTAAATAAAAATTGAATCATAAACTAAATTGAAATGAAAAACTAATTCTTTATTATAAAACTAAATCTGATTCTAAATAAAACTCATTCTTTGTTCTAAAACTATTCTATTGGAATGAAAACTAATTCCATGAAAAAATAACTAGATCTAAAACAAATTATTGAATAATGGCTAACTAAAAAAACTAGATGCTTAAAAGCTAAGTCTTGTATCTTCAAATGGAGGAGACAAGATCCACTTTTTCGTGCATGGGCTAAGGAGCCATGTTTTGGGCCGAAAAATCGAACCCAAAACCCAATTTCTTCAGTCCACAGAGGGGTTTTCAGCTAGATTTGACTTCAACAGCCTTTTCATCTACTTCTGATCCTCTGATTGGGTCAATGCTTATACCATTAGAAAGCTCATTCCGAGCCAGTTATTTTTACATAAGGTAGGTCCAATTCTGAGTTCTGAGTCCAAAGATACTGCTTCCGAAAGTTCTGCTGACTTTTGTGCGCTATTTCTACCCGCGTTGACTTTGACTGGGCTTTAAATAGGCTTTTTCTCCTTGGATCTTGGCCTTTAATCAAATAACTTCTTAACAACCAACCCTTGCTCTATTATCTCACAAAAAGGGCGCATTTCTGCACATATTCGACTCTAATGCCTGAAATACATAAGAACACGATAACAATACTAACTCTTACTTATTAATCACATAATTTGTCAAAAAGCGATATTGTTAAAGGTTAAAACTACAGTTTTGGACTCTTATCAGCAAACAATCCCAAGAGTACACCATTCATGTAGTTGAGAGCCAAGCTTTGACCAAGTGTAGTAAGAAACCTAGTTTGTCTTATTTTTCCTCATCTGAGCCTCATAAAAGACATCAGGATCCATACTTCATTCATTTCTCACCTAAAATATCACTAATTCATCTTTTGGGTCATTCTAACTCTTTAAAACAGCTATAACATGATGGTTTGCATATGTTCTTTGATGAGTTGCATAAGTTTTCATTCAATCTTCTACATTATCAGTTCTAATTATACAACTTCATTCTATTTAGGGGTGCATTCAGTATCATCTTTTTATGGCTAGACCCCCTACTTTTTCGACTATTAGTTTATAGTTGACCACACATCATCTATTTTTGTGCCACCCCAGTTTCTTACTTGTTTGGGGGTATGCATAGTCTAGGGGAATCTGTCTTAAAATGACTGATAAGAGCATAAAACTGTAGTTTTAACCCCTTAATAATATTATATTTAGACCTATTATGTGTATAATAAATAAAAGTTAGTATTGTTTATGTAATTTTGTGTATTTCAGGTATTGGAGTCAAATATGTGAAGAAATATGTCACTTTTCCAAGATAAAGGAGAAAAGGTTGGTTGCTAAGAAGTTCTATGGTTAAAGCCCAAGTTTCAAGGAGAAAAACCTTTTAAAAGCCCAAATAAAAAAGTTGAAAAAGTCAAAGTTAACGCGGACCAAATATAGCATAAAAGTTAGCGAACTTCCACAGTCGATCGTTTGACTCCGCACCGAGAATCGGGCCTATTATATGTCAAAACGACCACCTCGGAAAGAGCTTTCTAATGGTCTAATGGTCTAGGCCGATCAGAGGAGTAAAAGTGGACAAAAAGGTTGTTGCAGTAATTTCCAGCAGAGAAACCCTTTTTGGACTTAAGAAATTAGGTTTTGGGCTTGATTTAGTGGCCCAAAACATAGCTCCAAAGCCCATGCACGAAATTGTAAAACTAGAACTCTCCTATATAAAGAGGATTAAGGAAAAACTCTAACTCTCTCACCCTTTAGTTAATAAATTAGATAATAAATTAGTTTTCTTCTTTAGTTAAACCCTAGTTATTATTTTATCAACCTAATCACCATTAATTCAATTCAAGTTATCTTTAATAAATTAATTCTTCATTATGTCTTATTTTTATTTTTTTTAATTATGATAATCTAATGAATCATAGCTAAACCTCCATTAGAAGGGTTTGATTGAAGCTTTGTTGAAGACTTGATGTGTTAGTGTAAGAATAAGTTGTAGTAAAATATTCCACTCTAGAAGGTAGTTAATTCACTATGAGAATGGGTTTAAATTGCCTCACATGCTAATTATTAGTTGGTAGATATTGTCATGAATAATTAGGGATTAAAAAGACCCAACCTTTATGTGAAAACATAAAGATTAGGATTACAACAAATCTATGCTAATAGCCTATTAAGTTTTAATCAAGGTGGAATCAAATTCCCCTAATACTCTTCTTATTATATTCACATCTTTTCATTAAATTGCCATAGTATAGTCTAGAACATCTTAATTAGTTATTTTGACATATTAGTTTTATTAAACCATTGCTCTCATTGATATTGTAGGATTGTTTAATTTAGAGAAATTATTACGTCTAAGAAACTAGGAGTGGAACGAATTCTGACTCTCATTATTATAAGATAATTGAGAATAGAACTTTGATAACAAACTAGTGTAAATCCATACTTTTACTTATTCCTAGCATAATTGGTTAAGATTAGGTAAAAACATTGTTTTTAAGATTATCAAATGGCGCCGCTGCCATCTTAGTTTTGTTATATTAGTTTTCCATTGTGTTTTCAATTCTACCAATATCCCATTTCACCCACCCACCCGATTGTTTGGTTCTAACTGTGTTTGTTTTTTTTTTTTCTTCAGAGTAAAAAACTTTCTCGACATAGTACTCGGAGGCGCGCCCCTTCTGAAGAAGCCCGATTTTCACAGGTTAGTCACCGGCTCTCGTTTTGTTCAAGTTATTTTTACTATCAAAGGTTAGTCACCTTCTTCAATACACTGAGATCACGTATCAAAGACGCTATTTATACGCGTAGCAAGGAGTCATTTAGGTACTCCTTCTTTCACTCCTCGTCTATACTGGCAGAGGAGTTTAATTCTAGTATATCGTTGTTTGATCGCCGCTAGTGGTTTTAATTCATATTGGCCTTAGCTTTGCATGAGATTAAGGTCCCAAAGAGTAAACCATCTAACGTTATTTATCGTGAACGCCAACGCATTACGCCTATCTAGAATATCACACACTACACCCGCATTAATGGGTCAATTTAAACGAGACTCCTCTATCCGATTTTTATAAAGCCCTAAACGATAGCCCTAAGTCATGCATCGTCCTCGCGGACCCAAATGGGGGGATTTTCGAATTCCCTGAATATATTTAATTTGTTACCGGTTTTTCATGGGTTAGACCACCAAAAGCCTTATCAGCATATGCGTAGGATAGAACAAGTTCTTACCACATTTCATCACCCTACTGTAGGTTCGGAACAAATTAAACTAAGGGTGTTTCCTTTCACCCTAGCCGATAAGGTGGCATCTTGGTTAACTACCTAAACGCCTATTTCTGTGGACTCATGGGCCAAACTTGTTCAATTGTTAATGGAACAGTTTTACCCACCACTGAAGATAGATAAAATGCATCAAAAGATTCATTTCTTCTGCCAGAATCATCATGAATCCTTTTCAGAGGCCTGGAATCGTTTCACTGATCTTCTCATCGAGTGTCTGCATCATAACCTTGTGAAAGACATGCTTGTTCGTGCTTTTTTCAAAGGGCTTTTACATCATCATAAAAGGGTTCTTGATATAATGACTGGGGGTAGTTTCCTTAGTAAAGGAGCCTCAGAGGCTTATATGTTTTTAGAAGATCAATCTAAGTGTAATAATAATCGACCTTTGCAAGGTCGCCGTTTTTTCTCACAATATCCTTCCCGTGCGATTGCTTTCAATCTCGGTCCAAGGCTACCGAGACATCACAACAATCAAACACTTGAACCACCAAATCAAACCAAACAGTGCAGTAACCGACGCCAACTAAAATTGAATTCTTACCTCTCCAAAACCAATTTAAATGGGTTAAATGAAGAGAAATCAATTTAAACAGTGCAGGAAAGGGGAGAGAAAAATATGGGGTCGAAAGGCCGAATTTTTTTCTGACCTTGTAGTGCTGAATATCATGTGAATATCCTTCCTGTGCAGTGTAATCTTTCAATCTTTCAATCCCGGTCTGCGTTAAGTAAAGAGACATACCACTAAATACCACTAAATACCACTAAATACCCTTAGATTCCGCCATGTCATAAACAGGGTTAAATGCTGAGAAGGTGTTTGGACCGTCGGATCGTGCCCAACCCTTCCCTAATTTGTTATATAGATTTTACTGCTCAATTCTAAAAAACAAAGGTGATGAATATGGTATGGAATATCAGGCACAAGGTTCATGAAAAAAAGTTTAGCATGTGGTGAAAAAATTGACAGAAACAGACCAACTGGACAACTTAATTTCAGTCACTAGATAAGATAAAACAAACTGAAGTTCACCTAATAATAACAGGGCATCATAACTGATAAGAATATCATCAACATAAAGAATAACATGAAAGCTTCACATAACAGTCAATACAAGTTGGTCCAAGTTTAGAGCAGTAGAGAGTTGGAAGAAGTACCCCCCGTAGAAGGAAGTACCATTCGTAGCAGAAAGTTTGCATTTACTGTATTGACTCTTGAACCAGATTCGTGCAATGAACACGTGAAGGAAACCTACACAAAATTCAATCAGACATTGTATCAAACAATTGGGGATTAAGTCAACCCAAACAGTAACAATTAAATGGGCAAAATTTGTAATAATAAATAAGCCATTAGAGGATTGGTAAAGAAATCAGAGTTTATCGTCAATCAGTATTAAATTAGAATAACTTAAAGTGCTCCCATCTTTCGACTAAGGTAAAGAGAAAATTGGCAACGAATCAAATAAAGTAATGGGGATAAAGAGCATACCTTGAGGTCATACTACTAAAAGTAGTTGTGATTTGGATGACAGACGTGCTCATTTTCTAGTGTTGTATAATATAGGTTTGATGGTCACGTGTAGAGTGGGATGACAGACTTGGCGGTGAAAGGATATAGGTTCGGGGAGAAGAAATCAAATCCTCCCTCTGGAGGAGTGGTGTTTGTGATAATATGAATTTACTGATATACCCCTGGTTATAAATAGACGATTCGGTTGTTGAAGAGGACAAAATCGGCAATTGAATAATTGTACTGTTAGTATGAACTATGAATGGGTGACCCGGATTTGGCATTTTGGGCAGTTGATTTGGAAAACTTCAAACGGCCATAACTTTGGACTGGGATGTCCGATCGGGGCGAATTTTTTGATTCGGGTGTTTTTTTCGAGGGCTACTACCGCTGACAAAAATGCCATAGGCGTTTTGGACCCCAAATTTCACCAAATTAGGGCATTCTGGTGGTTCAAAACTCACTTTTAGCACTCATCGCGGGTGGATTCCACAGAGTATTTGCCGAATTTTAGAGCGTAACGAACCAAATCAGCCTAAACCGGGCACAAGACAAGTAATCTAAGTGTATGTTCTTAGACAACGGCCGGTGGTCCTAATAATTTGGAAGTCCAAGGACATTCTGGCGAGGGTTAGATGGTTAATTGTTTACTCCATCTGTTGTAAAGATGTAAGAGCTCAAGTGGTGTTGGGTCTACACCACAACAGTGAGTGTCCAGGTTCAATTCCCACAACAAGCTATAATTCTCTTTTAACTCATATTGATATTTTGATATATCCACCGAATATTGAATCCCTTTTTTCCGATATATATCGAAATTTCCAATATGAAACTTTATATCGTCGATATAATCGATATTTCGATATAATCGATATATATCGATTCGACTTTTTAACTATTTTTAATATAAATCCGATATTTCTAATATATTTCGATATTTCCGATATTTTAAATAGTTTGACCGGTCACCAAAAATAGATATATCCGATATATCCGATATATATCGCTTTTTTGGTACACCGATATATGAACCGATATCGAAATTTTGGGCCTTGGACTTAACAAGTCCATCCAAAATGATTAGAGTGTTCATTCCATGCAGCATTTGTTGACCACAACTTTATTGGTGTGACTTGACGTGAGCCAAAAACAACATACCACCAAAGATTCCGCCATGTCACAAACAGCATGAAAACATGTTTGATTGAGTCATAAGATGGGAGGTCGTACACATTCCCTAATCTAGGCTGGATTGTTTGGCATCCGAATTGAGTACAAACGTTACCACATCTGCCTTAACCCAGCTGTGGATCGGTTGGCATCCACGTCTCTATGAATATATCCGTCTCTCTTTCTAGCCCATGTTCTATGCATCTTAACCCCCCGTGTAAGTAAAAGAGAAAAAATTACGAGTTGTGATATATGAACAAACTGACGTCGCACTATTTACCTCTGCAATATGGGTGGTTGCACTATCATGTTGCCATATCAAACTGTTACTGTCAACTACCAAACTGCCACGTCAGTTTGTTCACAATTGTTTGTTCATAGTAGTTTATTCATATAGAATTTTTGAAACTCTACTTACTTATAAACTAAGGTCCTCATAATGAGAAAGTGGCATTTTATAGTTGTAAGACTGTCCTTTTCTGCATGAAGTCGTTAATGATTGTCATCCGTTCTGCACGCCTTTGGAACAACTTAAGCTTGGCCTCTGAGTTGTTCGTCGGTTGAGACCTGTCTGACTTCTTTGTGTTGTTAATGCCTTTGGTTGAAGTAGCTTTGATACTTAGATATCGTTTATACGCCTTAAGACGTATAGTAAGTAGGTAGTACATTATATTTATGTTTAGAAACTTATATTGGACACATGGTCTGCATTGAATATAATATACCTACCGACTAGACGTAGTATAAACGATCACACGTCTTAAGTATCATATTACAGAAGTGTCCAAAAGCGGTTACCACTCGATATTGCCATCCGATGTTGCCACCACTCGATGTTGCCATCGCCGGCCACCACCACCACCGGCCATTACCGGCGGGACCTCAGGTTTTTAAACTTGGGTTGGGAATAGAATTGGGAGGGACAAATGGGTACTTGTTTGCTATCGGTCTCTCGCTAGTATTTAGCCTTGGACGGAATTTACCGCCCGATTGGGGCTGCATTCCCAAACAACCCAGACTGTGTAGCTTGCAACTTCGCCCGTGGAACACTTCCTTGCGTTGTGTCTCGTTGAGCTCATCTTAGGACACCTGCGTTATCTTTTAACAGATGTGCCGCCCCAGCCAAACTCCCCACCTGACAATGTCTTCCGCCCGGATCAGCCCGTCGAAGGCGCCCAAGCATCCAAGGCGTCCAAGGCGTCCAAGCGCCCGCGCCCAAGCATCCAAGCGTCCAAGCGCCTGCGCCCAAGCGTCCACACCCACGCCCAAGCGCCCAAGCATCCAAGCGCCTAAGCGCCCAAGCCAAGCGTCAAAGCCTCAAAAGCATCCATAGCATCCATCCTAAAGCCATCGAAAGCATCCAAGCACCCAAGCATCCATAAGCATCAAGCATCAAAACATCAAGCGCCCAAGCCCAGCATCCATATGCCCAAGCCACCAAGCAAAGCATCCAAGCGCCCAAGCGCCCAAGCATCCATAAGCCTCCAAAGCCCAAGCATCCAAAGCATCCATATGCCCAAGCCCAAAGCGCCAAAGCATCAAATGCCCAAAGCGCCATCTTAAGCATCCATATGCCCAAGCGTCCAAGCGCCTAAGCATCCATATGCCTAAGCCTCCATAAGCCCAAGCGCCTTAAGCGCCTTAAGCATGCCCAAGCATCCATCTAAGCAGCCCAGCATCCAGCGCCCAAGCGCCTAAGCGCCCAAGCCAGCGCGCCAAGCGCCCAAGCGCCCAAGCATCCATGCCCAAGCATCCAGCCCATGCATCCACGCCCAAGCGCCTAAGCATCCAAGGCGTCCAAGCGCCCAAGCATCCATATCCAAAGCGCCTCCACACCTAAGCATCAAGCTTTAAGCATCCAAAGCATCCATATAAGCGCCAAGCATCCATATGCCCAGCGCATCCGCCCAAGCGCCAATAAGCCTGCATCATCCAAAGCCCATAAGCATCCAAATGCCCAAGCTCCCCAGCCTAAGCATCCAAAGCGTCCAAGCGCCCAAGTTAAGCATCCAAGCCTTAAGCATCCAATGCGTCCAAAGCGCCAAGCGCTTCCGCTCAAAGCCTAAGCATCCAAAGGCCCAAAGCATCCATATGCCCCCAAGCGCCAAAGCATCCAAGGCCCATCAAGCATCCATATCCAAAAGCGCCCAAGCATCCAAGCGCCAAAGCATCCATCCAAGCATCCATAAGCCCAAGCGCCATCCAATTGCCAAGCATCCAAGCATCCAAGCCATATCCCAAGCATCCAAGCCCAAGCCCAAGCATCCAAGGCGTCCAAGCCCAAGCATCCAAGCCTCCAAGCATCCATCCAAGCGCCCAAGCATCCAAAGCCCCAAGCCAAGCATCCCATAAGCATCAAATCCCCAGCAGCATCAAGCATCCAAAGCCCAGCGCTTCAAGCATCCCAAAGCATCCATAAGCCAAGCCCAAGCATCCAAGCGTCCAAGCGCCCAAGCGCCAGCGCATCCAAGCCAAGCATCCAAGGCGCCCACGCCCAAGCTCCAAGGAACCCACGCCCATGCACCAGCGTCCAAGCCAAGCATCCAAGGCGTCCAAGCCCAAGCATCCAAGCGCCCACGCCTAAGCGCCAAGGTACCACGCCCCATGCATTAAGCATCCAGCCCAATCCAAGCGTCCAAGCGCCCAAGCACCCAAGCATCCAAGCGTCCAAGCATCCAAAGCATCCATAGCATCAAGCGCCAAGCGCCAAAGCGCATCCAACCCAAGCCAGCACCCGCATCTCAAAGCATCCATCCATGCAGCCTGCCGCAATCTAAGCGCCTAAGGTACCCATACCCCCATGCATGCCCGCGTCCACGCCCAAGCGTCCAAGCATCCAAGGCGTCCAAGCGCCCAAGCATCCAAGGCGTCCACGTCCAAGCGCCCAAGGTATGCACAAGCGTCCACTTCCAACCATCCAAGCGCCATGCCTTAAGCCGCCCAAAGCCCAAGGTATCCACGCCATGCATCAAGCAGCCCACACGCTCAACCGCCCAGCGCCCAAGGTACCCATGCCCATGCCTAATGCCGCACGCCTAAGCGTCCAAGCGTCTAAGCGCGCTTACGTTTACGCCCAAGCACCAAAGCACTCAAGCATTCACGCCCAAGCGTCCAAATGCTCAAGCGTTCACGTCCAACTATCCAAGCACCCAAGGCATTATGCCTGCTATAAGCGCTTTAAGCGCCATGCCTGCCCGTTTGCTGCACCACCCTCATGCACAAGCATCCACGTCCAACCGATATCTAAGCGTCCAAGTGTCCAAAAGCGGTTGCCTCCACTCGATGTTGCCGCCAAATGCTCAAGCATTCACGCCCAAGCATCCAAGCGTCCAAGCGCCCAAATGCTCAAGCGTTCACGTCCAACTATCCAAGCGCCCAAATGCTCAAGCGTTCACGTCCAACTATCCAAGCACCCAAGGCACATGCCTAAGCGCCCATGCCCAACCGTCCAAGGCACCCACCCTCATGCACAAGCATCCACGTCCAACCGATATCTAAGCATACAAGTGTCCAAAAGCGGTTGCCACCACTCGGTGTTGCCGCCATGGCCGGCGACCACCACCGGCGGCGGCCACTACCTGCAGGACCTCAGATTTTTAAACTTGGGTTGGGAAATGTGGAATTGGGGAGGGACGAATCGATGCGACATGGGGCTGAATCTCAGTGGATCGTGGCAGCAAGGCCACTCTGCCACTTACAATACCCCGTCGCGTATTTAAGTCGTCTGCAAAGGATTCAATCCGCCGCTCGGTGGAAATTGTACTTCAAGGCGGCCCACGAGGCTCATCGGCCAGGGGCTACGCTTCACGCGATCGCGGCTTTGGGGGCCCGGAGGACCCCTACTGCAGGTCGGCAATCGAGCGACGGACGGATGCGCCGCATCTCTAGCCTGGATTCTGACTTAGAGGCGCTCACCATAATCCCGCACCACGGTAGCCCACATACATCGGCTTTTTCACCAAGCGCGATGACCAATTGTGTGAATCAATCAACGGTCTCGTACTAGGTTGAATTACTATCGATATTTTTGATATATCCACCGAATATTGAATCCCTTTTTCCGATATATATATCGAAATTTCCAATATGAAACTTTATATCGCCGATATAATCGATATTTCGATATAATCGATATATATCGGGTCCTCGACTTTTAACTATTTTTTTTAATATAAATCCGATATTTCTAATATATTTCCGATATTTCGATATTTTAAATAGTTTGGATGGTCACCAAAAATAGATATATCCGATATATCCGATATATATCGCTTTTTGGTACAATCCGATATATGAACCGATATCGAAATTTTGGGCCTTGGACTTAACAAGTCCATCCAAAATGATTAGAGTGTTCATTCCATGCATTTTGTTGACCACAACTTTATTGGTGTGACTTGACGTGAGCCAAAAACAACATACCACCAAAGATTCCGCCATGTCACAAACAGCATGAAAACATGTTTGATTGAGTCATAAGATGGGAGGTCGTACACATTCCCTAATCTAGGCTGGATTGTTTGGCATCCGAATTGAGTATTAACGTTACCACATCTGCCTTAACCCAGCTGTGGATCGGTTGGCATCCACGTCTCTATGAATATATCCGTCTCTCTTTCTAGCCCATGTTCTATGCATCTTAACCCCCCGTGTAAGTAAAAGAGAAAAAATTACGAGTTGTGATATATGAACAAACTGACGTCGCACTATTTACCTCTGCAATATGGGTGGTTGCACTATCATGTTGCCATATCAAACTGTTACTGTCAACTACCAAACTGCCACGTCAGTTTGTTCACAATTGTTTGTTCATAGTAGTTTATTCATATAGAATTTTTGAAACTCTACTTACTTATAAACTAAGGTCCTCATAATGAGAAAGTGGCATTTTATAGTTGTAAGACTGTCCTTTTCTGCATGAAGTCGTTAATGATTGTCATCCGTTCTGCACTGGAACAACTTAAGCTTGGCCTCTGAGTTGTTCGTCGGTTGAGACCTGTCTGACTTCTTTGTGTTGTTAATGCCTTTGGTTGAAGTAGCTTTGATACTTAGATATCGTTTATACGCCTTAAGACGTATAGTAAGTAGGTAGTACATTATATTTATGTTTAGAAACTTATATTGGACACATGGTCTGCATTGAATATAATATACCTACCGACTAGACGTATAAACGATCACACGTCTTAAGTATCATATTACAGAAGTGTCCAAAAGCGGTTACCACTCGATATTGCCATCCGATGTTGCCACCACTCGATGTTGCCATCGCCGGCCACCACCACCACCGGCCATTACCGGCGGGACCTCAGGTTTTTAAACTTGGGTTGGGAATAGAATTGGGAGGGACAAATGGGTACTTGTTTGCTATCGGTCTCTCGCTAGTATTTAGCCTTGGACGGAATTTACCGCCCGATTGGGGCTGCATTCCCAAACAACCCAGACTGTGTAGCTTGCAACTTCGCCCGTGGAACACTTCCTTGCGTTGTGTCTCGTTGAGCTCATCTTAGGACACCTGCGTTATCTTTTAATGCGGATGTGCCACCGCCCAAACTCCCCTAATACGACAATGTCTTCCGCCGGATCAGCCCGCCGGCGCATGCTCAAAGCATCCAAAGCGTCCATATGCCCATCCCAAGCGCCCAAGCGCCAAGCATCCAAGCGTCCAAGCGCTTAAGCCTAAGCGCCCACACCCGCTCTTAAGCATCCATATGCCCAAAGCGCCCAACAGCCAAGCGTAAGCTTAAGCATCCAAATGCGCCCAAGCGCCTCCAGGATAAGCATCCAAGCGCCCAAGCCATACGCGCCAAGCGCCCAAGCCCTAAGCATCCAAGCATCCAAGCGCCAAAAGCATCCAAGGCCCCAGCGCCAAAGCATCCATATGCCTCCAGCGCCAAGCGCCTTAAGCATCCATAAGGCCCAAGCGCTCAAGCATTAAACATCCATAAGCATCCAAGCCCCAAGCATCAAATATCCCAAGCTCCAAGCATTAAGCATCCATATGCCTAAGCGCCATAAGCTAGCATCCATATCCCAAGCATCCATAAGGCCCAAGCATCCATACATCCATAAGCGCCCAAGCGCCCAATGCCCCAAGCATCCATATCCTATCCATAAGCCCAAGCATCCAGCCCAAGCCCCAAGCGCCATAAGCCCAAGCGCCCAAGCGCCCATACCCATCCCCAAGCATCCCATAAGCCCAAAGCCCACACCTAAGCGCCCCAAGCCATTAAGCATCCATATGCCCATATGCCTGCGTCACACATAAGCATAATCCAATAAGCATCCATATGCCTAAGCATCCAAGCCCCAAGCCTCCAAGCCCATCCATCATCCATGCCCAAGCCCAAGCATCCATATGCCCATAGCGCCCAAGCATCCATATAAAGCGCCAAAGCATCCAAGCATCCATATGCCAAGCGCCATATGCCCAAGCATCCAAAGCATCCCAAGCATCCAGCCAAGCCCCAGCCAAGCCCAAGCGCCCAAGCATAAGCATCCAAGCATCCATAGCCCAGCATCCATAAGCCATATGCGCTAAGCATCCAAGCGCCCTAAGCGCTATCCAAGCATCTATCAAGCATCCAATCCCAAGCATCCATCCAGCCCAAGCATCCAAGCCCATCATCCATAAGCATCCAGCGCATATGCCCCCAAGCATCCAAGCATCCATATGCCCAAGCCCATATGCCCATAAGCCAAGCATCCAAGCCTCCAAGCATCCAAGCATCCAAGCCAATCATCCATGCATCCAAAGCATCCAAGCCCCAAGCATCCAGCATCCATAAGCCATCCATAAGCATCCATATCCCACGCCCAGCATCCATATGCCCAAGCCTAAGCATCATCCATATCCCAAGCGCCCAAGCAAGCATCCAAGCATCCAAAGCATCCATAAGCATCCAGCATCCCAAGCCCCAAGCATCCATCCAGCGCCCAAGCCCAAGTTTAAGCATCCATAAGCCCAAAGCCCAGCATCCAAGCCCAATAAGCATCCAAGGCGTCCACGCCCAAGCTCCAAGGTACCCACGCCCATGCACAAGCGCCCAAGCGCCTAAGCATCCAAGGCGTCCAAGCATCCAAGCATCCACGCCCGCAGCCAGCCATCCAAAGCATACCACATGCATTAAGCGCCCAAGCCCAATCCAAGCAATCCAAGCCCAAGCCTAAGCACCTAAGCATCCAAGCGCCCAAGCGCCCGCTAGCGCCCAAGCCGCCCAAGCCATTACCAAAGCCCATTGCGCCCAAGCACCCAAGCACTTAAGCATCCATATGCCGCAGAACTAAGCGCCAAGGTACCCACGCCCATGCACAAGCGCCCAAGCGCCCCACGCCCAAGCGTCCAAGCGCCCAAGCATCCAAGGCGTCCAAGCGCCCACGCCCGTTTAAGGTATGCATTAAGCGCCCCACTTCCAACCCATCCAAGCGCCATACCTTAAAGCGTCCAAGCGCCCAAGGTATCCACGCCCATGCACAAGCGTCCACGTTCAACCGTCCAAGCGCCCAAGGTACCCACGCCCATGCATTGCCGCCGCCGACGTCCACGCGCTTTTGCTTCTAAGGCGCCTTTACGCCCAAGCACCAGCACTTCAAGCATTCACGCCTTCCCAAGCGCCCAAATGCTCGCTGCTTCACGCCCAACTATCCAAGCACCTAAGGCATTATGCTTGCCCACCAACCCAAGGCTTCATGCCCAACCGTCTAAGGCACCCACCCATGCACAAGCATCCACGTCCAACCGATATCTAAGCCCAAGTCCAAAAGCGGTTGCCACCACTCGATGTTGCCGCCAAATGCTCAAGCATTCACGCCCAAGCATCCAAGCGCCCCAAGCGCCTAAATGCTCGCTCACGCCCAACTATCCAAGCGCCTAAATGCTCGCTGCTTCACGCCCAACTATCCAAGCACCTAAGCATTATGCCTAAGCGCCAACCACCAAGCCCATGCCCAACCGTCTAAGGCACCCACCCTCATGCACAAGCATCCACGTCCAACCGATATCTAAGCATACAAGTGTCCAAAAGCGGTTGCCGCCATGGCCGGCGACCACCACCGGCGGCGGCCACTACCTGCAGGACCTCAGATTTTTAAACTTGGGTTGGGAAATGTGGAATTGGGGAGGGACGAATCGATGCGACATGGGGGCTGAATCTCGCGATCGTGGGCAGCAAGGCCACTCTGCCACTTACAATACCCCGTCGCGTATTTAAGTCGTCTGCAAAGGATTCAATCCGCCGCTCGGTGGAAATTGTACTTCAAGGCGGCCCACGAGGCTCATCGGCCAGGGGGGCTACGCCTACGGCACGTGCCTTTGGGGGCCCGGAGGACCCCTACTGCAGGTCGGCAATCGAGCGACGGACGGATGCGCCGCATCTCTAGCCTGGATTCTGACTTAGAGGCGTTCAGTCATAATCCTGCACACGTAGTAGCCATACATCGGGCTTTTCAACCAAGCGCGATGACCAATTGTGTGAATCAACGGTTCCTCTCGTACTAGGTTGAATTACTATCGATATTTTTGATATATCCACCGAATATTGAATCCCTTTTTTCCGATATATATCGAAATTTCCAATATGAAACTTTATATCGTCGATATAATCGATATTTCTGATATAATCGATATATATCGGTCGACTTTTTAACTATTTTTTAATATAAATCCGATATTTCTAATATATTTCTGATATTTCCGATATTTTAAATAGTTTGGACTGGTCACCAAAAAAATAGATATATCCGATATATCCGATATATATCGCTTTTTTGGTACACCGATATATGAACCGATATCGAAATTTTGGGCCTTGGACTTAACAAGTCCATCCAAAATGATTAGAGTGTTCATTCCATGCAGCATTTGTTGACCACAACTTTATTGGTGTGACTTGACGTGAGCCAAAAACAACATACCACCACACATTCCCTAATCTAGGCTGGATTGTTTGGCATCCGAATTGAGTACAAACGTTACCACATCTGCCTTAACCCAGCTGTGGATCGGTTGGCATCCACGTCTCTATGAATATATCCGTCTCTCTTTCTAGCCCATGTTCTATGCATCTTAACCCCCCGTGTAAGTAAAAGAGAAAAAATTACGAGTTGTGATATATGAACAAACTGACGTCGCACTATTTACCTCTGCAATATGGGTGGTTGCACTATCATGTTGCCATATCAAACCGTTATCGTCAACTACCAAACCGCCCGCGTCGGTTTGTTCACAATTGTTTGTTCATAGTAGTTTATTCATATAGAATTTTTGAAACTCTACTTACTTATAAACTAAGGTCCTCATAATGAGAAAGTGGCATTTTATAGTTGTAAGACTGTCCTTTTCTGCATGAAGTCGTTAATGATTGTCATCCGTTCTGCACTGGAACAACTTAAGCTTGGCCTCTGAGTTGTTCGTCGGTTGAGACCTGTCTGACTTCTTTGTGTTGTTAATGCCTTTGGTTGAAGTAGCTTTGATACTTAGATATCGTTTATACGCCTTAAGACGTATAGTAAGTAGGTAGTACATTATATTTATGTTTAGAAACTTATATTGGACACATGGTCTGCATTGAATATAATATACCTACCGACTAGACGTAGTATAAACGATCACACGTCTTAAGTATCATATTACAGAAGTGTCCAAAAGCGGTTACCACTCGATATTGCCATCCGATGTTGCCACCACTCGATGTTGCCATCGCCGGCCACCACCACCACCGGCCATTACCGGCGGGACCTCAGGTTTTTAAACTTGGGTTGGGAATAGAATTGGGAGGGACAAATGGATTCAACTTTGATCTTTCATATTTTCGCTGTTCTAACCTCGCTATATACACCGAAATACGAAACAAGATTATTCATACGAAGCAAGGACGCAATCGCATTCCTTTCTTTCCATACCGCGATTTCCGCCAGAGGATTCTTACTAGTATATCGTAATTGTTTGGAGGTTGCATGTTTAGTTAAGCTCAACTTAGTCTTGCATAAGATTAAGGTCCGGTCGAACAAAACAACAAACGTAATTACACGGCAACAAACAAGTCTATCTAGTACACCACCCACGACACCTTTAACTACTATCACACACACCATACCCGACATAATGGTCAAGAAAGAGAGACTCCTCTCTCCGACTTTTACAAAGCCTTGAGCGCATAGCCCCAAATCGCATCGCTCTAGTAGACCGCTGGGGATTTTCGAATCCCCAAACATATTTAATTTGTTACCCGCTTTTCATGGGTTATCAGCATTACGCGCGTAGGATTGAACAAGTCCTTACAACATTCCATCATCCTACGGTAGGTGCTTTTTAACAAATTAAACCGAGGGTATTCCCTTTCACATTAGCCGATAAGGCGGGCCTTGGTTAACCGCCCAAGTGCCTAATTTCGGTGGACTCGATGGGCTAAACTTGTTCAAACCGCTTATGGAACATTTTACCCACCCCAAAAGACGGATGAAATGCTTTCCAAGATTCATTTTTTCCCACGTAATCCTCATGAATCATTTTTCGAGGCATGGAATCGCTTCACCGATCTCCTTATAGAGTGTCCACATCATAACTTAGCTAAAGACACGTTAGTTCGCGGCCTTTTCAAAGGTCTTCTACACCACCATAAAGAAGTCCTTGACATAATGAATGGGGTAGTTTCCTAAGTAAAGGAGCCCCTGAGGCTTACAAATTTTAGAAGACCAAACTAAACGGAATAATAATTGGGGGTAGTGATGATATCCTAGTTCTTAGTTCTTCTTCAATAGTAAAGAAACCGAGGGTAACTTAAAAATCTAAAACTCTAACTAAAAACTTAAAATTTCGGGCCAACAAAAGCCTATCCATGAATGTAAACTCCAACCCATTAATTTCAATCTTGAGTCCAGAGCACTCGGACGATTATTGTCCCTCTAGCTTATGAACAACAACCACCGTAACAAGATAATGTTTACTCTATTAATAACTATCCTATTCCTAACTTTGAGACAACATCCCAACTTCGCTTGGAGAAATAATCAACAAGTAACACCTGTGGTACAATAATCAAAACGTTAGGCAAGCAAACAATTATAACCAAGCTCCACCTAGGCA
Organism: Coptis chinensis; assembly: GCF_015680905.1. Classification (NCBI taxonomy): domain Eukaryota; kingdom Viridiplantae; phylum Streptophyta; class Magnoliopsida; order Ranunculales; family Ranunculaceae; genus Coptis; species Coptis chinensis. The sequence continues at coordinate 88,818,871 of NC_141456.1, forward strand.
AGGACAAGGACAAGGACAAGGTCAAGGGAATTATAATAATTATAACAACCAAGTTTAAACCACAACAAGGTCAAGCACAAGGTCAGAATAATTATAATAATTATAATACCAATAGAGGTATCGTTCCGTTAATAATAATAACTATCACAACCCACCCATAAATAATCAACGAGATAGTTCCAACCACACCACCCGCGGACTACTACACCTACACAACCGGATCGTGATCGACGCCTTTATACAAGTTACCCAACAACTTTTCCAGACAATGACTCAATCAAACCAACAGATTTTTACAATCCATAAATCGGGGCATACAACAGCTTAGCCTGCTTTAAAGCTCCAACCAAAAGGTGTTTCCGTGACAAGCAATACCAAACCCTAAAACAAAGAACAGCCTTTGAGGTAAACGGTAATTTAGTACGGAAACTACAATCGTAGGTGACCTAAATGCCATCACCACTCTCCGCTCGAAGAGTGGTTGATAACAAAGTAACTACGCTTTATAGTTACCCCATCAAGATTTCTACACCGACATCTAACTAGATACCGCGAATAGAAACCGAGAGCCTACCACGGTAGAGGTACCAGCTTAAATCACAACCAAAGAAACCGAAGCCAAGGTTACACGCCAAGTAGAGCCATATGCTAAAAATATAGAGCTTAAACCACCGCTCCCTCAAAAAATTAGCCATGCTAACCGTGGATACAAACTTTGAGGAAATTAGGAACGTTTTCAAGAATCTAACGATAAACCTTCCTTTTCTCGGCTATTAAAAGCTACCTAACCACGCTTAAGTTTCTTAAAGAGTTGTGCACTACTACTAGGCGTAAGACCAATATACCTAAAGACGCCTTTTAACCGATCAGCCCCAACTTTATCCAAAAATAATGGAATTGTTAAGTACAAGGACCCCCGGTCGCCCCTATCAGAAAATGCACCTTAGGAGATTCCCTACACGATCTAATCGCCTTTATTAGACACGGGCGAAAGTGTTAACTTACTCCCGTATTACTTGTATAAACAAACAGGTCTACAGAAATGCAACCTACAAAAATAACGTTGCAATTAGCGGACAGTCAATTAAGTATCCTAAAGGTGTAGTGGAAAACGTTTTTGTTAAGGTTCGTGATTTCTACTATCCCGCTGATTTTGTTATCCTCGATACGTAAGTCGCTAATGACTGTTGTACCGATCATTTTAGGGCGCCTTCTTCTGGCAACCGCCAACGCTTTTATAAATTGTCGCGATGGAAAGATGTCCTTATCTTTGGGCCATCTTTTCGTCGAGGTAAATGTTTTTAAAATGATGAAACAGCTTATTCGATGCGTAGATGGGGAGGTTAGCATGATCGAGAGTTTAGCTCAAGATTATTTTAACAACACGCTTCCGAAAACAATATGTACAAATTCCTTTCTTTTGGAACTTCAGATTTTGTAAATGACTCCTACTTAGAGGAAGTCAACACCATCCCGAGTCCACACCAATTGTAGACCGCCGGTTGCTCCATATATCGCTGATTACTTAAGACTTGCTACCTAAGCAAGTCTTCATTACGCAAGATAAGGACACTTATGAAACATCAATGGACATTCCGGTCCACACTAGTGCTTAAACTCTTCCCCGGAGTTAAAATATATTCAACTTGATCCGATGGTAGTCACCCGATAATTATATCTTCTCGTTAACTAAGGATGAAGAGACATGTTTAATAAGGGTGATTAGGGAACATCGGTCCTGCGATTGGTTGGTCCCCAGCCGACATTAAGGAATTGACCCTAATGTTTGCACTCATCGATCCATTTGAGGATAACGCCAAGACTTCTCGCGAACCTCGCCGCCTTTGAACCCCGCCATGAAAAGAGGTGGTTAGGGAAGAAGTCTTGCGATTACGATGCGGGTATTATATACCCAATCTCCGATAGCGAATGGGTAAGTCCCATTCATGTAGTTCCTAAGAAATCGGGAGTTACCATGGTACGAACGGGAAGGGTGACTATGTTGTCACCAAGGTCCTATGAAATGGGAGAATCAGATTGATTATGACGCTTAAATGCTATGACACGAAAAGGATCACTTTCCCTTACCATTTATAGATCGATGCTAGAACGCCTAGCCCGGCCATGCCTTTATTGTTTTATGGATGGCTACTCTGGCTATTTTCAGATTATTATTGATATTGATGACCAAGAAAAGACAACCTTCACATGTCCCTTCGGAACATATGCCTATAAACGAATGCCTTTTGGCCTTTGTAATGCCCCTCGTACCTTCCAGCGATGTATGCTTCATATATTTAGTGACATGGTAGAGCGCTTTATGGAAGTGTTCATGGATGATTTTTCTATCTATGGAGACTCCTTTTACGAATGTTTGTCTAACCCGCCTAAGGTCTTGACACGGTGTGAAGAAAAGAGCCTCGCTTTTAAATTGGGAAAAGTGTCATTTCATGGTCAAAAGGGCATAGTACTAGGTCATATTGTATCTAGTGATGGCATCAAGTAGATAAAGCCAAACTAGATAAGATAGCGACCTCTACCCTAAAACCACGGATCTGTCCGCGGAGATTAGAGCCTTTCTAGGCCATGCAGGGTTTTATAGGCGTTTCATTAAAGATTTTTCAAAAAATAGCTAGGCCTTTAACTAACCTGCTTTTGAAGGATGCAATCTTTGATTTTAATTTTAATCAGAAACAGGCTTTTGAAACCTTAAAAGCCGCCCTAACCATCGCACTCTATTATACAGCCTCCGATTGGTCTAAACCTTTCGAACTCATGTGTGATGCTAGTGACTATGCGGTTGGTGCCGTCTTGGGACGTAAACTAGATAATAAGTCCACTGTTATTTATTATGCTAGTAAAACATTAAAACGATTCTCAACGGAATTATCAACTACTGAAAAGAATTTTAGCTGTCATTTATGCTTTTAGATAAGTTTAGATCCTTATTTGGTTGGTTCTAAAACTTTAGTTTACACGGACCATGCAACACTTAGGTACCTTCTTGCAAAGAAGGATGCTAAGCGTAGATTAATCCATGGATTCTTCTCCTGCAAGAGTTCACATTAGAAATAAAGGGACAAAAAGAGGGTCGAAAACGAAGTCAGTTTAACCACTTATCTAGACTTACAAATGACGATAGTAGTGATTCCTGAGTCCATACCGGATTCTTTTCCCCGATGAGCATCGTATGCTATTTTTTCATCACCATGGTATCGCGGACATCGTAAATTATTTTGGCTGATGTTATGCCTTATAATTGGACAAGAAATGAACGTAAGAAGTTCTTGGCCGAGTCAAGTTATACCTTGGGATGAGCCCTACCTTTTAAGTATTGTGCGGATCGATTATTCGTCATTGCATTCCCCAAGGGGAATATAATGAAGTTCTATCGTTACGCCATGACAAAAGTGCGGGTGGCCACTTTAGCGGAATGAAAACAGCCGCTAAAGTTCTTCAATGTGGATTTTATTGGCCTACCCTTTTAAGGATGCCCAAGTACATTGCAAGACGGTATTCGTTAAACAACTTGGGCTTAATCACGGCGTAATATGATGCCATTAAATCCAATCTTGATAGTAGAAATTTTTGATGTTTGGGGTATTGATTTCATGGGCCCTTTCCCCCTTTTCCCACGGTTATATTTATATTCTAGTTGCCGTGGACTACGGTCTAAATGGATAGAGGCCCTAGCTTGTCGTAGCAATGACCATAAAATCGTTGTATTTTTATTAAAGAATATATTTTAAATCGGTTTGGCATTCCTAAAGCCATCATTAGTGATGGTGGAACACATTTTGTAATAGAGTTGTTGCATCCCTAGTGAAAAGTATGGAGTTACACACAAAGTTGCAACTCCTTATCATCCACAAACTAGCGCCAAGTAGAAGTTTCTAATAGGGGAAATCAAAAAGATTTTAGAAACAACAAGAAACCCCGATAGGAAAGATCGGAAGCGCCTATCGGATGCCTTATGGGTATAGAACCGCTTTCAAAACTCCTATAGGTATGTCTCCCTTTAGACTTGTATTTGGGAAACCATGTCATTTGCGGTTGAATTAGAGCACCGTGCTCGTGGGCTATAAAAAGCCTTAACTACAATATTGATGAGGCGGGTGTCAAACACAAGTTACAATTAAATGAGCTTGAAGAAATCCATAGCGATTCTTACGATCTCGCCAAGGATTATAAAGCAAACATGAAACGTGTTCATGATAAGCATATCTTAAGCATAAAAGAGTTTGTGGTCGGACAAAAGGTTTTGCTTTTTTTACAACTCCGCCTACATATTTTCCTGTGGAATCTAAAACCCGTTGGTCCGGTCCTTTTCTCGTTATCAAGTCACCCCCTTACGGGCAATTACCTTGGTAAATCCCAAGGACAACAAGACCTTTCAAGTTAACGGTCAACGATTAAAACATTTTCACTTAACTTTTGTCCCCTCGATATAGGGAAGTCCTTTTACAGGACCCTATATATGAGGAATGACCCTTGTCATTGGTGTACTTCCTTTCACTTCCATTTAATGGTAAGTGCACCATTAAGGTAACCGGCCCCTCCTATGGAGTGTGTGTGGTCAGTACCGGATCCTAAGTCCACGGTTCACATAGTTCACGATTTCCACTCTTGCATGTTTTCTCGGATTTTTGAGTCATGTTTCCCTATGGTGTGAATTATGTCTTTATTTGCTTATTGTTTTTACCAAAAAAAAAAAAAAAAAAAAAAAATAAAAAAAAAATAAAAATAAAAAAAAAAAAAAAAAAAAATAAAAATAAAATAAAATAAAATAAAATAAAATAAAAAATAATTGTTTTCATTTTTAGATATAGATATATATCTAAACCCAGAGAACTAGCAATCCAACAAGTCTTGGGAATCTGACTTTAAACGACCCATGTTGTAAACAAATTTTGTGTTTAAAAATTTGTTTGGGGGTGGGCAGTCGATCCTTGCATCCGGATTGCTCGAACCTTCCTTTTGCGTTGCTTAGGTCCATTAGTATAGTTTATTGGGGTTGACGTCATCTAATTTAGTGTTCATTTGTTCGCATAACTTACGTCATGCACGCACTTCGAGGCGTTTTCCACTATCTTATATGTCACCCACGGTCGGAATAGAGTAGTTTATGAATCAATGGATTGGAAATTCTCTCCTGATCATTTCCATATCTCATTTGAGAAAATCGGACCGATAACGGTGTAAATTTAGTTTGAAGTTGCGCTTAAAAATCGAATTTTAAAAGTCGAAAAATCGAATTGGGCTTGGGCCCAACTGGCCACCTACAAAGACGCCGCGCCTCCCTTTCCAAAACCTAATCGCGAAGTTCATCTTCTCCAAGCGCTTGTCACAAATTTAAATTCAAACCCTAGCAACCAAAAATAAAAATAAAAATAAAAAATAAAAATAGAATACATCAAAATAGAAAGACCACCCACGCCTTTGTGAAACACCAACACAATCTCCAACCGTTTCCACCAAGAAAACACCCACCAATTCAAGTTTTCAAACCTGCCACCCAGAACCACCACCGCCACCACCATTGTTTCTCGTTGTTTTTATCAAAACTCGCCCCCCACGCTACAAAACCATTAGTTATCTAAGAAACTTTAATGGCGCTACGATTTAAGAATGTTGCTGAGCACGCTGCGTTTGAGGCCAACCATTTCGCACCATTTTACGATGCCAATATGATTAAGAGGATTGGAACACATCCGGTATTCGGACGAGGAGTTCTATCACTATGATTTGGTAGAACAGTTTTATAAGAAACGAGAATTGGAGGAAATAGGATTTTCATTAGGATAGCAGAACGAGGAGGGAAGTAACGAGACGCGGTTGTTCGAGCTATTAGGAATCACCAGAACCAACCTAGATCTGCACCATTCGGGGAATCCCGAAGATACTGCAGTTCCTCGCTTTGATGAAAGATACGGTCATAGAGGGTGAATACAATACGATATCTCATTCGTTCGCCGTGACGACTCGAGAACCAATCAACTGGTCAGAAGCTCTCGGTGGATTGGTAGGAACGCCCCTCAAAAACAAAAGTCGGCGACATCGGACTTCGATTAGGTTCGTGACGTTCTCTGGATTTTGCAAACGAATGAGTGTAATTTCTGCATCCTCGATGTAATTTTGAATGTGATTAGAGGAGTGGGAAAGAGCATGACGCGCCTCTTCCCGTATTGATCACTAAGATTATGCTCTTATTTAGAGTCGCTAAATCTGCTCCTATTAAGATCAAATTGCATTCTAATGCAAGTATTTATAAGGAATGCATCAAAAGACTTGGCCGTTGTCCGTAGAGGATGAAGTTGATTAGGATAATAAAGGGAAGACATGACATGGTTGGTTGAGGATAATTTCGATAGTCAAACTTCTAATTTAGAACGAATGATAATGTCGCGAACCTGGTTTTGCGATCGCGGTTATCGATTGTGAAGATATCCGACATAGACAAATTGTAATTCGAAATAAGCAAACGAACTTTCAGGGCGAGAGTTGAAATGCTCGAAAGGGGTCGAAGATATCTTGTCTAACTTGGAGATTATCCACCGTAATCACCAAGCCCATTATGTAGTACTCAAGACCGAGATGGAAGCACGCGTTTGTTCAGATAGAGATGCTACGACGATGCCACTCGTGGATGAGTCCGTCTCACCGAGTCGAGAGGCATGAGCTGCCGCCGCCAGCAGCCAGATGCCTCAAGCCATTCTTCACCACAGAACCAGTCTCCATCTCGGGGACCATCTTCTTCACACGCCTTAGGTGTTCACCATCGGTCACCAGGTCCTGTTATTTCATTGTTTTATTGTTTTTGTTAGTGGAATTTTATTTCAGTAGTTAGATTTAAATATTAAGTTGTTTGTTTTAGATTGCTTGGATTTCATATTATTTTAATATAATTTCTTTTGATCATCTTTCGTAAGGTTGTCTTGGAGTAAAAGTTGAAAATTAGGCCGATATCGGCATATCTATGATTTTTTTTTTTTTAGTAGTGGCATGATATGTAGGAGAGTTAGAAGTTACTATTCTAAACCAAGGTTAAAAGATACCAGGGTTGTTAGGAAATCAAAACTATGGTTAGTTTCAGTTTTTGGGTTTGGCAGTTTTCTATTTCCGGAAATTGCCTTAAAACAATTGGCAACTTGCCGATTCGTTTTGGAAACCCAGAACCTATTTAAACTTCCATCATTCTACACTCACAACCCACACTACACCCCACAATCATCTCTCACCTTTCACTCCAAGCTTTTTCTTCTTGTTTTTCTTGAAAACTCAAATTACGCACTATTTAGGCGCAGCTTCACGCTTCAAGCAGATTACGCCCTACAACAACATAGAATCGAAAAATCTTAGAGCACGTCGCTTCAAGAAGAGCGACTCGCCCTACAACACTGTAGAATCGAAAAATCTCGAGAGCGCTTCCAAAGCTTCAAAGCGACCATTCAAATCCAACAATTCGAAAAACCTAAGAGCGCGACTCGCGCCTCTATACGAAGCGCCGCGTCCTCCTCCCGTAAAGCGGTGAAATTCCAATTTTTCTCGAGGTTTCTTCCAGGTTTTCGCAGCTGTTCTACGAGTAGTTTTGAGATGACACCTCCTATAGTGATTCCTGAACAGATCATTTGAAGACTTGATGGGAACCGATACCTATGGAGCATCGTTTCCGCGGCCGGATCGCGGCAGCTTAGGATGCATGCATCTTCCGTGAGTGATGACGATTCTTTTTCACCTAAGCTAACCGAATTCTTCTATAATAATATTACTTTTATTGTACCCAAGAAGGAGAACAAAAATTTTCCCTTGCTATTGATGGCACGACTATGAAATTCAAGAAGCAATTGATAGCTTTGGTTTCGGGTTGCCATTACTCCCCGACCCTATGCACATGGGGATATATGATGATTACTCATACCTATATGAATATGCCTATTTCCATGAGTATTATGGGGGAGGGTGTTTCAGATCATGGACCAAGACCAATATAACATCGCCTCGACGGTAGCCTATCGGCTGAATGTAGGCACAACCATGTTGTTCATCATGATGAACATTCTAGGGGAACGGCAGTTTTACGCCAATAATATCGCTGGTGACGTTTTTCCTTGCTTTAGCTTAGGGACGTCGTCGGTATGACATCCCCGAAGTTTTAGTTGCTACTCTGCTTAGGCCATACCTTGAGGCATAAGTACCTTCTTATGCCTGCCTTGGTTTGTCGAGATTACGCCGCTTGCCTACCCATATTGCATACACGATTAGCACGATCGGGGAAAGGGTCGAAATCATGAGACCCACCAATCGCGGTGGTAAGATCATTCCGAGCCATGACTTGGCGGGATGGCAGGTGCAACCACATTTGGTTGCCCCTTACACCCCATCGGACCAAATAACACCAGAGAGGTTAGCACTAGTTGATGATACACGACCGGAAGGCGTGGCAAGTTGTTATGGCATGGCGGGATCTGAAAAAGAACCTCATATAGAAGGGGAGGATGACGAGTAAATGCTGGGGTGCAGGTAAGTTTTTAGTTAAGTTAGTGTCTGCTTATGTCCCAAGCAATTTAATTCTGTTAACCCCATAATGGGTGGAACTCTTATAGAGTTGCGTCAGTTTTTTTTTTATTACTATATTTGTATGTTTTAACTTTGTTTTGCAGATGTTCCTGAATTTCACGCGCTTCAATGGTATTTTTCCTACCCTCTTTATTTAAATGCTTTGAGGACAAAGCATGCTTCTTGTTGGGGGGGGCATAGAAACACGTGTAATTAAGACATCTGTTAGGATATAGATATGTATAATATGCACTTGTTTTCTAGTTAAAATTTCAAAAATTCAAAAATATAAATAAAAAAGTATGCTATACACTTAGGAATATTGGTATTGTTTTCTTTCTCTATGCTCTTAACAATTTAGAAGTCTCACATAGCTTTTGCATCAAAATAATTGTTAGAAACTTAGGTTAATATGTAGGTAATAATCTTTGCATCTATCTATAAATCTATTACATGAGTATCTATGATGGTTAGCAAGAAGTTTAAAATCTAGGCTAGAGTACTTATTCTACAAATCCTGTTAGAATATAGCCTAAAAGCCGTATATGATAAACATTTGAGAAATGACACAAGGGAGAAGTAAAATCCGGATAGAGAAATCACACGCCCACTTGCTTGATCACTAAACCATATCCTAAGCGAGAATTTAGGCCCTCTTTGGATCGATATAGCCGTAAATTCAAACCTATGAATTATTTTCCGCTTAGTCGCCCCTCCGAGCCTTTCTTTAGCCTTCCATAAACCATAATTCCTTTACCCTGCTACAAAAACAAAACAAAAAAAAAAAAAAAAAAAAATAAATCAACCTACCCATTTTAGAATAAGTCCGAGAATAGAATGAGGAAGAAAAAAAAGAAAAACCGTGTAAACAAAAATTAGTTAGTTGCTTCAGGAAATAAAGAAAAAAACTTTCCATCCAAAGAAAAAGAAAAAAATAGAAATAAATCAAAACTCCAAAAATAGAATAAAGGGAGTCAAAAGCCAAAGAAAAGAAAAAGAAAAATATGGCTAAGGATGGAAACAAAGTGTAGAAGCAAAAGTAAATAACAAGGTTTTTCAAGTTACATAATATGAAGACTCTATTATCTCAGACTTGTCCTTTTGAATATCCATTTCCTTCCTTCTTAACCCATCTCCTAATCCCCGCAATACCTAATAAAGACCTCTAGCTCAATTAGGAATAGAGTTCTTTGTGATAGTAAGTGGCAGATGTGTTTGATTGACTCCGCTTCCTTGTTGTCATTGAGATTGTAAGGTAAAGTGTGCCCAATCGCACAATCGGAGCAAATAAACTTGAGTGGAAAAATCGAGTGGTTTTTGTCTTGACATTTATGTGAGGACCTACTTAAGGACGCTTATTCCGAAGTTTTTAAACGGACCGCTATTACATTTCATAGTATTACTCATTGTTATATGTTTATTTTAGATGATTGATTATTATGCATATATTAACTTAGGGTTATGACTGGGTTATTCTTATGTATTTTCTAGTGAGATGTATAGATAGTTGAGACATGAAGGAGAAAACAATAGTTTTATTTCTTAGTCGTTGTAGTATAGATGAAGTTTGTGAGTACCTTCATCGGAAAACTTTCACGAGGCTATAACTCGTCCACTAGGGAATTCCTAGTGGTTTTAAGGCCTTGTTGCACACGGATCAATGCAATCAAGACTTAGCTTTAAATGAGAGTAGTTAGAACTCCATTTTGGTCACTTATTCTATTTTTCATCTTTGCTCGAGGACAAAGCAAAAATTTGTTTTGGGGGTGGTTTGATAAGAGCCCAAAACTGTAGTTTTAACCCCCTTAATAATCATCTGTTAGACCAATTATGTGAATAATAAGTAAGAGTTAATACTGATTACGTGTTTTTATGCATTTTAGGGCTTCAAAGTCCATTATGTGCGAGAAATGTGCCACTTTAGCGAGATAAAGGAGCAAAAGTCGTGAGAACTTCCGAATACCATATCTTTGGACTCAGACTTCGGAATTGGGCCTACCTTATGTCAAAACGACCGGCTCGGAAAGAGCTTTCCAATGGTCCAAGCCTTGACCTAATCAGAGGAGCAAAAGTGGACGAAAAGTTTGTGGAAGCCAACTGCAGCTGGAGAGGCCTTTTTGGACTGAAAGAATTGGGTTTTGGGCCTGATTCTCTGGCCCAAAACATGGCTCCAAGCCCATGCACGATTTTTGGATCTGAATGTATAAAAACAAAAGCTTAGCTCTTTGTTAATGGTAGCTAGTTAGACCTAAATTAATATATAGAATTCTAGATCTAGTTTTATTAATTAATTAAGTGTTAGTTCCATTTCAATTCCTGTTTTAGATTAAATTCTTGAATCATTGTTCTTGATTGATTAGATAAATAAAATAGTTAGTTTGTTAATTTCGATTTTTGTCATTTCCATTCTAGATCTAATTTCAATTCTTGTTCTTATTTCACCCATTAAATTAGATTCATTATTGTTTAATTAAGTAAATCTCAATTTCTTACATTATGTTTAGTTTAGATTCAATGGGAAATGTTAGTTTGATGACTCAAGGCTAAACCTCCATTAGAGGGGTTGATGAAGCCTTGATGAAAACTTAGTGGTTAGTATAGAATTGGTAGTACAATCTATTCCACTCTAGAAGGTCGTGTGTTTAAGCCATGAGAATGGGTGGGCGACCTCACATGCTAGTTAGTATCGGTAGGAATGCCATGAACACTAGGGATTAGACTCGAAATTTTTGCCGTGGAAAACGTAAGAATCGAGATACGACAATCTATACTAGGTTATTAAGTTGGATTCGAGGTGGATTTAATTCCCTCTATTTCTTTATCTAGAGTCAACAATCGTATTTCCGTAGCTTCAGTAGATTAACTTTAGTTCATATTTTATCTTGTTATTTATTATATCTAGTTATTTAAAATAACGCCGCCTTGTTAGCATAACATTTTCAGAAAGCTCTCATTGACTTAAGACTAATTTCTTAGACTTAGAAGACAATCCATGCTAGGGAACTAGGAGTGGAACGAACTTTCTACTCCACTTAGTGCAATTCGCATCGAGAGTAGAAGCTTTGATAATTGAGATAGTAAAAGATAGTTTTAGTTTACTTACGGATTGAATTCATCGTTCATTTCGTAGGTAGACTATTCATTTTACGGTTATCAGCATGGCAGGATGCGAAGGAACCTCACTTCTTTATAGAAGAGGAGGATGACGAACGCTGGAGTGGAGGTAAGTTTTTAGTTTCAGTTAGTGTCTGCTTATGTCCCAAGCAATTTAATTATGTTAACCCCATAATGGGTGGAACTCTTATAGAGTTCAGTCTTTTTTTTATTTCCTATATTAGTATGTTCTAACCTTGTTTTGTAGATGTTCCAGAATTTCACGCGTTTCCATGGTATTTTTCTACCCTCTTTATTTAAATTCTTTGAGGACAAAGCATGCTTCTTGTTTGGGGGATAGAAACGATGTAACTAAGGCATCTGTTAGGATATAGATATGTATAATATGCATTTGTTTTCAAGTTAAAATTTTCAAAAATATAAATAAATAAGTTTATGCTATACCCTTAGGAATATTGGTATTGTTTTCTTTCTATGCTTCTTAACAATCTAGAAGTCTCAATAGCTTTTGCATCGGAATAATTGTTAGAAACTTAGGTTAATATGTGCGTAATAATCTTTGCATCTATCTATAAATATATTACATGAGTATCTATGATTGTTAGCGATAAGTTTCTGAAATCTAGGCTAGAGTACTTATTCTACAAATCCTGTGAGAATATAGCCTAAAAGCCTTATATGAAATAAAACATTTGACAAATGACACAAGAGAGAAGTAAAATCCGGATAGAGAAATAACACGTCCACTTGCTTGATCACTATGCCATATCCTAAGTGGTAACTATAAAATGAATAGTCTACCTACGAAATAAACGATGAATTCAATCCGTAAGTAAACTAAAACAATCTTTTACTGTCTATTATCAAAGCTTCTACTCTCAATGCGAATTGCACTAAGTGGAGTAGGAAGTTCGTTCCACTCCTAGTTCCCTAGCATGGATTGTTTTCTAAGTCTAAGAAATCGTTCTTAAGTTAATGAGAGATTTACGAATTACAAACTAGACTACGATGCAACTACCCACGAAATGCAACTAGTCGATTATCAGACAACTAAGGGAATGCTACGTTGATTCGATGATAAGGAGTTAGAGGGGGATTGATTCCACCTTAACTCAACTTAATCCACTAGCGACGAGTCGTCGTAATCCAAATTGAACTGCTACACAGAACAATCGGTTCTTCCTAATCCCTAATTACACATGGCATTTCTACCAATTTATAACTAGCATGTGAACAATTAAACCCATTCTCATGGTGAACTAATTATTTCTGGCGTGGAATAGAAATTACGACGACTCTACGATAAACGGAATCAAGCTTTCATCAAGGCCTCTCAACCCCCTCTAATGGAGTTTAGCCTTGAATCATTCCTCAATCATTTCCATTTAGATTAAAACTAAACATAATATAAAGCATTGAAATTTACTTAATTAAACAATAATGAAATCTAAATTAATGACTAAAATGAAATAAGAACAAGAATTGAAATTAGATCTAGAAATGGAAATGACAAAATCGAAATTGATAAAAAATACTACTTTATTGATCTAATCAAATGAAGAACAAGATTCAAAGGTTTAATCTAATAAAGGATTTGAAACTAATTAAATAAAACAATTAAATCTAGATCTAGAAGCTATTTTCATGGCTACTTTCTATTCTAACTTATCTACCTAACCTAACTCCATTAACAATGAGTTAAGCTTTTGTTCTTATACATTCAGATCCAAAAATCGTGCATGGGCTTGGAGCCATGTTTTAAATGAAGAATCAGCCCAAAACCCATTCTTTCAAATTCAAAAAGGCCTCTTCAGCTGCAGTTGGCTTCCACAGACTTTTGGTCCACTTCTGCTCCTCTGATTGGTGCAAGGCTTGGACCATTGCAAAGCTCTTTCCGAGCCGGTCGTTTTGACATAAGGTAGGCCTCAGTCCGAGGTCTGAGTCCAAAGATATGGCATTCGGAAGTTTCATCGACTTTTGCTCCTTTATCTCGCTAAAGTGGCACATTTCTCGCACATAATGGACTTTGAAGCCCTGAAATGCATAAAAACACATAATCAGTATTAACTCTTTACTTATTATTCACATAATTGGTCTAACAAAGATAATTATTAAGGGTTAAAACTACAGTTTTGGGCTCTTATCAAACCCACCCCCAAACAAAGATTTTGCTTGTCCTCAAGCAAAGATGAGAAATTAGAATAAGTGACAAAAATGGAGTTCTAACTACTCGTTTCATTGAGCTGGCGATTGCATTGACCATATGCAACAAGGCCTTAAGCCACTAGGAATTCCCTAGTGGACTAATTATAGCCTCGTGAGAGTTTTCCGATTGAAGGTACTCACAAACTTCATCTATACTACTGGCGACTAAGAAAATAAAACTATTGTTTCCTTATTCATGCTCCAAATTATCTATACATCTCACTAGCTATGAACAAGAATAACCAAGTCAAAAACCTAAGTTAATATATGCATAATAATCTATCATCTACAATAAACATATACACAATGAGTAGTACTATAAAATGTTTAGCAGGTTTGTTTCTGAAACTCGGAATAGCGTCCTTAAGTAGGTTCTCACAATAATAGTCAAGAAACAACACTCTGATTTTTCCACTCAAGTTTCGCTACTCCAGTGTACAGTGGGCACACTTTACCTTACAATCTCAATGACACACAGGAAGCCGGAGTCGATCAAACACATCTGCCACTTACTATCACACTAACCTATTCCTAATTGAGCTAGAGGTCTTTATTAGGTGTTACGGGGATTATGAGATGGTTTAAGAAGGAAGGAAATGGATATTCTAAAGGACAAGTCTGAGATAATAGAGTCTTCATATTATGTAACTAGAGAAAACCTTGTTATTTACTTTTGCTTCTACACTTTGTTTCCATCCTTAGCCATATTTTTCTTTTTCTTTTCTTTGGCTTTTGACTCCCTTTTATTCTATTTTTGGAGTTTTTATTTATTTCTATTTTTTTTTCTTTTCCTTGGATGGAAACTTCTTTTCTTTTTCTGAAGCAACTAACTAATTTTTGTTTACACAGGTTTTTCTCTTCTTCTTTCTTCACTCATTCTATTCTCAGACTTATCTTAATTGGGTAGGTTGATTTATTATATATATATATTTTTTATTTTGTTTTTGTTTTTGTAACAGGGTAAAGGAATTGTGGTTTATGGAAGGCTAAAGAAAGGCTCAGAGGGGCGACTAGCAGAAAATAATTCATAGGTTTGAATTTCTGGCTATATCGATCCAAAGAGGGCCTAAATTCTCGCTTAGGATATGGTTTAGTGATCAAGCAAGTGGACGTGTGATTTCTCTATCCGGATTTTACTTCTCCCTTGTGTCATTTCTCAAATGTTTCGCCTTCATATATAAGGCTTTTAGGCTATATTCTCACAGGATTTTGTAGAATAAGTACTCTAGCCTAGATTTGAAACTTTCTTTGCTAACAATCATAGATACTCATGTAATATATTTATAGATAGATGCAAAGATTATTATCTATATATTAACCTAAGTTTCTAACAATTATTACGATGCAAAAGCTATGTGAGACTTCTAGATTGTTAAGAGCATGGAGAAAGAAACAATACCAATATTCCTAAGTGTATAGCATAACTTATTTATTTTATATTTTAAATTTTTGAAATTTTAACTAGAAAAAAAAAATGCATATTATATCTATCTATATCCTAACAGATGTCTTAATTACACGAGTTTCTATGCCCCCCCCCAAACAAGAAGCATGCTTTGTCCTCAAAGCATTTAAATAAAGAGGGTAGGAAAAATACCATTGAAGCGCGTGAAATTCAGGAACATCTGTAAAACAAGGTTAGAACGTACTAATATAGGAAATAAAAACTGACACAACTCTATACGAGTTCTACCCATTATGGGGTTATCAGAATTAAATTGCTTGGGACATAGCGGACACTCAACGTAAACTAAAACTTACATCCACTCCGGCTGTTATTCGTCATCTTTCGTCATCCTCTACTTCTATAAAGAAGTGAGGCTCCTTCATGGCGATCTGCCATGCAATGATAATTTGCCGGGCTTCACGCCATTTATCATCTATGTTTGCTAACCTATTAAGTTCCACTTGGTCGATGGGGTGTAGGGTGCAACTGGTGAGGTTGTATCCGCCACCCTTACCAAAATCATTAATGACGGAAAGATCGAATAATACTATTGGTGAGTCGCACCGTGTCTACCGTAATCCAATCCGTGAACGCGTGTACAAAAAATAGGAAAGAAACATAGCATAATCGTGAAATTAGAACAGGCATAAGAAGGTACTTATGCCTCATGGTATGGGCTCGTGCTAAACTAGACATCAAAGTTTCGGGAAGGTCATAGAACCGGCGTCCCGTGGCTAAAGCAAGGAAAAGCGATGCAAGTGGCGTCATTCACGTAAGAAAACGCCATTCCCCTAAAATGTTTAGCATAATCCAAAACATAACGGTTCCTATGTTTATGGACAGGCTACCAAGAACGCGTTATAGTCCCCCGGTCCTCAATCACGGAAAATGTCCGCCCCATAAGCCTCGTGCAAAAACTCATAAGTGTAGACATGCATATTATCGACCCAATAGCACCATGGGTCTTGTATCTCAGCAGGCATAGCAAGTCCAAGAACAAATGCTAGCAAGAACCTGGTAATTTCCATTGGTTCATCGTCAATATTGATGGAGAACACTTGTTCTCCATCCGGTCTCTCAAAGAAAATGCAGTTATTATAAAAATAAGATGCAAGTGCTGGAGAATAAAGTTCAGCCGGTCTTACCATAAGAGGTTCCCAGCCAACGTATGTGATCACCTCGCGAAACCAAGCACCGTAAGTAGTGCTTTGGAACAAATCTTCGAAAGACTGTTCCGGTATCAATGATGGAGATGTCATCTCAAAATTACGCTTTGGAATAGCTGCGAATGATCCGGATACTACGCGCGAAAAACTGGAAAATTTCTGGTCCACGGAAGTTGTAGCGAAGTCGCTGCTTTCTTTGTATTTTGGAATTCGGTGTTTGGCGAAGTCGCGCTTGACTTGAAGCGGCGGGCGCTCGAAAGCAAAATTTTCTGTCGAAGTGTAGAGGCTGGCCAGCCCTCCTGGGAAGCGCCGCTCCGAAGTTGCATTTTGCAAAAATGAAGTCGAAGCGTGGGGAATCGCGGGTGTGAAGGGTGAGTGATGGAGTTTAGGTGTAGTGTGAGTTGTGAGGATAGTTTGTATCAAGTTTATATAGGTTTAAAGTTGCTAAATTGGATCGGAAAGTTGCCAAAACTAATTACGGCGGTTCGGAATCCTAAAATTTCCAAACTCGAAAACGGAAACAACTCATATCACGGATTCTAATTCAAACCCAAGATCTTTTAGGTTGATTTTATGATAGAATGTACCTATTTAATCTAGATTTCATCCTACAATGATACTTAATCATATTTCTGCCTAAACATCCATATTTTCACCTTGACTCCACAATTAATTCTAATACGAGGGTTATACAAAAATAGTGCTTGAATTGATAAAACCACCCCCAAACAAGTTGGGAAGGTGGGGTCAATATGAAACAACCATGCATAATGAAAATAAGCCCTTATATTAAAATTTCATTCGGAGTACCACTACAAAATTCAAATTACGGAAATAAAAGTTACATTACAATAAAAACAACAAAAGTAAATAAAACAACAACCACTATCAATCCTCACACTCTCTAAACAGCTCGCCAGTGGTGGCGGAGGGCACACTCTCTAGTGGTGGCTCCTGGGCTTCCGAAGGTCCAGCAGCAGTCGTCCTTCGTCGACGACGCTCATGCCTCGTAGTTTGTGTCCTCGAAAGCGAGTGCGATGAGGTGGGAAGCGTGCAAGCATGTCCACTCTAAATTGGCGCTGGGCCTCCATCTCAGCCCTCGCCTGTTCCCATCTCTCATCCTCTCTTGGGTGCGGATCTCGAAGTTGTGATGAATAGTCGCCTGTCGAGTCCGGAGGTCTGTACAGATAGTGTTTAGTGAACGCATGCCCTTATGAAGCATAGCCATGCGTTCTGCATCAGACCAACACCTCTGGAAGGCATCTGCATCAAAGCAGGTCAAGTCTTCCTCATCCTCGGAGGCATCCCGATGTCCCCGACCTCCTCTTCATTCCCTCCTCCACCATCCTCTTCTTCTTCTTCTTCTATCCTCAGCCCTCCTCCAAACTTGTTGGACACACTCCTATAGATACTGCGTACGGTGCGGGGGTAATGTAAATCCTCTCGGGCCTTGAGAGCTGCTTTCATCTTCAAAGCATGATCTTGGTGATTAACACGGGGAAGAGGTGCCAAAGACTTTCCGACCCCCCTGATCATGCTCAGTGATAACTATATAATGAATAGTCTACCTACGAAATGAGCGATGGATTCACAACGTAAATAAACTAGAACTTGACTTTTAAGTGATTTATTATCAAAGCTTCTACTCTCAACGAATTGCACTAAATGGAGTAACGAAGTTCGTTCCACTCCTAGTTCCCTAGCATGGATTGTTTTCTAAGTCTAACTAGTAAGCTCTTAAGTCAATGAGAGCTTTACTGAGAAATATTATACTACGATACTTAATTAAGATGATTACTAGAAATTAACTACAAATGCTATGGAAATACTATTGTTTGACTCTAGATAAAGGAATTAGAGGGGAATTGAATCCACCTCGAATCAACTTAATCACCTAGTACAGATTGTGGTATCTCGATTCTTACGTTTTCCGCGGCAAGAATTCGAGTCTAATCCCTAGTGTTCATGGCATTTCTACCAAACTACTAACTAGCATGTGAGAATAAGCCCACCCATTCTCATGGCGAAACACGACCTTCTAGAGTGGAATAGATGCTAAAACGTTTCTATACTAAACAACTAAGTTTTTTCATCAAGGCTTCATCAACCCTCTAATGGAGGTTTAGCCTTGAATCATCAATCTAACATTTCCCATTGAATCTAAACTAAACATAATGTGAGAAATTTAGATTTACTTAATTTGAACAATAATGAATCTAACTTAATGGTTTGGAATGAAATAGGAACAAGAATTGAAATTAGATCTATACTGGAAATGACAAAACTCAAACTTGATAAAAATACTACTTTATTTATCTAATCAATCAAGAACAATGATTCGAGGAGATTTAATCTAAAACAAGAATTTAAATGGAACTAAAACTTAATTTAATTAATAAAACTAGATCTATAATTCTATATCTTAATTTAGGTCTAACTAGCTACCATTAACAAAGAGCTAAGCTTTTGTTTTATACATCCAGATCCAAAATTCGTGCATGGGCTTGGAGCCATGGTTTGGGGCGGAGAATCGGGCCCAAAACCCAATTCTTCGATCAAAAGGCCTCTTCAGCTGCAGTTGGCTTCCACAGACTTTTCGTCCACTTCTGCTCCTCTGATTGGGTCAAGGCTTGGACCATTGCAAAGCTCTTTCCGAGCCGGTCGTTTTGACATAAGGTAGGCCCAATTCTGAGGTCTGAGTCCAAAGATATGGCATTCGGAAGTTCTGATGGCTTTTGCTCCTTTATCTCGCTAATGTGGAACATTTATGCACATAATGGACTTTGAAGCCTGAAATGCATAAAAACACGTAATCAGTATTAACTCTTACTTATTATTCATATAATTGGTCTAACAGTATGATTATTAAGGGGTTAAAACTACAGTTTTGGGCTCTTATCAAACCACCCCAAACAAACATTTTGCTTGTCCTCAAGCAAAATATGAGAAATTAGAATAAGTGACCAAAAATGGAGTTAACTAACTCTCTTTTAAGCTGAGTCGCGATTGCATTGACCATATGCAACAAGGCCTTAAACCACTAGGAATTCCCTAGTGGGCCGAGTTATAGCCTCGTGAGAGTTTTCCGATGAAGGTACTCACAAACTTCATCTATACTACGACGAGTAAGAAAATAAAACTATTGTTTCCTTATTCATGCTCAACTATCTATACATCTCTCTAGCAATTACATAAGAATAACCGGTCAGGAACCCTAAACTAATATATGCATAATAATCAATCATCTAAAATAAACATATAACAATGAGTAATACTATGAAATGTAATAGCAGTCCGTTTTACGAAACTTCGGAATAAGCGTCCTTAAGTAGGTCCTCACATAAATGTCAAGACAAAACCACTCTGATTTTTCCACTCAAGTTTAAGCTACTCCGATTGTGCGGTGGGCACACTTTACCTTACAATCTCAATGATAACAAAGGAAGCGGGGTCGATCAAACACATCTGCCACTTACTATCACACTAACCTATTCCTAATTGAGCTAGAGGTCTTTATTAGGTGTTGCGGGGATTAGGAGATCGTTTAAGAAGGAAGGAAATGGATATTCAAAAAGGACAAGTCTGAGATAATAGAGTCTTCATATTATGTAACTAGAGAAAACCTTGTTATTTACTTTTGCTTCTACACTTTGTTTCCATCCTTAGCCATATTTTTTTTTTCTTTGGCTTTTGACTCCTTTTATTCTATTTTTTTTTTTGGAGTTTTTATTTCATTTTATTTTTTTTCTTTTCTTTGGATGGAAACTTCTTTTCTTTATTTTCTGAAGCAATTAACTAACTTTTGTTTACACAGGTTTTTCTCTTCTTCTTTCTTCACTCATTCTATTCTCAGACTTATTCTAGATTGGGTAGGTTGATTTATTATTATTTTTTTTATTTTGTTTTGTTTTCGTAACAGGGTAAAGGAATTGTGGTTTATGGAAGGCTAAAGAAAGGCTCAGAGGGGCGACTAGCGGAAAATAATTCATAGGTTTGAATTTCTGGCTATATCGATCCAAAGAGGGCCTAAATTCTCGCTTAGGATATGGTTTAGTGATCAAGCAAGTGGGCGTGTGATTTCTCTATCCGATTTTACTTCTCCCTTGTGTCATTTCTCAAATGTTTACATTTCATATAAGGCTTTAGGCTATATTCTCACAGGATTTGTAGAATAAGTACTCTAGCCTAGATTTGAGAAACTTATCTTGCCAAACAATCATAGATACTCATGTAATATATTTATAGATAGATGCAAAGATTATTACCTACATATTAACCTAAGTTCCTAACTATTATTACGATGCAAAAGCTCATTGAGACTTCTAGATTGTTAAGAGCATAGAGAAAGAAAACAATACCAATATTCCTAAGTGTATAGCATACTTTTTATTTTTATTTTTGAGTTTTGAAATTTTAACTAGAAAACAAGTGCATATTATACCTATCTATATCCTAACAGAGATGTCTTAATTTACCGTGTTTTTATGCCCCCAAACAAGAAGCATGCTTTGTCCTCAAAGCATTTAAATAAAGAGGGTAGGAAAAATACCATCAAAGCGCATGAAATTCGGGAACATCCGCAAAACAAAGTTAAAACATACAAATATAGTAATAAAAATATCGACCTTAACTCTATAAGAGTTCCACCCATTATGGGGTTAACGAATTAAATTGCTTGGGACATAGCGGACACTAACTTAACTAAAACTTTATCTGCACACCCCAAAGATCTACTCGTCATCCTCCTCTTCTATATGAGGGTTCTTTCGTGATCCCTGCCATGCCATAACAACTTTGCCGCGCCTTACGTGTATCATCAACTAGTGCTAACCTCTCTAGTGTTATTTGGTCCGATGGGGTGTAAGGGGCAAACAAATGTGGTTGCACCTGCCATCCGACCAAGTCATGGCTCGGAATGATCTTACCACCACGATTGGTGGGTCTCATGATTTCGACCCTTTTCCAATATGTAATATGCGGTATACAGAATACGGGTAGGCAAGCCGCGATAAGGCGAAAACCAAGACAGGCATAAGAAGGTACTTATGCCTCAAGGTATGGGCGCTCGCGTAGTAGCAACTAAAACTTCGGGGAATGTCATACCTACGACGTCCCTCAGCTAAAGCAAGGAAAACGTCACCAGCGGTATTATTGGCAGAAGTAAACTGCCGTTCCCCTAGAATGTTCATCATGATGAACAACATGGTTGTGCCTACATTCAGTGATAGGCTACTTTCGTATGCGATGTTATATTGGTCTTGGTCCATGATACGAAATACCCCTCCCCCATAATACTCATGGAAATAGGCATATTCATATAGGTATGAGTTATCTGTCATATATCCCCACGTGTGCATAGGGTCAGGTAATGGCAATCCTGAAACCAAAGCTATCAAGTGTTTATTGAATTCCATAGTCGTACCATCAATAGTAAGGGAAAATTTTTGTTCTCCTTCTTTCGTACAAAAAAAAGTAATATTATTATAGAAGAATTCAGTTAGCTTAGGTGAAAAAGAATCGTCATCACTTACCAGAAGATGCCGCCATCCTAATTGCACGATCCGCTCGCGGAACGATGCTCCATAGGTATAGGTTCCCATCAAGTCTTCAAAAGACTGTTCAGGAATCACTATAGGTGGTGTCATCTCAACACTACTTGTAGAATAGCTGCGAAAACCTGGAAGAACCTCAGAAAATCGAAAATTTCTGTGATTACTGGAGGCGCTGGCGCTGCATTATAGAAGCGCGAGTCAGCTCTTTGGTTTTTGAAATTACAGTGTTTGAGCGCGGGTCGCGCTTACTTGAAGCGAGCGCTGGCCTTCGGTGATTTTTGATTTCCGGTGTTTGGCAGCGATTGGTCGCTGAAGCTTTGTGGTATCTAGGGATTTTTCGATTTACGATAATAGGGCGAAGTCGCTCTGCTTGAAGCGCGGCCAGAGGTGCGAAAGTGAGTTTCTAAGAAAAACAAGGAAAAAGGTTGGAGTGAAAAGTGAAAGATGATTGTGGTGTGTAGTGTGGGTTGTGAGTGTAGTATGATGGAAGTTTAAATAGGTTCGGGTTTCCAAACGAATCGGCAAATTGCCAAATTGTTTTAAGGCAATTTCGAGGAAATAGAAAAACTGCCAAACCCAAACCGAAACTAACCATAGTTTTGATTTCCTAACAACCCCGGTATCTAAACTCTCCTACATATCATGCTACCACTATTTTCAACTTTTACTCCAAGACAACCTTATTTAAAAGATGATCAAAATAAATTATATTAAAATAATATGAAATCCAAGCAATCTAAAACAAACAACTTAATATTTAAATCTAACTACTGAAATAAAATTCCACTAACTAAACAATAAAAGCGATAAGATAACAGGAGGACTGGTGATGGTGAACACCTAGGCGTGTGAAGAAGATGGTCCCCGAGATGGAGACTGGCTCGTGGTGACGAATGGCTTGAGCCATCGGCTGCGGCGGCGACGCTCATGCCTCTCGATTTCACCGAGACGGACTCATCCACGAAAGTGGCATGCGTCGTCGTAGCATCTCTATCTGAACAAACGGCGGCTTCCATCTCGGTCTTGAGTAATCGCATCTTGGGCTTGGTGATTCTTGTGGATAACCTCCAAGTCAGACAAGATATCTTCCTGACCCCTTTCGAGCATTTCAACTCTCGTCTGAAAGTTCGTTTACTTATTTCGAATTACAATTTGTCTATGTCGTATATCTTCACAGATACGATAACTGCATCGCAAACCAGTTTGCAGCATTATCATTCGTTCTAAATTAGAAGTATGACTATCAAAATTATCCTCAACCAACCATGTCATATCTTTCCCTACATTATCCGACTCAACTTCCTTTTCTGCAGACAACGGCCAAGTCTTTTGGATGCATTCCTTATAAATACTTGCATTAGAAGGCAATTTGATATTAATAGGAGCAGATCTAGCGACGGCTCTAAATGAGAGCATAATCTTAGTGATCAATACGGAAAGAGGTAGGCGTGCTTTCCCACTCCTCTAATCACATTCAAAATTAAATCAAGGATGCAGAAATTATACTCCTTCGTTTGCAAAATCCGGAGAACGTGCGAATTAATCGAAGTCGATGTCGCCGACTTTGTCTTTCCCAGGGCGTTCTTACCAATCCACCGAGCTCTGACCCGTTGATTGGTTCTCGAATGGTCGCCCGCTTAACGAATGAGATATCGTATTGTATTCACCCTCTATGACCCAGATCTTTCATCAAAACAGAACTGCAGTATACCGGGGTTCCCGAATGGTAAATATCTAGGTTGGTTACTGGCGTGATTCCTAATAGCTCAGCCAACAAGCTGTCTGTCGTAACTTCCCTCCGGCGTTCCTCGCTATCCTAATGAAAATCCTATTTCCTCCACTTCGTTTCTTATAAAATTGTTCTACCAAATCATAGTGATAGAAATCCTCGTCGAATACCACAGTCCGTTCCAATTTCTCTTAAACATCTCCGCGTCATAAAATGGCTGAAAGTATAAAGAAGCGTTTTCCGGCAGAATTCTACGTCGTAGCGCCATTGAAGTTTGAACTGATTTGGGGTTTGTAGATGGTGGTGGATTCGAGTTTGATGAAAACTAACTAAACCAACAGTGGTGGTTATGGTAGGTTCGGCGGCAGGTTCGAAAACTCGAATTGGTGGGTGGTTTCTTGGTGGAAACGGTAGGATTGTGTGGAAGATTGGTGTTTCACAATGGGCGTGGGTGGTCTTCTTATTGTGATGTATTCTATTTTTATTATATATATATTTTTTTTATTTTGGTTGATAGGGTTTGGATTTGTAATTTGTGTCAAGCGGCTGGAGAAGATGAAGGTCGCGATTTGTTTTTGGAAAGGGGGGCGCGGGCGCGCTGTTGGTGAGCGCGAGTTGGCCCAAGCCCAATTCGTATATTTCGACTTTCGTCGATTTTTAGCGCAATTTCAAACTAGATTTCCCGCTTCGTTATCGGTCCGATTCTTTCGAATGAGATATGGAAATGATCAGGAGAGAATTTCCAATCCAATGATCCATAAACTACTCTATTCCGACCGGGGGTGACTAATAAGATAGTGCAAAATGCCTCGTAGTGCGTGCATGACGTAAGTTATGCGAACTAATGAACACTAAATTAGATGACGTCAACCCCAATGAACTATACTAATGGACCTAAACAACACAACTAGAAAGTTCGAGCAATCCGGATGGAAAGACTGATTTCCCACCCCCAAACAAATTTTTAAACACAAAATTTGTTTACAACGTGGGTCGTTTAAAGTCAGATTCCCAAGACTTGTTGGATTGCTATGTCTATGATTTTTAAGAATTTTAATTTATTTTATTTGTTTATTATGAGAAACACGAAAAACAATAAATACATAATTCACTCCATAGAGGAACATGACTCAACAATCGAGAAAACATGCGAAAGTGGAAAACGTGAATTATGTGAACTGTGGACTTAGGATCCGGTACTTACAGCCACACACTCCATAGGGAGGGCCCGGTTACCTGAATGGTGTACTTATCAGTATATGGAAATGAAAGTAAGTACACCAAATGACAAAGGTCAGTCCTCATAGACAGAAGGGTCCTGTAAAAGGACTTCCTCCACATCAGGGGACAAAAGTTCGTGAAAATGTTTTAACCGTTGACCATTAACTTGAAAGGTACTTGTTTGTCCTTGGGATTTACCAAGGTAATTGCCCGTAAGGGGTGACTTGATAACTTAAAAGGACCGGACCAACGGGTTTTAGTTTCCACGGGAAAATATGTAGGCGGGAGTTGTAAAGCAAAACCTTTTGTCCGACCACAAACTCTTTACGCCAAGATATGCTTATCATGAACCGCGTTTCATGTTGGCTTTATAATCCTTCGGCGAGATCGTAAGAATCGCTCACGGATTTCTTCAAGCTCATTTAATTGTAACTTGCGTTTGGCCCCACTCATCAATATTGAAGTTAAGGCTTTTTATAGCCCACGAGCACGGTGCTCTAATTCAACGGGCAAATGACATGGTTTCCCAAATACAAGTCTAAAGGGAGACATACCTATAGGAGTTTTGAAAGCAGTTCTATATGCCCATAAGGCATCCGATAGGCGCCGACCGATCTTTCCTATCGGGGTTTCTTGTTGTTTCTAAAATCTTTTTGATTTCCCTATTAGAAACTTCTACTTGTCCGCTAGTTTGTGGATGATAAGGATTTGCTATTTTGTGTGTAACTCCGTACTTTTTAACTAGGGATGCAACAACTCTATTGCAAAAATGTGTTCCACCATCACTAATGATGGCTTTAGGAATGCCAAACCGACAGAAAATATATTCTTTAATAAAAAATACAACGGTCTTATGGTCATTGTTACGGCAAGCTAGGGCCTCTATCCATTTAGACACATAGTCCACGGCAACTAGAATATAAATATAACCGTGGGAAACAAGGAAAGGGCCCATGAAATCAATACCCCAAACATCAAAAATTTCTACTATTAAGATTGGATTTAATGGCATCATATTACGCTTCGTGATTCTCCCAAGTTGTTGGCAACGAATACACGTCTTGCAATGCACTTGGGCATCCTTAAAAAGGGTAGGCCAATAAAATCCACATTGAAAAACTTTAGCGGCTGTTTTCATTCCACTAAAGTGGCCACCACACTCTTTGTCATGGCAGAACGATAGAACTTCATTATATTCCCACCGGGAATGCAAGCATCTAATAATCTGATCCAAGACAATACTTAAAAGGTAGGGCTCATCCCGGTAGTATAACTTGACTCGGCCAAGAACTTCTTACGTTCATTTCTTGACCAATTATAAGGCATAACATCAGCCGCTAAATAATTTCACGATGTCCCATACCATGGTGATGAAAAATAGCATACAGATGCTCATCGGGGAAAAGAGTCGGTATGGACTCGGAATCACTACTATCGTCATTTATAAGTCTAGATAAGTGGTCGGCAACCACGTTTTCGACCCCTCTTTTGTCCTTTATTTCTAATGTGAATTCTTGCAGGAGAAGAATCCATCGGATTAATCTCGCTTAGCATCCTTCTTTGCAAGAAGGTACCTAAAGGTGCATGGTCCGTGTAAACTAAAGTTTTAGAACCAACCAAATAAGGGCCGAAACTTATCTAAAGCATAAATGACAGCTAAGAATTCTTTTTCAGTAGTTGTATAATTCCGTTGGCGTCGTTTAATGTTTTACTAGCATAATAAATAACCGTGGACTTATTATCTATTTTCGTCCCAAAGAGCGGCACCAACTACATAGTCACTAGCATCACACATGAGTTCAAAAGGTTTAGACCAATCGGGAGGCTGTATAATAGGTGCGATGGTTGCATGCTTTTAAGGTTTCAAAAGCCTGTTTACAGTTAAAATTAAAATCAAAGATTGCATCCTTCAAAAGCAAGTTAGTTAAAGGCCTAGCTATTTTGAAAAATCTTTAATGAACCGCCTATAAACCCCGCATGGCCTAGAAAGGCTCTAATCTCACCGGACGGTCCGTGGTTTAGGTAAATTCGCTATCTTATCTAGTTTGGCTTTGTCTACGCCGATGCCATCACTAGATACAATATGACCTAGTACTATGCCCTTTTTGACCATGAAATGACACTTTTCCCAATTTAAAACGAGGGCTCTTTTCTTCACACCGTGTCAAAACCTTAGACGAGGTTAGACAAGCGATCGTGAAGGAGTCTCCATAGATAGAAAAATCATCCATGAAAACTTCCATAAAGCTCTACCATGTCACTAAATATATGAAGCATACATTTGGAAGGTACCGGGGAGCATTACAAAGGCCAAAAGGCATTCGTTTATAGGCATATGTTAGAAGGGACATATGAAGGTTGTCTTTTCTTGGTCATCAATATCAATAATAATCTGAAAATAGCGGAGTAGCCATCCAGAAACAATAAAAGGCATGACCCGACTAGGCGTTCTAGCATCGATCTATAAATGGTAAGGGAAAGTGATCCTTTCGTGTCATAGCATTTAAGCGTCGTAATCAATACAGATTCTCCATTTCATAGGACCTTGAGTGACAACATAGTCACCCTTCCCGTTACGTACCATGGTAATTCCCGATTTCTTAGGAACTACATGAATGGGACTTACCCATTCGCTATCGGAGATTGGGTATATAATACCCGCGATCAGTAATCGCATAAAGACTTCTTCCCTAACCACCTCTTTCATGGCAGGGTTCAAGCGGCGCTGAGGTTCGCGAGAAGTCTTCGCGTTATCCTCCAAATGGATACGATGAGTGCAGACATTAGGGTCAATGCCCTTAATGTCAGCTAAGGACCAACCAATCGCAGACCGATGTTCCCTAATCACCCTTATTAAAGATGTCTCTTCATCTTTAGTTAACAGAGAAGATATAATTATTGGGTGACTACCATCCGGATCAAGTTGAATATATTTTAACTCCGGGGGAAGAGGTTTAAGCACTGGTGTGGACAGAATGTCCGTTGATGTTTCATAAGTGTCCTTATCTTGCGTAATGAAAACTTGCTTAGGTAGCAAGTCTTCATACTCAGTATATGGAGCAACCGACGGGTCTACAATTGGTGTGGATTCCAGGATGGTGTTGACCTCCTCTAAGTAGGAGTCATTCACAAAATCAGAAGTTCCAAAAGAAAGGAATTTGTACATATTGTTTTCAGGAAACGTGTTGTTAAAATAATCTTGAGCTAAACTCTCGATCATGGTAACCTCCCCCATCTATAGGCGAATCGGTAAGCTGTTTCATCATTTTAAAACATTTACCTCGTACGGAAAGATGGCCAAAAGATAAGGACATCTTTCCATCGCGACAATTTTAAAAGCGCATTGGCGGTTGCCAAGCGGGCTGCCCTAAGATGATCGCAGACAGAGTCATTAGCGACTTACGTATCGAGGATAACAAAATCAGCAGGATAGTAGAAATCCCGAACCTTAACAAGCACGTTTTCCACTACACCTTTAGGATACTTAATTGACACGTCCGCTAATTGCAAGCGTTATTTTTGGAGGTTGCATTTCTGTAGACCTATTTGTTTATACAAGTAATATGGGAGTAAGTTAACACTGCCCCCCGTGTCTAATAAAGCGGTCGTCGTGTAGGAATCTCCTAAGGTGCATTTGTGATGGGGCGACGGGGTCCTTGTACTTAACAATTCCATTATTTTTGGATAAAGTTGGGAACTGCTTTCGGTTAAAAGGCGTCTTTGGGTATGTTCGTTTTACGCCTAGTAGTGCACAACTCTTTAAGAAACTTAGCGTGGTTATGAAGCTTTTTAATAGCTTCGAGAAAAGGGAGGTTTATCGTTAGATTCTTGAAAACATTCCTAATTTCCTCAAAGTTTGTATCCCTAGTTAGCATGGCTAATTTTTGAGGGAACGGTGGTTTCGCTCTATATTTCGCATATGGCTGTAACCTTGGCTTTCGGTTTCTTTGGTTGTGATTTAACTGGTACCTCTACCGTGGTAGGCTCCTCAGTTTCTATTGCGGTATCTAGTTCGATATCTGGTGTAGGGAGTACTGATGGGGTAACTATAGGCGTAGTTACTTTGTTATCAACCACTCTTCCAGAACGGAGAGTGGTGATGGCATTTAGGTCACCTACGATTGTAGTTTCCGTACTAGAATTACCGTTTACCTCAAAGGCTGTGTTTGCTGTTTTAGGGTTTGGTATCGCTTGACCTGGAAACACGCCTTTTGGTTGGGCTTTCTCTTGGGCTAACTGTTGTATGCCCTGATTTATGGATTGTAAGATCTGTTGGTTTGATTGAGTCATTGTTTGGAAAAGTTGTTGGGTAACCTGTATAAAGGCGTCGATACGATCCGGTTGTGTAGGTGTAGTAGTCACGGGTGGTGCGACTGGAACTATCTCTCGTTGATTATTTATGGGTGGGTTGTGATAGTTAGTATTATTAACCGGAACGATACCTCTATTGGTATTATAATTATTATAATTATTCTGACCTTGTGCTTGACCTTGTCGTGGTTGCGCTTGGTTGTTATAATTATTATAATTCCCTTGACTTTGTCCTTGTCCTTGCCTAAGTGGAGCTTGGTTATAATTGTTTGCTTGCCTAACGTTTTGATTATTGTACCCTGGAGGTGTTACTTGTTGATTATTTCTCCAACTGAAGTTGGGATGTTGTCTCCAAGGGGCGTTAGGAATAGGATAGTTATTAAAGGAGTAAACATTATCTTGCTCTGGTGGTTGTTGTTCATAAGCTAGAGGACAATAATTGTCGTGGTGCTCGGACTCAAACAGAAATTACATGGGTTGGAGTTTACATTCATGACGGGATAGGCTTTTGTTGAACGTAAATAGCCTCTACTTTTTAGTTAGAGATTCGAGTAAATTTTTAAGTTCGGATCGGTTTTATTCTCAAACATACCGGCCTTGATTGTTGAAGAAGAACTAGCGAGCTGGGGATATCATCACTCCCCCATTATTATTCCGTTTAGTTTGGTCTTCTAAAAATTTGTAAGCCCTCGAGGCTCCTTTACTTAGGAAACTACCCCCATTCATTATGTCAAGGACTTCTTTATGGTGATGTTGAAGTCCTTTGAAAAGGCAACACGAACTAACGTGTCTTTTGCTAGGTTATGGTGTGGACACTCTATAAGGAGATCGGTGAACGATTCCATGCCTCGAGAAAATGATTCATGAGGGTTAAATGGGGAAAAAAATGAATCTTGGAAAGCATTTCATCCGTCTTTAGGGGTGGGTAAAAATGTTCCATAAACAATTTGAACAAGTTTAGCCCACGAGTCCACGAGAATTAGGCTTGGCGTTAACCAAGGCATTTTATCGGGCTAAGGTGAAAGGGAATACCCTTAATTTAATTTGTTCAACCAACCGTAGGATGGTGGAATGTTGTTAGGACTTGTTCAATCCTACGCGATGTGCCGATAAGGTTTTTCATGGTCTAACCCATGAAAAGCGGGTAACAAATTAAATATGTTTGGGGGATTCGAAAATCCCCCCGGGTCCGCTAGAACGATGCAAGATTTAGGGCTATCGCTCAAAGCTTTGTAGAAGTCGAGGAGAGAGAGTCTCTCTTTCTTCACCATTATGTCGGGTATGGTGTGTGTGATAGTAGCTAGAGGTGTCGTGGGTGGTGTACTAGATAGACTTGTTTGTTGCCGTGTAATTCGTTTGTTGTTTTTTGTTCGACCGGACCTTAATCTCATGCAAGACTAAGTTAAGCAACTAAACATGCAACACTCCAAACAATTACGATATACTAGTAGAAAACCTCTAACTAGAAATGCGAGGTATGGAAGAAAGGAATACCGATGGCGTCCTTGCTTCACTTATGAATAGCGTCTTGTATAATGCGTGTTGGTGTATATAAGAGATTAGAACACTGAAAAACTTGACAACTCGAAGTTCGAATCAAAATGTGGAAATCCTGAAATTTCAGCTAATATGCTGGCGCTGTGTTTTATTTGTGTTTAGGCGCTTCGATTACAAAGTCGAGCTCGATAACTTAGCACGCGGTCGCTCTCTTTGGAAGATGCAAGCTCGGTTAAACTTGAGAATTCCATATTAACTTAGCTGGTCGCTCTCTCTTTGAAGCTGGGGCGCTTCGGTGTATTTTCTCGCGGCATAATTTTTCCAAAACTGAAACGGCAACCACAGTATGAATCAAACAAGGGTGGGTGGGTTTAATGGGACTTAAAAATAACTACTTCTACAAAGAAAACAATGCTAAAGTGTGACTAAGACTAAGATGGCATGCCATTTGATAACTATATAATGAATAGTCTACCCTACTGAAATGAGCGATGGATTCACAACGTAAGTAAACTAGAACTTGACTTTTAAGTGATTTATTATCAAAGCTTCTACTCAATGCTAATTGCACTAAATGGAGTGCGAAGTTCGTTCCCTCCTAGTTCCCTAGCATGGATTGTTTTCTAAGTCTAACTAGTAAAGTCTTCTTAAGTCAATGAGAGCTTTACAAAATATTATACTACGATACTTAATTAAGATGATTACTAGAAATTAACTACAAATGCTATGGAAATACTATTGTTTGACTCTAGATAAAGGAATTAGAGGGAATTGAATCCACCTCGAATCCAACTTAATCACCTAGTACAGATTGTGGTATCTCGATTCTACGTTTTCAATGCAAGAATTCCAAGTCTAATCCCTAGTGTTCATGGCATTTCTACCAAGTACTAACTAGCATGTGAGGTCAGCCCCACCCATTTCTCATGGCTTAAACACGACCTTCTAGAGTGGAATAGATGCTAAAACGTTTCTATACTAAACAACTAAGTTTTCATCAAGGCTTCATCAACCCCTAATGGAGGTTTAGCCTTGAATCATCAATCTAACATTTCCCATTGAATCTAAACTAAACATAATGTGAGAAATTTAGATTTACTTAATTTGAACAATAATGAATCTAACTTAATGGCTGGAATGAAATAGGAACAAGAATTGAAATTAGATCTATACTGGAAATGACAAAACTCAAACTTGATAAAAATACTACTTTATTTATCTAATCAATCAAGAACAATGATTCAGAGATTTAATCTAAAACAAGAATTTAAATGGAACTAAAACTTAATTTAATTAATAAAACTAGATCTATAATTTAGGTCTAACTAGCTACCATTAACAAAGAGCTAAGCTTTTGTTTTTATACATCCAGATCCAAAATTCGTGCATGGGCTTGGAGCCATGGTTTGGGCCAGAGAATCAGGCCCAAAACCCAATTCTTTCAGTCCAAAAAGGCCTCTTCAACTACAGTTGGCTTCCACAGACTTTTCGTCCACTTCTGCTCCTCTGATTGGGTCAAGGCTTGGACCATTGCAAAGCTCTTTCCGAGCCGGTCGTTTTGACATAAGGTAGGCCCAATTCCGAGGTCTGAGTCCAAGGATATGGCATTCGGAAGTTCTGATGGCTTTTGCTCCTTTATCTCGCTAATGTGGCACATTTCTCGCACATAATGGACTTTGAAGCTGAAATGCATAAAACACGTAATCGGTATTAACTCTTACTTATTATTCACATAATTGGTCTAACAGTATGATTATTAAGGGGTTAAAACTACAGTTTTGGGCTCTTATCACTCAGCAAAAACTCCAGGATACAGAAATCGTACTTCTGCTCCTGGAGTACCCATAAGACGTGGAGGCAGGTCAGACCGATGTCACTGACCTTGTCCTTCCCTAGGACATTCCGACCAATCCACTGGGCTGTAGCCAGCTGGTTGGTCCTGAGGGATGCCTGGCGAACACAATGGGAGTTTGTATTGTAGCTCCCATTGATGACAGTCACGCCCATCAATGGCTCTACCCCGTCAAACTGGGGCTCCTGTAAAGTGGCCTCCAGATGGATTCTAGGCGAATGCCTAGAATCTCACCAACGATCGAGTCAACTCCCTCCTCTTCTTCCTTACCAACATAAAAATCATACTCCCCTCCAACTCCCTGGTGTTGTAGAACCGTCGGACCAAGTCTTCGTGGTAGAAGGCTTCGATCGAGTACCAGAGACTATTCCAGTCTCTACTAGCCATTTCGTCACCGTAAAACGGCTCGAAGTGGTCGGCAGTGAAAACTTGCTTCGGTATAATTCGGCGTTGTTGAGCCATTTGAAGTTTGAATACGGTTTGGGGTTTGTAGAGGGTGTAGGAATAATAAGGAAAGACCTTAGTGATAAAAAACGATGGTGGTGGTGATGTGGTGGCGTGGCAGCACCAATTTTTTATTTTTTCGGTGGTTTTTGTTGGGTTAAATTGGTGGAGGTGGTTTGGTTTTAGTTTTAGAGGAGATTTGAATTGGATCTTTGATGGTTGGCGTGAGTTATTTTGGTTTTCTTTTTAATTTTTATTTTTGTTAGGGTTTTGAAGCTTTGTCAATGGCGGTGGAAGATGAAAAAAACGATGAACTGTTGCTGAGAATGTAAGGGCGCGAGCGCGCTGGCCGTGGGCGCGGGTTGGGCCCAAGCCCAAAATCGAAATTTTTGATTTTTTCGATTTTTTTGCGAATTTCAAATCAAAATTCCCGCTTCGTTACCGGTCCGATTTTTGCGAATGAGATATGGAAATGATCAGGAGAGAATTTCCTATCCAATGATCCATAAAACACTCTATTCCAACTTCAGATGACATACGAGATAGTGGAAAACGCCTCGAAGTGCGTGCATGACGTAAGTTATGCGAACGAATGAACTCTAAATTAATAGATTATGTCAATCCGAGTCGTAATACAATAAAACGGCCTAAGCAACTGTAATGGGACATAAACATTTTAGTATGCGGAACATTTA
Source organism: Coptis chinensis (assembly GCF_015680905.1). Lineage (NCBI taxonomy): Eukaryota > Viridiplantae > Streptophyta > Magnoliopsida > Ranunculales > Ranunculaceae > Coptis > Coptis chinensis. The sequence continues at coordinate 88,852,660 of NC_141456.1, forward strand.
ACGAACACCCCCCCAAAACAAATTTTTACAACGAAGCTTAGAAAATTTGTTTTTAGCGATGGGTCTTTTTGATCGATTCGAGACTTCCTAGATTACTATGTTTATTTTTATTTTTTATTTTTTATTTTATTTTTAGAAGGAAAAACAATAAACAATAAAGACATAATTCACACCATAGAGAAACATGACTCAAAAATCCGAGAAAAACATGCAAGAGTGGAAAACGTGAACTATGTGAACCGTGGACTTAGGATCCGGTACTTACAGCCACACACTCCATAGGGAGGGCCCGGTTACCTTAATGGTACACTTACCAATATATTAAAGTGAAAGGAAGTGCACCAAACACAGAATTTGAGTCGTTTATAGTCAGATACTCGAGACTTTATCTAAAACATATGTATGAACATGCAATTGATCATATATCAACAACCGAAATAGTTGTAGATCATTCCATAAATAAATATCACAGAAAACATATCCAAACACAATCAAACACCAAGATTCCCTATGACTCAACCTAGTGAAATGAAAGCGAAGTTGGATTACCCCCTATCAGGTAACCTATCATGCACCTTCTTTTAATTTTTGAATGAGTGGGTGTTTTAGTAATTAAGTGTGGAAAAGTGAATGGTTGTGGAGAATATGGTGGATATGGATAAGTTGTAGAAAGACAGCCCGTATAACAATGAGGATGTGGTTTTAGTACCGAACTCATTCATTGTGTGTGTAGGGGACTGTCTCGGTCTCAAGATGAAGGTGTCAAATAGTTTGTCCTTCTGAAGTATCTGTTTTCTAGGAGGATTTAAAAAAATTATGAAGCACAGGAGAAACAAAAGGATCGAGTGCAAACTCGAGATTCCTTTGAAAGGGTGGAAGGAGGGGTGTCGAGGTGGATGTTGTGCAAGTTAGTTCTTTATAGGGTGAATTGTCACCTACTCGAAGAAACTCATCGAATTCCTCATCTAGATTGGTCATATCCATATTACTATGGTAGTCCTCTACATCTTTGAGAAAGTCATCTATCCCGTCCTCATCAATAATATGTGTATCGACTAGTGTAGGGATGAAAATGTTGAGTCGACTTTCCAAAAAGAAAAGAATTTTGGGCATATGACTATCGGGGAACGTGTTGTTGAAATAATCTCGGTTTAAGCTCTCGATCATGCTTACCTCTCCATCCATAGACTAATCGGGTAAGCTGTGTCCTTGTTTTAAAAACATTGACTTCAACAAATGACAAGATGGCCAAAAGACATGGACATTGAACCATCGCGGCAATTAATGAGCGCATTGGCGGTTGCCGGAAAGGACGCCCTAAAATGATCGGGGACAGAGTCGTTAGCGACTTACGTATCGAGGACTACAAAATCAGCCGGATAGTAGAAATCTCGAACTTTTACGACACATTTTCGACTACACCCTTAGGATACTTAATAGACCGATCGACTAATTGCAACGTCATTTTAGTGGGTTGCATCTTGTCTAGACCTATTTGTCTATACAAATAAAATGGGAGTAAGTTAACACTAGCCCCCGTGTCTAATAACGCGGTCATCGATAGGAATCTCCTAAGGTGCATTATCTGATGGGGCGACCGGGGTCCTTGTACTTAACAATTCCATTATGTTCGAGGGATAAGGTTGGGAATTGTTCGTTAAAAAGGCATCTTTTGGTATATTTGTCTTAAGCCTAGTAGTACACAATTCCTTAAGAAACTTAGCATGATGTGGTAGCTTTTAATAGCTTCGAGGAAGGGAAGGTTTATAGTTAGATTCTTGAAAACGTCCCCTAATCTCCTCATAATTTGTATCCCTAGTTAACATGGCTAATTTTTGTGGAAGCGGTGGTTTCTGTCTATATTTAGCAATGGTATCATTTGGATGTTTAACCGTGGTGGCCTCGTTTTAGGTTGTGTTGTAACCGGTACCTCTACGGTGGTAGGCTCTTCGGTTTCTATTTAGGTATCTAGTAAAATAGTAGGTGTAGGGGCTTTTGGTTGGGTAACTATAGGCATAGTTACCTTGTTATCAACCACTGCCTGCCGAGAGAGTGGTGATGGCATTTATCTCACCTATATTTTCAAATTCATTACTAGTATTATCCGTTACCTCAAAGGCTGTGTTTGTTGTTTTAGGATTATGTATTGCGTGACTTGGCAACACACCTTTGGTTTGGGCTTTATCTTGAGCCAACTGTTGGGTTAAATTATTAACGGATTGTAGAAGCTGTTGGTTAGATTGAGCCATGGTTTGGAAAAGTTTTTGGCTCACTTGTATGAAGGTGTCAAAGGCGATCGGTTGTGTGGGTGTAGTAGTCACGTGGTGTGTATTTGGAACTATTTCACGTGAATTATTTATAGGTGGATTCTGATAATTATTATTTACCGGAACGATACCTCTATTAGCATTATAATTATTATAATTACCTTGACCTTGTGCTTGACCTTGTCGAGGTTGCACTTGGTTGTTATAATTATTAAAATTACCCTGACCCTGTCCTTGTCGTAGTGGAGCTTGGTTAAAGCTGTGCGTTGGCCTAACATATTGATTATTGTACCTCGAGGTGTGACTTGTTGGTTATTTCTCCAACCGGAGTTGTGATTTTGTCTCCAAGGGGCGTTAGGTTCACTATTAATGGAACAAGTCCGTTCATAGGCTATAGGGACGATGGGAGTCGGGATGCTCGGGACTCCAACAGAAACTACATGGGTTTGAATTTACATTCATGACGGGATAGGCTTTTGTTGTACGTAAATGGCTTCGACCTTTTTAGTGAGTGATTCGATTAGAGTTTTAAGCTCGGAATCGCGTGTTTAATTTCAAACATACCGCAGCCTTAATCGTATTAGTAGAACTAGCGGTGGGGATATCATCACTACCCCCAATTATTATTTCGCTTAGTTTGGTCCTCTAAAAATTTATAAGCCTCAGAGGCTCCTTTACTTAAGAAACTACCCCCATTCATTATGTCAAGGACTTCTTTATGGTGATGTTGAAGTCCTTTGAAAAAGGCACTAACTAACGTGTCTTTTGCTAGGTTATGGTGTGGACACTCTATAAGCAGATCGGTGAACGATTCCAAGCCTCTGAAAATGATTCATGAGGATTTTGTCGAAAAGAAATGAATCTTGGAAAGCATCTCATCCGTCTTTAGGGGTGGGTAAAATGTTCCATAAAAACGGTGAACAAGTTTAGCCCACAAGTCCACGTAATTAGGCTTTGGGCGGTTAACCAAGACGCCGCTTTATCGGCTAAGGTGAAAGGGAATACCCTTAATTTAATTTGTTTCGCATACCAACCGTGGGATGGTGGAATGTTGTTAGGACTTGTTCAATCCTACGCGTAAGCCGATAAGGTTTTTCATGGTCTAAACCATGAAAACGGGTAACAAATTAAAAATATTTGGAGGGATTCTCAAATCCCCACCGGTCCGCTAGAACGATGCAAGATTTGGGGCTATCGCTCAAGGCTTTGTAGAAGTCGAGAGAGGTTTCTCTCTTTCTTCCCCATTATATCGGTGGTGTGTGTGTAGTAGTAGCTAGAGGTGTAGTGTGTGGTATACTAGATAGACTTGTTTGTTCTTTGTTTGTTGTGTATTTCGTTAGGTGTTTTTGTTCGACTGGACCTTAATCTCATGCAAGACTAAGTCGAGCTTAACTAAACATGCAACACTCCAAACAATTTCGATATACTAGTATAAACCTCTAACGAGGAGACGCGAGGTTTGGAAGAAAGGAATACCGATTCGTCCTTGTTTCGCTTATGAATAGCGTCTTGTTTACGCTTTGTTAGGTGTATATAGCAGGTTAGAACACTGAAAAATATGAAAGAGCAAAGTTCGAATCAAAAGCCGAAACCGAAAAATTTAACATTGGGCGGTGTCGCTTCGCATTGAAGCCGGTCGTCGGCTCGAATAATTTTCAAATTACGGTGTTTTTAGAAGTGGTCGCTTTCGGTGTGAAGTCGAGTTCGGTGTTTGAGCTGGTTGGCGCTTTGGTATGGGCACGGTGGTAAACGAAATTCCAAGTAACTTAGCTGGTCGTGCTTGCTCTCTCGCTGGCGCCTGGCCCGTATTTTCTCGAATTTGTCAATATTTGAAATGGGCAACCACGGTATGAAACAAACAAGGGTGGGTGGGTTTAATGGGACTTAAAAATGACTACTTCTACTATGAAAACAATGCTAAAGTGTAACTAAGATGGCAGCGGCGCCATTTGATAACTATAAAATGAATAGTCTACCTACGAAATAAACGATGAATTCAATCCGTAAGTAAACTAAAACAATCTTTTACTGTCTATTATCAAAGCTTCTACTCTCAATGCGAATTGCACTAAGTGGAGTAGGAAGTTCGTTCCACTCCTAGTTCCCTAGCATGGATTGTTTTCTAAGTCTAAGAAATCGTTCTTAAGTCAATGAGAGATTTACGAATTACAAACTAGACTACGATGCAACTACCCACGAAATGCAACTAGTCGATTATCAGACAACTAAGGGAATGCTACGTTGATTCGATGATAAGGAGTTAGAGGGGGATTGATTCCACCTTAACTCAACTTAATCCACTAGCGACGAGTCGTCGTAATCCGAATTGAACTGCTACACAGAACAATCGGTTCTTCCTAATCCCTAATTACACATGGCATTTCTACCAATTTATAACTAGCATGTGAACAATTAAACCCATTCTCATGGTGAACTAATTATTTCTGGCGTGGAATAGAAATTACGACGACTCTACGATAAACGGAATCAAGCTTTCATCAAGGCCTCTCAACCCCCTCTAATGGAGTTTAGCCTTGAATCATTCCGCAATCATTTCCATTTAGATTAAAACTAAACATAATATAAAGCATTGAAATTTACTTAATTAAACAATAATGAAATCTAAATTAATGACTAAAATGAAATAAGAACAAGAATTGAAATTAGATCTAGAAATGGAAATGACAAAATCAAAATTGATAAAAAATACTACTTTATTGATCTAATCAAATGAAGAACAAGATTCAAAGGTTTAATCTAATAAAGGATTTGAAACTAATTAAATAAAACAATTAAATCTAGATCTAGAAGCTATTTTCATGGCTACTTTCTATTCTAACTTATCTACCTAACCTAACTCCATTAACAATGAGTTAAGCTTTTGTTCTTATACATTCAGATTCAAAAATCGTGCATGGGCTTGGAGCCATGTTTTGGGCCAGAGAATCAGGCCCAAAACCCAATTCTTTCAGTCCAAAAAGGCCTCTTCAGCTGCAGTTGGCTTCCACAGACTTTCCGTCCACTTCTGCTCCTCTGATTGGTGCAAGGCTTGGACCATTGCAAAGCTCTTTCCGAGCCGGTCGTTTTGACATAAGGTAGGCCTCAGTCCGAGGTCTGAGTCCAAAGATATGGCATTCGGAAGTTCTGCTGACTTTTGCTCCTTTATCTCGCTAAAGTGGCACATTTCTGCACATAATGGACTTTGAAGCCTGAAATGCATAAAAACACGTAATCAGTATTAACTCTTACTTATTATTCACATAATTGGTCTAACAGTATGATTATTAAGGGGTTAAAACTACAGTTTTGGGCTCTTATCACTAAGCGAGAATTTAGGCCCTCTTTGGATCGATATAGCCAGAAATTCAAACCTATGAATTATTTTCCGCTTGTCGCCCCTCTGAGCCTTTCTTTAGCCTTCCATAAACCACAATTCCTTTACCCTATTACAAAAACAAAACAAAATAAAAATTTAACTTACCCAATCTAGAATAAGTCTGAGAATAGAATGAGTGAAGAAAGAAGAAGAGAAAAACCCGTGTAAACAAAAATTAGTTAGTTGCTTCAGAAAAAGAAAAGAAGTTTCCATCCAAGGAAAAGAAAAAAAAATTATAGAAATAAATAAAAACTCCAAAAATAGAATAAAAGGGAGTCAAAAGCCAAAGAAAAGAAAAAGAAAAATATGGCTAAGGATGGAAACAAAGTATAGAAGAAAAAGAAAATAACAAGGTTTTCTCTAAGTTACATAATATGAAGACTCTATTATCTCAGACTTGTCCTTTTGAATATCCATTTCCTTCCTTCTTAAACCATCTCCTAATCCCCGCAACACCTAATAAAGACCTCTAGCTCAATTAGGAATATGTTAGTGTGATAGTAAGTGGCAGATGTGTTTGATCGACTCCAGCTTCCTTATTTGTCATTGAGATTGTAAGGTAAAGTGTGCCTACCGCATTAATGGAGTAAATAAACTTGAGCGAAAAATCGAGTGGTTTTGTCTTGACATTTATGTGAGGACCTACTTAAGGACGCTTATTCGAAGTTTTCAGAAACGAACCTGCTAGGTATTTCATAATATTACTCATAGTATATATATTTGTATCATAGATGATTGATTATTATGCATATATTAGTTTAGGTTTTTGACTTGGTTATTCTTATTCAATTGCTAGTGAGATGTATAGATAGTTGAGACATGAATGAGGAAACAATAATTTTATTTCTTAGTCGTTGTAGTATAGATGAAGTTTGTGAGTACCTTCACTGGAAAACTCTCACGAGGCTATAACTCGTCCACTAGGAAATTTCTAGTGGTTTAAGGCCTTGTTGCATATGGTCAATGCAATCGCACTCAGCGAAACGAGAGTAGATAGAACTCCATTTTTGGTCACTTATTCTAATTTCTCATCTTTGCTTGAGGACAAGCAAAATACTGTTTGGGGGTGGTTTGATAAGAGCCCAAAACTGTAGTTTTAACCCCTTAAAAATCATACTTTTAGACCAATTATGTGAGTAATAATTAAGAGTTAATACTGATTACGTGTTTTTATGTATTTAAAGCTTCAAAGTCTATTATGTGTAGAAATGTGCCACTTTAGCGAGATAAAGGAGCAAAGGTCGGTTGCTAAGGAGTTCTGTGAATAAAGGCCAAGATTCAAGGAGACAAAGCCTTTGTAAAGCCCGGTCAAAAGCTGAAAAGTCAACACGGGCAGAAATAGTGTCCAAGTCAGCAGAACTTCCGAAGGTCGTATCTTTGGACTCAGACCTCAGAATTGGGATTATCTTATGTCAAAACGACCGGCTCGGAAAGAGATTTCAAATGGTCCAAGCCTTGGCCCAATCAGAGGAGCAAAAGTGGACGAAACATCTATCGAAGCCAACTACAGCTGAAGAGCCCATTTTGGAGTAAAACTAGCTACCTTAACTATCTACCCTCTCTACCATTAACAAAAAGCTAAGCTTTGGTTTTTATACTTTCAGATCCAAAAATCGTGCATGGGCTTGGAGCCACGTTTTGGGCCAGAGAATCAGGCCCAAAACCCAATTCTTTCAGTCCAAAAAGGCCTCTTCAGCTGCAGTTGGCTTCAGTAGACTTTTCGTCCACTTCTGGTCCTCTGATTGGATCAAAGCTTAAACCATTGGAAAGCTCTTTCCGAGCTGGTCGTTTTGACATAATTTAGGCTCCATTCCGAGGTCTGAGTCCAAAGATACGGCCTTGAGGAAGTTCTCACGACTTGTGTCTTTGTTTTACCAAGGCGTCGACTTTTCAGCTTTTGACCGGGATTTAGAAAGGCTTTGTCTTCTTGAAACTTGGCCTTTAATCACGGAACTCCTTAGTAACCGACCTTTGCTCCTTTATCTCACTAAAGTGGTACATTTCTGCACATAATGGACTTTGAAGCCTGAAATGCATAAAAACACGTAATCAGTGTTAACTCTTAATTATTACTCACATAATTGGTCTAATAGTATGACTGTTACAGGGTTAAAACTACAGTTTTGGGCTCTTATCACGTGGTATAAGTCCGTTCGATGCATCCACCAACATTCAATCATTTTTAAGCCCTCACAAACAACTTGAAAAAAATTCGAGGATTTCAAATATTCAGGGAAATGCCCTCTTTCAAAAATATTTTTCAAATGAGTTTTCAAAAATTGCATGTGATCTTTTGGCTGGAGCTTGGCAAAAATGGTTTGTTTCTATGGCTTTGCCGTTCAGTTGCAAGAAACCTCCGCCAAAGAGGGGCGACTGCAAACACCCAATTTTTGCACCCCAGGCATAATTCATTCACGATTTTGCTTTGAATTAAATTTGATCATATAATGTGATTTGCTTTCTAGAGTCTTTATTTCTATATCAAAATTCTTTCTTTTCATCTTCTTTTAGTGTCTTTAGACTCTCCTCATCATGTTCTAGCTATGGATGAAGTTTCGTTGCTTTATGAGTTTTGAGCTGAAAATGACCAAAATGCCCCTGTAACCCTTTGGAGCCCAAATCTTGTTTTTTCCACTCTTTTTTTGGATGAGATTATTTCATATTTGAATTCCCCTTGAAAAATCCTTCGAAATGAGTACAAGCTTGCCTAGGTTCCTTTTGGATTTCAGAATAATCTTGCATTATCCCGTTTCAGCCCGTTGTGCACGCTCTTCAGTGCAATATATTATTGGAGTAAGATTTCGACCGAAGGATATTTTTAAGAGTTCATGGACCTTACTAATTGATTAATTAACAATTTTTGTGAAGAAGAGTTTGCCTAATTTTGACCCGGTCAAAGGGAATTTGCAACAATGAAAATATGGTTAAAATGGGCCTTTTTGTGGATTTTGGACTTGTGCTCGTGGGCTGTGGATCCAGCTCAAGTTGGACCTTTTCATTAGGTTTTATAGCCAATTTTCAAGCCTCCAAAAACCTAGAGAACCTTCCTTATTTGTTTGATTTGATTTGATCCCAAAAATCAAGAATATTGTAGAGAATATACCATTTTGGAGCCAAGTTTGGAAACTATAGATTGTGGGCTCATTGAGGACGTCTAGGGTTTGTTTGTTTGCCCTAATCCATCTAAAAGATCCAAAAATCAAGGGCCAAGATCGCACCCCTTATCCCACATCTTGAATCAAGGGCCAGATTTAGGAGGTGCAACCAAAAAGATATCAAGCCATTAGATTTTTCTTAATCAATCTTCAACCATTGGATCAAACTCATTACCATATTGAAATCCATCCCTAAAAGCTATAAATATGGGTCTCATTCACCCACAAAATCTCATCTGGACCTAGGAATTCGGAGTTAATAATCTGGACCTAGCTATTCAGAGCTAAAATAGCCTAGTAGTTTTCTTTTCTTGAGTGTTCTTCTTTTTTTTTCTTTTCTAGTTCATCATTCTAGAGTAGAATTTCTTTAGTTTAATCTGGAGTTGAAGGTTAAATTTCGACTTTGTGGTTTTTCTAATGAAGTTCTTCGTGTTCTTCGTCTTTAACCTCCTTTTCCCCTCTTTCGATCCTGAGTAGAAGCTTCTTTTCACCAAAAGTTGTTTTTTTTCTCAAGTCACCTGTTTCAATCCAAAAATCACAGTTGTCAATTCCATATCAATTTTATCATCATCATTCATCAATAATCAATCAAGATCATCAATCAATCAATCTACAATCAAGTATGAGTCAACATTCAAAACTAGGTGACATCTTTCTTTTCTCTTTTATTTAATTTAGCATTGCATATTAGGTTATTTTTTTAGTTTTATTATAGCATATAGTTATTAGTTTTTAAATAATTTAGTGAAGATCATCCAACTTGGTAGATTAATTTTCAAGCTTTCTTCGTTCGCCTATCTCAAAACATTAGACCTCAATAGAAGTAAGGCTGGTTTTTACCAGGCGAGTGTGGGTGCCTAACACCTTCCCACATCGTACCTTGACCCCCGAACCCAATAATCATCTAGTTTCGAGGGCTAGTCCTTCACATAGGTTTTACTCAACTTTTCCTTAATAAAGTTAGTGGCGACTCTAAAATCAATTGCATAGACCTAGGTACACATTTTTGTGCGTACAGGAGGTTTTAGCTTTGATTCATCAAACTATCATTAATAAATGAATAAGAAGAAAACATCCTTGAAGAAATGTAAAATTACTTTATTAATCTAATGAAAAAGAGTCTAATGATTCAAAACTGTATTAAAAACTAAATACTAGCTAATTAATTAAATGTAATCTATATTATGAATCTAATCTAGGAAAGGATAAGAGTTTGGCCTTAGTCCTCTTTATATAGAATAGGCTAGGTCTACAAATTCGTGCATGGGCTTTGGAGCCATGTTTTGGGCCATAAAATCGAGCCCAAAACTTGATTACTTCGGTCCAAAAAGGGTTTCTCTACTGGAAATTACTGCAACACAGCATTTTCATCCACTTGTGCTCCTCTGATTGGGTCAAGTCTTGGACCATTATAAATCTCTTTCCGAGCTGGTCATTTTGACATATGGTAGGCCTAATTCTGAGGTCTGAGTCCAAAGATACGACCTTCGTAAGTTCTGCTGACTTTTATGCGCTATTTCTGACAGCATTGACTTTGACTTTTCAGCTTTGACCGGGTTGTAAAAAGGCTTTTTCTCCTTGAATCTTGGTCTTTAATCATAGAACTTCTTAGCAACCAACCTTTGCTTCTTTATCTCGCAAAAGGGACACATTTCTACACATAATTGGCTCCAATGCCTGAAATATATAAAAGCACGGAAACAACACTAACTCTTATTTATTAATCACATAATCGGTCTAAAAACAATATTGTTAAGGGGTTAAAACTACAATTTTGGACTCTTATCACCTGTTTAGAATATATATTACTTTATAAGTGGTTTAATATTGCCTAATACCATCTCTATACATATAAGTGGTATATCTTTGCCTATTAACATATTCATATCTATCAATGGACTATATTTGCATGTTGGCATATATACATTTTAAGTTGTACATATAGTAATCGCGATCTTTGGCTACGGTGGCCATAACTTTGGCTAAGGATGTCTGAATCACGCGTGTGACCTCAATTCGGAAAGATCTTTACGACACACACGCTATCACCACCGATCTATGCTCTGCGGTAGCCATTTTGTGAGATCAAAATCCACTGTTTTCCCTTCCAAATTTCATCATTTTAGAAAATTGTCTTGTATAATAAGTTGATATTGTCATGAAAGAGGAGAACATTCCAATGAGGGTTAAAATCTGAGTTGGGTAAGTTGTTTCTAAACCCTTCGGGGTGAAGCTGCTCTCTATATGACATTCACAATCTCACTGAGTATTGACGAAATCAATTTATTATGCAAAACACGAGTAGTATATTAGTCTATATATAATATGTTGCCTATTTCGTTTTTACGTATATGTTACGTCTTTGCCTATATAAATATGAGTAATATATAGATACATATGAGTAGTTTCAATTTGCCTGTTAGCGTAGATATTTGTATACGTCATATATATTTGCCTATTAGCCTCCATATACGTATTACTGATGTGTATTTGCTTGTTCGTATACAAATACTTATAGATGATACATCTTTGCCTATTAGTATTTATATATGTCTGAATAGAATATCTTCACATGCTACAGTCTCTAGCTACATCTGAGTATATTATCTTTGCATGATTAGATTGTATATGCCTATTTAGTAATTTTAATTAACTAAAAAAAAATTAGGACCGTGCATAAATTTTAATAATAATAATAAAAATAGTAATATTTTGATGCTTTATCCTATGTATAAATTTTAAATAACTTAAAAAAAAAATGTGTTGATTTATCCTGTTAACTTTCTCACTGATCTGAAATGAGGGAAGATCGACTCTTCGGCCTGCGGATGTCTTGATTTACAGTTGGTCTGAGGGAAAACATACATGTGTTGATATAACTGGAGTCTCTCTGTTGGTAGGGTTGGGGAATGGTGACTTTGAGGTGGGAGAAGCAGCTAAGAGAGCATCGATAGGGATGATAGAGAAGCATAAGGAAGCTTGTAGGGCTAACCAGCATTGTTTCATTCTGTTTAGTTTCGACACTTTCTGTTTTTTGGAACAACAGTCTGTTGAGCTTCTCAAGAGACTTCATAAAGTTATGAACAGTAACGTTTTGACAGCTGGTTCTAACAAGTTTGTTTTTAGAAGGATATGATTTTTTATTCAGAAAGGACTTGCGGCGCAGTTTGTTGCACGCTTGTCCTAATTATTTGTAAAATTCGTTATCAGTATCAATAAAATTTCTACTTAAAAAAAAAAATCACATAAATCTTAAACATATTCCAACGGTGTCTAGCAAACTTGGAAGATTGAGGTTACTTAATTAGAACCGTGCTTGCACGGAAAACCTCCCTCAAATCTTTCTTGTGACCTTGTTGTTGGTTGATACAAATGTATTCGTAGCTTCACTGCTACGTTGGCAGTAGCTTAGGCCTACGCTATTCACTTATAATGCTTCAGAAAATAATAAAATTCAAGTAATAATAAGTTGCTTTTGTGCATAAGATCTAATTTTATGCTTGCATGAGATTAAGGTCTAGTAATAATAAAGAATTTAAACATACTTATCGTAGGAGAAAATACGATAGGCAATTGCGTAAGTTCTCACCTCAACATAGTTCTTCATCTGTTAATAAAAATCATCAATATCCCTTATCTCCATTAACTTCATTCGTTATGGCTGACGAAACTCCACCAGCTGAGAAGCCCCTTTCAGACTTCTATACTGCCTTATAGGAAGGACCTTTTTGCTGTATCAAACTTGAGGATATTGCCAGCTATTTTCGAATCCCGCCTAAGGTTTTTGGATTGTTACCTATTGACCATGGTCTAGACCATGAGAAACCTTACAATCACCTCCATAGGATTCAACAAGTATCCACCACATTTCACCATCCATCCGTCTCTACCGAATAAGTCTTGCTTAGGTGGTTTTCTTTCACTTTAGCTAATAAAGCTTCATTTTGGCTAGCAGGACAACAACCACAATCTATCTATAGAAACATGGAATAAACTTGTGCAAGCTTTCATGTTACAATTTTACACTCTTAAGAAAACTACTGAAATGCTACAGAAAATTCAATTCTTTCGTCAAAATCCTCATGAATTCTTTACGGAAGCATGGAGTCGATTTACTGATCTTCTTTTAGAATGTCCTCATCATCAGCTCGACACCGCTGTCCTTGTTCGTTCATTCTTTAATGGACTTTCCGATCATCAAAAAGAAATACTCAATATAATGAACGGCGGTTGCTTCATGGACAAAGGAGCTACTGAGGCATATAATTTTCTTGAAAAACAAGCAACAAGAGGTACACATTGGGGTAACACTGATTCTTCTAGATCATCTAAGGACACTGTTACAAAAGCTATATATATTTTTGAGGTAAAACCCGATCCCGAATTAAAATTTTGATAGAATCCCTGACTAAAAAAGTAGATGCCCTCGCAGTTCAAGTAAACGGTCAACTCACAAAACAGGTCATGAACGTTAACACCTCCCCATGTATTCCCATCTCACTCCTGACCATCCTGATGCTTATTGTCCCTTGTTATATGCCTCCCTTTCCCAACCATCAGACGAGGCATGTGCATTCAACATTCCTAATGCACCTTGGAGACAACATCCGAATTTCACTTAGCGCCTGAATACCCAACATATGGCTCCTCTGGGTTTCGCCAATCCACTTGTTCGACCATCCCCCAACTATATTCTATACTGTCAAGGAAATAATCAGCAGTATCAACAAAGTCAAAATTAGTTTCCAAGTAATTCCAATTCTAACTATCAAAACAACTGTAGCCTTGTTCCAGCAAATCCTAGTTCCGGCTATAATCCACAACTTCTCAGCAATAATCGTGAACTAGTCCCTATTAGACAACCTATGCCACTTGCTAATGATAGAAAAATTGAGACTTTCTTAGCTTACATAAACCAACAATCTCCAATATTGACGTCTATCCAACAATCACTTTAACAATTAGTGCAAGAAAAGAGTCAGAAAGGCGTGTTTCCTGGACAAGCAGTTCCGAACACTAAGCCATCACTACGTTTGAACTCACTAATGCACCTAGTACAAATGCTCCAAACCAGGGTGAGGTGAATGCAATCACTACTCTTCGATCTGGCAAAACCGTATACAATCAAATACGTATGCTAGATGATCAACCAAAGGTAACCGGAGGTTCCATTGAATCTATTTCTGATAATGAACCTACGATGGAAGCACCAAGTCCAACAAAGTCACCAACTAAAAAATAGGGAAACGAGCAAGCAGATCCCTATGCCAAATTCCGCCCTAAGGCACTATTTCCTGCCTATTTGGCAAAGAATAAACCTGACGAAAATTTTGATGAAAGTTGAGAAACTTTTAAGAATTTGACAATCAACTTACCTTTTCTCAATGCCCTCAAACAATTGCCAAAACATGCAATGTTTCTGAAAGATATGTGCACCACAAAAAGGAGAACCAATGTTCCTCAACAAGTGTTCCTCACTGAACAATTTCCATTCATCACCGAATACAATGGTATAGTCAAATACGAGGACTTTGGTAGACCAACAGTTCCATACACATTAGGTGACAAATATACGGCTATTGCGCTACTAGACCTAGGAGCTAGTGTTAACTTACTTCCATATTACTTATTCAAACAACTAGGTCTTCATGAGCTTAAACCCACCACCATGACTCTGCAGTTAGTTGATCGTTCCATTAAGTATCCAAAAGACATTGTGGAAAACGTCCTCATAAAAGTTCAAGACTTTTACTATCCCGTCAATTTTATCATTCTGGATACAGAAGTTGCCTGTGACTCCATTCCTATCATCTTAGGGCATCCGTTCCTAGCAACTACTAATGCTCTCATAAACTGTAGGAATGGTTCAATGACCATGTCCTTTGAAAAACTTTCGGTCGAGGTTAATGTGTTCAAGTTAATGAAACAAATTCCAGAGGTTGACAATGATGGTGAGGTTAACCTGGTTGACAGCCTTGTGCAAGAGTATTTAACAAACTCTTTTCCTGACGATGAAGTACACTAATTTCTTTCCTTTAGTGTTTCCGAATTTAATGTTGATGCTTACACACAGGAAGTAAACGCGTTATTAGAGTCAATACCATTATTTGACCCTACTACCGTGCTGTCGAGTGATTTTAGCGAACATCAATCTGTTTTCTCTATGGAAGATGACTTTCCTCAAGAATCTTTGATACCCACTCTTCCCATCCCTGACTTAAAGCCTATTCCTTTGGATTTAAAATACGTACATCTTGATCCAGATGGTAGTCACCTAATTATCATATTATCATAATTGACTGACGATCAGGAATCCCGTTTAATTAATGTCATTCAAAAACACCGTTTTGCTATTAAATAGTCTCTCAATGACATTAAGGGCAATGACCCTAGTGTGTGCACCCATCGCATACATCTTGAAACTAATCCAAAGACGTCATGTGAACCGCAACGTCGTCTAAACCCAGCCATGAAGGATGTGGTAAGGGAGGAAGTTTTAAGGTTACTCGATGCAGGTATTATTTACCCTATCTTTGATAGTGTTTGGGTAAGTCCAGTAAACGTTGTTCCTAAGAAGTCTGGCATTATAGTTGTGTAAAATAATAAAGATGAATGCATCTCCACTCGTATTCCAGTGAAATGGAGAATATACATTGACTATCGCAAACTTAATGCGGTCACTGATAAGTGCTCAAAAAGTGCAATTTAACCCTCAATTATGCCTCTTGTTTAGCCATCTTAGTGGACTAATAGTATTTGTAAGTTATGTTTTATGATTCTACAGGTGAAAAAGAAAGTTTTGTGGAATATTAGAGAAAAAGGGGTAAAACAGAGCAATTCGGAGCATTAAGGATCACATGGGAAGCCTGTGGAGAATCATGGAGAAGGCCAAGGAATTGAAGCTATTAAAGATGGACTTGGACCTATTTTAAAGCCTATTTGGATGCCCAAGGCAAAATGATTCGTTGCTTGGACCAAAGCCCGCAAAAGAGGATAGAAGGATAGAGCAAAAGAGGTAAAATAGACTTCCGCGTCTGGGACGCAAGGATCGTGCTTCCAGACACAATGCTCGCATCTGAGACGCAAGGTTCGCACATCCAGACGCATGAAATGACACTGTAGCCACTTCCTTCTCAGTTTTGGAGATGAAGTTGGACTCTGAAAGAAGTTGATTTGTATTAGGAAACAAATGGCAGTTTGGAATGCTTCTAGAACTCATTGTAACCCCTATAAATAGAGGACCTAAGTGCCTCATGTAATTTTCCAATTCACTTATATTCTTGTCTCCATAACTTGAGGCAGAAAGAGATTAATAATAAAAGATTCGGTTTTAACTAGTCGAGTCTTAATAAGTTGGTCTTTCTAGTCTTATGTTCTTCGATTCTTTTTCTTCTCGTTCTTCGTGTTCTTTCTTCTTTATGGAAGGCTAATCTTCTCTTTCAAGGGAGGAGATGAAGCCGATGCTTAAGGTTTAATGATTCTTTTGGTTCATGCTGTTATTTAATTAGGTTAGTTATTTATGTTTTTAGTTATTAGTTCCATTGCCCAGACCAGGGGATGCAAGTATAGAATAGGGTTTATGTTTTGCAATATTAATATCATGCTAGTCTTCTTTACTTTTCTTCTAGTAGTATAGTTCTTTAGAGTTAGGGAAGTATTCTTTGTGTTGCCTTAGAAGGGGTAGCTCAGGGAGTGGCTGCTTAGGGGAAGTATTCTTTGTGTTTACCTTAAGTGGTGATTCATTGAATGGCCGCCCTATTAGGAAGTACTCTTTGATGTTGCTCTCAGTAATACATTGAATGGCTGCCCGAGCTTACATAAAAGGAAAGAAGATATTAATGATAGGGTTATATACTAAAAGCATTACTTTTATATTAACTCTAATTCTTTATATTTTGAATGAGAATCATATGGGCAAATGTTATGCATATTATATATGTTATTAGTTAGATGCATGTGTCTAATACTTTCTATTGTAGATGATATGGTGTGGACACACAGAAAATCATATCATCAGTACCTTATAAAGTATAAGTAATCGTTCACAACCTTGATGGATTTGGGCAAACCATTGGTACAGTTGTAGTATAATCTGGTATTAGTCTATCTTGACTATAGGATTACACTAGTACACTTTGTGTGTATTGAACAGGACCAAGTGAGGTTATTTCTCTTTATACTGATTATATAAGAGAACAAACGCCTCTATTATTATGGATGTTTGTCCTCTTAATCGGGATATAATAACGGGCACTTACGTGCATTTTACATTGCTTTAAATCATCAATGAGTGAGATTCATTTGTGAATCAACAAACTTGATGGATTGGGTAATGACATTGTATGTAAAGTGTGCTGTTGATTATAGAAGGAATCCGTGACCCGCAAGAAGTCGCGTTGATGATGTCCCCTTGAGGAGCTCAAAAAGATTGTCATGTAAACCCTACAGGTGGATTTATTCCGACATGACAATGAGGTTGAGTGGTACTACTCAAGGACATAAGAAGTTGATTAATATAGTTGTCAGTAACTTGACTTAATCAACGGACATTCGATATCTTAAACACGGGGATATCCACAAGCATATAATATGGAGCCCATAAACGTTGACACGTAATTTGGGATTAGGGCAGTAGTGCAACAATGACCTTTAGTAGAATAAGCCATTTGTTGACGGACTTGGCCTTTGTGTTCTGGGCGAACATGGGAAGCCCAAGCCCATCAGGAGGCCCAACCCTAATTTCTCCTCATGGTCCTTGTTGTAGCCTATAAATAGAATCTTTTTTCTCTTGGCGGAAATCACTATTCACTAGATTGAAAAGAGAGGCAAGGAAAGATAGATCCAAAATTGGATCTAGCTTTGTGAGGAAGAAAGGGGTTGGTAGGTCGTTGCCCACACCACGTCCAATCTATTCTAATGGAATACAATAGAAGATCAAGGGGTTGATTGTTGATTCGGATTCATAGCTATTGGATTCTTAGAGATTACATCTTCGCCGATTCTAAAAGGTATGAATTTTCTATCTAAAATCGTGAACCCTATTAATTCCGCTGCGCGTGGGTTTTTGCGGTTTGTAGAAATTTGCATTCTGAAATAACGGTTCCTACAATTAATAGCATAAACATAGGAACAACCTTAAGTAGAGTTAACTGTTAACGATGTTTTGTCCAAGAGGGCATCGGAACTCGCTCGATTGCCTAATTGTAGTCTACTTGTAAGAACAACCATGAAGCAGAAGGTCATAGATCAAAAATATTGGTGGATTCTAATCTCTTGAATTCCCTCTCTTATAAATTCTCAATATTTTAGTTAATTTAGTTTAGTTTAGCATTAGAATCTAAAATCTCTACAATCGTAGTTTTTAATCCCTCAAACCCCCTTTCTAGTCCTGTCATTCATATAACATACACTTAAAAGTGGACCGATACCCTACTCATCCTTTACTTATTGAGGAATAATTAGGTTTTGATACGCTTCTATTTTGTTCAATGACCATCATCCATCTACATCATCCATCTACATCATCTATCTACATCATCTATCTACATCATCCATATACCATCTACACACAAAAGGAGCGCGTGTCAAATGGCGCCGCTACCGGGTTAAGTTGTTTATGTTTAACGTTTTCTTTCAAGATTAGAACTTTGTATCTTGAGGTAATTTTAGCCGCATCATCCATCCTTTTGAGAAAGAGAGAAGCTTGAAGGACATCTCGAATACAAGATCTACCATCCAGGTTAGTCAAATCTTCATTCTTTTTGTTTCATTCTTAGTATAGTTGCATCCTAATTTAGTTTTATTGTTTTCTAGTATAATTGCATTTAGGACCTTTTCAACAATTAAAGTTGTAAGCCAACACAGCGAAACATTAAACTCTAGTGTTTCTTGTCTAAATCTTGACAAATGGACTATCGTCTGTGGGCCGTGGTGCTTAAGTAATCCAAGTGATTTACCATAACCCTAGAAGAGACAGCTTTAGACAACGGGCGAGATACTAGCTACAAAGCCCAACCCAGTTGAAGGAAAGTAGTTTTACATTTTTGTATAATTTAGAATAGTTGCATATTATTCAAGCATTGTAGGATAGTTTTTCGTCATTTTCGCATAACATTTTCTAGTGTATGCCCCGTCGTCCATATCATCATCTTGTAAGAATACAATAGTGGACAATGTTTAACAACCGACTCACAAGAATACTAGACCAGATTGATACAATTTCTACACGCAATGATGGAGGTGTTATGGACACCAATAATCCTGAAGCTATCCCACCCATGCAAGCATAACAGAGGAAGAAGCTGAGTGATTTCTATTCGCCAATCATTGGAGACCCACCCAGCAGTATTGTTTTTCCAGAGACAGAAGCTAACTAGTTTGAACTTAGAGCATCAGTAATCTCTATGCTTCCAAAGTTCAATGGTTCAGACAATGTTCAGCCTTATGTTCACATGAACAAATTTCTATCAGTCCTTAGAACTTTCAAGAACTAGAATATCAGGGATGAGAGTATCAAGTTAATTCTTTCTCCACTCTCACTCGAAGGTAAAGCATCCGAATGGTTAACTGCACAGCTAATCAATTCAATCAACAACTGGGAGATGTTGAGAACAATGTTTATGAACAAGTTCTACCCACCCTAGAAGACAAATGCCATACAGCAAGCCATCAACAATTTCAAAGGGAAGGTGACTGAAGAATATCATCAAAGCTGGGAGAAATTCAATAATCTGCTAGTCTCATGTCCACATCATGGTTATGATAAGAGCACACTGGCTCATTTTTTCTTTCGAGGACTTTCTACTATGAACAAGCAGATGATACAGTCAGTGCATCAAGGTAAGTTTACATCATTGGATAGAGAAGAAAGCATACAACTTTCTCAAGAATTTTGCTGAAGACACTCAATAATGGAGTACTAGCAACGAGGACGTAGCTAGAGTGGAGGGGGTGCCGAAGCAATTTGGCAACCAAATTCAAGAAGACCTAAATCAAGCGATGCTATCAATTATGGCAAGCTTATCAATAGGACTTGAAACTCTGAACAAGAAGTTTGATCTGTTCTCCATGAAACCTCCAAAACCAAACAATTTCCAAGCTAAACCTCAGTCATCCAAGCCTTGTTATGCCATTTGTGAGCTATGTTCTGATGAAGGCCACACCACTGAAGAGTGTTCGTACTATCTGGATACTAATGCAGAGGCATGTAATATCAAATCTTTAGGTAGAAATAACTAGTTCAATAAGGGACAAAATTATTGGAAGCCACAAAATACAAAGAAGAGGAATTTTCCTCCAGAATTCCAAAATCAGTCAAATCAGTTCCAGAATAACCAGTATCAATTCCAAAACAGCCAGCAACCCTACAGAAATCAATAGTCATACTAGAACCAGCAATACCAAGCCAACACAAACAAATAGTTAATTCCAAATCTTATGAGTGGATATATTGCCCCTACGCCTCAGTCGAGCAAAGCATTTATCCCACATCTGGAAGAAGTTATCACCACCATTGTCAATGAGATAAAACAGACAAATCAAAGAACCCATAAGTTGGAGAATAACTTTAGTGTCATTCAAGGCCATATAGGGAAAATCGCTGCCGCCTTAACGTAAAGATCGAAAGGAGCATTACCAAGCCAGCCGGAGCCAAATCCGAAAGGAAGAGGTGTCCTGCAGGTGGATAACCTGGAGATTACTCAGTCGAATGACCAAGTTAATGCTGTCACTAGGGGTGTGCAAAAATCTGATAAAACTGACAAAACCGACCGACCCAAACCGAATCGTGCCATTCGGTTCGATTATCCACATAATAACGGTTCAGTTCGGTTTCAAATATAGCAAAACTGAATAGGTCGGTTTAGTCCTCGATTAATATTTGGGATAATCGATAATAACTGACCCGACCCACCACCTATTAATACATTAGAATATTTATACTCAATAAAGTAAGAGTAGATCTCGATTAGATTATTCATTTTTTAAATCAAATGAGCTGGTGGTCCCTTCTAATTTATCAAAATGTCTCCAGTATTTTATAAATCAAGTGGTGGGCTGTTGGTCCCTTTGTCATTTTTATCCAAACCCATATTACTATTAAACCAACACCACACGTACACACCATTACAAACACAAACAAAGAAACAAACAATTGAAACAAAACAGACATTTAAACCATTTAATCTATAAACAATCCCTAGGATGTATACCCATTATCACTATCACTTTTCATCCCTAAAATTAAGCTTTCGTTACTTTCTTAGCAGTAGGAGATTTAATAAATTTGGCCTGTTTTGGTTTCATAGCAACAACCTTCTTACTCGTCTTCGCAGGTGTCCCAAATTTCTTCACCTTCTTCTCAGTAACAGCAGGAACATAAGCCATTGCCTTTGAAACAGCCCACTTCTTTGCAGGTTCTGCTACTTTGACATCAAGCTTTGAAGCAACCTTGTATTTCTTACTTTCTTAGCAGCATTAGATAACTTGAATGAAGTTTTGACCTTGACTAGTGTTCCCTTGACAACATTGTTCTTCAAGTGAACAGCCAACAACTTCTTGAAATTTGCTATTAGAACTTCTCTTGTTTCTCTTCCTCAGTTAAACTATAAGATAGTCGGTTTGGATCGGGTATCAGTTTGGTGGGAAGTTGGTCGGGTTGGTTTCAGTTTGGTTTCAGTTCGGTTCGGTATCGGTTTGTTTAAGTCTTGAAATTGTTCAGGCAAAAAAGTTGATAACAAGATTGTCTATGAACCAGGAAAAGATTCTGCAAAACCTAAGGAAACTTATGTCCTCAATATCCCACCCAGTTCTAACATTCCAGATATATCTAGTGTTGTGTCACCTACTGAAGAAACTGTTGCAAAAGAAGTTAAAAGAACTACTGTGGAAGTAAGTAAGAAGAAGCCATCATGAGTGACTCTACCTGTCACTCCACTATCTGTTACCAAGCCAACCAAAGCCAAAAGAAGAGAACCGATATTGAAGAATCCTCTAGCACCATTTCCTTTGAAACTAGTGAATACCAGAAAGGATGACCAGTATAACGAGATTTGCGATGTATTTCAGAATTTGCATATTAATATCCCATTTCTAACGGCCATCAAGCAAGTTCCCTCGTATGCCAAATTCGTGAAAGATCTAGTGAAGAAGAAGACCAACATTCCGGAAGAAGCTTTTATCGCTCAAAGATGTTCATCGTACCTATAGAATCTAGCGATGTGAAACTGAAAGATCCTGGAAGTCCAACTGTTACATGCAGAATTTGGAGATTCTTTGGTGGAGCAAGCTTTATTATATTTGGGTGCTAGTGTGAATCTTCTACCATATTTTGTCTACGAGAAGTTGGGCTTGAAGGATCTAAAACCGACTAATGTTACTTTACAGTTGGCAGATAGATCAGTGAAGATACCTAGAGGAATCATTGAAGATTTCATAGTCAAGATCGAAGATTTCTATTATCCGGTTGATTTCATAGTACTTGACACAGAACCTACATCTAGTAGGCAGATGCCAATCATTCTAGGCAGACCATTCTTGGCCACTGCAAATGCACTCATCAACAGTCGAAATGGTAATATGACGTTATCCTTTGGTAATATGACAGTCGAGACCAATGTTTTCCAAATGTTACAACAACTACAGGAGGTGTGTGCTGTGAACGAGGTGTGCATGATTGAAGCGTTAACACAGGATTATCTGACTCATTCATATCTTGTTGGTGAGTTGTTGAAAGCTCTGACAGACTCAGATTATGAGGAACTTAGTGTCGAGGCAATCAATGCGATTTTGGATTCATCACCTGTCATGAATGACAACAAGTTCAAAGAAAAGTTTGAATCACGTATGCCTGATGGACCATCTAAAGAGCTTAAGAAGGAGCCACCTAAGCTGGAATTAAAGCCTTTGTCGTCTACACTCAAGTATGTTTTCTTGGGAGATTTGGGAACCTACCCAGTAGTCATTGCATCAGATTTGACTAAGGAGTAGGAATCCAGGTTAGTAGCACTTTGAAAGGAATACAAGTCAGCTATAGGTTTAACAATTGATGATATCAAGGGGATCAACCCTATGATAGTTCAACATAGGATTCATTTGGAAGAGGATTCCAAGACTTCTAAGCAACCACAGAGGAGGCTTAATCCGAATATGAAGGAAGTAGTTCGATAAGAGGTTGTCAAACTCCTTGACGCCGGCATTATCTACCCTATTTCTGATAGTCAATAGGTTAGTCCAGTTCAAGTTGTGCCGAAGAAGTCTGGAACCACAGTGATCGAGAACGAGAACAATGAGTTAATTCCAACTAAGATTTAGACTGGATGGAAAGTTTGCATCGATTGCAGGAAGCTAAATAGCGCATCGAGGAAAGATCATTTTCCATTGCCATTCATCGATCAGATGTTAGAAAGATTAGCTGGACAAACATACTACTACTTTCTTGATGGTTACTCAGGATATTTTCAGATCCATATTCACCCTGAGGACCAAGAGAAAACCACATTCACATGTCCGTTCAGAACATTCACCTACCGTCGTATGCCTTTTGGTCTATGCAATGCACCGGCCACTTTTCAGCGATGCATGATGAGTATTTTTGATGACATGGTGGAGAAATATATGGAAGTTTTTATTGGTGATTTTTCAGTTTTTGGATCATATTTTGAGGATTGCCTACACCATCTCTCCTTAGTCCTTAAATGTTGTTGTGATACCAACTTAGTTCTGAACTGGGAAAAGTGTCACTTCATGGTAAAAGAAGGGATAGTGTTGGGTCACCAAGTTTCAAAGGAAGGAATTCTAGTAGATCGAGCAAAGATTGATATTATAAAGGATCTACCCAAATCAAGAACTGTAAAAGATATCCATGCCTTCCTAGGTCACGCGGGATTCTACAGTCGATTTATCAAGGATTTCAGCAGAATTGCAAGACCGCTGGTCACATTTGTTAGGGAAAGATATTTTCTTTGATTTTGGTACCTCATGTGTCGAAGCTTATATGAAGTTAAAGGAAGCACTCACTTCAGCACCAATCATTCGTGCGCCCGATTGGAGCCAGCCATTTGAGATCATGTGTGATGCATTTAATTATGCAATAGGAGCTGTTCTAGGACAAAGAGACAAGAAAGTGTCATACGTAATCTATTATGCTAGCAAGACTCTAAATAGAGCTCAGAATAATTATTCTACCACTGAGAAGGAACTCTTAGCCGTCGTCTATTCTCTTGACAAATTCCGACAATATCTGATAGGTTCAATGGTGATTGTCTATACTGACCATGCTGCCTTGCGTCATTTACTCACTAAGTAGGATGCCAAGCCTAGGTTGATCCGATGGATACTACTTTTACAATAATTTGATTTGGAGATACGTGATAAGAAAGGAACAGAGAATGTCATTGCTGATCACCTTTCTAGATTGCTAGTGGAGAATGCGGAAGATATCTTACAAATCTAAAAGACTTTTCTTGATGAACAGTTGTTCATTATATCAGAAGTACCATGGTATGGCCACATTGCAAATTATCTTGTGACCAACAAGGTACCATCGCATTAGAGCAAGCAAGAAAAAGACTAATTCTACTCAAAGGCCATATATTATTTTTGGGATGATCCATACTTATTCAAGAAGTGTTAGGATTAGATTATCGAAGATGCATCCCAGCATCAGAACAGGAATCCATTCTATCATTCTGTCATGATCAGTCTTGCGGAGGACACTTTGGCCCGCAGCATACTGCATACAAGGTATTACAAGTTGGATTTTATTGGCCTACTCTTTTTTAAGATGCAAATGTTTATTACAAAGCATGTCTGAGATGCCAATTTTTGGGTAAGACCTCGAAAAGGTTCGAGTGGCCTCAACAACCAATCCTTATCTCATAAATCTTTGATGTATGGGGTATAGATTTCATAGGACCATTTCTGCCTTCTTTTGGTTACACCTACATTCTACTAGCTGTGTACTATGTTTCAAAGTGGATTGAAGTTGTTCCTACAAAGACCGCCAATCATAAAGTCGTCGTGGACTTTCTGAAGAAGAACAATCTACCAAGATTTGGAACACCGAGAGCCATCATCAGTGATAATGGTTCTCACTTATGTAACCTTATATTTGGGAATCTTATTGCAAAATATGGAGTAATTCACAAGCTAGCTTTACCATATCATCCTCAGACTAATGGTTAAGCAGAAGTTTCGAATAGGGAAATCAAGAGTATTCTGGAGAAGATAGTTAATCCTTTTAGGAAATACTGGCCTCTTAGACTCCAAGATACACTATAGGCATACAGAACAACATTCAAAACACCCATAGGGATGTCACCCTATCGCTTGGTATATGGAAAGGCATGTCATCTACCTGTTGAGTTAGAACATAAAGCCTACTGGGCAGTGAAAGAGATGAATTTCAGCCTAGATCAAGTAAGAGAAAGGAGGAAGCTTCAGATCAGTGAATTAGAGGAATTGAGAAGTGATGCTTATGATAATTCAAGGATTTACAAGGATAAGACTAAAGCATTACATAACAGAAGAATTCTGAAGAGAGAATTTGAACATGGATAGAAGGTTCTGGTCTACAACTCTAGTCTAGAAATTTTCCCTGGAAAGTTGAGATCTAGATGGACAGGACAGTTTGTAGTAAGACATGTCACACCTTTTGGAGCTATTGAAGTAGAAGACATAAAGAGAAGGACTCCATTCAAAGTCAACGCTCATCGACTGAAGCCTTTTCTGGAGTTACCTATTAGAGATGTGGAGGCAATTTTTCTCAAGGATCCAGTTTATCAGACCACTGTTGAAGTAGAAAATTGGGGTAAGTTACCTACACACCTTAAAGATTACATTCTCTGTCTTGCTGAACTTGTTACTCTATCTAATTTATGTTTTTTGCATGAGGAAGCCAAGCATCGTAAGCATGACTCCTTAGGATCTCATTAGTATAAGTGCCACCGATAGCCAGGCCGTCAGATTTTCATAACTTTATCCTTTACTGAGAGGAGTTGCAAGCGCCGGAGTCAAAGTCTCATAACTCTAGTAGACCGAGTATAAAATGCCTACAGGAAGTAAGCATGTTGTTGAGAGATCAATTTTGAGATGGAAACCTAAGTGTTCACCACCTGTTAGTTTGTGGGATTTACTCCCCGTTGACCTTCAAAGGAAGATTATTTCTATCGCTCGTGTAGGGTTTGGTTAAAGTTCATTTGCGCGTAAGAGGAGAGTGCGTAAGCTAGGTTGGTGTAAGAATTGCCATTCTGAAACTTGTCTTGGGTTACAACCATTAAGAGAAAATTGTTGGTACAAGGTATACTTTTGTCAATCACCTACTAAGAGAGATCGGAAGAATCCCTACAAAGTGAAACCTAGTGGGTGGGAATACTAGTCTTGAGGATCTAACTATAAAGGACTCAAAAGTTTTGAGAATCTGACTTTAAAAGACTCACATTACGTCTTGGGGATCTGACGTAAAAAGACCTGAAAATTTGTTTCTTGAAATAATTCTATTTGATTTTCTCTATTTTGTGAGCTTAACCTTTATATAACAGAGAAAGATCAAAATATTGATATTCGGCATCAATGGTAATATCCTACCTTTTTCTCATCCATTTCATTTACTTATTTATACATTGAGGTCAATGCATGCAAAGTAGGGGAGGGTGTATTTAAAAAATGAATTTTGAAAATTAGTTTTCAAAAAACAAAAATATTTTTGTTTCTATATCAGCAGCATGAGAAAAATGAATTTTAATGATGAGTCTGGGATATATATTCTATACTGCTTAGTGTTGAGTTTGATAGATAGTTGATATTATTGATTTAATTACTACTTAGACTATTTATTATGCTCGGACATAGTTCTTGTTGATAGAATTCTTTATCAAGGCACCACCATAGTACTTGGTTAGTTTTGTGTACTTTCGCTAGAAGAGAGATTTAACCCCTAGTAGACTGGAAGTAGATTTTTTTAGACTTAGCCCGTGAGACTTGAGCTTTATACCCATTCTTTGGAGAGTTCTTATGAAAAATCCAAGTTTTAGTGACTTAACATCTTTAAGTTCTCTATGTCATTGTAATATAGTCTCATTATTCGTTAATTTGGTTAATCACGAAGTGACATCAACTGGGGAGATAGCCATTAGGTCTTGAAGTCTATTCGAAATGGAGTATCATACTGATAAGTCAAGTAGTGAACCCATTCATCCTTTATCCCACCTAGTAGAACCATCCTGTTAAACCCTTTTGAGCCTTACATCAAGCCATTTCTTCCAAAACCCTTTATCCTTTACCCAACTCTAGACAAGGAGTATAGCTAAAAACCTTTATCAGCCATACCCATATGTTTCTAAGTATACGAGGGGCACAAGGAGAAAGAAAGAGCACAAAAGGAATATTACAAGGAAATATCAGAGAGATACAATGAAGACCATCATTCTGTTCTAAAAAGCTAGTCGAAAACAAGCATATCTAGTACTAATCAAGGATATACCACTGAGCTAAAAAAAAAAAAAAAAAAAAAAAAAAAAAAAAGTTGAACATAATGGATGGAAAAGCTAAGACAAAGGAAGAATTTTCTCTGCAATACAGAATTTGAAGAAATCTTCCAAAGAAATAAGCAAAACCCTTAGTGTTTTCAGAAGCAACCTTTGAATCCTTTTTCCTTTCCTTCATAAACCAATACCTAAGCCAAGTTACAAACCATGACTTATCACTACAATATGGTACAAAGTCTAGAATAGGTGGTAGGATGCTAAAGTGAAGGACCCGACACTTCATATGTGATTGACATTCTTTCCATGAGACTACTGTCATCTAGATGTCTGTTTTTCAAGGTAGTATGTGGGATGTTCATATTCATTATTCTTTTCCACACATACATGAGGTAAAATAGTATACCATATTCTGAGAGATTCTTTTCTAAGAGTATGACCGATGAGGATTGAAAGTCGAGATTATATGTCTAAAGGTAAACTAGGGATTCCGTTTCTTGGATAGGAGAGTATAGGAGATTGACTGAGTACACACATAAGCCTTGATTGAGAATTTTGTCAAATTTGACTATCTCCCATCATAATCTATGAGTCTTTGTAGAAATGTAGTTAGCAATGGAGACCGTCTGTTGGAGTAAGCACTAAGTGGGTAAGGAATTTCTCTCTCTGAAAAATACTATCATTCTTGAACATGCTATGGATTAATTTTGTGGGTATATCACCTGAAAACCCTCACAAGACTATAACTCGTCCTTGTTGGGGAACTTAATGGTTTAAAGCCTTGTTACATAGGGTAAATGCAATCGCGATGCTTGCGAAAGTGACTTAGGATTTTATTTTTGTTATTAGAATGTGATTTTGATCACTTATCTACTTTTTTTATCTTATTTGCTAAGAGACTAACAAAAGGCTAGTTGGGAGTTGTGATAAGTGCTCAAAAATTGCAATTTAACCCTTAATTATGCCTCTTGTTTAGCCATCTTAGTGGACTAATAGTGTTTGTAAGTTATGTTTTATGATTCTACAGGTGAAAAAGAGAGTTTTGTGGAATATTAGAGAAAAAAGGGTAAAACGGAGCAATTCGGAGCATTAAGGATCACATGGGAAGCCCGTGGACAATCACGGAGAAGGCCAAGGAATTGAAGCTATTAAAGATGTGACTTGGACCTATTTTAAAGCCTTATTGGAAGCCAAAGGCAAAAGGATTCATTTCTTGGACCAAAGCCTACAAAAGAGGATATAATGATAGAGCAAAAAAGGCAAAATAGACTTCCACGTCTGGGACGAAAGGATCATGCATCCAGACACATTGCTCACGTCTGAGACGCAAGGATCGTGCACCCAAATGCATGAAGCGACACTGTAGCCACTTCCTTCTCAGTTTTGGAGACGAAGTTGAACTCTGAAAGAAGTTGATTTGTATTAGGAAACAAATGGTGGTTTGGAATGCTTCTAGAACTTATTGTAACCCCTATAAATAGAGGACCTAAGTGCCTCATGTAATTTGCCAATTCACTTATATTCTTGTCTCCAGAACTTAAGGCTGAGAGAGATTAATAATAAAAGATTCGGTTTTAACTGGTCGAGTCTTAATAAGTTAGTCTTTCTAGTTTTATGTTCTTCGACTCTTTTTCTTCTCATTTTTCGTGTTCTTCCTTCTTTATGGAAGGCTAATCTTCTCCTTCAAGGGAGGAGATGAAGCCAATGCTTAAGGTTTAATGATTCTTCTGGTTCATGGTATTCTTCAATCAGGTTAGTTCTTTATGTTTTTAGTTATTAGTTCGATTGCCCACACCAGGGGATGGAAGTATAGAATAGGGTTTATGTTTTGCAATATTAATATCATGCTAGTGTTCTTTACTTTTCTTCTAGTAGTATAGTTCTTTAGAGTTAGGGAAGTATTCTTTGTGTTGCCTTAGAAGGGGTAGCTCAGGGAGTGGCTGCCTAGGGGAAGTATTCTTTGTGTTTGCCTTAAGTGGGGATTCATTGAATGGCCGCCCTATTAGGAAGTACTCTTTGATGTTGCTCTTGGTAATTGAATGGCTGCCCAAGCTTACATAAAAGGAAAGAAGATATTAATAACATAAATATAGGAACAACCTTAAGTAGAGTTAATTGTTAACGATGTTTCGTCCAAGAGGGCATCGGCACTCGCTCGATTGCCTAATTGTAGTCTACTTGAAAGAACAACCATGAAGCAGAAGGTCATAGATCAAAAGTATTGGTGGATTCTAATCTCTTGAATTCCCTCTCTTATAAATTCTCATTTGTTTAGTTAATTTAGTTTAGTTTAGCATTAGAATCTAAAATCTCTACAATCATAGTTTTTAATCCATCATACCCCCTTTCCAGTCATGTCCTTCACATAACATACACTTAAAAGTGGAACGATACCCTACTCATCCTTTACTTATTGAGGGATAATTAGGTTTTGATACGCTTCTATTTTGTTCAACGACCATCATCCATCTACATCATCTATCTACATCACCCATATACCATCTACACACTAAAGGAGCGCGTGTTAGTCATTCGTAAGGATCAATTCCCACTTCCCTTCATCGACCAGATGCTTGAACGTTTAGCGAGTCATACATATTACTATTTTCTTGATGGTTATTTAGGATATTTTCCAATAGTCATAGATCCTGTTGATCAAGAGAAAACAACATTCACCTGTCCGTTTGGTACATTTGCGTATAAACGAATGCCTTTTCACAGTTGCAATACCCTTGGTACATTCCAACGTTGTATGCTTCATATTTTCTGTGATATGGTTGAACGTTTTATGGAAATCTTCATGGACAATTTCTCAATATATGGTAATTCTTTTGATAGATGTCTATCAAATCTTGAAAAGGTTTTTGGACGTTGTGAAGAGAAAAATCTAGTTCTTAATTAGGAAAAATGCCATTTTATAGTTACAAAAGGAATAGTTCTAGGACATATTGTTTCGAAAGACCGAATCGAAGTCGATAAAGCTAAGATTGAAAATTGCTTCCCTTCCTATACCAAAAACAGTTCGCGGCATTCGTGCATTTTTAGGACAAGTAGGGCTCAATAGGAGATTTATCCAAGATTTCTCTAAGGTTGCTCGACCTTTAACAAATCTCTTGCTTAAAGATGTCATCTTTGACTTCAATGTCAATTACAAACAGGCTTTTGAGACCTTAAAATCTGCCCTGACTACGACTCCTATAATTCAACCACCTAATTGGTTTAAACCTTTTGAATTAATGTGTGAGGCGAGTGACTATGCTATTGGAGCTGTCCTAGGGCAACGCCGAGAGGACAATCCAATTGTTATTTATTATGCTAGTAAAACTTTTAGTGAAGCTCAACGTAGCTATACCACCACTAAGAAAGAGTTTCTCGCTATTGTATATGTCTTGGATAAATTTTGTCCTTACCTAGTTGGTTCTTCCATAATAGTCTACACTGACCATGCGGTGCTTCGTTACCTATTAGCGAAAAAAGATGCAAAGCAGAGGTTGATCCGATGGATCCCCCTCTTGCAAGAGTTTACTCTAGAAATTAGAGATAAAAAAGGTTGTGAGAATGTGGTTGCGGACCATTTATCATGACTCGCCAGTGATGTCGATAATGATACCGAAGCCATCTGTGATTCCTTTTCGGATGAACACTTGTATTTTATCTTTTTGTCTCCTTGGTACGCTGATATAGTAAATTAGCTAGTTACCGAGGAAGTCCCTTCATCTTGGTCTCGTACTGACAAAAAATGTTCTTATCCAATGTGAATTTTTATTTATGGGATGATCCCTACCTCTTCAAGTATTGTTCAGACCAATTGATCTGCCGTTGCATTCCCGACTGGGAACACAATGACGTGTTATCCTTTTGCCATGAAAAATCTTGTGGTGCTCATTTCAGTGGTAAGAAAATTATGGACAAGGTTTTATAATGTGGGTTTTATTGGCTAACAATGTTTAGAGATGCACATGAGCATTGCAAATCATGCACCCGCTGCCAGCAGCTAGGACGCATTACTCAGCGCAATATGATGCCCTTAAATCCAATTTTAATTGTGGAATTTTTTTATGTGTGGGCCATTGACTTCATGGGTCCCTTTCCAAATTCTCATGGATTTCTCAACATAGTAGTAGCTGTTGAGTACGTGTCAAAATGGATTGAGGCAATGACATGTTATGCGAATGATCATAAGACTATTGTTTTGTTTGTAAAAGAAAATATTTTTCTCTCATTTTGGTGTTCCCAAAGCTATCATTAGTTATGGGGGAAAACATTTTTGTAATAAAATTTTTGAGTTGTTAGTAAAGAAATATGGAGTCACTCACAAGGTGGCTACTCTGTATCATCCTCAGACCAGTGGCCAAGTAGAAGTATCTAATAGAAAGATTAAGTCCATTTTAGAAAAAATAGTTAATCCATCTAGGAAAGATTGGTCTCTCTGATTATTTGATGCCTTGTGGGTATAAAGAACCGCCTTTAAGACACATGTAGGCATGTCTCCTTATCTCCTCATTTTTGGAAAACCTTGTCATCTGCCGGTTGAACTTGAGCATCGTGTTCTATGGGCCATCAAAAGCCTAAATTATAATACCAATGCGGCAAGCGAGAAGTGAAAATTGTAATTAAATAAGCTTGAGGAAATTTGGAGTGATGCCTATGATCTCTTGAAGTCCTATAAAGCCAACATGAAAAGAGTGCATGACAAGCATATATTGAGAAAAGATTTCAAAATTGGTCAAAAAGTTTTGTTGTACAACTCAAGATTACACATTTTTCCAGGAAAATTAAAAACACGATGGTCTGGTCCTTTCATTGTCTCTGCTGTCACCCCTTATGGGGCTATCTCTTTGAAAAATATAAATGATAATAGCGAATTTCAAGTAAATGGCCAACGCCTTAAATATTATCATGAGTTGCGTTCTCCATATGTCGAAAAAACTCTTCTCCAAGATTCAGTCTATAGAGACTACTAGATTCACTGGTGTACTTCCTTCTATGTGTTTAAAAAAGGGGGAAGTACACCTTTAGAGTAGTCGGGCCCTCTTCTATTTCCTTCTCTCAAATCTCTTAGAGTGTGTGGTTGCAAGCACCGGAACCATAGTCCACAAAAACTTTATTTCAGAACTGAGTATAAATGTCTTCTGATAATCGAGCAAACGTGCCTTCTAGTAAACAGTGGGTACCAAAAATGTCCCCTCCTTTCTTCTCTTCCATTTTCTATTCTCTTCCTCGTGAAATTTAGCTCATCATTTGGTGTAAGTCTCACCCATCTTGAATAGGTAATGGTCGTAGTACTTTTGCTCGTAAGCAACGTGCGTGAAGGATGGGGTGGTGTATGCATTGTCAAACACCTTTTTGTCCAGGTCTTAAATTACTATCTGATATTTGCCAGTATAAGGTATATTTTTGTCTGACACCAGCTGAGCAAGATAAACTTTGTCGTCGCCCCATTGCTCCTATAGGCTGGGATTCGTCTTGAGGATCTAACGTTAAAAGATTCATATTCGTCTTGAGGATCTGACGTTAAAAGACTCACATTCGTCTTGATGATCTGACGTTAAAAGACTCAACATGTATATACTCGTGTCTTTTATTTTTCCCTTTGCACTAAGCATTGTGCACAAAGAGATTTGTGTTCAACATCGGATGTTCCCTAATCCGGATGGGCAATGGATTTCACCAGGCCAACCCCTAGTTGTTTGCTATTTGATTTCATTTCGGAGTAGTTTGAGGCTATACCATATGTACTAAAGGTAATATTATTATGAGACCATTGCATAACGGTCAGGGATGTACCGTCTAGGCCCCCAAAACATAAAGGTTAAGCCATAGTCTGGTTGGATTGTGTTCGCTCCAGAGTTGACATGACAGTTGCCTGATGTTATATGTGGTGAGTTTTCTGGTCGTCCGGTGTTGTTAACACGTTAATCTCCCCTTGTACATTTGTACATAGTAATAATAATAATAATAATAATAATAAAAGGTTGAGAAACAGGACACAAACACCCCCACCCCCCCAAAAAAAAATGAAGTTTGAATGTGCACTTGCCATATCCCATTGGATGGCATTTTTAATGTCGATCATTTTGTCAGCTCATTCATTCCATTTGGAGTTGAAACGAATCAAAATTTCACGTTTGAAGTTTTTGGACCAGTTCGATACATAATGAGAAATTATTTATGTTATAAAATTATTGTCTTCCTATTATAAATATATTAGTTTGTTCCTTTATGCATTGAGCCTAATCTTTAAGTCCAATGGACCGATTCAAATAGTATGTCCATTGGACTTATCCAACGTAGGCTCAACGGTCAGATACCCCTCTAGGCCCAACCACTTGATTAGGCACGCTAATCCACTAACGGTTAGCTTTTTGCCTATAAAATCCAACACTCCTCATCAAACATCACTCATCCCATTCTCTCACTCTACATAACTTAATCTTTACAAATTTTCATCTTCTTTAACATAATGGATCCGATCGAGAAATTCGAAAAGTAGCAACGTGATGCTGCATTCTGGGTCTTCTTGATAACAGTATTTATCGTTGTGATAATGTTAATCATGCATAACATCCTCCAGAATATCTAGATCGATGTAACATACATCTACCTTTTCCTTTATCGTTTTGTATATTAGTGTGGTGTGTTAAATAATTCTCAAACATTTGTACGGTTTACGTATTAAATGGAGAAGTTCCCTATTTAATATTTGTGTGTATTAGTTATATTTTTACCTTATCATAAACATAAAAAAAAATCATAAAAATCATAATAAATAAAAAAAATCAAGAACTCACAAAAATATATCAATCTCGACTCATTGTGTTCATAGCAAGTCGTGCACGCTACACGGTAGGCCTAACACATGTTGCGCACGCAACTCGATCATTTTATACACAGTAGGCCTAACACAGTGTATTGAGGTTTGCTACATCAATTTAGAATTTACCTGCAGGTCTAACTATATTGTGGCTACTTCACCTCCGTATGTTCTATCTCTTTACATACCTCAGTAACAGTCTTAGGGACGTTATTTTTAATACCCTATTTGACAACTCAAGATAGAAAATATGTGTTGGTCTAACTGCCATGTGAAACCTTCCTCCGTATTTTCTAACATTGTGCATCCCTCAGTAATTGTTTTAGGAATCTGACATGAAAAGACCTACTATGGATACCCATAGTTGATGTTACATAATTATGTGTACCAATAACACATGTTTCACTTGTGTTTTCCACATATTAATTCTGGATCTAACTACACTTGCTATCCTGATTCGTAAAGGCTCATATATTGGCTATAAATCTCTTCTTTTCATCCATCTTTATTTCACGCATTCTTCACTATCCTTCCCTCACTTATACTTTCAAATCGATCAACCAAGAAAGATAGTGCCCGAGAAAAATTATTTGAATTTTTTTGATGAAGTCCTTTTTTCTCCATATTTTGACACATAATTTGTACGTTGAGGATGGATGCCTCTTCTATATCATTCGGAAGCTGCTTATTCAACAAAATTGGTTTTGATGTTTTACCAATTTAGCGAACCTGAACATGGTAAATTCTATTTCAATGCCAATGGACAACGATTTGAATTGACTAGGGAAATTATCTCTGACATGCTTTAAATTCCAATGAATAACCCGAACTTCCATATTCCAGAGTCACCATTTGATATCGTCAAATAAATACTACAAGCCACTGTATCTCGTGGCGAAATAGGAAACAGACATCACGTTGTTCTTCATCGCTTTTCGAAACAGAATCAACGATTTGTGCTCCACTGGTTAGGACATAATGTGGCGGGTACATCACAAACATCTGTAGTGACAAAACCTCAACTCCGCCTACTTTAGATTATGCAGAATCAAAGGGATGACTTTTGCATAATCCAATATCTCTGGAACTCGATCACCAGGCCTAAAAAATGGTTAGCACCTATGCCTACTGTTGTCATGAAAATTATGTTGCTTTCATATTATCTAGCTGTTTATCCAGAAATACCTCTTCAAATAGCGGGCCTTACTGTAATTCACACAGAATACGCCGCTTGTTTTTGGACTCCAGATACTCTGATAGATGAACAAGAAGACCAAAGCTCATACACTGAATATTTCTTTGATGAAAATGCCATGCATAAAATTTTTAATCCCATGGAAGGCATTCATTTTTTCACCAAGGCATGTGAGAACTGCACGCACGCCAGGAAATCATCATCAAAAGTCTTCTAGAATTCCAAGAACCTCAAGCAATGCACGACATTGAACAGGAGGAAATCTTGGAAAATCACTCTCAGTCCTTGGAAAATGACGCTCTCCTAATGGAGAATCAAACTACGCTCTCTGCCAACTAGGGGGACATTCAGCTTCAGCTCGGCCAACAAACTGATGAACTAAACAGTCTTGTGAACGATTTGTGTCCCCATAACTATCATCATCGTCATCATGGTCCATGATCTTCTTCTTAAATAAAAAATAATAAACATAAAAATAAAAATAAATTATAAATAGAGTTTTTGACTATTTAGTACCATGTACTTACAATTTTTTTCCTAAATAGTACCTGTACTTTGTTTCTAGCCTATTAGTACCACGAACTCTTAATTTGGTTCAACTTAGTACCTCCGTCTATTTTCCATCCCAATCCCTCTAATTTGTCTAATGGGGACCTCACTTGTTTAACCACGTGACCTGGGTTTCTCTAATTAGTGCCAATAACTCAATTAGCCCAATTATTTATGACAGACATAAAAAAAAACAAGAGTACCTAAAAAAATCGAAAAACACAGAGAGTGGACTGCAAAAGATCTCCATTGCAAAAGAAGGAAGGACGGAGCTAATCATGAGTTCTTTTTACCAAAAATGAAGGTAATTTAGATTAATTTTATCACTTTTATTAAGTTTGAGTTTTATAATTAAGTTTTTGTTGAATTTATGAAGGTAATTGTTGAATATCTTTTTTGATGAACTGGTTAAGGTTCTCCACTGAATCACTCACAAGTTTTGTTTTTCTATCTTGGGGCGTCTTGCTTTCTTATTTTTTAATTCTTTTCAGCTTTTAAAACATTTAAAAATGGTTGTTTGAGGTTAAAAGATGTGAAGATTGTGTGGAAGTTATTGTTGAGTATGGTTGTTTGTACTACCTGTGCTTCTTGATGAATTTTTATATGTTAATTCTCTTATGTTATTTTTTTTTGGGTGGAGGATTGTTGATAAAACTAAGAAAGTTCATCCTTGGAGGCATGAGATACTGATTTCTGGGAACTTGATGAATACACAGAATTACAACTTGTTTAGTTTTCTTTTGGGAATTTTTTCCTACTTTTTTGACAATTCTTAATTTGTAGGCATACATATGTTATTGGACTAGGGCTAAATTGTTTCTACATATGTAATTGGCCATATCTTCATGAGTTTCAAATTTTGATGTTAGTACATGTTTTGTTCATAGGTTGAATGTCAGATTTGTGATGAAGTTAGACACTCAGCTATTGAGTGCCAATTTCTATACTCTCCATAAAGAAGCTACATGTGATGGTATCCGATTGTTGGGCATATCACAAATAGCTCGCAATCCAGGAAGGAAATACTTGAAGTGTCAGCATGTTACATGTTGAAGTTATTTGCAATAGTTGGATGAAGGTGTTTATGAAAAACTTTCTAGGATTGGATCAAGCACGTCAACAAACGATCGAATGCTTTAAGTATGGTCAGGCAGGCCATTGGATGCCCGATTGCCCTTGGGTAGACTGTGAATGCAATAGAAATGACTATAAGGGAAGGATGACTGTTAAGATTATGAAGTATGGATTAAATGTTGGAAAAACGTACTTGAAATGCAAAAGCTGTGGGGGATTTAAATGGCTTCATGATGCAATATTGGCAGAGGCAAGAAAGAAGACAACCACTTTGGCTGCAAAACCCATTGTTACCCTAAAAATGACCCTGTCAGAATTTTCAAAACTAAATATCAATGAATGAACATGTAATTTGGAATGCAAAACTCTATCAACTTAATCTGTAACTTCTGTCAGAGTTTTAGCTTTGTAATGGACATGTAATCTGTTAGAGTTTTGTTGTTTGTTAGGTATGTAATCTGACATAACTTTGTTTTTTGTAAGGCATGTAAGACTAGTTTCTTAGTTAAGGGATTCTATGGTTACAGGTTGTGGTTTGTTAAGGCATGTAATATGTAGGGGAAGTTTGTTGTTTCTAAGGTGTGAATTCTTACAATGTGATTTGAGAGTTAAGTTTGTTGTTTCTAAGGTGTGAATTCTTACTATTGATATGGTGACTATTGCTATTGTGATTTGAAAGCTAAGTTTGTTGGTTACTGAATATTAGGTATTAGACGTTCAGTTGTAGCACTACGAGACAATGAATTCAAGTCTTTTAGTACTGCGAGTCTTAATTTTAGCTGCAAGTCTTTTAGTGCTGCGAGACAATGAATTGAATTCAAGTATTTGGCTGTCAGAGTTTTCGCTTCCAGTTTTAATATTTGGTTCTATCAGAGTTCATAGCTTTTAGTACTGCGAGTATTTGCCTTCCCGTTATGAGTATTTGGCTTCCAGTTTTAGCTGTCAAAGTATTAGCTTCCAGTATTTGGTGAGTATTTGGCTGTTAAGTTTT
This sequence comes from Coptis chinensis, assembly GCF_015680905.1. Lineage (NCBI taxonomy): Eukaryota > Viridiplantae > Streptophyta > Magnoliopsida > Ranunculales > Ranunculaceae > Coptis > Coptis chinensis. The sequence goes on from NC_141456.1 coordinate 88,890,560, forward strand.
AGCTTCCAGTTTTAGTATTTGGTTTTGTCAGAGTTCATAGCTGTCAGGGTATTAACTTCTAGTATTTGATGAGTATTTCACTGTCAGAGTTTTAGCTTCCATTTTTAGTATTTGTTTGTCAGAGTTCATAGCTTTTAGTATTTGGCTGTCATAGTATTTGGTTATGGTGAGTATTTGGCTGTCAGAGTTCATAGCTGTGAATGGCTGTTAGAGAACATAAATACTACAAGTTCATAGCTTTTACATTCACAGAGAGTTTAACAGCTAGTTCACGGATGTCAGAGTTCATAGTTGTATGGCGTGAATGGCTGTCAGAGTTTTTTGGTGCATGAATGGCTGTCAAAGTTTAACTTGCAGAGAGTTTTTTGGTGCGTACATTCACAGAGCCAAAACCAAAAACTGTATCCAAAACCAAAACTGAATCCAAAACAAAAAACTGAATCCAAAACCAAAACTCAACTCTGACAAAACTTGTTTCACCACAAACTTGATCAGACAGAACTTGACTCTGACAGAACAAAAACCAAAACTCGACTCTGACAGAACTTGTTTCCCCACAAACTTGATCAGACATAACTTGACTTTAACAGAACTAAAACCAAAAAGTGAATTCAAAAACTATTAAACTGAATCCCAAAACAAAAAGTGAATTCAAAAACTATTAAACTGAATCCCAAAACTATTAAACTTACACCAACTAAAAAAAGCTCGCACCTTTCGGCATCAGTATATACTTTTACCTGTAACCGCTTACCGAATTATGAAGACCCATTTCCCACAGTTTTCGGCTATTTTTAACGACTGGGTTAAAGTAGATTCTATGTGCCCGGCGAATAGAATAATTCGTTCATTAAGGTTTCGGTAATGGCGTGCATGTTTTTCATAGTACCTGAGGAAAGTTTGTTGCTACCCGAACGACGATAATATGTTGCGACATTTGAATGGGTCGGGTGAACAACAATGGAGCACCATTTGGCAGGCCATTATCTATTGGGGCGATGCTAAGGAAATGCATTTCACGTGGGATGACGCAAGAACATCAGGACCTACTAGATGGTAAATTTGATGATGGCTAATGTGTGTATATATCTAATTGTCTATATCGGTTTTTCCTATGTTAATGTTGTTCTTTGTTATTTCTGTATAATATATTATGTTATAATAACTTTATGTTCTAGCAATCCAGCCCTAATTTTCCTCACAGTTCTCAGGTAATTTCTTTCTTTATCTATTGATACTTCGAGGACTAAGCATCATCCAGTTTGGGGGTGCTTTAAACCTGTAGCTAAAATTAGGCATCTTGTAGGCTGTATATAGTTTCTAGTTTCTTGTTAGTGAATGTATTTAGTGACAAAGTCTTGTTTCCTTTTTGATGATGAAAATCGTCTAGAAATCTCACAGTAGCATTCGAATTAGGATTTATTTTTAAGAAACTTAAGATAATACATATGCAATAGTTTTTACACCTTTTCATGAGTATTCATGCACTGAGTATCATCGATTGTACATAACAGTAAGTTTCTAGAACCCACGGTTTGTCTACTTAAATTATCAATCTTTTGATAATCTAACCAAAAAGCCTCATATGTGAGTAATGACACATAGGAGTAGCTTTTCCGAATAGAGAAAATCGTGCATCTACTTACTTGATCACCATCCGAACCCTAGGCAAGAATTTAGGCTGTCTTTGGATCGACATAGCCAAAAATTCATACCTGTTACAAATTTTACCGCTACTCACTCCATTGAACCTTTCATCAAACCTTTCACTTTCACCAAAACTTCCTTACCCATCTATTAACCCCAAATAAAATAACCTACCTAAATGATGAGTATGAGAAATAGGATGAAATGTAGAAAAATAAAGAGATAGACTTGGTCCAAATAAAAGTCAGTTACTTGCTTCAGGAAAGAAAAATAGAATTATGTTTCTTAAGCTTTGAAAAAAAAAAATCACATAAAAATGAGTACAAAGGCTTAAGAGCAAAGTAGGAAAACTCAGGTAGAAGTAGGAAAATAAAACAAGGATTTCTCTAGTGTAAATATCTTGAAGACCTTATTCTCTCATAGTTGTCATTTTTGATTTTCCATTCCCATTTCCTTCTACATCACCACCTAAGCCCCACGAGATCTAATAACGACCTCTAGCTCAATTAGGAGTAAGGTGGTGTGATAATAAGTAGTAAATGTGATTGATCGACCTCAGCTCCTCTGACTGTTATCGAGTATGTGAGGAAACGTGTGCCCACTGCACACTGGAGTTAGCGAAATTTGAGTGGAAAAATTATCAGTGAATTTGTGTTTCGACACGTACCTGTGAGAACCTATTTAGGGACGCTACCCAAAGGATCCAGAAATGGCCTTGCTTGTACATTTTAATATAAGGTTCATTGTATGCATGTTCATATGTAGATGTTTTAATTATTATATTCATATTAACTTGAGATTCAAAGGACTTAATCCTCGTTCCCCGCTAGGGAGATGTATAGATATCTGAGATTAATTTAGGGAACAAGCTTTGTTACTAAGTTGTTGTAGTATAGATGAAGTTTGTGAGTATCTTCTCTGGAAAACTCTCACGAGGCTATAACTCATCCACTAGGGAATTCCTAGTGGTTTAAGGCCTTGGTGCATACAGTCAGTGCAACCGCACTCTGTAAAATGAGAATTAGTTAGGATTACACATTTTTGGCCACTTATCTATTGTAATGTCTCCTCTTTGCTTGAGGACAAGCAAAGTGTTATTTGGGGGTGGTGTGATAAGCACCCAAAACTGTAATATTAAACCTCGTAGAGACATAACAATTTGGTTAATTATGTGTTTAATAAGCATGAAATAATTAGATTTTCGTACTTTTGCAGGTTTTTGCAATTAATGTGAAAATGATGATAAACCTGTATAAAAGCAAGGGAATAGTATATATATCTGAAGTCTTTCTACTCAGCCCCTGTGAAGCCCAACAAAGCCGGAGTAAAGCCCGAAGACTCAAACAAGACATAATCAAGTCAGAACGAGATTACATGCACAGAAGCATCAAACTTCCGAAGCTCATATCTCTTGAACCAGGACTCCGACTTTGGCAAGTGAACTACTCAGACGATCAATGCGACGAACTCTATGCAAAGGTGGGAAGTTGTAAAAATGCCAAAATCCCAACCCGCCACTGGATGCAGCACGTGGACCAACTATGTGGGCCCACAAGATTGGATGAGTAATCAATCATGGAGTAAGTCAAAACAAAATGTGCAAATTATTGGCACAAATTGACACCTTGCATGTATTAATTACCTTGACTAGCCTTTTTATGCCAAATAGTGTTTAATTTTAGCTTTGTATGATTTGGGGATAAGATGGAATTTAATGTGAGTACTTGGGGGGACGTGATTTCATGTGGGAAATGAGAGAATGCTCTCATATGTATTGCTTTTAGGATTTGGGAGCATGGACTCTCTCATTCACGCATGTTTCATATCTTTATCTTTTGTAAGTTCTTGTAACATCTTTAATGGTGGCAACACTTGTGTTATAATAAATAAATTATCATTTTCTTCAGCAAAATCAGGTCTTATTTTATTTTTCTTCTTCTTCCATTCTTATATTAGCATATCATAATTATCATATAATATACATCCCATGATCATGAGCTAAAACCTTCCTTTGTAGAGGGTTAATGATGCTCATGTGAGGAACAACTTTTGTTATTGATTTGTAGCTATTTGTTTAGGACAAATAAGCTAGACTTCATATTCTACCCCAAAATGGTAGTTGGTGTAGAGTCTAATTAGGAATTGAGATGATTTCTTAGAGATAAGTCATTGCTTTTGTTTCTCATACTAGCAATATGATATTAGAGATAAGAACATATTATTAGGGATCAAACTCTAATCTTTATTAAGATTTGTCTATGAATTCCAAGAAAGATTAAAGATACAATAAACTAGATTCAAGCAATAAAGGTTTTTCTTCACATTAGTAGATTTAACTCCACACCTTTCCATCTATCCATTTTTCTTTTTAGTGGTGCATGTTTACGTAACTTTTAACTTAAGATATCTAAAATCAAACTAAGTAGTTTTAATATTACTCAACCATCAAAAATCATTCTCACTAGTTTCCCTTGAACAAACTCTAATTGTAATTCTATCATAGTCTTAAGTTTGAACGAAACCCTTACTTTAACAATACATACAAAGAACGTGAGTAAGGAACTTGATTATAACACCCGGCTATTTCTATTTATTATTTTTATAATATATGATTAATATTAATAATAATTATAAATAAGATAAAAATAAAAATGATAAAGATTAGAAAAATATAAGGTAAAGAGGATAAACCCCATTCCCTATTTTTGGGGCTTTTCAAAAAGGGGAAACAAATATACGAGTTTGAACAGTGAGTATATATTTTTATCTTTTCACTGAACTCATAGTTTTTGTTCCTAATATGCTATTTAATATGTTTATGAAACTTCTTTCACTGCTCAATATTTTTTGTTCGTTCTGCTTATTCTACATGTTGCCAAATTTGGAATAATCAAACTTGTCGAAATTTTAAATTGATTTGTATGGTTTATCAACTGCCTATTATTGTTTAAATCATTTAAATTGTTATGAATTGTTAATGGTGGATATAAGTAGTTGTTTTGTTGCCTGTTAAATTCTTTGGATGATCATTTGAGTTGTTATTTGAATTGAACATAGTAACTATTGGGTTGGTGATTTGGGTGGCATTTTGTGTTGAGTGGATACTGCGAGTGGTACTGTTGAAGCTATGAAGGAGTCGAACTCGATTTTGGGAAAGTGAGGGGAATTGAGTTTTGATAATAGCATAATGTGGGGTTTTTATCAGTGACCAAAATGAACTGTTTTGGTGGTGTTTGGTGGTTGGTAAAGGTACTTTTGAAGCTCTGAAGGTCGTTAATGGTGTCGAAATCGGTTTTTTTTGGAGTGAGGGAATTGAGTTTTTGTTATGTTAAAAGTTTGGGTTTTTTGTAGGGAGTAAAATCGGTGGGTTTAAAGGGGACAAAGTTTAGTGGTTGATGGTGGCTGATCGGTGAAAGTTTGATCGAGCTGTTGAGGAGGAAATGGGTAGAAGATGACCTGAAGTTGGGCTTGGGCTCTAAAGTCTTTTAGTTAGGCTTAGGAGGTTGATCAGGCTCAAAAGTTTTATTTGGGCTTGGGAAGTGGACCAGGCTCTAAAGTCTTTTAGTTGGGCTTGGGCTGATTTCTTTTATTTTTGTGGGATGGGTCCTTTTTATTTTAAGTGGACCGGATTCTATTTATTTAGATGGGCTTTGGTTAGAGTTTGTTTTTTGGCCAAATCTATGCCTGGTTTGGAATCAAGTTTCCATATAGTTACGGTCAGATTAAAACTCTCACCAAAACATGAAAAAGTGAGTTTTTTAGTCTTCTTTCCAACCCAATTGGTCTCATCCCCTTCCGAGTCCTGTGGAGACAGCTATGATGTTTGGAAGTTTGGTTGACAGAAAATAGTGTGTCAGAAATAAGTTTCTGTGCAGTGTGTTCAAGTCCAGTTTTAAAATAGTTAGGGTGAGAGTTAGAATTTTTATAAAACATAAAAGAGTAAGATCTGGAAGTCTGCTTTCTATTAAAATTGGCCTCATTGAATTCAAAGGACCGTGGAATTAATTATGACGTCTGGAAGTTTGAGTGGAAGAGAATAGTGGGTCAGAAATCAGTTTATGTGCATTATGTTTGAACCTAGTTTTCGTATATTTAGAATGAGATTGAGTATTTTTGTAAAACATAAAAAAGTAATTTTGTGTGTTAAAGTTTCACCACAAAAAGCCTCAATATATTTGGATACATGTGGAAAGAGTTGTTCCATTCGGAAGATAGTCCGTTAGAAATCCAATTTGCTGAAATTAGGATTTTTACCATTTTTAACCTAAGTTTTCTTCTAGATGGGCTGAGGTTGGGACTTCGAGTTCTGCATAAAAAAAGTATTTCTACATACCCTAGTTTCTAAATAATTAAGTTACATGTCATTTGGATGAATGTAGGAAAAACTATAGCATTGATAAGTTGGCTAGAAAACCTACCGTGTTATCCTTTATGTGTATGAACCTATTTTGGGAAATATGTCTAGTAATGAACTAAGATTCTCTTAAACTCTTTCTGGGTGTTTTATATAGTGTTTGCAGTCTACTTTTAGACTGTGGTTTTATTTGGAACCGACATTGTTCATAAGATCGTTTTTTTTTAGAATCAAAAGTAGAGAAATATCCATTTGTGAGTTTTTGGATTTAAAGGTTCATAATGTATCTCTAGGTATGAAACTTTACGTATATGATTATGGGAGTATCTGAAACTTATTGTATGTGATTCTATATAGTATAAATTGTTGTTTTCCTTAAAGGTACATACAATGATGTTGATATTTATTGGTTAAAAGCTATGTAAGGCTTGATTCTAATCTTGAAAGATTAGATACGTAGGTAGCCTTATGTACAGGTGCAGCCACTATATTATATATTATATATTAGTTTTTATGATAACTATATGCGTATAATGCTATCATTTAATTGTGTATGTGATTGTGGCTGTTTGAATTGTATTTGATTGATGACCATTCATGTTGCATTCAATGATATTTAAATGCGTGATTGATTTGCATTGATATGTGAAAATAAATTTTTGCATGTGTGATCAATTGTTGTGCATAATTAATGCTAGTATAATGATAAGTGATAAGAGCCCAAAACTGTAGTTTTAACCCTTTAACAGTCATACTTTTGGACCAATTATGTGAGTAATAATTAAGAGTTAACACTGATTACGTGTTTTTATGCATTCAAGGCTTCAAAGTTCATTATGTGCAGAAATGTGCCACTTTAGTGAGATAAAGGAGAAAAGGTCGGTTACTAAGGAGTTCCATGATTAAAGGCCAAGATTCAAGAAGATAAAGCCTTCCTAAAGCCCGGTCAAAAGCTGAAAAGTCGACACGGGCTGAAACAGCACACAAGTCAGCAGAACTTCCGAAAGCCGTATCTTTGGACTCAGACCTTAGAATTGGGCCTACCTTATGTCAAAACGACCGGCTCGGAAAGAGCTTTCCAATGGTCTAAGCCTTAACGCAATCAGAGGAGCAGAAGTGGACGAAAAGTCTGTGGAAGCCAACTGCAGCTGAAGAGGTATTTTTTGGACTGAAAGAATTGGGTTTTGGGCCTGATTCTCTGGCCCAAAACATGGCTCCAAGCCCATGCACGATTTTTGGATCTGAAAGTATAAAAACCAAAGTTTAGCTCTTTGTTAATGGTAGCTAGTTAGACCTAAAATAAAATAGATAATTCTAGATCTGTTTTCATTAATTAAATTAAGCTTTAGATCCATTTTAAATTCTTGTTTTAGATTAAGTCTTTGAATCATTGTTCTTGATTGATTAGATAAATAAAATAGTTGTTTTATCAATTTCGAATTGTGTTATTTCAATTTATAGATCTGATTTTAATTCTTGTTGATTATCATTCCGTAGTTTAAATAGATTGAACCATTGTTAGTTAATTTAGTTAAGTTAGAATTTTAATATGATGGGTAGTTATAATGAAATGGGAAATGATGGTTTGATGACTCAAGGCTAAAACCTCCATTAGAGGGGTTGATGAAACCTTGATGAAAACTTAGTGGTATAGTGTAGAAACATTGTAGAATATATTCCAATCTAGAAGGTCGTGATTCGCCATGAGAATGGGTGGACGACCTCACATGCTAGTTAGTACTCGGTAGAAATGCCATGAACACTAGGGATTAGAACTCGAATTTCTTGCCGTAAGAACGTAAGAATCGAGATACAAGAATCTATGGTAGGCTATAAGTTGGATTCGAGGTGGATTCAATTTCCCTCTAATCCTTTATCTAGATTCAAGCACAATCATATTTCCATAGCATTCGTAGTTAAATTCAAGTAATCAAATTCAGTAAGTATCGTAGTATATCACCTTCGTAAAGCTCTCATTGACTTAAGACCGATTAATTAGATTAGAAAACAATTCCATGCTAGAGCACTAGGAGTGGAACGAACTTCCTACTCCACTATCTGTTCAATAGAAAGAGAGTAGAAACTTTGATAAATATAGACTCGTAAATAGTTTTAGTTTACTTACGTTTTGAGTTCATCGTTCATTTCGTAGGTAGACTATATTTTTTATGATTATCAAATGGCGCCGCTGCCATCTTAGTTGCACTTTAGCATTGTTTTCATAGTAGAATTAGTCATTTTAAGTCCCATTAAACCCACCCACCCTTGTTTGATTCATACTGTGGTTATTCGTTTCAGCGTTGAAAAATTCCGGGACAGAATTACCGCGAGCGATGATCGCGCTTATAAGGAGCGGCGCTGCGCTATATATATTCTGGACTTCGAGCGACCGCCCTCACTTACTTGGACTTCGATGCCAGCCACCGACGACCAGCCCTCCGCCACTTCATCTGGACAAGGAGCGAATCCAAGACTATGCAAGCGCGACCGCGCCCTATGCAAAATTTTGCGGATTTCTACAGCTTTGTTTCGAACTTCGATTTTTAAGTTTACTTTTTCAGTGTTCTAACTTGTTATTTACACTGAACATGCGTAAAAAAGACGCTATTCATAAGCGAAGCAAGGACGCTATCAGGTATTCCTTTCTTCCATACCTCGCATCTCCAGTTAGAGGTTCATACTAATATATCAAGATTGTTTGAATTGTTTTCGTGTTTAGACTTAGACTTGGATGAGATTAAGGTCTGGTCGGAGAAAAACACCGAACATAATTAACCGTCAACAAACAAACATATCGAGTATACCAATCACAACACCTCTAACTACTATCCCACCAACCATACCTGACATAATGGGTGAAGAAAAAGAGACTCCTCTCTCCGACTTCTACAAAGCTTTGAGCGATAGCCCTAAATCTTGCATCGTTCTAGCAGACCTAGTGGGGGATTTTCGAATCCCCCCAAACATATTTAATTTGTTACCCGTTTTCCATGGTTTAGGCCATGAAAAACCTTACCAACACATGCGTAGGATTGAACAAGTCCTTACAACATTCCATCATCCTACGGTTGGTGCGGAACAAATTAAACTGAGGGTATTTCCCTTCACCTTAGCCGATAAGGCAGCGTCTTGGTTTACTACCCAAGCGCCTAACTCTGTGGACTCGTGGGCTAAACTTGTTCAGCTATTTATGGAACATTTTTACCCACCCCTAAAGACGGATGAAATGTTTTCCAAGATTTATTTCTTCCGACAGAACCCTCATGAATCATTTTCTGAGGCTTGGAATCGTTTCACCGATCTGCTAATAGAGTGTCCACACCATAACCTAGCAAAAGACACGTTAGTTCGTGCCTTTTTCAAAGGACTTCAACATCACCATAAAGAAGTCCTTGACATAATGAATGGGGGTAGTTTCCTAAGTAAAGGAGCCTCAGAGGCTTACAAATTTTTAGAAGAACAAACTAAACGCAATAACAATTGGGGGGGGGGGGGAGTGATGATATCCCCCGCTCTGCTAGTTCCTCTTCAACAGTTAAGATCGCTGGTATGTTTGAGATGAAACCCGATCCAGAACTTAAAAATTTAATCGAATCTCTAACTAAAAAAGTAGAGGCTATTTCTATTCAACAAAAGCCTATTCCCGTCATGAATGTCAACTCCAACCCATGTAATTTCTGTTTGAGTCCTGAGCACCTTGACTCCTATTGTCCTCTCGCCTATGAACAACAACAATTAGAGCAAGATAATGTTTGCTCCATTAATAACTATCCTATTCCTAATGCCCCATGGAGACAACATCCCAACTTTAGTTGGCGAAACAATCAACAAGTTACAACTCCAGGGTTTAATAACCAAAATGTTAGGCAAACAAACAACTATAATCAAGCTCCACATAGGCAAGGACAGGGACAAGGTCAGAGAAATTATAATAATTATAACAACCAAGCGCAACCACGACAAGGTGTAGCACAAGGTCAGAATAATTATAATAATTATAATACCAATAGAGGTATCGTTCCGGTTAACAATAGTAACTATCAAAACCCACCCATAAATAATCAACGTGAGATAGTTCCAGTCGCACCACCTGTGGCTACTACACCTACACAACCGGACCGTATCGACGCCTTTATACAGGTTACCCAACAACTTTTCCAATCAATGACTCAATCAAACCAACAGATATTACAATCCATAAATCAGGGCATACAACAGTTATCCCAAGAGAAAGCCCAACCAAAAGGCGTGTTTCCAGGACAAGCGATACCAAACCCTAAAACAACAAACACAGCCTTTGAGGTAAACGGTAATACTAGTACGGAAACGACAATAGTAGGTGACCTAAATGCCATCACCACTCTCCGCTCTGGAAAAGTGGTTGATAACAAAGTAACTATGCCTATAGTTACCCCATCAGTACTCCTTACACCGGATATCGAACTAGATAATGAAATAGATACTGATGAACCTACCACTATAGAGGTACCAGTTAAACCACAACCTAAGAAACAGAAAGCCAAGGTTACACATCAAGTCTACCCATACGCTAAATATAGAGCGAAACCACCATTCCCTCAAAAATTAGCCATGCTAACCAGGGATACCAACTTCGAGGAGATTAGGAACGTTTTCAAAAATCTAACGATAAACCTTCCTTTTCTCGAAGCTATTAAAAAGCTACCTAATCACGCTAAGTTTCTTAAAGAGTTGTGCACTACTAGGCGTAAGACCAACATACCTAAAGACGCTTTTTAATGAACAATTCCAACTTTATCCGAAAATAATGGAATTGTTAAGTACAAGGACCCCGGTCGCCCTATCTTGTAAAATGCACCTTAGGAGATTCCCACACGATGACCGCTTTATTAGACACGGGGCGAAGTGTTAACTTACTCCGTATTACTTGTATAAACAAATAGGTCTACAGGAAATGCAACCTACAAAAATAACGTTGCAATTAGCGGACATGTGTCTATTAAGTCTCCTAAGGGTGTAGTGGAAAACGTGCTTGTTAAGGTTCAGATTTCTACTATCCTGCTGGATTTTGTTATCCTCGATACTGAAGTCGCTAATGACTCTGTACCGATCATCTTAGGGCCTTTTTAGCAACCGCCAACGACTTATTAATTGCCGCGATGGTAAAATGTCCTTATCTTTTGGCCATCTCACGGTTGAGGTAAATGTTTTAAAATGATGAAACAGTTTACCGATTCGATCTATAGATGGGGAGGTTAGCATGATCGGAGAGCTTAGCTCAAGATTATTTTAACAACACGCGTTTTCGAAAACAATATATACAAATTCCTTTCTTTTGGAAAGTCAGATTTTGTAAATGACTCCTACTTAGAGGAAGTCAACACCATCCTTGAGTCCACACCAATTGTAGACACGCGGGTTGCTCCACATATTGAGTATGAAAACTTGCTACCTAAGCAAGTATTCATTATGCAAAATGAGGACCCCCGACGAAATATCTATTGATTTTCCTCCCACCCCGGTGCTTAAACCCCTTCCCCGAGTTAAAATATATTCAACTCGATCCGGATGGTAGTCATCGGTAATTATATCTTTCTGTTATCTATGGATGAAGAGACACGTTTAATCCGGGTGATTAGGGAACATCGGTCTGCGATTGGTTGGTCCCTAGCTGACATTAAGGAATTGACCCTAATGTTTGCACTCATCATATCCATTTGGAGTATAACGCCAAGACTTTCGTGAACCTCGGCGTCGCTTGAACCCCGCCATGAAAGAGGTGGTTCGGGGAAGAAGTCTTATGATTACTCGATCGCGGGTATCATATACCCCATCTCGATAGCGAATGGGTAAGCCCCATTCATGTAGTTCCTAAGAAATCAGGAGTTACCATGGTTTAAGAAGCGGAAAGGGTGACTATGTTGTCACACAAGGTCCTATGAAATGGAGGATCTATATTGATTCTGAGACGTTTAAATGCTATGACACGAAAGGATCACTTTCCTTTACCCTTTATAGATCAAATGCTTTCGAACGCCTAGCTGGTCATGCTTTTTATTGTTTTCTCGGATGGCTACTCGGGCTATTTTCAGATTATTATTGATATTGATGACCAAGAAAAGACTACCTTCACATGTCCCTTTGGAGCGTATGCCTATAAACGAATGCCTTTTGGCCTTTGTAATGCTCTGGAACCTTCCAAATGTGTATGCTTCATATATTTAGTGACATGGTAGAGCTTTATGGAAGTTTTCATGGATGATTTTTCTATCTATGGAGACTCCTTCATAGATTTGTTTGTCTAACTGTCTCTAAGGTTTTGACAAGGTGTGAAGAAAAGAGCCTCGTTTTAAACTGGGAAAAGTGTCATTTCATGGTGAAAAAGGGCATAGTACTAGGTCACATTGTATCTAGTGATGGCATCGAAGCGGATAAGGCCAAACTAGATAAGATAGCGACTCTACCTAAACCACGGACTGTCCGTGATATTAGAGCCTTTCTAGGCCATGCAGGTTTTTATAGGCGATTTATTAAAGACTTCTCGAAAATAGCTAGGCCTTTAACTAATCTGCTTTTGAAAGATGCAATCTTTGATTTTAATTTTAACTGTAAGCAGGCTTTTAAAACTTTAAAAGGCGCCCTAACATCTGCACCAATTATATAGCCTCCCGATTAGTCTAAACCTTTCAAACTCATGTGTGATGCTAGTGACTATGCAGTGGGTGCAGTCTTGGGACAAAAACTAGATAATAAGTCCACTATCATTTATTATGCTAGTAAAACATTAAACGATGCTCAACAAAATTATTCAACTACAGAAAAAGAATTCTTAGCCGTCATTTATGCTTTAGATAAGTTTTGTCCTTATTTGGTTGGTTCTAAAACTTTAGTTTACACGGACCATGCAGCCCTTACGTACCTTCTTGCAAAGAAGGATACTAAGCAGAGATTGATCCGATGGATCCTTCTCCTACAAGAGTTCACATTAGAAATAAAGGACAAAAGTGGGGTCGAAAACGTAGTTGCCGACCACTTATCTAGACTCACAAACGACGATCAGACTGATTCTGAGTCCATACCGGAATCTTTTCCTGATGAGCATCTGTATGCCATTTTTTCAGCACCATGGTATGCTGACATTGTAAATTATCTAGCGGCTGATGTTATGCCTTATAATTGGTCAAGGAATGAACGTAAAAAGTTTTTGGCCAGAGTTAAGTTATACTACTCGGATGAGCCCTACCTTTTTAAGTATTGTGCGGATCAGATTATTCGTCGTTGTATTCCCCAGTGGGAATATAATGAAGTTCTATCATTCTGCCATGACAAAGAGTGTGGTGGACATTTTAGTGGGATGAAAATAGCCGCTAAAGTTCTGCAATGTGGATTTTATTGGCCTACCCTTTTTAAGGATGCCCAAGTGCATTGCAAGGCGTGTATCGTTGTTGCCAACAACTTGGGCTAATTACTTAAACGTAATATGATGCCATTAAATCCAATCTTGATCGTAGAAATTTTCGACGTTTGGGGCATTGATTTCATGGGTTCTTTCCCGGTTTCCCACGGTTTCATTTATATTCTAGTTGCCGTGGACTACGTGTCTAAATGGATAGAGGCCCTAGCTTGCCGTAGCAATGACAAGAAGACCGTTGTATTTTTTATTAAAGAATATATTTTCTGTCGGTTTGGCATTCCTAAAGCCATCATTAGTGATGGTGGAACACATTTTTGCAACAGAGTTGTTGCATCCCTAGTGAGAAAGTATGGAGTTACACACAAAGTAGCAACTCCTTATCATCCACAAACTAGCGGACAAGTAGAAGTTTCTAATAGGGAAATCAAAAAGATTTTAGAAATAACTGTAAACCCCGATAGGAAAGACTGGTCAAAGCCGCCTATCGGATGCCTTATGGGCGATAGAACTGCTTTCAAAACTCCTATAGGTATGTCTCCCTTTAGACTTGTTTTTGGGAAACCATGTCATTTGCCCGTTGAATTAGAGCACCGTGCTCTGTGGGCTATAAAAAGCCTTAACTTCAATATCGATGAGGCAGGTGTCAAACGCAAGTTGCAATTGAATGAGCTTGAAGAAATCCGTAGCGATTCGTACGATCTCGCGAAGGATTATAAAGCTAACATGAAACGTGTTTATGATAAGCATATCTTGTGCAAAGAGTTTGTGGTCGGCCAAAAGGTTTTGCTTTACAACTCCCGTCTACATGTTTTCCCAAGCAAACTAAAAACCCGTTGGTCTGGCCCTTTTCTAGTTACTGAAGTCACCCCTTACGGGGCAATCACCTTGGTAAATCCAAATGACAACAGTACCTTTCAAGTTAATGGTCAACGGTTAAAACATTTTCACGAACTTCGTCCCCCCTGATGTAGAGGAAGTCCTTTTACAGGACCCTGTCTATGAGGACTGACCCTTGTCATTTGGTGTACTTACTTTCAATACTGATAAGTACACCATTCAGGTAACTCGGCCCTCCCTATGGAGTGTGTGGCTGTAAGTACCGGATCCTAAGTCCAACAGTTTACATAATTCACGTTTTCCACTTTTGCATGTTTTCTCGGTTTTTGAGTCATGTTCCTCTATGGAGTGAATTATGTATTTATTGTTTTTGTGTTTCTTATAATAAACATATAAAAATAAAATTAAAATTCTTAAAATCATAGAAATAGCAATCCAACAAGTCTTGGGAATCGACTTTTAAGCGACCCGTTGTTGTAAACAAATTTTGTGTTTAAAAATTTGTTTGGGGGTGGGCAGTCGATCTTTCCATCGGGATTGTTCGAACTTTCCATTGGTTTTGTTTAGGCCCATTAGTTCAATTGGGTTGACGTAATCTAAACTAAGATTTCCTTCGTTCGCATAACTTACGTCACACACGCACTTCGAGGCATTCTTCCACCCTCTTATACGTCACCCATGGTTGGAATTGAGTGTTTTATGGATCATTGGATTGGAAATTCTCTATTGATCATTTCCATAACTCATTCGCCAAAATCGGGGAGAAGTAAGCGGCAAATTGAGTTTGAATTTGCGCGAAAAATCGGAAAATTTCGGAATTCAAACTGGGCTTGGGCCCAACCCGCACGCACAGTGTTTCCACTTCAATCCCAAACCGCCGGTTACATATTAAATTAAATTTTGGAAACCAAAATAAAAAAATAAATATAGAGAGAGGGAAGAAAACCTAACTATACCTACACCAAGGAAATCAAATCCACCTAAATCTTCTCTAAACAATCATCACCACCAACCCAACTTCGAAAAACAGCCAACAATTATAGTTTCCACCACCACCACCAATGCCACCAACGCCGTTTTTAGTAGTTTTCTTCAAAACTCACCTCCCCCACAGTCTACAAACCATTAGTAGTCTAAGAAATTTCAATGGCGCTACGACGTAGAATTTTGCGGAACAACGTTTGCTTCCCGCAGTTTGGCGCCATTTTACGACGGAGATGTTCAAGAGACATTGGAACGGATTTGTGGTACTCAACTGAGGAGTTCTATCACTATGATTTGGTAGAACAGTTTTATAAAAAATCGAGAATTGGAAGGGATAGGATTTTCATAAAGTTAGGAGGAACGCGGAGAGAAGTAACGCCGACCGGTTGTTATTTGAATGTTAGGAATTACGCTTTGAAAGCAACCTAGTAACGACAATTCGGGGAACCCCAAAGATATCGGAGTTCCTGCTTTGATGAAGGATACTGGTCGTGGAGGGTGAATACAATCCAACATCCCATTCGTCCGCCCGGACCACCACGAGAACCAATCAACCGGCCAGAGCTCAATGGATTGGTAGGAACGCCCTCGGAAAGACAAAGTCGATGATATTGGCCCGCAATGTCCCGACGTTCTCTGGATTTTGCAAACAAAGAAGTATAATTTCTGCATCCTTGATTTAATGTTTAATGTGATTCGAGGTGGGGAAGAGTTTAGCCTCTTCTGTATTGATCACTAAGATCATGCTCTCCTTTACGGTGCCGCAAAGATCTGCTCCTATTAAGATCAAATTGCATTCTAATGCAAGTATCTATCTGGATTGCATCCAAGAGACTTGGCCGTTGTCCGAAGAAAAATGGATGAGTCGGAGGATGAAAGGGAAGATATGACATGGATGGATGAAGATGTATTAGAGAAGTGTAATTCTAATGTAGAACGCATGCAAATGTTGCAAACTGCCTTGTGGTGCGTTTATGGTATTTGTGGAGATATCCGAAATAGACAGATAGTAGTTCAAAAGAAGCAAGGGAACCTTCAGAGGAGATTTGAAATGCTCGAAAGGGTTCTGGACGATATCTTGTATAACATAGAGACTATCCACCAGGAACAACAAACCGATTAAGATGCAAGATTTTGGTGCGAGATGGAAGCCCAACGCTTGTTCCGAATAGAGATGCTACGACGCATGCCACCCGTGGAGGACTCTGTTTCAGCCGAGTCCGACAGGCATGAGCGTCATCGCCAAAGGATAGAGGGTTCAAGCCAATCTCCATCTCAGGGTCCATCATCATCACAAAACTAGGTGTTCACCCCAGTTGGAGTTCGCTGTTATTTCATAATTTCGTTTTATTAGAAGGATTTTAATTCAGTAGTTAAATTTAAATAGTAATGTGTTTATTTAATGTTGTTTGGATTTATATTTTATTTTATTTTTAATATAATTGGTTATTTTCGAGTACTGCTTGTTTTATCATTTATCCCACCTTCCCGACTTGTTTGGGGGTGGAAATATTTAGATCGAGCATAAGTCGTTATATGATCATATATATGTGAAGTTATTTTGGAGGAAAGGTTGATAATTTGGCCGATATCGGCATATCTATGACTTGTGTGGTGGTAGCATGAAATCTAGGAGAGTTTAGAAGTTCCTATTCTAAATCCAGTATGAAAGATACCAGGATTTTTAGGAAATCATGAAAATGGCTTGTTTAGTTTTAGGTTTTGGGAATTTTCCTATTTCCGGAAATTGCCTTCAAATAAATAGGGAACTTCCCGATTCATTTTGGAAGCTCCTAACCTATTTAAACTCCATCCTTTCTACACTAACAAACCACAATACATCCCACCATTATCCCACACCATCCACTCCAAGTTTTACCTTCTTTTTGCTCTAAACTCCGGTTTCAGCGCTTACGAGCGCCCTGTGCCCTTTACTTTTTTTTGAAGAATTTTGTCAGAGCACGACCGCCCTCATACTGAGTGCGACCCACCCTCAGCTACTGGACCTAGAGCGCGACCCGCCCTCATACCAAGCGCGACCCGCGCCATAACACTAATCGCATTTACACAAGAGCGCGACCGCGTTCTATCTGAGCGCGCGCATACCTACATTTTTCGTGAACGCGGAAATTTCCAATTTTCACAGGGTCATTCCAAGATTTTTTGTGGAACTGTTCAAAGAGTAGTTAAGATGACATCTCCTGTAGTCATACCTGAACAGTCTTTTGAAGATGTGTTGGGCACCGAGGCCTATGGACACCGGTTTCGACTACGGGATCCCTATGATTAGGATGGCGTCATCATCTATGGTAAGTGATGACGAGTCATATTCACCACAACTTCTTTGCTTATTTCTATGACCACGTTAAATTCTATTGTAATCGGGATGGAGATCAAGAATTCTCCGTCAGTAGTTGATGATGACCGACACATGAATTCAATAAAAATTTGGTCAGCCTTAGTTTTAGGAATACCAATACCGATCCCGTTCACACATGGGAATATATGACCGATAATGCATATCTTTATGATTATACATATTTCCATGATTATTATGGGGGAGGGGTATTTCGAGTAATGGACCAGGGGCGATATAGCATTGCCCTTGGTAGCCTTTCCTTAAACGTAGGCACCACCATGTTATTCATCCTGATGAATATTTTGGGGAATGGCGTTCATTTTTCGAAAACGATCATCTGCTGGTGACATTTTCCTCGCTTTAGCTGAGGGACGTCGCCGCTATGACATTCCCCGAGTTTTGGTCACTAGTCTTAAGAGAGCCCAAACCATGAGGCATAAGTATCTTCTTATGCCTGTGTTGGTAAGCCGCATCATGCGTAGTTGTTTACCTGTATTCTGTGCACAATTCACAGATTGGAAAAGGGTTGAAGTCATGAGACCCACCAATAGAGTGGTTCGCTCATTGCGAATAATGACTTGGCTGGGATGGCAGGTGCAGCCTCATTTGGTCGCCCGTACAATCCATCCGACATAATAACACTTAACAGGTTAGCATTAGTAGATGATAAATGGCGGCAAGCTTGGCAAGTTATAATGGACTGGCAGGATGCGAAGGAACCTCATATCTTTAATGAGGAGGAGGATGCTTAAGCGGGAGATAAGGTAAGTTTTTAGTTTTTTTTAGTGTCTGCTTATGTCCCAAGCAATTTCATTTTTGTTAACCCCATAATGGGTGCAACTCGTATAGTGTTGCGTCATTTTATTTCCTATAGTAGTACGTTCTAACTTTGTTTTGCAGATGTTCCTGAATTTCACACGTTTCAATGGTAATTTTCCTACCCTTTTTATTTACAATACTTTGAGGACAAAGCATGATTCTTGTTTGGGGGCATAGAAACACGTGTAATTGAGGCATCTGTTAGGATATAGATATGTATAATATGCATTTGTTTTATAGTTAAAATTTTAAAAAAAAAAAAAAAAAAAATTCAAAAATATAAATAAATAAGTTATGTTATACACTTAGGAATATTGGTATTGTTTTCTTTCTCCATGCTCTTAACAATCTAGAAGTCTCACGTAGCTTTTGCATCAGAATAATTGTTAGAAACTTAGGTTAATATATAGGTAATAATCTTTGCATCTATCTATAAATATATTATATGAGTATCTATGATTGTTAGCAGTAAGTTCTAAAATCTAGGCTAGAGTACTTATTCTACAAATCCTATGAGAATATAGCCTAAAGCCTTATATGAGCGAAACAATTGAGAAATGACACAAGGGAGAAGTAAAATCCGGATAGAGATATCACACGTCCACTTACTTCATCACTATGCCATATCCTAAGCGAGAATTTAGGCCCTCTTTGGATCGATATAGCCAGAAATTCAAACCTATGAATTATTTTCCGCTTAGTCGCCCCCTCGAGCCTTTCTTTAGCCTTCCATAAACCACAATTCCTTTACCCTGTTACAAAAACAAAAACAAAATAAAAAAATAAATCAACCTACCCAATTTAGAATAAGTCTGAGAATAGAATGAGTGAAGAAAGAAGAAGAGAAAAACCTGTGTAAACAAAAATTAGTTAGTTGCTTCAGAAAAAGAAAAGAAGTTTCCATCCAAGGAAAAAAAAAAAATAATATAGAAATAAATAAAAACTCCAAAAATAGAATAAAAGGGAGTCAAAAGCCAAAGAAAAGAAAAAGAAAAATATGGCTAAGGATGGAAACAAAGTATAGAAGCAAAAGAAAATAACAAGGTTTTCTCTAAGTTACATAATATGAAGACTCTATTATCTCAGACTTGTCCTTTTGAATATCCATTTCCTTCCTTCTTAAACCATCTCCTAATCCCATAACACCTAATAAAGACCTCTAGCTCAATTAGGAATATGTTAGTGTGATAGTAAGTGGTGTGAGATGTGTTTGATCGACCCGGCTTCCTTGTTGTCATTGAGATTGTAAGGTAAAGTGTGCCCACTGCGACAATGGAGCAAATGAAAACTTGAGTGGAAAAATTAGAGTGGTTTTGTCTTGACATTTATGTGAGGACCTACTTAAGGACGCTTATTCGAGTTTTCAGAAACGAACACGCTAGGCATTTCATAGTATTACTCATAGTATATATATTTGTATCATAGATGATTGATTATTATGCATATATTAGTTTAGGTTTTGACTTGGTTATTCTTATTTAATTGCTAGTGAGATGTATAGATAGTTGGGACATGAATGAGGAAAACAATAGTTTTATTTCTTAGTCGTTGTAGTATAGTTGAAGTTTGTGAGTACCTTCCTTTGGAAAACTCTCACGAGGCTATAACTCGGCCCACTAGGGAATTCCTAGTGGTTTAAGGCCTTGTTGCATAGGGTCAATGCAATCGCACTCAACTAAACGAGAGTAGATAGAACTCCATTTTTGGTCACTTATTTTAATATCTCATCTTTGCTTGAGGACAAGCAAAATGCTGTTTGGGGTGGTTTGATAAGAGCCCAAAACTGTAGTTTTAACCCTTTTTGATCATACTTTTGGCCAAATATGTGAGTAATAATTAAAGAGTTAGCGACACGTGTTTTATGCATTTCAGGCTTCAAAGTCTATTATGTGCATAAATGTGCCACTTTAGTGAGCTAAAGGAGAAAAGGTCGGTTACTAAGGAGTTCCGTGATTAAAGGCCAAGATTCAAGAAGATAAAGCCTTCCTAAATCCCGGTCAAAAGCTGAAAAGTCGACACGGGCTGAAACAGCACACAAGTCAGCAGAACTTCCAAAAGCCGTATCTTTGGACTCAGACCTTGGAATTGGGCCTGCCTTATGTCAAAACGACCGGCTCGGAAAGGGCTTTCCAATGGTCAAAGCCTTGACCCAATCAGAAGAGCAGAAGTGGACGAAAAGTCTGTGGAAGCCAACTGCAGCTGAAGAGGTCTTTTTTGGACTGAAAGAATTGGGTTTTGGGCCTGATTCTCTGGCCCAAAACATGGCTCCAAGCCCATGCATGATTTTTGGATCTGAAAGTATAAAAACTAAAGTTTAGGTCTTTGTTAATGGTAGCTAGTTAGACCTAAAATAATATAGATAATTCTAGATCTGTTTTCATTAATTAAATTAAGCTTTAGTTCCATTTTAAATTCTTGTTTTAGATTAAGTCTTTGAATCATTGTTCTTGATTGATTAGATAAATAAAATAGTTGTTTTCTCAATTTCGAATTGTGTTATTTCAATTTATAGATCTGATTTTAATTCTTGTTGATTATCATTCCGTAGTTTAAATAGATTGAACCATTGTTAGTTAATTTAGTTAAGTTAGAATTTTAATATGATGGGTAGTTATAATGAAATGGGAAATGATGGTTTGATGACTCAAGGTTAAAACCTCCATTAGGGGTTGATGAAGCCTTGATGAAAATTTAGTGGTATAGTGTAGAAACATTGTAGAATCTATTCCAATCTAGAAGGTCGTGATTAAGCCATGAGAATGGGTGGACGACCTCACATGCTAGTTAGTACTTTCGGTAGAAATGCCATGAACACTAGGGATTAGAACTCGAATTTCTTGCCGTAAGAACATAAGAATCGAGATACAAGAATCTATGTTAGGCTATAAGTTGGATTCGAGGTGGATTCAATTCCCCTCTAATCCTTTATCTAGATTCAAGCACAATCATATTTCCATATCATTCGTAGTTAAATTCAAGTAATCAAATTCAGTAAGTATCGTAGTATATCACCTTCGTAAAGCTCTCATTGACTTAAGACTGATTAATTAGATTAGAAAACAATTCCATGCTAAAGCACTAGGAGTGGAACGAACTTCCTACTCCACTATCTGTTCAATAGAAAGATAGTAGAAACTTTGATAAATATAGACTCGTAAATAGTTTTAGTTTACTTACGTTTTGAGTTCATCGTTCATTTCGTAGGTAGACTATATTTTTTATGATTATCAATAAGTGAGCTGAGAATAATACTTTTAATGAGTCGACCACACCTTTAGAACTTTCCACGCCTCAGGATTTTGTAATGATATATTATGACTTGAGATATCATGTGATAGGAAGGTATTCATTGAATGCGCCATGAATGACTTATTAGTGTTATGATGGGTATTCCTTGCATGTGGCAGGAATGACCCAAGGTATTCATTGAATGTGCCATGAATGACATGTTAGTGTTATGATGAGTATTCCTTAAATGTGGTAGGAATGACCCAAGGTATTCATTGAATGTGCCATGAATGACCTGTTAGTGTATGATGGGTATTCCTTGAATGTGGCGGGAATGACCCAAGGTATTCATTGAATGTGCCATGAATGACCTAAGATATTGAATGCCCATAAGAGGCTGTGATTATATGAATGGAAAGCCCAGAGATGGTTGTGACTCACAAGTTACGAGTTTGCAAGATGTAAATATGTTTCTGGAGGCGATATCCCCGCTTGGGACATATGTTTTGTAGTGGTACTCTGTGTGAGAAAGGCACATGGGTATGTGTGATTTGGCAAATGTGTGAAGTGCAAATCGTGGAGTAGGAACTAAAGGTAAGGTTAATAAATAAGTGATTAATAAACAAGATACATTATGGAATTGAATGTACAAAAAGTATGTGAATTTGTGTGATGTTATAGATGTGAAGTGTGATTCTGAATAATATTAGTGAACGTTTGATATCTTTTATGTGATTGCAAAATGATTTTAACTTGATATGTTATTACAAAAATATTAATGACTTGTGATAGTCTGAGATTTATGGTTATGCACGCAAAAACTTTATGATGTAATGATGTCATGTGAATGATTAACCTTGATATAGATATTATGATAAGTGTTATTCCCCAAATATGCGGGACGAACCAGGTTGTATCAATTAGACTTAAATGTCTTCAATGAGGTTTAATTATGAATGGAAATTTGATTGGCTTAGATAAACCATTTCATTGTGATGTCTAACTCTGTTTTGCAGGAGGGTAGGATATATTAATCTTTTATGCAGGGATGTAAATATTCTACCCTAAGACAACGTGTTGGCCTAAAGGTAAGGTGTATCAAACTCATATTTAATTAGGTTATTTCATGTGCATTTAATAAGTGGAATGTAAGTGGTATTTATGTTGTGAGTTATTTTGGAAAGTGGGAATGATGAGAACTGTTATATGTGATTCTTGGAATTGTATATTGGGGGTGAAATCTTACTTGGGAAGAAACTACATGCCGTTTTGAGAAAAAGGAACTAACTTATCTTCCAAGTTGAAATGATTGTAATAATATATTCCTTTATTTGAAATATTGAACATATTGTTTTTATTTTAGTCTTACTCATACTAGCAAATTCAATTTGCTGACCCATGTTTGCTTTGTCTTGCAATGTGCACTACTAAAAAAAGGGCTTGTTATGACGACTATTTTTTTTCTACCTTGACTGCTTCCGTATAAGCCGTCATTATTTCTATCTCACCATTACTTTTATGACGCTTGATGTCAAATGTTGACAGTTATAGGCTAGCTGTCATAAATATCTTTGACAATTTTTATCAATGTGTCAAGTTTGTGACTAACAATTGTATACTTACCGTTCACTTTATAATGCTTGATGTTAATGTTGACTGTTATAGGCTATCCGTCATAAATATATATGACATTTTTTTATCAATGTATCAAGTTTGGTGTCTAATTTATGTATTATTTCTCACAAACGTCAAGTCAAAAATTGTCTATCTTTTTCCTTCTAGCAAAACCAGTGTTTAATTAATTGTCACTACTAAAAAACCATCAGCTGATATAGTTCTATTTTTTATGAGAGTAGGAAAGGCATCAAGGATTATTTTGACGGTTCTAGTCCAAGCGATGACTCCCATAGTTCCAAACCGGGTCAATACAATTTATCGGTTAACATTTTATTCAAGGACCCTTAAAAATTAGTGTTTCTATTTTATAGTCAAGGGTCAAGAGTGGTTAAGGCAACATATGGGTATGTTTGGTGTGTTTAATCGAATTGAACCGTCATACCTAGCTGAAGAAAACCATTGGTTTAATCAGTAAAAAACCAAACCAAACAAAAAAGTAAAAAATAGAGAAATCCTTAATCCGCCGTCTTCTTCTTGAAAACCTTTGATCAGTTCTCTTCCTATCTTCTTCCCAAATCTCGATCTTTGCACTTTTCAGTGGATTAAATCTCACCACACTAAGGAACTAAATCAAAATGGATCGAAGCCCTTTCTTCTCGAAATCGAGAGGGCAACAACGAGTGGTCTCAGTTCAAAATGGGATTGCATATGTTTATGCGGATTGAACAAAATTCAACCTGGATTGATCAAGGTATGCATCTCTATCTCAATTTCTTTAAATCTGTTACTGCTTCAATACATTTTCGAGTTGATTGGGGTGCCATCTTGATGGTTTATTGGTTTCGTGGGTGTTATAACCACGTAGTTAAAGAGGATACTGAGAGTTGTGTGGTTGGATTCTTTTACAGGTCCAAGGGCATATGACAATGGAATCATGTTACAAATGGTGATTTTGGAGTGTCACGGCCTATTTGATATCGACCTGCACATATTTCTCGACTCTCCTTCATAAGCAATTAAAGGTGCCCCCTTTTCCCCAAATCTATGATTTAGCTACTCTTGTCATTGAATTTACATAGACTTTTTAAATTAAGTTCAATGATTTTTTAGAAGTTTTAATTTGGGGGATGAAAGAGAGGAATAGTTTTGTTTAATAACATGTCATTGTTTCTATGAGAGTGTGGCCTTTGTCAAGATTTTTGGAAAAATGAAATTACTGTATCCATTATTAGTTATTGGATTATTTTTCAGTTTACTTGTTGATGCTTTTGCAATTCTAATCATCTTTTTGGTTTCTTTTGTATACGACGAACCAGTTTGAAACACCAACTCTAATTGACAGGGAAGCTTGGGTGCTAATGCTCAACGGAGCTCGAGTTTGCAAGTGAAGAAGATGAAGAGTTTTGGATGTGGTAGGATTGTTCACACATCTCTTATGCTTGAACAAGGCCTTGTAAGAGCTTTTCTTTTCTTGTCTCTCTTTCTTTTTATCTTATTTGGAAATTGGTTACGGCTAAAGTTTTAAATTTTGAGTCCTTAAATGTGTGGTTGGAAAATAATTAATCATGGAAACATTATTTTTACATTTTAAGATCAGAATTTGAATTTCATAGATTCTTGTCTTGGATACTAGAGTTGTATGACAGAATCTTGCACTCCTCTTCTTCTATTTTCTTATTATCGCAACAATGTGTAGAAAACCGTTCATTATTGTTACTTTGAATGGTTCAGCCTGTGGTCCTGATCACTTGTCATTTTGTTCCTTCTTATCTATTTTCTTTCTCAGGTTGGTGGTCCTTGTGCTTACTATTGTGCACATGGCTCTATTGTATGGTTTGTTTGTCTTGATTGGGAATACCAACTTCCAAGTGAAGGCACTTCAATTGCAACAAGGACCTTCACTGTAGGTTCAACACTCTTAGTATTCATATTAAACTTGATTTCCAGAACTTCTGTCTGAAATCTGTAGCTAATGAGTTGTATATATTTTTATTTCCATCTGAAGGTGAAATGTGGAGTAAGGGGAGACACTGGACCTGCTTGCAATGCTGTTGGAATGATAGATAGTACATTATTGGGAGTTCAACATCTATATAAAAAGGCTATATATTCTAGGACAAAGGTTACGATTGCAGTAATGAAAGAATTTGATTACTCTGTGCTCTTTTTCCTTGGTCATATGTTATACCTCCATTTTTTTGTCCTTTTTCAGCAATGTAGCATCAAGTCACCAGATTATGGTCCACTTCCACAAGGTGCTCCTTCTTGGTGTTAGTCTTCTTTTGAACCTGAAGGAATCTTAAGGTTTGTTACGGTTTTCTTCCATTTTCCGGATTAATTTCATTTTCATGCCAACACAGGTTTACATAAAAAGTAAATGTGATGAATCCTTCTCACTATGTTGTATATGTAGTAAATTCGATTTACCATGTTGTGCAGCTCAGTGATGGTAGTTGTTACATGCATGATTTGGTTACATTATGGCCATGTTATTGTACATTTCAAGGTAATTCATCTTAGTGCAACTAAATATTTCTTTATTGACAAAGAATTGTAGTTTGATGTCTTATCTAAATTTGAACTGCATGCAGGAACACAAAGACAGAATATTGCACTGGATGATCCCCGCCTCCTGTCTTGTAGACATGGGATTTATTTTAGACTTTTCTGGTAGGCTAGTAAAATTTCTTAACTCAAGCCGTTATGTTTTCATTTCTATTTTATTTGAATTTTCTGAGGTCAGTGTCAACTAATGCCTATCCACCTTGAACTATTATAGTGGTTCCAAAAAGAATCTTCAAACCGAATGGAGGTTGTGGACTGGTGGAGAAGTGCTGCATGCAGTAAATAAAAACTTCGAATTTGTTGGTCTGACAAGAACAACTATAAATCTAGTTTTCAATTAACCAATCTGCTTAATGTGATAGGAATGCATGTGGACAAGCCCTTTGAAATCAAGAATTTGTTAGTCGCTTCAAATAAGAAAAGGAAGTTTCCATCCAAATAAAATAAATAAATAAATAAAAGAAAATAAAGTGGCAGATGTGTTTTATTGACTCCAGCTTCCTTGTGTGTCATTGAGATTGTAAGGTAAAGTGTGCCCACTGCGCACTGGAGTAGCAAAACTTGAGCGGAAAAATCAGAGTGGTTTTTGTCTTGACATTTATGTGAGGACCTACTTAATGACGTTATTCCGAGTTTTCAGAAATGGACCTTGATAAGAGCCCAAAACTGTAGTTTTAACCCTGTAACAGACATACTTTTAGACCAATTATGTGAGTAATAATTAAGAGTTAACACTGATTACGTGTTTTTAGGCATTTCAGGCTTCAAAGTCCATTATGTGCAGAAATATGCCACTTTAGCGAGATAAAGGAGCAAAGGTCGGTTACTAAGGAGTTCCGTGATTAAAGGCCAAGATTCAAGAAGACAAAGCCTTTCTAAAAAGCCGGTCAAAAGCTGAAAAGTCGACTTGGGCGTAAAACATACAAACAAAGTTAGAGAACTTCCGAAGGCCATATCTTTGGACTCAGACCTCGGAATGAGGCCTACCTTATGTCAAAACGACCGGCTCGGAAAGAGTTTTCCAATGGTCTAAGCCGTGATCCAATCAGAGGAGCAGAAGTAGATGAAAAGTCTGTTGAAGCCAACTGCAGCTGAAGAGGCCTTTTTGGACTGAAAGAATTGGGTTTTGGGCCTGATTCTCTGGCCCAAAACATGGCTCCAAGCCCATGCACGATTTTTGGATCTGAAAGTATAAAAACAAAAGCTTAGCTCTTTGTTAATGGTAGATAGTTAATGGTAGATAGGTTAGAGTAAAAAGTAGCCATTAAAATAGCTACTAGATCTAGTTTTTAATTAAGTTTAATTTCAAATCCAATTCTTGTTTTAGATTAAACTATTAGAATCATTACTCTTAATTAGTTTGATTAATAAAATAGCTAGTTGTTAAATTTTGATTCTTGTCATTTACATTTGTGTTAGATCTGATTCATTTATTACTTGTTATTCAATTCTTAGTTATTAATTAGATTTTAATTATTGTTTAATTTAGATTAGTAAATTTCAATTCTTTATATCATGTTTAGTTTAAATTTAATCGAAAATGATTGCGTAATGATTCTCGGCTAAACCTCCATTAGAGGGGGTTCAGAAGCCTTGATGAAAGCATGATCCCGACTATCGTAGAATTGTCGTAATTTCCTTTCCACTCTAGAAACGATTAGTTCACAATGAGAATGGGTTTAATCGTTCACATGCTAGTTATGAATTGGTAGGAATGCCATGTGTAATTAGGGATTAGGAATAACCAATTGTTCTGTGAAGCAGTTCAATTCGGATTACGATGATTCGTCGTTAATAGGATTAAGTCGAGTTAAGGTGGAATCAATCCCCCTCTAACTCCTTATCATCGAATCAACGTAGCATTCCCTTAGTTATTTTGATAACCGACTAGTTGCATCTTGTGGGTAGTTGCATCGTAGTCTAGTTGCCTTTTCGTAAATCTAACATTAGACCTTAAGTAGAGTAATTACACGTGATAACAAGCATGCGGAAGGACTAGGAGTGGAACGAATCACTCTACTCCACTATTCCTCATAGGATTAAGAGTAGAAATCTTTGATAAATTAGACACATAAGATTAGTTTTAGTTTACTTACGTTTTGAGTTTCATCATTCATTTCGTAAGTAAGCTATTCAATTTTATCATTTATCAAATGGCGCCGCTGCCATCTTAGTTTCACTTTCGTATTGTTTTCGTAGTGTTAGTACTTTTCTTAAAGTCCCATTTCACCCACCCACTCGTGTTTGATTCATACTGTGGTTATCCGATTCAACGTTGGAAAGTTTCGACAAAATAACACTGAGCGCGACCGCGCCCTAGCAGAGCGCACCTGCGCCCTATAGCCTGGAGCAAGAGCGCGACCCGCCCCTATGTGGAGCGCGACCCGCCCTTAAACTCTGGAATACCAAGTTACCACGGAGCGCGACCCGCGCCCTTAGCAAATTTTTCCGGATTCGACAGTTTTGATTCGAACTTTGATTTTTCATATTTTTCAGTGTCCTAACTTGTTATACACACTGAACACGCGTAAACAAGACACTATTCATAAGCGAAGCAAGGACGCAATCAGGTATTCCATTCTTCCACACCTCGCATCTCCTGTTAGAGGTTTATACTAATATATCAGAATTGTTTGGAGTGTTGATGTGTTTAGCTAAGTTTGGTTTTAGCCTTGTATGAGATTAAGGTATGGCCGAACAAAAACACAGAACGTAATTACACAACAACGTCAACAAACAAGTTTATCTAGTATACCACGAACTACACCTCTAGCTACTATTTCACACACATCACCTGACACAATGCCTGACGAAGAAGAGACTCCTCTCTCTGACTTCTACAAAGCCTTGGCGATAGCCCCAAATCTTGCATCGTTTCTAGCGGACCAAGTGGGGATTTTCGAATCCCCAAATATTTTTAATTTGTTACCCGTTTTTTCATGGATTAGACCATGAAAAACCTTATCGGCATTATCGCGTGGGATTGAACAAGTCCTTACAACATTCCACCATCCTACGGTTGGTGCGGAACAAATTAAACTCGGGGGGTATTCCCTTTCGGCTTAGCCCGATAAGGTGGCGTCTTGGTTAACGCCCAAACGCCTAATTCGTGGACTCGTGGGCTAAACTTGTTTAGCTGTTTATGGAACATTTTACCCACCCCTAAAGATGGATGAGATGCTTTCCAAGATTCATTTCTTTTGACAAAATCCTCATGAATCATTTTTGAGGAGGCTTGGAATCGTTTCACCGATCTCCTTATAGAGTGTCCACATCATAATTTAGCGAAAAGACAAGGTTAGTTAAATTGCCTTTTTCAAAGAACTTCTACACCACCATAAAGAAGTCCTAGACATAATGAATGGGGTAGTTTCTTAAGTAAAGGAGCCTCGAGAGGCATATAAATTTTTGGAAGATCGGACTAAGCGTAATAATAATTGGGGGTAGTGACGATTACTCCAGCTCCGCTAGTTCTTCTTCAACAGATTAAGGCTACGGTATGTTTGAAGTTAAATCAGATCCTAAGCTTAAAACTCTAATTGAATCCCTCACAAAAAGGTAGAGGCCATTTCGTACAACAAAAGCCAATCCCGTCATGAATGTAAATTCAAATCCATGTAGTTTCATTTGGAATACGAGCATCTCGACTCACACGCTTTGTCCCTATTGCCTATGAGCAGGCTTGTTCCATTAATAGTGAACCTAACGCCCTTGGAGACAAAATCCCAAACCGGTTGGAGAAATAACCAACACGTCACACCTCAAGGGTACACTAATCAATATGTTAGGCCTACATACGGCTTTAACCAAGCCCCACTACGACAAGGACAGGGTCAGGGGAATTTCAATAATTATAACCAAGTGCAACGTCGACAAGGTCAAGCACAAAGTGAAGGTAATTATAATAATTATAATGCTAATAGAGGTATCGTTCCGGTCAATAATAACTATCAAAATCCACCCATAAATAATTCACGTGAAATAGTTCGATCCACACCACCCGTGACTACTACACCCACAACTTTGGATCGTCTTGACACCTTCATACAAGTGAGCCAAAACTTTTCCAAACCATGGCTCAATCTAACCAACGGCTTCTACAATTCGTTAATAATTTAACCCAACGGTTGGCTCAAGATAAAGCCCAACCCAAAGGGTGTGTTTCAGTCACGCAATACCTAATAATACTAAAAACAACAAATACAGCCTTTTAAGGTAAGCGATAATACTAGTAATGAATATGAAAATGTAGGTGAGCTAAAGGCAATCACCACTCTCCGTTCGGCAGTGGTTGATAACAAAAAGTAACTATGCCTATAGTTACCCCACCAAGAGCCCCTACACCCGCTATATTACTAGATACCGAAATAGAAACAAGAAGAGCCTACCCAGTAGAGGTACCCGGTTATAACACAACCTAAGAAACAGGAAGCCACGGTTAAACATCCAGGTAATACCATTGCTAAATATAAACAGAAACCGCCGTTTCCACAAAAATTAGCCATGTTAACTAGGGATACAAATTATGAGGAGATTAGGGATGTTTTCAAGAATCTAACTATAAACCTTCCCTTCCTCGAAGCTATAAAAAAGCTACCACACCATGCTAAGTTTCTTAAGGAATTGTGTACTACTAGGCATAAGACCAATATACCAAAAGACACCTTTTTAATGAACAATTCCCAACTTTTATCGAACATAATGGAATTGTTAAGTACAAGGACCACGGTAGTCCCCTCTTGTACAATGCACCTTAGGAGATTCTTATCACGACGACCGCGTTATTAGACTTGGGGGCTAGTGTCAACTTTACTCCGTTTTATTTGTATAGACAAATAGGTCTAGACGAGATGCAACCCACTAAAATGGCGTTGCAATTAGCCGATCGGTCTATTAAGTATCCTAAAGGGTGTCGTCGAAAATGTTCGGTAAAATTCAAGATTTTCACTATCCGGCTGATTTTGTTATCCTCGATCTGTAAGTCGATTAACGACTCTGTCGATCATCTTAGGGCGTCCTTTACGGCAACTCCCAATGCGTTCATTAATTGCGCGATGATTCAATGTTCATGTCTTTTGGCCATCTTGTTTGTTGAAGTCAATGTTTTTAAAACAAAGACCACGGTTACCGATTCGTCTATGGATGGAGAGGTTAGCATGATCGAGAGCTTTGCTCGAGATTATTTCAACAACACGTTCTCGGATAATCATATGCCCAAATTTCTTTCCTTTGGAAGTTCAGACTCCAACATTTCCATCCCTACACTAGTCGATACACATATTACGGATGAAGATGAGATAGATGACTTTCTCAAAGATGTAG
Organism: Coptis chinensis; assembly: GCF_015680905.1. NCBI lineage: Eukaryota > Viridiplantae > Streptophyta > Magnoliopsida > Ranunculales > Ranunculaceae > Coptis > Coptis chinensis. The sequence goes on from NC_141456.1 coordinate 88,921,685, forward strand.
AGGACTATCATAGTAACGAGGATATGACCAATCTAGATGAGCAATTTGATGAGTTTCTTAGAGCAGGTGATGATTCACCCTATCAAGAACTACTTTGCACAACATCCACCTCGACTCCCCTCCTTCCACCCTTTGAAAGGAATATCAAGTTTGCATTTGATCCTTTTGTTTCTCCTGTGCTCCATAATTTTTTAAATCCACCTAGTAAACAAATACTTCAGAAGGACAACCCATTTGACACCTTCATTTTCAGACTTGAGACAGTCCCTACACACACAATCCATGAGTTTTGTGCTAAAACCACATCCTCATTGTTTACAGGCTGTCTTTCTACAACTTATCCATATCCACCATATTCTCCACAACCATTCACTTTTCCATACTTATTTACTAGAACACCCACTCATTCAAAAATAAAAAAGAAGGTGCATGCTAGGTTACGTAATAGGGTTATCCGACTTCGCTTTCATTTCACTAGGTTGCGTCATAGGAAATATTGGTGCTTGATTGTGTTTGGATATGTTTTCTGTGATATTTATTTATGGAATGATCCACAACTATTTCGGTTGTTGATATATGGTAAACTGCATGTTCATACATACGTTTAGATAAAGTCTCGAGTATCTGACTATAAATGACTCAACTTTTGTGTTTGGTGCATTTTCTTTCATTTCCATATATTGGTGAGTGCACCATTAAGGTAACTGGGCCCTCTCTATGGAGTGTGTGGCTGTAAGTACCGGAACCTAAGTCCACGTTTAAACATAATTCACGTTTTCCACTCTTGCATGTTTTCTCGGATTTTTGAGTCATGTTTCTCTATGGGGTGAATTATGTCTTTCTTGTTTATTGTTTTCTTTTTAAAAGTAAAAATATATATATAGATATATATATTAAAGAATAAACATAGTAATCTAGGAAGTCTCGGGAATCTGACTTTAAAAGACCCACTGCTAAAAACAAATTTTCTAAGCTTCGTTGTAAAAATTTGTTTGGGGGTGGGGTGTTCGTGTTTCTGTCCTAGAATGTTTATGTCCCATTACAGTTGCTTAGGCCATTTAATTGTATTACAATTCGGTTTGACATAATCCATGATTTTAGAGTTCAATTATTCGCATAACGTATGTCATGCACGCACTTCGAGGCATTTTACACTATCTTATATGTCATCCACGGTCGGAATAGAGTGTTTTACGGATCATTGGATTGAAAATTCTCTCCTGATCATTTCCATATCTCATTCGCAAAAATCGGACCGGTAACGAAGCGGCAATTTTGATTTGAAGTTTCGCGAAAAAAAAAATAAAAAATAAAAAATAAAAAATTCCGATTTGGGCTTGGGCCCAACCCGCGCCCTTACCTTAGCCAACAGTCACGATCTTCTTTTCCATATCGCCATTAACGCCCAAAAGCTTCAAACAAACAAAAATAAATAAATAAATAAAAAGAAAACCTAAATTAACCCACGCCCCCAATTCAAATCGATTTCAAATCTAACCTAAAAGCTTCCCACCACAACCCCCACCGATTTACATCACCAAAAACCACCGAAAACTCCAAATTTTGGTGCTGCCACACCACTCCACCACCACCCTTTGTTGCTTCAGGTTGGTCGATTTAAATCCCACCACCATATCCCATTTAAACCCCCACTACATTCCAAACTTCCAATGGCTCAACAACGCCGAATTTTACCAGAGCAAGCTTTTACCGGCGACCACTTTGCGCCGTTTTCACGGTGATTGAAATGATCATCGAGGCTCGAAATAGCTTGTGGTACTTTCGACCGAAGCCTATTACCACGAGGACTTAGTCGGGGACGGTTCTACAATCTGAGGGAGTTGGAAGGGACTAGGATTTTGTTGTGGTGGCTAAGAGGAGGAAGGAAGTGACGACTGGTTGTTGGGTCGAGATTCTAGGCATTCGCCTAGAATCCATTTGATGTCACCCTGAGGAGTCCCAACATAATGGGGTAGAGCCATTGATGAGCGAGACAGTTATTGGAGGGACTACAATGCGAGATCGCATTGTGTTCGACGAGCTTCCCTTAGGACCAACCACCGGCCTGCAGCTCAAAAGGATGGATTAACGCGATCTGGGAAGGAGAAGGTCAGCGACATCGGCCTGAACTGCCTCCACATCTTATGGATACTCCAGGAGCGGAAGTATGAGTTCTGCATCTTGGAGTTTTTACTTAGCATGATTAGGGGAGTAGGAAAGTCTGTTGCCCCTCTCCCTGTGTTGATAACCAAGATCATGTTGAAGTTGAGAGCAGCTCAGGCGACTGATAGGACTTACATCACCCTACACCGTAACCCGCGCATCTATAGGGAGTGTGTCCAACGGGTTTGGAGGTTGGCTGAGGATAGAGAAGAAGAAGAAGAGGCTGGTGGAGAGGAGAATGCCGAGGAGGCTGGGGGAAATCAGAATGCCTTGGAGGATGAGGAGGATTTGACGTGTTTTGATGCGGATGCCTTGGAGAGGTCTTTGGTCGGATGCGAGCGCATGGCTGTGATTCATCGTGGCATCGTTAAGCTCAACACTATCTGCGAAAACCTCCGGACTCGACGAGGCAGCGATGCATCATAACCGAGGTTCGTACCCGAGGAGAGGACGAGAGGTGGGAACAGATGAGGGCCGAGCTAGAAGCTCAGCGCCAATTCGGGAAGAGATGCTTACACGATTCCCACCTCACGGGGACTCTCCTTTCGAGGACACACCATCGAGGCACGGAGTGTCGTCGCCCGAAGGGCTAATGGTCTTTGGCCCATCAAGAGCCCGAGGCGATCTCCGGACCGTGTCTTTGTCGCTACGAAGTCCGGAGTAGTTAGGGATAGCATCGTTTGATGTTTTTATGTTTATTTGTAGTTTCATTATTGTTATTTATTTTAATGTAAGTTTATTTTCGTAATTTGAATTTTGTAGTGAAATGTACTCCGAATGAAAATTTTAATATAATGCGGTTATTTTTATTATGCGTGGTTGTCTCATATTGATCCCACCTTCCCAAATTATTTGGGGGTGGTTTTATCTATTCCAGCATGATTTTTAGATAACCCTCGTGTTAGAATTTATTGCGGAGTCAAGGTGAAAATATGGCCGTTTAGGCATATCCAGGAATAAGTATAAGGGTAGGATGAAATCTAGATTAAATAGGTAGATTCTATTATAAATTCAACCTAAAAGATACTAGGTTTGAATTAGAATCAAGATAAATGAGTTGTTTCCGTTTTTGGGTTTGGAAATTTTAGAATTTCCGGAAACTGCCGTAAATACTTTTGGCAACTTCCCGATCCGTTTTAGCAACTTAAAACCTATATAAACTTCATACATTCTACACTCACAACTCACACTACACCTGAACTCCATCACTCACCTTTCAGTCCCACGATTCCCACGTGTCGGCTCATTTTCCGAAGTTTCAAAGCAACTCGGCGCTTTTTTCGCCCTCTGAGGAGTGCACTTTGCTCTGTATATTTTTTCACATTTTTGTCGAGACTTTTCAGGCCCAAGCTGAAAGCACAACCCACGCTCAAACACTAGAAATTTCAAATACTCAGAGCGCACTCGCGCCCTGACTTCCGTGGACCAGAAAATTTCAAATTTTCTGCGGGTAGTATCCGGATCATTCACAGCTATTCCAGAGCGTAATTTTGAGATGACATCTCCAACACTGATACCGAAACAGTCTTTCGAAGATTTGTTCCAAAGCACTACTTATGGTGCTTGGTTTTGCGAGGCGATCACATACGTTGGCTGGGAGCCGCTTATGGTAAGACCGGATGCACTTTATTCTCCAACACTAGCATCTTATTTTTACGATAACTGCATTTTCTTTGAAAGACCAGATGGAGAACAAGTGTTCTCCATCAACATTGATAATGAACCAATGGAAATTACCAGGTTCTTGCTAGCATTTGTTCTTGGACTTGCTATGCCCGCTGAAATACAAGACCCATGGTGCTATTGGGTAGATAATATCTATGTCTACACTTATGAGTTTTGCATGAGTCGTATGGGGCGGGCATTTTCCGTATCGAGGACCAAAGGGACTATAACGTCGCTTTTGGTAGCCTGTCCATGAACATAGGAACTGTTATGTTTTGGATCATGCTAAACATTTTAGGAGAATGGCGTTTTTCTTCTGTGAATGATGCCATTTGCAGCGTTTTCCTTGCTTTAGCCACGGGACGTATGTGTCATGACCTTCCCCGAACCTTGATGTCTAGTTTAGCTCGATCCCATAGCATGAGGCATAAGTTCCTTCTTATGCATGTTCTAGTTTCCCGTATTATGCTATGTTTCTTTCCTGTTTTTTGTACACGTTTCCACGGATTGGATTACGGATGCGATCGCATGCGACCCACCAATAGTATTATTCGATCTTTCCGTGCAATGACTTGGTAAGGGTGGAGGATACAACCTCATCAGGTTGCACCCTACACCCCATCGGACAAGTGGCTCTTAATAGGTTAGCAATAATAGATGATAAATGGGGGAAGCCCGGCAAATTATCATGGCATGGCAGGGGCGAAAAGGAACCTCACTTCTTTATGGAAGAAGAGGATGAGGAAGATGATGAGTAATGCGGGGAGATAAGGTAAGTTTTCATTCTAGTTAGTGTCCGCTTATGTCCCAAGCAATTTCATTCTTCTTAACCCCATAATGGGTAGAACTTCATTATAGAGTTTCGTCGGTTTTATTTCCTTTATTAGTACGTTCTAACTTTGTTTTGCGGATGTTCCGAATTTCACACGCGTTTCAATGGTATTTTTCTTACCCTCTTTATTTACAATGCTTTGAGGACAAAGCATGCTTCTTGTTTGGGGGGGGGGGGGGGGGCATAGAAACACGTGTAATTAAGGCATTTGTTAGGATATAGATAGAGTTAATATGCATTTTTTTTCTAGTTAACATTTTAAAAATTCAAAAATATAAATAAATAAGTTCATGCTATACACTTAGGAATAGTGGTATTGTTTTCCTTCTCTATGCTCTTAACAATCTAGAAGTCTCACGTAGCTTTTGTATTAGAATAGTTGTTAGAAACTTAGGTTAATATGTAGGTAATAATCTTTGCATCTATCTATTAATATATTACATGAGTATCTATGATTGTTAGCAGTAAGTTTCTGAAATCTAGGCTAGAGTACTTATTCTACAAATCCTGTGAGAATATAGCCTAAAGCCTTATATGAGCGAAACATTTGAGAAATGACACAAGGGAGAAGTAAAATCCGGATAGAGAAATCACACGTCCACTTGCTTGATCACTATGCCATATCCTAAGCGAGAATTTAGGCCCTCTTTGGATCGATATAGCCAAAAATTCAAACCTATGAATTATTTCCCGCTAGTCGCCCCTCTAAGCCTTTCTTTAGCCTTTCATAAACCACAAACCCTTTACCCTGTTACAAAAACAAAAACAAAAAAAAAAAAAATCAACCTACCAAATTTAGAATAAGTCTGAGAATAGAATGAGGAAGAAAGAAGAAGAAAAAAACTTGTGTAAACAAAAGTTAGTTAATTGCTTCGGAAAATAAAGAAAAGAAGTTTCCATCCAAGGAAAAGAAAAAAAAAATAGAAATAAATAAAAACTCCAAAAATAGAATAAAAGGGAGTTAAAAGCCAAAGAAAAGAAAAAGAAAAATATGGCTAGGGATGGAAACAAAGTATAGAAGCAAAAGAAAATAACAAGGTTTTCTCTAAGTTACATAATATGAAAACTCTATTATCTCAGACTTGTCCTTTTTGAATATCCATTTCCTTCCTTCTTAAACCATCTCCTAATCCCCGCAACACCTAATAAAGACCTCTAGCTCAATTAGGAATAGGTTAGTGTGATAGTAAGTGGGAGATGTGTTTGATCGACTCCGGCTTCCTTGTTGTCATTGAGATTGTAAGGTAAAGTGTCCCCACTGCGCACTAGAGTAGCAAAACTTGAGTGGAAAAAATCAGAGTGTTGTATCTTGACTATTATTGTGAGAACCTACTTAAGGACGCTATTCCGAATTTCAGAAACGAACCTGCTAGGCATTTCATAGTATTGCTCATTGTATATATGTTTATTGTAGATGATTGATTATTATTCATATATTAGCTTAGGTTTCGACTTGATTACTCTATATGCATTGCTAATGAGAGGTATAGATAATTTAGAGCATGAATGAGGAAACAATAGTTTTATTTCTTAGTCGTTGTAGTATAGATGAAGTTTGTGAGTACCTTCACTGGAAAACTCTCACAAGGCTATAACTCGTCCACTAGGGAATTCCTAGTGGTTTAAGGCCTTGTTGCATATGGTCAATGCAATCGCTTTCAGTAAACGAGTAGTTAGAACTCCATTTTTGGTCACTTATTCTAATTTCTCATCTTTGCTTGAGGACAAGCAAAATGCTGTTTGGAGGTGGTTTGATAAGAGCCCAAAACTGTAGTTTTAACCCTATAACATACATACTTTTAGACCAATTATGTGAGTAATAATTAAGAGTTAACACTGATTACGTGTTTTTATGCATTTCAGGCTTCAAAGTCCATTATGTGCAGAAATGTGCCACTTTAGCGAGATAAAGGAGCAAAGGTTGGTTACTAAGGAGTTCCGTGATTAAAGGCCAAGATTCAAGAAGACAAAGCCTTTCTAAAGCCCGGTCAAAACCTGAAAAGTCGACGCGGGCAGAAACAACACACAAAGTCAGCAGAACTTCCGAAGGCCATATCTTTGGACTCTGACCTCGGAATGGGGCCTACCTTATGTCAAAACGACCAGCTCGGAAAGAGATTTCCAATGGTCTAAGCCGTGATCTAATCAGAAGAGCAGAAGTGGACGAAAAGTCTGTTGAAGCTAACTGCAGCTGAAGAGGCCTTTCTGGACTGAAAGAATTGGGTTTTGGGCCTGATTCTCTGGCCCAAAACATGGCTCCAAGCCCATGCACGATTTTTGGATCTGAAAGTATAAAAACAAAAGCTTAGCTCTTTGTTAATGGTAGATAGTTAATAGTAGATAGGTTAGAGTAAAAAGTAGCCATTAAAATAGCTTCTAGATCTAGTTTTTATTTAATTGTTTTTAATTAAGTTTAATTTCAAATCCAATTCTTATTTTAGATTAAACTATTAGAATCATTACTCTTAATTAGTTTGATTAATAAATTAGCTAGTTGTTAAATTTTGATTATTGTCATTTACATTTGTGTTAGATCTGATTCATTTATTACTTGTTATTCAATTCTTAGTTATTAATTAGATTTTAATTATTGTTTAATTTAGATTAGTAAATTTCAATTCTTTATATCATGTTTAGTTTAAATTTAATCGGAAATGATTGCGTAATGATTCTCGGCTAAACCTCCATTAGAGGGGGTTCAGAAGCCTTGATGAAAGCTTGATTCCGACTATCGTAGAATCATCGTAATTTCTTTTCCACTCTAGAAACGATTAGTTCACCATGAGAATGGGTTTAATCGTTTACATGCTAGTTATGAATTGGTAGGAATGCCATGTGTAATTAGGGATTAGGAAGAACCAATTGTTCTGTGAAGCAGTTCAATTCGGATTACGACGATTCGTCGTTAATAGGATTAAGTCGAGTTAAAGTGGAATCAATCCCCCTCTAACTCCTTATCGTCGAATCAATGTAGCATTCCCTTAGTTATTTTGATAACCGACTAGTTGCATCTTGTGGGTAGTTGCATCGTAGTCTAGTTGCCTTTTCGTAAATATCTCATTAGACCTTAAGTAGAGTAATTACACGTGATAACAAGAATGCGGAAGGACTAGGAGTGGAATGAATCACTCTACTCCACTATACCTCATAGGATTGAGAGTAGAAATCTTTGATAAATTAGACACATAAGATTAGTTTTAGTTTACTTACGTTTTGAGTTTCATCGTTCATTTCGTAGGTAAGCTATTCAATTTTATCTTTTGTCAGACCTGCTAGTACATTTCATTGTATTAATCATTGTATATATGTTTATTCGTAGATGATTGATTATTATGCATATATTAGCTTAGGTTTCGACTTGAATATTCTGTATTCATTGCTAGTGAGATGTATAGATAATTGTGACATAAATAAGGAAACAATAATTTTATTTCTTAGTCGTTGTAGTATAGATGAAGTTTTTGAGTACCTTCACTGGAAAACTCTCACGGGACTATAACTCGTCCACTAGGGAATTCCTAGTGGTTTAAGGCCTTGTTGGATATGGTCAATGCAATCGCACTCGGCGAAACGAGATTAGTTATAACTTCATTTTTGGTCACTTATTCTAATTTCTCATATTTGCTTGAGGACAAGCAAAATGCTGTTTGGGGGTTGTTTGATAAGAGCCTAAAACTATAGTTTTAACCCCTTAACAATAATACTTTTAGACCAATTATGCGAGTAATAAATAAGAGTTAATGCTGATTACGTGCTTTTATGTATTTCAGGCATTAGAGTCGATTATGTGCAGAAATGTGTCACTTTTGCGAGATAAAGGAGCAAGGGTTGGTTGCTAAGAAGTTTTGGGATTAAAGGCCAAGATTCAAGGGGAAAAAGCCTTTTTCAAGCCCGGTTAAAGCTGAAAAGTCAAAATCAACGCGGGCAGAAACATCGCACAAAAGTCAGCAGAACTTTCGAAGGCCGTATCTTTGGACTCAGACCTTGAAATTGGTCCTACCTTATGTCAAATTAACCGTCTTGGAAAGAGTTTTCCAATGGTCCAAGCCTTGACCTAATCAGAGAACCAGAAATGGACAAAAAGTCTATTGAAATCAAATCCAGCTGAAAAGGCCTCTGTGGACTAAAGAATTTGGGTTTTGGGCTCGATTTTCCGGCCCAAAACATGGCTCCTCAGCCCATGCACGAAAATGTGGATCTGGTCTCCTCCATTCCAAGACAAGACTTAACTCTTAAGATGTAGTTTTTTTAGGTAGCCATTAGAAAATAGTTTTAGATCTAGTTTTAGACTCCATTAATTAGTTTCTATTATTTTGTTTTAGATCTAGTTTTTACTTTTCAATTAATTAGTGTTAGAACAAAAGTAGATTATTATTTATAATCACTATTAGTTTTATAATAAATTATTATTTTTCATCTTAATTTAGTTTATTTGATTAAAGTCTTATTTAGTTTTAGTTGTTTTAAATTCATAAATTAGGTTGTCTTCATTAGATAATTACTTAAATCATAATTATAGTTCCAAATTAGTTTTAAATCTTGTTTTAGTTCATTCGGAATCATTAGATTATTATTCATTAGATATAATTTCGACCATTTAGTTATTAATCACTTCGTAGTTATTAGTTTAGTTTTGAATTCTTGATTAGATCAAGATAGTAAATTTACAATCTTTATATCATGTCTTGCTTAAATTCGTATAGAAATGATAGTTTAATGACTCAAGTCTAAACCTCCATTAGAGGGGGTTGAGGAAGCCTCGATGAAAACTTGATTTTGTTAGTTTAGAAATCGTCGTGATAATTTATTCAATTCTACAAAATAATTAGTTCACCATGAGAATGGGTTTGATTGCTTCACATGCTAGTTATTATTTGGTAGAGATTGCCATGAATAATTAGGGATTAAAAATACCATTTTGTTATGCAAAAGCTTTGAAATTTGGATCATGACGAATCTTCGCTTGTTAATTAAGTCGAGTTAAGGTGGAATCAATCCCCCCTAATTCCTTATTGTATAGTCAAATTAGAAATTTCGTAGTTTGAATTATCGGATCTTGTTAGTATAATTTCCGTGTTACTCTCATTGACTTTGGATAGACTGATAATCTTAGTAAACAGTAATTCTAAAGAACTAGGAGTGGAACGAATTCTCTACTCCACTTAGTGCAATAGCATCGAGAGTGTAGAAAACTTTGATAACATTAGACTTAGTTCAGTTTTAGTTTTACTTGCGTTTGAGTTTCGTCGCTTATTCGTAGGTAAAACTATCATTTTACAGTTATCACGTCTCGTTCAAATTTTGCGAACGAGATAATCAAGCCACTATTCGGCTATGATTGCCCTATACATAGGTCAATCAACATCTCATACACCCTATACAAGGGCCAATCATATCACATACGCCCTACACATGGGACAAATCACATGAGTTGTAGTAGCTAGGTTCTAGGATTTTCGTTACATAATTTATTCAGGTGTCATACATATATATCTCATAATCATTTCACTTTATCACGTACATGTCAAATACATTATTGCACTAAGGCACAATATTTAGAAATATCTCAATACATCTCATAACAACTTTCATTCTTTCACGTGCCAAATAAATTATTGCACTAAGCCACAATCCCTTGGGAAATATCCACAAATATTACACCACTTATAGTAGCATCTCACAGATATAATGATGGAGCGTTTATATTTATTTCTAAAAAAAATCGCATTTAATATACATCCTAACATATTATATCAGTTAACAGAACAACAATATAATTTCAACATACCACATAATGTCACCATTGCTCCAAATGTATCGCATAACATTTTTATAGCGTTTTAAGAATATCATGTCTCTTAAAATTTCACTCTCGTCGCGTGTCAATAATTTCACAATATCAACGTCAAATCTTTCTTAGATAATGACAAACAGTTTATACATGCTCCCACAATATGCTACCATTGGATTAGTCCATTAAATTTAATACATATAAAAAGTAAACAAAATCAACAGTCAACGGTGAACGGTGAACAATCAAACCTAACAGTGACCAGTCCCAAACCGGTGTTCATCAAAATAGGTCCTAACCCAAACCCATGTTTAAAATAGTTCAACCCATGGTCCTAATCCAACTAACCAAAACACAACCCAAAAACAAGGTCCAAGCCTTTATAACATGGCCCACAAAAGTCTAAACAGATTTAAAGACTCAAATGGACCCATTTTAAGTCATAAGGACCCAGCCCAAACAAAATAGAAACTAGCCCCAAAGAACTAATAGGTTTCGGCCCAACAAAAAAACTAAAATCTGGCCCAAAGAAAACAAAAGAATAGATTTTTGGCCTAAAGCCCAACTAAGGATAGTCTCCTTCACCTCACCCGGAGCTTTCCTCCACCACCAGCTTGAGTTTTAGCCCCCACTCCTTACTTCCTCATCCCCGCGGTTGGACTCCCTACGAAAATCCCTAACACTTTAACAAAAGCACACACTCGATTCGCTACCTCGATCTCACTCCCTCTAAACTAGATCTGGATATTCTGCCATTAATAGCATCTTCAAGCTTCGCCTTCCCACACTCTACAACACTCAAACATATCCCCTACACCTAACCATTCGTCAACCAAAGCAACCTAAAGTATAGATTACATTGATAATCCTTCCTCCAAACTGGACCACCAATAACGACTTCTTCGAAGCTTCAACAGCACCCACCCAATCAACCAACAACCCAAAACAACAACATCATACATATAATAAAAAATTCAAACAACAGACATGGATGATTTCTCTGTTCTCTGGGCTTAGCTTGCGCAGCCATTAACTTCTTCAGAGTTCCAACAGTCCAATAATTTCAATAATCAAGGAAAACAATATATGACATTTAAATAGTTTAACAATTCGGCAGGATAAGAAAAACATCGAAAGAAAAATGAGCAAAACAAAAATGGAGCGGAGACAATAAAGTTATTTCTTCGTTCGGTGAAATAGAAAAACATAACTACTCACCTTCTCATATCACGAGAAAAAAGTATAGAGAATATGAAAGAAAACCGATCCTAAGCTAGCTAGAAGACGCACAATCCACCCTGTCTCCATTCTTCTTTGTTTTAGTCTGTTTAGTTTTTTTTTTTTTTTTTTTTTGTTTTAAGAAAACCTTATTTTTTCGGAGACCTTTCTAAATAATATTACCTATCATATATTATGCTTAACATTTTAGAAACTTCCTATTTTACCGAATATCTATATTCATAAATATAGAATATTATTTTCTATTAAAAGTACTCTATTTATTATATACCTTATATTAATATATATTTTGAAAACTTTCCAAAAATCTCTATACAAAAAATTCAAAATTCAAAATACTAATTTTCCCTCTTTTCTCTTTCTATCAAAAAGTCAAGCCCACATTTACTAGCTCGTTGACCAAGAAATAAATATCAAATTCTGAAATCCAAAATATTATTACGAAATAATGTAAAAATAATTTGGGGTCTTACACTAATGAGGAATAGATTGCTTAATATAATTATTTAATTGTGTATGTGTTTCCATGAGTTTAGTTTATTGTATGACTTCTAAAATAAGCATATAGTAAATTAAACTAGGGATTGTTGTAATTAAGTCTAGAGACTTGGTTGTAATAATCATACATGCTAGTAATAATGACTATAGAGATGTAGGTTATTGCTAGGGATGATAAAGTTTGATACTTTAGGTTGGATCATTGTGTGAAAACCTAAAGATGATCTCTTTTCAATGAAGAATTCTATTCTTGCTTGAAACTAATAATTCGGTGAATTGATTACTCTTCTTTATAACTTTCTCTTCCATCAAAATCCTATTTTTATTAGTTTAGTTAATTTAGATTTATTTGAATTCGTAGTATAATCATAGAATACAAATCTCTCACCATAATTATTGCTATCACCATTGTTTCTTTCTGATTTAAATTAGTTGAATTTATTTTATATCTTGGTAGTTTAGGAGTGCAACGAATCCGTACTCTTTATATTACTTCATTATTATTTGAGAGTAGGAATATTGATCTAAGCACTTGTTTAGTTGATTGATTATTTGCGTTTACGCAGAGAAAAACTCATTCATGATAAGAATTTAATTGGTTGAATCCAAGGGCCAATCCCCCATTCTCTACCCACCCACCCTCTTAATATTTATTCTTGTTTCTCATATTTTTGTTACTGTTCAAGCTTGAAATTCACTGTTTTAAACAAAGAGCGCGCCCGCCCTCCCTTTTGCCTTGCACAATGCGCGCCCGCGCTCCCTTAAAATTGTGGACTCACAGTGAAAAATACTATGGTAAAGGTATTTCTAAATTTCAGAAAATTCTAAAAATTTTCAGGCATATAATTTTTAAGATGCTGTTGATTTACTGGAATTATTTCAGATGTTTCCTAGTTGGTTTACCTAGTAAACTATTACCATCTTTACACTGCTATATTTCAGCTTTCACACCGTAAGTTTTTGGAAAAAACAGACGAGTAGGGTTACCTAGGCAGTTCCACAAATTCTAAGTTTTTTACAGGAGTATCTATCATAAGTCTGGAATTTGCAGTAAAACTTTGAAGAGTTTTTTATTTGTTTTGACCACCTAACTAGTGGATTGTTTCCAGTGTGTTTCTGCAGTTTTGCAACACTTCATGTCTGGAACAACAGCTAATAAGGAGGATTTGTAGAACTCCAATTGCTCTACAATTTTTACAGGAACACACATGATCTGTCGAGGGTGTCCAGTAAACTTTTGGCTATTTTTGGCTTTGTTTAGATTGGTTAACCATTAGGTTGTTTGTGTTGTGTCCGAATATTGTTTCACAAACTTTGTAGGGCAGTAGAAAGACTTTCATAACTCCAATTGTTCTGCAATTTTACAGGAAACTTAGTGGATGTCTTGGCAAACTACTGTAAAAATTTAAAATTTTTTGGAGCGCACCCGTGCACTCTTAACCCTATCATTTGAGCCCGCCCGCCCTCTTGTTACTAGAAATTTTTTTGCGAACAGTACCTTGAGCGCGCCTTCGCCCTTGTTTACTCTTTACTTGAGCGCGCTAGAGACCCTCTGAAGAAAAGCCCGATTTTAACACAGGTTAGTTATAAAACATCTTTTCATTGGAAATTATTGTTTATTTAGTGTTCCAAGCTTCTATAAGACACTGAGGTTCGTATTGAAGACACTATTCATAAGCGTAGAAAGGAGGCATCCAGGTTTTCCATAATTCACTCCTCGTTTCTTCTATCAGAGGAATTTAATTCTAGTATAATCAAGATTGTTTTTCGTAGATGCAATACCACACGCCTATCTAGAATTTCACACACTACACCTACATCAATGGCTAAAGAACCAGAGACTCCTTTCTCTGATTTTTATAAAGCACTAAACGATGGCCCTAAGTCGTGCATCGTTCTTGCAGACCTAGTAAGGGATTTTCGAATTCCCCTGAATATATTTAACTTGTTACTAGTTTTCCATGGTTTAGACCATGAGAACCCTTATCAACACATGCGTAGGATAGAACAAGTTCTCACTACATTCCATCATCCTAGCGTAAGTCCGGATCAAGTTAAACTTAGGGTGTTTAAATTCCCCCTAGCCGACAAGGTGGCGTCTTGGTTAACTGCCCAAACGCCAAACTCTGTGGACTCATGGGCTAATCTTGTTAAATTGTTCATGTAACAGTTTTACCCACCACTAAAGACAGATGAAATGCTTCAAAAGATTCATTTTTTCCGCCAGAATCCTCATGAATCCTTTTCAGAGGCCTGGAATCGTTTCACTGATCTTCTCATAGAATGTCCGCATCATAACATTGCGAAAGACACACTTGTTCGTGCCCTTTTCAAAGGGCTTTCACATCATCATAAAGAGGTTCTAGATATCATGACTAGGGATAGTTTTCTTAGTAAAAGAGCCTTAGAGGCTTATAAATTCTTAGAAGATCAATCTAAGAGGAACAACAATTGGGGAGGTAACGACTTTTCCTACTCCACTCCTTCTTCTTTTGAGGTTCAACGTGATCCTGAACTTAAAATTCTTTTCGATGCCCTTACTAAAAAGGTAGATGCACTCTCTGTTAAAAAACAACCCACTCTACTCATGAACATTACCTCTACTCATTGTAATGTCTATTTTCGTCCTGAGCATTTCGACTTCTATTGTCCTCTTGTCTATGCACAACCATCAAATTTCAACTAGTTAACTCAACCTCAAGGACAAGGAAACTTAGGTGACCAAAATAGAGGTTTAATGCCCATGATTTAGAACTATTAAACTCAAGACATGAATGCTCAACAAGCCATAATTCCAGTTCAACCATCTACAGACGAAGTAGTAGTGACCTTGTTGGAAAAACAAAATCAAATTATGCAACAAAACTCCAACTTGATGAAAGATAAGCATGATCAAAACTCTAAGATGATGAAACAAACTATGCAAATAATGTAGTCTTTATGCCAAACAATTATTGACATGTCTGCTAACCAAAATAATAAACAAATAGGCATGTTTCCAAGACAAGCAGTGCCTAATCCTAAGTCAACAAACACTACCTTTGAAGTAAACAATATTCAGTGTAATGGTGATATAAACCAAGGGGACCTACAGGCAGTCACTACCCTTCGTTCAGGTAGAGTAGTTGTTAACAAATTGACTATGCTTACAGATCACACCTAAACGGAAGCTGAAAATGAAACCATACCGAATACTGTCATAGAAACTGGAGACCCTTCAACTGTGGAAGTTCCAGTCAAACCACAACCAAGAGGTACAACCTTACTAAATACCACCATAGAAATTGATCATCCTACACCTGTAGAAGTTCCAATATGGACACCTAGATGGAAAACGGCTAAAGATAAAGAAAAGACTAATAATACTTGTAGGGGGGATTTCTCGTCACTGAACATATGACACGTGTATGGGAAATAACCTAAGACTATAAATGTCCAGAATGAGACAAGGACCATCAGATCAATTCTGTAAATAAGTGATCTCGTGTTCAGCATAAGTATTTAGTGGACATGTCCCGAACACATGACTGACTGCCTTCAAGCATAACAGTTACCCAAGTCGTTAGAAACTGATATAGACAGTTCCTGAATAGAAGGAAACTGAAGATGGTGATCTTTGATGATAAGGAAGGAATCATGGTAACATATCTTAGGAGTTACCTTTTAGATATAATCTTCCCATACATAAGGGGACATTATGATCAACAAGAAAACTTACCTCTCATAATATATGGTCTAGATTCAGACTTCCATAAGAAGAGGAATCCTAATAGGAAGGCAGAGTCCAAAGATGGAATAGAACTCACAAGCGGTGAAGACAACCCTAACCCTAGGACTCTCGTAGCCCTTCCTATATAAACCATATGGATTCGCTCTTAGAAACTATGCAAAATAGGGTTTGATTCTCCAATAGAACAAAGGAGATATGTAGGCAGCCGTCAGATTGTTCAACCTTGAACTCACCATCATCTCATCCCTTCTCTATTCAGCAAAGGATTCTAGATCACAAGGCACAGAGGAAGATCAAAGGATACTTCGAATTTCCCTTACATCTTTTGGCGTCTTCTATGGGGACGAAAGCAGGTAAATATTCATTCCAAACGATTGATTTATTCTAAAAACTCTTACTGTTGTAATGGCAGGAGCAAAGAAAACAAATGGTGGCGCTACCACGTGCAACATCGCCATATGAGAAGAAGTGCACGAGATGCCTGAAGGGTAAGAGAATGTCGGTCACCAAGATGCGAATGATCCCCACAAGGACCTATGACCAGCACCGATGAACTAGTTAATCCCAGAGTAGATCTCAGGAACAACGCTCAGGAGGAACATCAAAATGTCAAGAATGTTGTCCTCACCAACCCAGAGTCTGTTCAGGCGAGTCAGGCATGCATGCTCTGGAACAACAAAGGAGCCACCTTTAGCGAGAATTACAGTTGCTAAGGCACTTATATCAGTCCGACACAGGGAATGAGCCACTCATCGATCTCGATGATGATGACCCTCTCGAAGCCGGTCGTACTAGGAACCTAAGGCGTGGGAACCTAGTTCGGCGTGAGCTATCTGAGCCAGAATACAACAACTTAGATGATGACTTAGGAACAGCCTCAGAGCCAAAGTCCACTGACTAGGATCGTGATGTCGACCCTCAACACCGAAAAAGAACTCAGAATAGGAAACTTTCTACCAAAGGAAGTGCATGGGAAACTGAGAAGAATGACCTGATCCGTAAGATGCATCGAATGACAGGCAAGGGGAGGAAAATGTAAGACTCCCTTGTTCATTCCACCATAATGGGAGCAGGCAAATCTCCTTTTGCATCACGGGTGATGAGGAAGCCATATCCCCGTGGTATAGACAACCGAAGTTCAGTGTCTTTAGTGGCAAGTCAAATCCAGTCGATCACGTATTCAGGTATCGTGCCACTATGGGACAATATGAGAGATATGACCATGTCATGTGTCAGGAGTTCAAAGGCTCCCTTTCTGGATCAACGCTCTAGTGGTACCATAGATTACCTGAGCATCAGATCAGGTTCACAGAGGAACTATTTAAGACCTTCATTGATAGGTACTCATACAATAAGCATCAGCCAAAACTGATTGATGTGCTGTTTAACATCAAGAAAAAAGAGGGAGAAGCATTGAGATCCTACATGCAACGGTTCATGGAAATTTCAATCCAAATAGAGTCTTGCGATGAACAGACTGCTATAATAGCTTTCAAACAAGGGTTAGATGAAAACAACGCCTTATTCGGATCTCTGTCCAAGAAACCACCCCGCGATTTAGAAGAACTCCTTGACAGGGTTGAAACTCACGCGGGGTAGGAAAAAGATGTCCTGAACAGACGTCAGGAAGTGAAGAAGATTAGTCGGGCAGTTCCTAGGCTTCCTCGAGAAAGGAATGGAAATTATTCCCCTCAAAAATCAAAGAGAGCCCATATTCGTAATCGCCAAAGGGCCGAATCTAAATCAAAGGGACGAATGCCCAGAGGGCAATACTAAAATGTTGCCAGTAGTGCATATAGAAAACCACAGAAGAAGCCACATGTGGAAGGAACTGAAGAAACTCTTCCTTCAATGGATGGAAACTCTACCCCTCTGAACAAGATGCCAGATGAGGTTCTGGACTCCATAAAAAATCAGAGCTACCTCAAATGGCCAGCTGAGCTAAAGCCAAGCTCCTTAGGTACCAGAGACCAAAGGACCTATGATAAACGAAAAAAAATGAATAATTCTACTCACGAATAGAATGATAAAACTTCTAAACGAAAGTAAAACTAAAACTATATGAAGACAGTGTTTATGAAAGATTTCTACTCTCGAATCTATTGAAATAGAGTGGAGTAAAAGATTCATTCCACTCCTAGTTCTTTAACATTCAAAGTTTTCTACGACTATGAGTCTATCCAAAGTTAATGAGAGTTTTACGAAGGGAATTATACAACGATGTCAATTCAAATACTAAACAAGATACGAATAACAAAAATGATGGAAATGCTAATGTTGAATCTAGATAAAGAATTAGGGGGAATTGATTCCATCTTAACTCGACTTAATTCACTAACGAAGAATTATTGTAATCCGAATTGAACTACTTTCGCATAACAATTGGTTCTTCCTAATCCCTAGTTCTTCATGGTAATCTATACCAACTAACATCTAGCATGTGAAACAATCAAACCCATTCTCATGGTGAACTAATCGTTTTCTAGAATGGAATGGAAATTACGACTACTCTACGCTAACACAAATCAAGCTTCATCAAGGCTTCTTCAACCCCCTCTAATGGAGGTTTAGCCTAGAATCATTATGCTATCATTTCCAATCGAAATTAAAGTAGACATCATATAAAGATTCTAACTTTACTAATTTAACTAATCAATAATTCAAATCTAAATTAACAACTAAGAAATGAAATTGATTCTAATGAATTTAATAATTGAACTAGATTATGATTAACAAATTATGAAATAAAAACAACTAATTTAAGATTTTAACAATACTAAACTTAAACAAGACTTTAATCAATAACTAAATTAGAATGAAATTGAATACTTTATTATAAACTAATATTTGATTCTAAAATAACAATCTATTTGTTCTAATACTAATTAATTGAAAGAGAAAACTAGATCTAAAACAATAATTGAAAACTAATTAATGGAATAAAACTCAAAACTAGATCTAAAAATCTCTAATGGCTACCTTCTACCCTAAGCTAATTGATGCTTAAGAGCTAAGTCTTGTGTGTGGAAATAGAAGAGACCAGATCCACATTTTCATGCATGGGCTAAGGAGCCATGTTTTGGGCCGGAAAATCGAGCCCAAATCCCAATTTCTTCTTCCCACAGAGCCCTTTTCAGCTATATTTGACTTCAACAGACTTTTCTTCCACTTCTATTCCTTTGATTGGGTCAAGGTTTGGACCATTGGAAATCTCTTTCCGATCCGGTCGTTTTGACATAAGGTATGCCCAATTCCGAGGCCTGAGCCCAAAGATATGGTCTTCGGAAGTTTTGTTGAATTTTGTGTGCTGTTTCTACCCGCGTTGACTTTCACTTTTCAGCTTTTGACCGGGCTTTACAAAGGCTTTTTCTCCTTGAATTTTGGTCTTTAATCACATAACTTCTTAGCAACCAACACTTGCTCCTTTATCTCGCCAAAGTGGCACATTTCTGCACGTAATCGACTCCAATGCCTAAAATACATAAAAGCACGTAATTAACATTAACTCTTATTTATTATTCGCATAATTGATCTAAAAGTGTTATTATTAAGGGGTTAAAACTACAGTTTTGGGCTCTTATCAAACCATCCCCAAACAGCATTTTGCTTGTCCTCAAGCAAATATGAGAAATTAGCATAAGTTACCAAAAATAGAGTTCTAACTAATCTCTTTTCGTAGAGTGCGATTGCATTGACCATATGCAACAAGGCCTTAAACCACTAGGAATTCCCTAGTGGACGAGTTATAGCCTCGTGAGAGTTTTCCAGTGAAAGTACTCACAAACTTCATCTATACTACAACGACTCATAAATAAAACTATTGTTTCCTTATATATGTCTCAATTATCTATACATCTTACTAAAAATGAATACAGAATAATCAAGTCGAAACCTAAGCTAATATATGCATAATAATCAATCATCTAAGAATAAACATATATATAATGAGTAATACTATGAGATGAACTAGCAGGTCTGTTTCTGAAAACTCGGAATAGCGTCCTTAAGTAGGTCCTCACATAAATGTCAAGACAAAAACCACTCTGATTTTTCCGCTCAAGTTTCGCTAGTCTAGTGTGCAGTGGGCACACTTTACCTTACAATCTCAGTGACACACAAGGAAGTCAGAGTCGATTAAACACATCTGCCACTTACTATCACACTAACCTATTCCTAATTGAGCTAGAGTTCTTTATTAGGTGTTGTAGGGATTAGGAGATGGTTTAATAAGGAAGGAAATGGATATTCAAAACGGACAAGTCTGAGATAATAGAGTCTTCATATTAAGTAACTAAAGAAAACCTTGTTCTTTACTTTTGCTTCTACACTTTGTTTCCATCCTTAGCCATATATATTTTTTTCTTTGGCTTTTGACTCCTTCTATTCTATTTTTGGAGTTCTAACACATTATTTTTTTATTATTATTATTATTTTTTTATTTGAATGGAAACTTTCTTTTCTTATTTGAAGCGACTAAGAAATTTTAGATTTCAAAGGTCTTTCTCTTTTCTATTCTTCATTTCTATTCTCATACTCATTCAAAGAATGGGTAGGTTGATTTTTTTTTTATTTTTTATTTTGTTTGTTTTGTAACAAGGTAAAGGATTTGCGGTTTATGAAAGGCTAAAGAAAGGCTTAGAGGGGCGACTAGCGGAAAATAATTCATAGGTTTCAATTTCTGGCTATATCGATCCAAAGGGGGCCTAAATTCTCGCTTAGGATATGGTATAGTGATCAAGCAAGTGGATATGTGATTTCTATATCAGGATTTTACTTCTCCCTTGTGTCATTTCTCAAATGTTTCACTCATATAAAGCTTTAGGCTATATTCTCACAGGATTTGTAGAATAAGTACTCTAGCCTAGATTTCATAAACTTACTGCCAAACAATTATAGATACTCATGTAATGTATTTATAGATAGATGCAAAGATTATTACCTACATATTAACTTAAGTTTCTAAAAATTATTCTAATTCAAAAGCTACGTGGGACTTCTAGATTATTCAGAACATAGAGAAAGAAAATAATACCAATATTCCTAAGTGTATAGCATAACTTTTTATTTATATTTTTGAAATTTTTGATTTTTTTACTAGAAAACAAGTGCATATTATACATATCTATATCCTAACAGATGCCTTAATTACACGTGTTTCTATGCCCCCCAAACAAGAAGCATGGTTTGTCCTCAAAGTATTAAAATAAAAAGGGTAGAGAAATACCATTGAAACGTGTGAAATTCTGGAACATCTGCAAAACAACGTTAACATACTAATATAGAAAATAAAAACTGACGCAACTTTATAGGAGTTCCACCGTTATGGGGTTAATGAGAAATAAATTACTTGGGACATAAGCAGACACTAACTGAAATAAAAACTAACCTTAACTCCCATTTAATCATCATCCTCATTTCCCTCTCCAAAGAGAGGAGGTTCCTTCGCATCTTGTCATGCTATGATAACTTGCCATGCCCGCCGCCGTGTGTCATCAGCTTGTGCTAACCTGTCGAGTGTTACTATGTCTGATGGGGTGTAAGGAGCAACCAAATAAAGTTGCACCTACCATCCCGCCCAAGTCATTACGTGAAATGAGCGAACCACCCAATTGGTGGGTCTCATGACTTCAACCCTATTCCAATCCGTGAATTGGGTACAGAATTCAGGCAGACAACTGAGCATAATGTGGCAAACCAAAACAGGCATAAGAAGATACTTATGCCGCATGCTTTGGGCTCTAAGACTAGCCACTAATACTTGGGGAATGTCATATCGGCGACGTCCCTCAGCTAAAGCAAGGAAAACGTCACCAGCGATACTATTTGCAGAGGTAAACGGTCAATCCCCTAAAATATTCATCAAGATGAATAACATGGTGGTGCCTACATTGAGGGACAGGCTACCAAGGGCTATGTTATAGCGCCCTTGGTCCATTATACGAAACACCCCTCCCCCATAATACTCATGGAAATATGTATAGTCATAGAGGTATGCATTATCGGTCATATATCCCCACGTGTGAATAGGATCAGGTATTGGTATTCTCGGAACTAACGCTACCACATACTTATTGAATTCTAGTGGTGTGTCATCGACCGTGACGGAGAATTCTTGTTCTCCATCCTGGTTACAATAGAACTTAACATTATTGTAAAAAAATTCAGTAAGCTTAGGTGAATACGAGTCGTCTTCACTTACCAGAAGATGCCTCCATCCGAACTGCATGATCCTTTCGCGAAACCAATGTCCATAAGTCTCGCTTCCCAACAAGTGTTCGGAAGACTACTCCGGTATCACTATAAGAGAAGTCATCACAAAACTACTCTCTAGAACAGCTGCAACGATCTTGGAACAACCCACAAAAAATTGGAATTTTTCGTGCCCACAGTGGTCGGTAGCGAAGTGCGCCTTTGGTGATTTTTGGTTCCGTGCACTTGGGCGGTAGCTCACTTTTGCTTGGATGGTCGCCTTCGGGATGACAACTGGAATTCCAGTGTTTTGCGCAGGCGTCGCTTCGACTCTTGGCTTGGTAGAGGTAAGACGCTTTGATGAAATTTTGACTAACAAGATTACCTAGGGCGGTGGCACTCCATCAGGGCACAGGCACTCAGAAATTTGAAAATGCGAAAAGTGAAAAGGAAAAAGAAGGAAAAGTTGGGAGTGAAAGGTGAGAGATGAATGTTAGGTGTAGTGTGGGTTGTGAGTGTAGAATGAAGGAAGTTTATATAGGTTTTAAGTTGCTAAAACGAATCGAGAAGTTGCCAAAAATCTTTAAGGCAATTGCCGGAAACAAAAAAAATTTCCAAAACCGAAAACGGAAACAACCCATATTCTTGATTCTAAAACAACCCTAATATCTTTTAGATTTAATTTAGAATAGTAACTTCTAAACTCTTTTAGATTTCATCCTATCACAACATGTAATCCTAGGTATGCCCATATCGGTAATATTCTCAACCATCACTCCAAAACAACTTATAAAATGGAGGATCATATAACAAATCATGCTAGAGTAAATAATACCACCCCCAAACAATTCGAGAAGGTGGGCTTAACAATAAAAACAATGCACAATTGAAAAGAACCATATTATATTAAAACTGAAATTCAAACAACATTTTAACTACCAAATTCACATTTAACTTCGGAATTCAAAGTTTAACATTCGAACTAATAAAAAGAAATACATAAAACATAAAAGGAACAATAAAAACAACATCTAATCCATAAGAACCCAAAACCACTCGCTGCTCGTAGTGGAAGGCACCTGAGAAGGAGATGGCTCCTGAGCTCCCGATGGGCAAGAGCCATCCGTCCTGTGGCGATGACTCTCATGTCTCATAGAAACCCCCTCAGAAGAAGAACCCCTGGGGGTGGGAAGCGTGAAAGCATATCGTCTTGGAGCTTCCATCTCGGCCTTCATCTGTTCGCAATGCTCATCCTCGCGCTGGGCACGAGTCTTGAGGTTATGATGCATGGTAGCCTGTCGAGTCGGGAGATCTTCGCAAATAGTATTAAGGGAACGCATGCCACAATGAAGCACCGACATGCGTTCTGCATCCGACCTACACCTTCCTAGGCATCGGTATCAAGACATGTCGTGTCCACCTCATCCTCTTCAACTACCCTCTCTTCAGGCAACCTCCAAACATTTTGGATACACTCCGTATAAATAGTAGGATTTATGTGCTCTTTCAGCCAAATCCTATCGGACGTTGGAGTCGCTCTCAAGGTCATCATGATCTTCCTTATCAAAACAGGGAGAGGTGCAATACTCTTCCCAACTCCCCTAATCATGTTACTCAAAAACTCCAGAATACGAAATTCATACTTTTGCTCCTGGAGTATCCGTAGAACGTGAAGGCAGTTCAGACTGATGTCGCTGACCTTCTCCTTCCCTATGACATTCCTACCAATCCACTGAGCTATAGCCAGTTGGTTGGTTCTCAGAGACGACTGGCGAACACAATGCGAGCTCGCATTGTAGTTTCCGTCCAAAACAGTCGCGTTCATCAAAGGCTCAATTCCAGTAAATTGGGATTCCTGTAATGTGGCATCGAGATGGCGACTAGCCAGAATCCCTAAAATCTCAGCCAACAACCCAGTAGATACTTCTCTCCTCCTCTCGGCCACCTTAACAAAAATTCTATTCCCATCCAACTCCCTCGTCTTATAAAACTGTCGGACCAAATATTCATGGTAAAAATCGTTTGTTGAGTACCACAAACCACTCCAATCTCTCCTAACCATCTCGTCACCGTAAAACGTCGCGAAGTGGTCGGCAGTAAACGCATGCTCCGGTAAAATCCTCCGTCTTTGAGCCATTGAGATTTTGGAACGATTTGGGGGTTTAAATGGAATGTGGGGATAGAGTTTGAGACTCCCTCACTAACAAAACAATGGTGGTGGTGCGGTAGCTCAAAATTCTTGGATTTTTGGTGGTTTTCGGTGGTGGTGAGAATGGTTTGGAGAATATTTGAGGTGGGCTTGTATTGTGGGCGTGGGTGTAGTTAGGCTTCCTTTTTTTTTTTTTTTTGGTTAGGTTTTTAAGCTTTTTTAATGGCGGAATGAAACAACTCGCGATTATTGGTTTGAAGATGGAGACACACGTGCGTGGCACGTGCGCGCGAGATTGGGCCCAAGCCTAATTTGATTTTTCGATTTTTGTCGATTTTTTGCGCAACTTCAAACTAAAATTGCCGCTTTGTTACCGGTCCGATTTTTGTGAATGAGCTATGGAAATGATCAAGAGAGAATTTCCAATCCAATGATCCATAAAACACTCTATTCTGACCGTGGATGACATATTAGAAGATGGAAAATGCCTCAAAGTACGTGCATGACGAAATTTATGTGAACGAATGAACTCTAATTTCATAGATAATGACAATCCAAATCAAAATACGATTAAACAGCCTAAGCAAATCAAATGGAAAGTTGAACAATCTCGGATGGAAGAACAAATACCCCACCCCCAAACAAATTTTTGGCAATGAAGTTTAGAAATTTTGTTTTTAAAAGTGGGTATTTTAAAGTCAGATTTCCGAGACTTCTGATAAGAGCCCAAAACTGTAGTTTTAACCCCTTAATAATCATATTTTAGACCAATTATGTGAGTAATAATTAAGAGTTAACACTGATCACGTGTTTTATGCATTTCAGGCTTCAAAGTTCATTATGTGCAGAAATGTGCCACTTTAGCGAGATAAAGGAGCAAAGGTCGGTTACTAAGGAGTTCCGTGATTAAAGGCCAAGATTCAAGAAGATAAAGCCTTTCTAAAGCCCGGTCAAAAGCTGAAAAGTCGACACGGGCAGAAACAACACACAAGTCAGCAGAACTTCCAAAGGCCGTATCTTTGGACTCAGACTTCGGAATGGGGCCTACCTTATGTCAAAACGACCAACTGGAAAGAGCTTTCCAATGGTTCAAGCCTTGACCCAATCAGAGGAGCAGAAGTGGACGAAAAGTCTGTTGAAGCCAACTGCAGCTGAAGAGGCCTTTTTGGACTAAAAGAATTGGGTTTTGGGCCTGATTCTCTGGCCCAAAACATGGCTCCAAGCCCATGCACGAATTTTGGATCTGAGAGTATAAAAACCAAAGCTTCACTCTTTGTTAATGGTAGATAGTTAGACCTAGATTAGAAATTAGATTAGTAGCCTCCATTAATTAGTTTTAGATCTTAGTTTTAGAATTTCATTCCCTGTTTTAGATTAAAACTTTAAATCATTGTTCTTTATTGATTAGATAAAGAAAATAGTTATTCTTGTCAATTTCAATTTTTGTCATTTACAATTTATTAGATCTAATTTCAATTCTTGTTATCATTCAATTCTTAGTTATTAATTAGATTTCGATTATTGTTTAGTTAAATTTCATAAAGTTAGAATCTTTGTAATATGTTGTATTCAATTTCAATGGGAAATGATGGGTTGATGATTCGAGGCTAAAACCTCCATTAGAGGGGTTGATGAAGCTTTGATGAAAACTTAGTGGTATAGTGTAGAAGCATTGTAGAATCTATTCCACTCTAGAAGGTCGTGATTCGCCATGAGAATGGGTGACGACCTTACATGCTAGTTAGTATTTGGTAGAAATGCCATGAACACTAGGGATTAGAACTCGAAATTCTTGCCGTAAGAACGTAAGAATCGAGATACAAGAACCTATGCTAGGTTATCAAGTTGGATTCGAGGTGGATTCAATTCCCCTCTAATCCTTTATCTAGATTCAAAAACAATCATATTTCCATATATTTCGTAGTGACATTCAACATATTGCTTTTCATATTG
The DNA here is from genome assembly GCF_015680905.1 of Coptis chinensis. Classification (NCBI taxonomy): domain Eukaryota; kingdom Viridiplantae; phylum Streptophyta; class Magnoliopsida; order Ranunculales; family Ranunculaceae; genus Coptis; species Coptis chinensis. The sequence goes on from NC_141456.1 coordinate 88,947,894, forward strand.
CATCATAGTATAATTCCCCTTCGTAAAACTCTCATAGACTTAAGACCGACTAATTAGACTAGAGAACATTCCATGCTAGAGAACTAGGAGAGGAACGAATTTGTTACTCCACTCTATTTCGATAGAATTGAGAGTAGAAATCTTTGATAAAATATAGGCTCATAAGATAGTTTTAGTTTACTTATGTTTTGAGTTCATCGTTCATTTCGTAGGTAAAGACTATAATTTTATGTTTATCAAATGGCGCCGCTGCCATCTTAGTTGCACTTTAGCATTGTTTTCATAGTAGAATTAGTCATTTTTAAGTCCCATTAAACCCACCCACCCTTGTTTGATTCATCTTTGTGGTTGTCCATTTCGCCGTTGAAAAAGTTCAAAAAAAATATACACCGAAGCGACCGGCGCTATAAAGGCGCCGCTATAGCCTGGAACACTGGATGGCCAGCTTTCTTGGCGACCGCCGATAGCCCTATACTTGACCACGAGCGCGACTCGCGCTAAGTCACTGGAACAAGGAGCACGACCGCGCCCTATGCGAGTGCACCTGCGCCCTAAGCAAAATTTTCCGGATTTCTGCAGGTTTGTTTCGAATTTCGATTTTTCAAGTTTTTCAGTGTTTTAACTTGTTATTTACACTGAACACGCGTAAACAAGACGCTATTCATAAGCGAAGCAAGGGCCGAATCAAGGTATTCCTTTCTTCCACACCTAGCATCTCCAGTTAGAGGTTTCTACTAGTATATCAGAATTGTTTGGAGTGTTGAATGTTTAGTTAAGTTCGACTTAGTCTTGCATGAGATTAAGGTCCGGGTGAAGAAAAACAACTAACGTAATTACACGGCAACGCGTCAACAAACAAGTCTATCTAGTTTCCCAACCACTACACCTCTAGCTACTATTTCACACACACCACCGATATTATGGTGAAGAAAGAGAGACTCTCTCTCGACTTTTATAAAGCCTTGAGCGATAGCCCTAAATCTTTGCATCTCTAGCAGACCCATTGGGGATTTCGCATCCCCCAAATATATTTAATTTGTTACCCGTTTTTCATGGTTTAGACCATGAAAAACCTTATCAAAGACATATATCGTAGGATTGAACAAGTCCTTATAACATTCCACCATCCTGCGGTTGGTGCGGAACAAATTAAATTGAGGGTATTCCCTTTCACCTTAGCGATAAAGGCGTCTTGGTTAACGCCCAAGCGCCTAGCCCTAATTAATGGACTCATGGGCCAAACTTGTTGTTTTGTTTATGGAACATTTTTACCCACCCCTAAAGGCGGATGAAATGCTTTCCAAGATTCACTTCTTTTCGACCTGAATGCTCATGAATCATTTTCAGGAGACTTGGAATCGTTTCACCGATCTGCTTATAGAGTGTCCACACCATAATCTAGCAAAAGACACGTTAGTGCGTGCCTTTTCAAAAGACTTCAACATCACCATAAAGAAGTCCTTGACATAATGAATGGGGTAGTTTCCTAAGTAAAGGAGCCTCGAGGCTTACAAATTTTAGAAGAACAAACTAAACGCTTAATAACAATTGGGGGAGTGATGATATCCCCCGCTCGCTAGTTCTTCTTCAACAGATTAAGGCGCCCGGTATGTTTGAGATGAAACCCGATCCGAACTTAAAAATTTAATCGAATCTCTAACTAAAAAGGTAGAGGCTATTTCTATTCAACAAAAGCCTATCCCCGTCATGAACGTAAATTCAAATCCATGTAGTTTCTGTTGGAGTCCTGAGCATCCCGACTCCCACTGTCCTATAGCCTATGAACATTCTTGTTCCATTAATAGTGAACCTAACGCCCCTTGGAGACAAAATCCTAACTTCGGTTGGAGAAATAACCAACAAGTCACACCTACAGGGTACAATAATCAATATATTAGGCCAACGCACAGTTATAACCAAGCTCCACCACAACAAGGACAGGGTCAGGGTAATTAAAATAATTATAACAACCAAGCATAACCTCGACAAGGTCAAGCACAAGGTCAATGTAGTTATAATAATTATAATGCTAATAGATGTATCGTTCCGGTAAATAATAACTATCACAATCCGCCCATAAATAATCAACACGAGATAGTTCCAGTCACACCACCCGTGACTACTACACCCACACAACCGGATCGTCTTGACACCTTCATACAAGTGAGCCAACAACTTTTCCAAACCATGGCTCAATCTAACCAACACATTCTACAATCCGTTAATAATTTAAACCAACAGTTAGCCCAAGAGAAAGCCCAACCAAAAGGCGTGTTTCCAGGCCAAGCGATACCCAACCCTAGAACAGCAAACACAGCCTTTGAAGTAAACGGTAATACTAGTGCGAAACTACAACCGTAGGTGAAGCTAAATGCCATCACCCTCTCCGTTCGGAAGAGTGGTTGATAACAAAGTAACCATGCCTATAGTTACCCCATCAAGATACTCCTACACCGGATATCGAACTAGATACCGAAATAGAAACGAAGAACCTACCTTTTGTAGAGGTACTAGTTAAACCACAACCTAAGAAACAGAAAGCCAAGGTTACACATCAAGTCGAGCCATACGCTAAATATAGAGTGAAACCACCGTTCCCTAAGAAATTAGCCATGCTAACCAGGGATACTAACTTTGAGGAGATTAGGAACGTTTTCAAAAATCTAACGATAAACCTTCCTTTTCTCGAAGCTATAAAAAAGCTACCTAACCACGCTAAGTTTCTTAAGGAGTTGTGCACTACTAGGCGTAAGACCAACATACCTAAAGACGCCTTTCTAACTGAACAGTTCCCAACTTTATCTGAAAGTAATGGAATTGTTAAGTACAAGGACCTCGGTCGCCCCATCTTGCATAATGCACCTTAGGAGATTCTCACACGACTACCGCGCTACTAGACCTGGGGGCTAGTGTTAACTTACTCCCGCTTTATTTGTATAAACAAATAGGTCTAGAGGAGATGCAACCTACTAAAATGACATTGTAATTAGCGGATCGGTCTATTAAGTATCCTAAGGGTGTGGTTGAAAACGTGCTGGTTAAAGTCCAAAATTTTTACTACCCAGCCGACTTTGTTATCCTCGACACAGAAGTCACTAACGACTCTGTACCTATCATTTTAGGGCGTCCCTTCTTGGCTACTGCCAACGCGCTCATAAACTGCCGCGATGGTTCGATGTCCTTGTCCTTTGGCCATCTTTCTGTTGAGGTAAATGTTTTCAAAACGAGGACACAGTATCTCGATTCATCTACAAATGGCGAGGTTAGCATGATCGAGAGCTTAGCTCAAGATTACTTCAAAAACATGTTTCCGGAGAAACAGATTAACAAATTCCTTTCCTTCGGAAATTCCGACTTTAACAATGACTCCCTGGTAGTAGACGAAATCGAAGAAGAATTCCTGCAACTCTTTTGCACCGCTTCTTTACCACGCGAGCCCCCGCCAACAACCATTCATCCCTTGATGCTATGGACGGAAGATGAATTTTTCAATCTCTATCCCGGTGATCCTTTTGACCCACCTATTGAGGAATGTCTTGCATATATCAAGATTTCTGATGATATGGAATTGAGAGCTCTAGCTGAGAATCATTCACCTTCCCTCACCAATATTCCCCACCCTCCACCTTTTCAAAGGAACCTCGAGTTTGCACTCGATCCTTTAGTTTCTCCTGTGCTTCATGATTTTTTAAATCCACCTAGTAAACAAATACTTCCCAAGGATAAACCACTTGACACCTTCATTTTCAGACTTGAGACAGTCCCTAACTACACCATGAATGAGTTTTGTGCTAAACCCACATCCTCATTTTTTTCATGGTTTCCCTCTAAAAATTATCCCAATCCACCATATCTTCCACAACCATTCACTTTTCCACACTTATTCACTAGGACACCCTCTCATTCAAAGATGAAACATAAGGTGCATGCTCGGTTATGTTATAGGTCGATCCGACTTCGCTTTCATTCCACTAGGCTGCGTCGTAGGAAATCTTGGTGCTTGATTGTGTTTGGATATGTTTTCTGTGATATTTATTTATGGAATGATCCACAACTATTTCGGTTATTGATATATGATAAACTACATATTCATACATATATTTAGATAAAGTCTCGAGTATCTGACTATAAACGACTCAAATTTTGTGTTTGGTGCATTTCATTTCATTTCCATATATTGGTGAATGCACCATTCAGGTAACCAGGCCCTCCTTATGGAGTGTGTGGTTGTAAGTACCGGATCCTAAGTCCACGGTTCACATAATTCACGTTTTCCACTCTTGCATGTTTTCTTGGTTGTTGAGTCATGTTTCTCTATGGTGTGAATTATGTCTTTACTGCTTCTTGTTTTCTTTTATATTAAACCTAATTCATAAAAAGTAAAAAAGTTTAAAGCTATAAAAATAGTAATCTAGCAAGTCTCGGGAATCTGACCTTAAAAGACCCAAGTTTTCGTACAATGCCAACTTTCTGGAGTATAGGCCAAACAAAAATTTCAAACTTAAAAAAGAGTTTTCCAATTTTGTTTGGGGGGTATGTATTTTGGTATTCATTTCAAATCTTGTTGCCACCCTAAGCCTGTCATGTTTACTCCAAAGTAGAGTTTGTGTTAGTTAATGCGTAATGGTTTAATTGTGCTTCATATTATCATAACATCTTTACAATATTTTTACATTACAGATGCGCCAATTTTTGCCACGTTTCTATGGTAAATTCTTTCCTTATCTCTTTACACTTTGAGGACAAAGCGTTGATTGTTTGGGGGTGGGATAGAAACATTTGCAAAAATTAGACACTTTTAGGATGTAAATTATGCACTTTTATTTATAAAATGTTAAAAATTATAAAAATTAGTTAGTTACATAATTTAATTGTGCTATTGAATTGTTTCATGAACCCCTTCTCCCAAATTGTTTGGGGTGGTATAGAAACACGATGTAAATGTTAAGCACATATTAGGTTGTATATTACGTATTATTTGTCTTAAAAAAAAAAATAAAAATAAAAAGTTTATGCTATACACTTAGGAATATTGGTATTGTTTCTTTTCTCTATGCTCTTAATAATCTAGAAGTCTCACGTAGCTTTTGCATTAGACTAGTTTTTAGAAACTTAGGTTAATATGTAGGTAATAATCTTTGCATCTATCTATAAATATATTACATGAGTATCTATGATTGTTTGTTTTAAAGAAGTTTTGAAATCTAGGCTAGAGTACTTATTCTACAAATCCTGTGAGAATATATCCTAAAGCCTTATATGAGTGAAACATTTGAGAAATGACACAAGGGAGAAGTATATTCCGAATAGAGAAATCACACGTCCACATGCTTGACCACTATACCATGTCCTAAGAGAGAATTTAGGCCCTTTTTTGGATCGATATAGCTAGAAATTCGATCTAAGTATATTTTCCGCTAGTTAGCCCTAATTGAGCCTTTTATTAGCCCTTTCATAAACCACAAATCCTTTACCCTGTTACAAAAAAAAAAAAAAAAAAAAAAATAAAAATAAAAATCAACCTACCCAATTTAGATAAGTCTGAGAATAGAATAAGGAAGAAAGAAGAAGAGAAAAACCTGTATAAACAAAAGTTAATTAATTGCTTCAAAAAATAAAGAAAAGAAGTTTTTATCCAAAGAAAAGAAAAATAAAAATAGAAATAAAATAAAAAATCCAAAAAAATAGAATAAAAGAAGTCAAAAGCCAAAGAAAAAGGAAAAAAAAATATGGCTAAGGATGGAAACAAAGTGTAGAAGCAAAAGTAAATAACAAGGTTTTCTCTAGTTACATAATATGAAGACTCTATTATCTTAGACTTGTCCCTTTTGAATATCCATTTCCTTCCTTCTTAAACCATCTCCTAATCCCCGTAACACCTAATAAAGACCTCTAGCTCAATTAGGAATAGGTTAGTGGGATAGTAAGTGGCAGATGTGTTTGATCAACTTCGGCTTCCTTGTGTGTCATTGAGATTGTAAGGTAAAGTATGCCCACTGCACATTGGAGTAGCAAAACTTGAGTGGAAAAATCAGAGTGATTTTTGTCTTGACTTTTATGTGAGAACCTACTTAAGGATGTTATTCCAAAGTTTCAGAAACGGACCTGTTACTGCATTTCATAGCATTACTCATTATATATATGTTTATTCGTAAATGATTGATTATTATGCATATATTAGCTTAGGTTTCGACTTGATTACTCTATATGCATTGCTAGTGAGAGGTATAGTTAATTTAGAGCATGAATAAAGAAACAATAGTTTTATTTCTTAGTCGTTGTAGTATAGATGAAGTTTGTGAGTACCTTCACTAGAAAACTCTCACGAGGCTATAACTTCGGCCCACTAGGGAATTCCTAGTGGTTTAAAGCGCCTTGTTGCATATGGTCAATGCAATGCAATACAAATAAAGCGAGAGTAGATAGAACTCTATTTTTGGTCACTTATTCTAATTTCTCATCTTTGCTTGAGGACAAGCAAAATGCTGTTTGGGGTGGTTTGATAAGAGCCCAAAAAATTGTAGTTTTAACCCCTTAATAATCATACTTTTAGACCAATTATGTGAGTAATAATTAAGAGTTAACACCGATTCACGTGTTTTTATGCATTTCGGGCTTCAAAGTCCATTATGTGCAGAAATGCCACTTTTAGCGAGATAAAGGAGCAAAGGTCAGTTACGAAGGAGTTCCGTGATTAAAGGCCAAGATTCAAGAAGATAAAGCCTTTCGAAAGCCCGGTCAAAAGCTGAAAAGTCGACGCGGGCAGAAACAGCACACAAGTCAGCAGAACTTCCAAAGGCCGTATCTTTGGACTCAGACCTCGGAATGGGGCCTACCTTATGTCAAAACGACTGAATCGGAAAGAGCTTTCCAATGGTTCAAGCCTTGAGCCAATCAGAGGAGCAGAAGTCAACGAAAAGTCTGTTGAAGCCAACTGCAGCTGAAGAGGCCTTTTTGGACTGAAAGAATTGGGTTTTGGGCCTAATTCTCTGGCCCAAAACATGGCTCCAAGCCCATGCACGATTTTTGGATCTGAGAGTATAAAAACCAAAGCTTCACTCTTTGTTAATGGTAGATAGTTAGACCTAGATTAGAAATTAGATTAGTAGCCTCCATTAATTAGTTTTAGATCTTAGTTTTAGAATTTCATTCCCTATTTTAGATTAAAACTTTAAATCATTGTTCTTTATTGATTAGATAAAGAAAATAGTTATTCTTGTCAATTTCAATTTTTGTCATTTACAATTTATTAGATCTAATTTCAATTCTTGTTATCATTCAATTCTTAGTTATTAATTAGATTTCGATTATTGTTTAGTTAAATTTCATAAAGTTAGAATCTTTGTAATATGTTGTATTCAACTTCAATGGGAAATGATGGGTTGATGATTCGAGGCTAAAACCTCCATTAGAGGGGTTGATGAAGCTTTGATGAAAACTTAGTGGTATAGTGTAGAAGCATTGTAGAATCTATTCCACTCTAGAAGGTCGTGTTTCGCCATAAGAATGGGTGACGACCTCACATGCTAGTTAGTATTTGGTAGAAATGCCATGAACACTAGGGATTAGAACTCGAAATTCTTGCCGTAAGAACGTAAGAATCGAGATACAAGAACCTAAGCTAGGTTATCAAGTTGGATTAGAGGTGGATTCAATTCCCCTCTAATCCTTTATCTAGATTCAAAAACAATCATATTTCCATATATTTCGTAGTGACATTCAACATATTGCTTTTCATATTGCATCGTAGTATAATTCCACTTCGTAAAACTCTCATAGACTTAAGACCGACTAATTAGACTAGAGAACATTCCATGCTAGAGAACTAGGAGTGGAACGAATCACTCTACTCCACTATATTTCGATAGATTTGAGAGTAGAAAACTTTGATAAATATAGGCACGTAAATAACCGTTTAGAGTTTCATCGCTTTATTTCGTAGGTAAAACTATTCATTTTACGTTTATCAACTTCCTAAATTACTATGTTTGTGATTTTAACAATTTTTTAATTTTTTTTTTGAATAAGGTATAATATAAAAGAAGCAAGAAAGCAATAAATGCATAATTCACACCATAAAGGAACATGACTCAAAATCTGAGAAAACATGAAAGAGTAGAAAACGTGAATTATGTTAGTCGTGGACTTAGGATCCGGTACTTACAGCCACACACTCCATAGGGAGGGCCCGGTTACCTGAATGGTGCACTTACCAATATATGAAAATGAAAGGAAGTACACCAATGAAAATGCCAGTCCTCATAGATAAGGTCCTGTAAAAGGACTTCCTCTACATTAGGGGACAAAAACTCGTGGAAATGTTTCAACCGTAGGCCATTGACTTGAAAGATACTGTTGTTCTTGGGATTTACCAAGGTTATTGCCCCGTGAGGGGTGACTTCAGTAACTAGAAAAGGGCCAAACCAACGGGTTTTTAATTTCCCTAGAAAAATATATAGACGGGAGTTGTAAAATAAGACCTTTTGTCCTACCACAAACTCTTTGTGCAAGATTTGCTTATCATGAACACGTTTCATGTTAGCTTTATAATCTTTCGCGAGATCATAAGAATCGCTACGGATTTCTTCAAGCTCGTTCAATTACAACTTGCGCTTGACACCCACCTCATCAAAATTGAAGTTAAGGCTTTTTATAGCCCACATAGCGAGGTGCTCTAATTCGACGGGCAAATGACAAGGTTTCCCAAATACAAGTCTAAAGGGAGACATACATATAGAAGTTTTGAAAGCAGTCCTAATGCCCATAAGGCATCAGAGAGACACTTTGACTAGTCTTTCCTATCAGGATTTATAGTTGTTTCTAATATCTTTTTGATTTCCCTATTAGAAACTTCTACATGTCCGCTAGTTTGTGGATGATACGGAGTTGCTACCTTATGTGTAACTCCATAATTTTTCACGAGATATGCAACAACTCTGTTGCAAAAATGTGTTCCGCCATCACTAATGATGGCTTTGGGAATGCCAAATTGACAGAAAATATACTCTTTAACAAAAAACACAACTATCTTATGGTCATTGCTACGACAAGCCATGGCCTCTATCCATTTAGATACGTAGTCCACGACAACTAAAATATAAATGAAACCGTGGGAAACTGGAAAGAGACACATGAAATCAATGCGCCATACGTCAAATATTTCTACCACCATGATTGTATTTAATGGCATCATATTACGCTTCGTGATTCAAACAAGTTGTTGGCAACGAGCACACGTCTTGCAATGCACTTGGGCATCTTTAAAGAGAGTAGGCCAATAAAACCCACATTGAAGAATTTTAGCAGCTGTTTTCATACCACTAAAATGGCCACCACAATCTTTGTCATGGCAGAATGAGAGAACCTCATTATATTCCCATTGGGGAATACAACAACGAATAATCTGATCCGCATAATACTTGAAAAGGTAGGGCTCATCCCAGTAGTATAGCTTAACCGGCCAAGAACTTCTTACGTTCATTTCTTGACCAATCATAAGGAATAACATTGGTTGCTAAATAATTCACAATGTCAGCATACCATGATGCTGAAAAAATAGCATATAGATGGTAATCAGGAAAAGAGTCTGGTATGGACTCAGAATCACTATCATCGTCGTTTGTAAGTCTAGATAAGTGGTCGGCAACTACGTTTTCGACCCCTATTTTGTCCTTTATTTTTAATGTGAACTCTTGTAGGAGAGGAATCTATCGGATTAATCTCTGCTTAGCATACTTCTTTGCGAGAAGGTACCTAAGGGCTACATGGTCCGTGTAAACTAGAGTCTTAAAACCAACCAAATAAGGGCGAAACTTACCTAAAGCATAAACGACAGCTAAGAATTCTTTTTTAGTAGTTGTATAATTCCTTTGAGCATCGTTTAGAGTTCTACTAGCATAATAAATAACAGTGGACTTATTATCTAGTTTCTGTCCTAAGACAGCACCAACTGCATAATCACTAGAATTACACATGAGTTCGAAATGTTTAGACCAATCAGGAGGTTGTATAATGGGTGTAGAAGTTAAGGCGGCTTTTAAAGTTTCAAAAGCTTGTTTACAGTTAAAATTAAAATAAAAAATGGCATTCTTTAAAAGCAGATTAGTTAACGGCCTAGCTATTTTCAAAAAATCTTTGATAAAGCGCCTATAAAAACCTACATGGCCTAGAAAGGCTCTAATATCACGGACAGTCTGTGGTATAGGTAGAGCCACTATCTTATCTAGTTTGGCCTTATCTACTTCGATGCCATCACTAGATACAATGTGACCTAGTACTATGCATTTTTCCACCATGAAATGACATTTTTCCCAATTTAAAACCAGACTCTTCTCTTCACATCGTGTCAAAACTTTAGACAGGTTAGCCAGGCAGTCCGTGAAAGAGTCTCCATAGATAGAAAAATCATCCATGAATACTTCCATGAAAAGCTCTACCATGTCACTAAATATATGAAGCATACACCGATGGAAGGTACCAGGAGCATTACAAAGGCTAAAAGGCATTCGTTTATAGGCGTATGTTCTAAAAGGACATGTAAAGATAGTCTTTTCTTGGTCATCAATATCAATAATAATTTGGAAATAGCCAGAGTAGCCATCCAAAAAACAATAAAAAGCATGACTAGCTAGACATTCAAGCATCTGATCTATAAAGGGTAAAGGAAAATGATCCTTCCGTGTCATGGCATTTAAACGTCTGTAATCAATATAGATCCTCCATTTCATAGGACCATGTGTGGCAACATATTCACCCTTGGCATTACGTACCATGGTAATCCCTGATTTCTTAGGAACTACATGAATGGGACTAACCCATTCGCTATCAGAGATTGGGTATATGATACCTACATCAAGTAATCGTAAGACTTCTTCCCTGACCACTTCTTTTATGGCAGGGTTCAAACGACGCTGAGGTTCGCGAGAAGTCTTTGTGTTATCTTCCAAATGGATACGATGAGTGCATACATTAGGGTCAATTCCCTTAATGTCGGCTAGGGACCAACCAATCGCTGAACGATGTTCCCTAATCACCCTGATCAAATGTGTCTCTTCCTCCTTAGATAACAGAGAAGATATTATTATCGGATGACTACCATCTAGATGAAGTTGAATATACTTTAACTCAGGAGGAAGAGGTTTAAGCACCGGGGTGGAAGGAATATCGATAAATGCTTCTGGGGGGGTCCTTATCTTGAGTAATGAATACTTGCTTAGGCAGCATGTCTCCAAACTCTGTAGATGGAGCAACAGAAGGGTCTACGATAGGTGTAGACTCGAAGATGGTTTTGACTTCCTCTAAGTAGGAGTCATCGGCGAAATCTGAACTTCCAAAAGACAGGAATTTATGCGTTTGGTTTTCTATAAATGTTTTATTAAAATAATCTTGAGCTAAGCTCTAGATCATGCTTACCTCCCCATCTACAGATGAATCTGGTAATTGTTTCAACATTTTAAAAACATTTACCTCAACAGAAAGATGGCCAAAAGATAAGGACATCGAACCATCGTGGCAGTTTATGAGCGCGTTGGCAGTTGCCATGAAAGGATGCCCTAAAATGATTAGAACAGAATCGTTAGCGACTTCTGTATTGAGGATAACAAAATTAGTAGGATAGTAGAAATCCTGGACCTTAACAAGCACGTTTTCAACCACACCCTTAGGGTACTTAATAGATCGATCCGCTAATTGCAACATCATTTTAGTAGGTTGCATCTCTTGTAGACCTATTTGTTTATATATATAATACAGGAGTAAGTTAATACTCGCCCCCAGGTCTAGTAAAGCGGTCGTCGCGTGGGAATCTCCTAAGGTGCATTGTATAGTGGGACGACCAGGGTCTTTATACTTAACGATTCCATTGTGTTCTGTTAAAGTTGGAAACTGTTCAATTCAAAAGGTGAGGTAATTTTTTAATTGCTTCCAGAAAAGGTAAGTTTATCGTTAGATTTTTTAAAATTTTCCTAATCTCGTCAAAGTTTGTATCCCTGTTTAACATAGCTAATTTTTAGGGAAATGGTGGTTTCTCTCTATATTTAGCTTATGGATCAATTGGATGTCTAACCTTTGCTTTCTGTTCCTTAGGTTGTGGTTTAACTGGTTCCTCTATAGGGGTAGGCTCATCAGTTTCTATTTCGGTATCTATTTCAATCTCCGGTGTAGGACTACTTGTGGGCTAACTATAAGCATAGTTACGTTGTTATCAACCACTCTCCCAGAACGGTGAGTGGTGATGGCATTCAGCTCACCTACGTTTGCATTTTTCGGACTAGTATTACCATTCATCTTAAAGGCTGTGTTTGTTGTTTTAGGATTAGGTATTGCTTGTCCTGGAAACACACCTTTAGGTTGTACTTTCTCTTGTACTAACTGCTGTAAGGAAAGTTGGACGGCTTGTAAAATCTGTTGTTGAGATTGCATAAAGGTATCGAAACGATCCGATTGTGGAGGAGTGTTAGCTATAGGTTGTGTGACAGGAATTATGTCACGTTGATTATTAATTGGTGGATTTTGAAAGTTATTATTATTAACAGGAACGATACCTCTATTAGCATTATAATTATTATTGTTATAATTATTATAATTACCCTGACCTTGTCCTTGTCGTGGTTGAGCTTGGTTGTTATAATTATAATTACCCTGACCTTGTCGTGGTGGGCCTTGGTTATAATTGTTTGTTGGTCTAACATTTTGATTATTAAACCCTAGAGGTGTTACTTGTTGATTATTTCTCCAACTGAAGTTGGGATGTTGTCTCCAAGGGGCGTTAGGAATAGGATAACTATTAATTGAGCAAACGTTATCTTGTTGTAATGTTTGTTGTTCGTAAGCGAGAGGACAATAGGAGTCTGGATGCTCCAGACTCAAACAGAAATTACATGGATTGGTGTTGACATTCATGACGGGAATAGGCTTTAATTTTGTTGAACAGAAATAGCCTCTACCCTTTTAGTGAGAGATTCGATTAAATTTTTAAGTTCAGGGTCGGGTTTCATCTCAAACATACCGGCGCTTTTTACTGTTGTAGAAGAACTAGCGGAACGGGAGATATCGTCACTACTATTATTATTATTACGCTTAGTTTGATCTTCTAAAAATTTATAAGCCTATGAGGCTCCCTTACTTACGAAACTACCCCCATTCATTATGTCAAGGACTTCTTTATGGTGTTGTAGAAGTCCTTTGAAAAAGGCACGAACTAATGTGTCTTTCGCTAGGTTATGGTGTGGACACTCTATAAGAAGATCGGTGAAACGATTCCAAGCCTCTGAAAATGATTCATGAGGATTACGTCGAAAAGAAATGAATCTTGGAAAGCATTTCATCGGTCTTCGATGGTGGGTAAAATGTTCCATAAATAGTTGAACAAGTTTAGCCCACGAGTCCACAGAATTAGGCGCTTGGGCAGTTAACCAAGATGCCGCCTTATCGGCTAAAGTGAAGGGAAATACCCTCAGTTTAATTTGTTTAGCACCAACCATAGGATGGTGGAATGTAGTAAGGACTTGGTCAATCCTACGCATGTGTTGATAAGGCTTTTCATGGTCTAACCCATGGAAAACGGGTAACAAATTAAATATATTTAGGGGGATTCTGAAATCACCCACTGGGTCTGATAGAACGATGCAAGATTTGGGGCTATCGTTCAAGGCTTTATAAAAGTCAGAGAGAGGAGACTCTCTTCTTCAACCATTATTTCAGGTGGTGTGTGTGGTATATTAGCTAGAGGTGTAGTGAGTCTTATACTAAAAGGCGTGTTTGTTGACGCTGCTGGTTGATTACGTTAGGCGTTTTTCTTCGGCCTGACCTTAATCTCATGGAAGGCTAAGACCAATCTTAACTAAACACGACAACACTCCAAACAATCCTGATATGCTAGTATGAACCTCTAACAGGAGATGCGAGGTGTGGAAGAAAAGAGTACCTGAATACCTCCTTGCTCCGCTTATGAATAACGTCTTGTATATGCGTGCTCAGTGTATATAACAAGTTAGAACACTAAAAACCTTGAAGAAATTGAAATTTGAAACAAACCTATGGAAATCGAGCAGTTTCAGCAGAAGGCGCAGGTCGCTCTCAGAATAGTCCTATGTAGGGCGCGGGTCGCGCTCAGGTCAACCTGTAGTTCCAGGCATTTGGGCGCGGGTCGCACTCAGGGAGAAACTCAAGGTCCAAGCACTTGGGCGCAGGTGGCGCTCAAATTTAGGCTGCCTAAGGCGTGGGTCGCTCTCCGTGTAATTCTGCGAGGAAAAATTTCAATGCTAAAATGGACAACCACAGTTAGAATCAAACAAGGGTGGGTGGGTTTGGGACTTTGGAAGACTAACAATTCTAAAGAAAACAATACTAAAGGGAACTAAGATGGCAGCGGCGCCATTTAATAAACGTAAAAAAATGAATAATTCTACTCACGAATAGAATGATAAAACTTCTAAACGAAAGTAAAACTAAAACTATACAAAGACAGTGTTTATCAAAGATTTCTACTCTCGAATCTATCAAAATAGAGTGGAGTAAAAGATTCGTTCTACTCTTAGTTCTTTAGCATTCAAAGTTTTCTATGATTATGAGTCTATCCAAAGTTAATGAGAGTTTTACGAAGGGAATTATACAACGATGTCAATTCAAATACTAAATAAGATACGAATAACAAAAATGACGGAAATGCTAATGTTGAATCTAGATAAAGAATTAGGGGGGATTGATTCCACTTTAACTCGACTTAATTCACTAACGAAGAGTCGTCGAAATCCAAATTGAACTGCTTTCGCATAACAATTGGTTCTTCCTAATCCCTAATTGTTCATGGTAATCTCTACCAACTAACATCTAGCATGTGAAACAATCAAACCCATTCTCATTCTCATGGTGAACTAATCGTTTTCTAGAATGGAATGGAAATTATGACTACTCTACGCTAACACAAATCAAGCTTCATCAAGGTTTCTTCAACCCCTTCTAATGGAGGTTTAGCATATAATCATTATGCTATCATTTCCAATTGAAATTAAACTAGACATCATATAAAGATTCTAACTTTACTAATTTAACTAATCAATAATTCAAATCTAAATTAACAACTAAGAAATGAAATTGATTCTAATGAATTTAATAATTGAACTAGATTATGATTAACTAATTGTGAAATAAAGACAACTAATTTAAGAATTTAATAATACTAAACTTAAACAAGACTTTAATCAATAACTAAATTGGAATGAAATTGAATACTTTATTATAAACTAATATTTGATTCTAAAATAACAATCTATTTGTTCTAATACTAATTAATTGAAAGGGAAAACTATTCTAAA
The DNA here is from genome assembly GCF_015680905.1 of Coptis chinensis. Taxonomy (NCBI): domain Eukaryota; kingdom Viridiplantae; phylum Streptophyta; class Magnoliopsida; order Ranunculales; family Ranunculaceae; genus Coptis; species Coptis chinensis. The sequence continues at coordinate 88,963,208 of NC_141456.1, forward strand.
ACAATAATTGAAAACTAATTAATAGAATAAAACTAAAAAAACTAGATCTAGAAATCTCTAATGGCTACTTTCTACCCTAAGCTAATAGATGCTTAAGAGCTAAGTCTTGTGTGTGGAAATGGAGGAGACCAGATCCACATTTTCGTGCATGGGCTGAGGAGCCATGTTTTGGGCCGGAAAATTGAGCCCAAAACCCAATTTCTTCAGTCCACAGAGCTCTTTTCAACTGGCTTTGACTTCAACAGACTTTTCGTCCACTTCTGCTCCTCTGATTGGGTCAAGGTTTGGACCATTGGAAAGCTCTTTCCGAGTTAGTCGTTTTAACATAAGTATGCCCAATTCTGAGGCCTGAGTCCAAAGATATGGTCTTCGGAAGTTCTACTGACTTTTGTATGTTGTTTCTGCCCGCGTTGACTTTGACTTTTTATCTTTTGATCTGGCTTTACAAAGGCTTTTTCTCCTTGAATCTTGGCTTTTAATCACAAAACTTCTTAGCAAGCAACCCTTGCTCCTTTATCTCCCCAAAGTGGCACATTTATGCACATAATTGATTTCAATGCCTGAAGTACATAAAAACACGTAAACTACAGTTTTGGGCTCTTATCAACCTACTGTAAGTTCCATAAGAGTAAGGGTCACAACACCAGAGCCTGTAGGACCCTGAAAAATGAGCTAAAGGATATGATTGAAAGGAGGTATCTGAAGCAGTTGTGGCCCATGAACAGGTGAATGCAGTACAACCTGAGGAGATCAACATTTCAGTTCAGGATCCTCTAGGTGCTGGACCGCTCAATGGCCGACTCCATATAAATATGATTTCTAGAAAAGAAAGTAAATGGAATGGATAGATCACTGAAAAGGGTGTGCGATAGCAAATGCACATCACCAAGCAGATGAGGATCATGAACAGCGAGCTGACTACAGGAGCTCAAGATAACACGGTACCCCATAAGGATCTGCTCATCCTCTTCACTGAGGCTGACTGTTGTAGCATCCAGACCCCCCATGAGGATGCACTTGTTTTGACACTTCCTTTTGGAGATTATGATTTGCATCGCATGTTGGTTGATCCAGGCAGCTCAGCAGATGTGATATACTACGCCACATTCAAAAAGCTACAAATTCCAGACTCTGAAATGGTTGCCACCAACTCCAACCTATATGGATTTAGTGGAGACAAAGCTCTGACAGTTGGAGAGATCCAACTACCCATAGCTACTGGTCTAGTAACTCTCATCATAAACTTTGTCGTAGTTAAAGCTAACACACCCTATCATATGATCTTGGGCAGGACCTGGCTGCACAGACTCCAAGCTGTTCCTAGCACCTATCACCAATGTTTGAAGTTCCAGCATAATGGGACAATAGAGGCGATCAGAGGGGATCAGGTGGCTGCCACGGCATGCTATGTGCTGGCGACGAGGCAGTCCCCACTCCCTTTTAAACCAATAGAGGTGGGACGACCTGCCAAATAGCAATTACAGTTGGATCCATCTTTCCTAGACCTGGTCCCATAAGAGAGGGAGGATCCCCCCTCACTAGAGCCATTAGAGGAAGTGGAAATTGTAGGTGGTAGCTCGCCAAAGACCACTTTCATTGGCACCTTGTTGAGTTCGAAAGAGCGCCAAACTCTGATACAGTTCCTCCGAGAGCACAAAGATGTGTTTGATTGGCCATTCGAAGAAATACCAAGAATTGACCCTCATGTGGCATGCCACCAACCCAATGTCCATAGTGATGGAATAGTGATGGAGCAGAAACCAAGAAGGATAGGTGCTGACAGATCAGGGCGGTAAAAGCTGAAGTTGAGAAACTAAAAGCAGCTAATTTTGTAAGGGAAATTAATTTCCCCACCTGAATTTCTAATATCGTCCCAATAAGAAAGAAGAATGGGTTGTGCAAAATCTGTATTGACTTCACAGATCTGAACCGTGCATGTCCAAAAGAAAGCTACCCTTTGCCACAAATTGACAAGTTGGTGGATGCGACAACTGGACATGAACTGTTATTCTTCACAGATGGGTCGTCAGGCTACATCCAGATCCCTTTACATGAAGAGGACCACAAGTATGCTAGTTTCACAATCGAGGATGGCCTGTACTGCTATCAGGTCATGCCATTTGGATTGAAAAATACATGAGCCACATACCAGCTTTTGGTAAACAAGATGTTCGAAAGATTAATAAGCAACATTATGGAGGTGTGTGTGGACAATCTCTTGATCAAGAGTCTGAAATGAGGAGATCATCTCTCCTAGTTGAAACGTGCATTTGACATTTTTCAAGACTCCGCATGAAGCTCAACCCTGCGAAATGTGTTTCGCTGTATCATTAGGAAAGTTTTTAGGATACCTGGTTACTTGGAGAGGGATTGAGGGGAACCAAGATCAGATCCAAGCGCTCATAGAGATGCCCTTACCTAAAAACATGAAAGAGGTTCAAAAAGTTACAGGTAGGTTAGCAGCTCTGAACAGGTTTATCTCCAAGAGTTCAAATAAGTGCAAACCACTATTTCAGTTACTGCGAAAGAACACCTCCTTCGTATGGATGGAAGAGTACCAAAAGGTGTTCAATCAACTCAAAACAAACCTAGGGGCACCGCCGATACTTTCAAAGCTTGTTGAGGGAGAAGTCCTCGGTCTTTATCTCTGTTCCTCTGACTACGGCATCAATTATGTACTGATACCCATGGATAAAAAGAAGGTTGAAAAGCCTGTCTATTTCTTGAGCCAAACGTTCCTACCAGCATAAACAAGGTACCTTCAACTCAAAAGAGTCGCTTTAGCACTTGTTTTTGCCGCAGAGAAATTACGACCGTACTTCCAGTCCCACACCATCAGAGTGATCACAAAGTACCAATTGCGATCAGTTCTAGAATGACCGAACAAGTCAGGAAGGCCAGCTAAATGGTCTATGCAACTGTTAGAATATGGTATTATTTAGATCCCCAGGATCTCAGAGAAGGGTCAGGCACTAGCAAAATTCTTGGGAGATTTCCCAATAACCGACACAGGGTATGATTCAACTACCCCCAGTTCTGATGATGGCATCCTGCTTGAATCTCCAAACTCCCATCCAGACCCATGGGAGTTGAGCTTCGGATGGCGGTTGTTTGTGGATGGATCTTCAAATGACAGAGGTGTAGGAATTGGAGTTGTGTTAGTTACTCCCGATAATATATGGTAGGAGAAATCTATCCGATTAGGTTGGAAAGCCTGTAACAATGAGACAATGGCCCTCGACCTGGGCTTAACACACCTCACAGTTTTTAGTGACTCACAGCTGGTTGTGTTCCAAGTTGATGAAGGGTATGAGGCCAGGGACGAATGAATGGCCAAATATCTAGAACTGGTAAGTGGTTTTCAAGGAAAGTTTGAGAACATTCAGTTCTATCAACTGCCTCGATCTGAAAATTGACACGTAGATGCTTTGGCATATGTTGCCTCGATGTTGGGCAATAGTGAGTCACGTTCCATCCCTATAGGTGTCAAAGAGAAATCTAGCATTCAGATCCCAGTTACAACAGTTTATTTTGTTCCAGCCATTACTCCAAATTGGATGGATTCATATAAGTCCTACCTCAAAGACGGAACACTCCCTGATGATAAGAATATAGCAAGGCATTTTCTTGCAAAGATACAAAGATTCACACTCGTAGGAGACGATATGTACAAGAAGTCCTTTTTGGGACATAATCTCAAATGTCTCTCCCCACATCTTGCCGAACAGCTTATACGAGAAGTACATGAAGGAATTTGTGGTAACCATGCTGGGGGCAGAACACTAGCTCTCAAGATCCTAAGGCAAGGACACTTTTGGCCTTATATACAAAAGGATGCACAGGCTTTTGCTCGCAAATGTGAAAAATGTCAACGATATGCTTCTCTAATCCATGCTCCAGCAACAGAATTGCACCCATTGGCCAGTCCATGGCCATTTGTGAAGTGGAGAACTGATATCGTTGGATCTCTACCACCTGCTCCTAGCAATGTCCGATTCCTACTAGTTGCGACGGATTCCTACTAGTTCCTACTAATTTAATCATACTTGTGAATTTTTGTAATGAAAAGGACTTTTGTTTATTAAAAAAATTGTATTGGTTTCAAATTATTAGAATAATAAAATAGATGATGGGTTTTTGGAAGTGGAGAGTGCATCACACCTCGAAAATCGAAGAGTCGGAGACAAATATTGTTTTTCTGATTTTTTTGAAATTCGGGGTGTGACACATCTCAAAGTTTGTTCTGGTACTTCTTACCCATACTTACATGTTATCCAATTACTACGGAAGTGTTGTCACGTGTCTACTCCCTATTCGCATAAATATGTACACACATGTGCCCCTATTTTCCCTCCGATGGTTGCACATTCAACCGTTGAGGGAAAATGACAAAAGTGTCAAATTATATTTTATATAAATTTGTATAGAGAATCTTAGAAAAATAAGGTTTTGTAGGAAAATAAGGTTTGCCCCTGTGTCAATTCCGGTAAATACCTTTAGTTTTGTTAAGAAATAAGGCTTTGTAGGAAAATGTAGGGTGTGTCCTGATAAAAGCCCAAAACTGTAGTTTTAACCCCTTAATAATCATACTGTTAGACCAATTATGTGAATAATAAGTAAGAGTTAATACTGATTACGTGTTTTTATGCATTTCAGGCTTCAAAGTCCATTATGTGCAGAAATGTGCCACTTTAGCGAGATAAATGAGCAAAAGTCAGCAGAACTTCCGAATGCCATATCTTTGGACTCAGACCTCGGAATTGGGCCTACCTTATATCAAAACGACCAGCTCGGAAAGAGATTTGCAATGGTCCAAGCCTTGACCCAATCAGAGGAGCAAAAGTGGACGAAAAGTCTGTTGAAGCCGAGTCTAGCTGAAGAGGCCTTTTTGGACTGAAAGAATTGGGTTTTGGGCCTGATTCTCTGGCCCAAAACATGGCTCCAAGCCCATGCACGATTTTTGGATCTGAAAACATATTAAAAACAAAAGCTTAGCTCTTTGTTAAGGGTAGATAGGTTAGAGTAAAAAGTAGCCATTAAAATAGCTTCTAGATCTAGTTTTATTTAATTGTTTTTGATTAAGTGTAGTTTAAAAATCCAATTATTGTATTAGATTAAACCCTTGAATCTTGTTCTTCATTTTGATTAGATCAATAAAGTAGTATTTCTATCAACTTCGATTTTTGTCATTTCCATTTCTAGATCTAATTTAAATTCATGTCCTTATTGCATTTTAGTCATTAAATTAGATTTCATTATTGTTTAATTAAGTAAATTTCAATTCTTTATATCATGTTTAGTTTAAATTTAATCGAAATGATTGCGTAATGATTCTCGGCTAAACCTCCATTAGAGGGGTTGAGAAACCTTGATGAAAGCTTGATTCGATTAGCGTAGATTCGTCGTAATTTCCTTTTCACTCTAGAAGCGTTTAGTTCACCCATGAGAATGGGTTTAATCGTTTACATGCTAGTTATTAATTGGTAGAAATGCCATGTGTAATTAGGGATTAGGAAGAACCAATTGTTCTGAAAGCAGTTCCATTCGGATTACTGACGATTAAGTAGTTAATAGGATTAAGTCGAAGTTAAGGTGGAATCAATTCCCCTCTAACTCCTTATCATCGAATCAATGTAGCATTCCCCTTAGTTATTCCTAAATCGACTAGTTGCATTTAGGTGGGTAGTTGCATCGTAGTCTAGTTGCCTTTTTAAAGAATCTCTCTCATTAGACTTTAAGAAGAATACTTACACGTGAGAACACAGCATGCGGAAGGACTAGGAGTGGAACAAATCACTCTACTCCACTATATCTCATAGGATTGAGAGTAGAATCTTTGATAAACATAGGCTCGCTCATAAGTTAAGTTTTAGTTTACTTACGTTTTGAATTCATCGTTCATTTCGTAGGTAAACTACTCATTTTACATTTATCAAATGGCGCCGCTGCCTAAATGTAAAATGAATAGTTTACCTACGAAATGAACGATGAATTCAAAACGTAAGTAAACTAAAACTGATCTTTTAATCTCAATTATCAAAGCTTCTACTCTCGTCTCGATAATTGCACTAAGTGGAGTAGGAAGTTCGTTCCACTCCTAGTTCCCTAGCATGGATTGTTTTCTAAGTCTAAGAAATCAGTCTTAAGTCTAATGAGAGCTTTCTGAAAATGTTATGCTAACAAGACGCGTTAATTTAAATAACAAGATATAATAATATAATAAATAACAAGATAAAATATAAACTAAAGTTAATCTACTTAAAGCTACGGAAATACGATTGTTTGAATCTAGATAAAGAAATTAGAGGGGAATTGAATCCACCTCGAATCCAACTTAACAACCTAGCGTAGAATGTTGTATCTCAATTCTCACGTTCTTACGGCGAGAATTTCGAGTTCTAATCCCTAGTGTTCATGGCATTCCTACCGGGTACTAACTAGCATGTGAGGTCGTCCACCCATTCTCATGGCGAAACACGACCTTCTAGAGTGGAATAGATTCTACAAACAATTCTATACTAACCACTAAGTTTTCATCAAGGCTTCATCAACCCCTCTAATGGAGGTTTTAGCCTTGAGTCATCAAACTAACATTTCCCATTGAATCTAAACTAAACATAATGTAAGAAATTGAAATTTACTTAATTAAACAATAATGAATGTAATTTAATGGCTGGAATGAAATAAGAACAAGAATTGAAATTAGATCTAGAATGGAAATGACCAAATTCGAAATTGACAAACTAACTATTTTATTTATCTAATCAATCAAGAACAATGATTCAAAGATTTAATCTAAAACAGGAATTGAAATGGAACTAAAACTTAATTAATTAATAAAAATAGATCTAGAATTCTATATATTAATTTAGGTCTAACTAGCTACCATTAACAAAGAGCTAAGCTTTTGTTTTTATACATTCCGATCCAAAAATCGTGCATGGGTTTGGAGTCATGTTTTGGGCCAGAGGATCAGGCCCAAAACTCAATTCTTTCAGTCCAAAAAGGCCTCTTCAGCTGCAGTTGTCTTCAGCAGACTTTTCGTCCACTTCTACTCCTCTGATTGGGTCAAGGCTTGGTCCATTGGAAAACTCTTTCCGAGCCGGTCGTTTTGACATAAGGTAGGCCCAATTCCAAGGTCTGAGTCCAAAGATATGGTCTTCGGAAGTTCTTGTCGCCTTTTTTGTAATCACGCTGCGTGGACTTTGACTTTTCATCTTTTGACCAGGCTTTACAAAGGCTTTGTCTTCTTGAATCTTGGCCTTTAATCACCGAACTCCTTAGTAACCAACCATTGCTCCTTTATCTCATCAAAGTGGCACATTCCTCGCATACAATTGACTTTGAAGCCGAAATACATAAAAACACGTGAATCAAGATTAACTCTTACTTATTACTCACATAATCGGGTCTAAAAGTATGACTGCTAAAGGGTTAAAACTACAGTTTTGGGCTCTTATCAACCACCCCAAACAGCATTTTGCTTGTCCTCAAGCAAATATGAGAAATTAGCATAAGTGACCAAAATGGAGTTCTATCTACTCGTCCTCATTGAGTGCGATTGCATTGACCATATGCAACAAGGCCTTAAACCACTAGGAATTCCCTAGTGGACGAAGTTATAGCCCTCGTGAGAGTTTTCCCAGTGAAGGTACTCACAAACTTCATCTATACTACAACGACTAAGAAATAAAACTATTGTTTTCTCCTTCATGTCTCAACTATCTATACATCTCACTAGCAAATACATAAGAATAACCCAGTCAGAAACCTAAGCTAATATATGCATAATAATCAATCATCTAAAATCAATGAGTAATACTATGAAATGTAATAGCAGGTCCGTTTCTGAAAACTCGGAATAGCGTCCTTAAGTAGGTCCTCACATAAATGTCAAGACAAAAACCACTCACGATTTTTCCACTCAAGTTTATTTTTGCTCCATTAAGTGGGTGGGCACACTTTACCTTACAATCTCAATGACAACAAGGAAGCCGGAGTCGATCAAACACATCTGCCACTTACTATCACACTAACCTATTCCTAATTGAGCTAGAGGTCTTTATTAGGTATTGAGGGGATTAGGAGATGGTTTAAGAAGGAAGGAAATGGATATTCAAAAGGAAAAGTCTGAGATAATAGAGTCTTCATATTATGTAACTTAGAGAAAACCTTGTTATTTCCTTTTGCTTCTACACTTTGTTTCCATCCTTAGCCATATTTTTCTTTTTCTTTTCTTTGGCTTTTGACTCCCTTTTATTCTATTTTTGGAGTTTTTATTTATTTCTATATAATTTTTTTTTATTTTTTTTTCTTGGATGGAAACTTCTTTTCTTTTTCTGAAGCAACTAACTAATTTTTGTTTACACAGGTTTTTCTCTTCTTCTTTCTTCACTCATTCTATTCTCAGAGTTATTCTAAATTGGGTAGGTTGATTTATTCTTTTTTTATTTTGTTTTTGTTTTTGTAACAGGGTAAAGGAATTGTGGTTTATGGAAGGCTAAAGAAAGGCGGAGGGGCTTACTTAGCGGAAAATAATTCATAGGTTTGAATTTCTGGCTATATCGATCCAAAGAGGGCCTAAATTCTCGCTTAGGATATGGCATAGTGATCAAGCAAGTGGACGTGTGATATCTCTATCCGGATTTTACTTCTCCGTTGTGTCATTTCTCAAATGTTTCGCTCATATAAGGCTTTAGGCTATATTCTCACAGGATTTGTAGAATAAGTACTCTAGCCTAGATTTCAGAAACTTACTACTAACAATCATAGATACTCATGTAATATATTTATAGATAGATGCAAAGATTATTACCTACATATTAACCTAAGTTTCTAACAATTATTCTGATGCAAAAGCTATGTTAGACTTCTAGATTGTTAAGAGCATAGAGAAAGAAAACAATACCAATATTCCTAAATGTATAGCATACTTTTTTATTTATATTTTTGAATTTTTGAAATTTTAACTAGAAAACAAGTGCATATTATACATATCTATATCCTAACAGGATGTCTTAATTACACGTGTTTCTATGCCCCCAAACAAAAGCATGGTTTGTCCTCAAAGCATTTAAATAAAGAGGGTAGGAAAAATACCATTGAAGCGTGATATTCGTGAACATCGCAAAACAAGGTTAAAACATACAAATATAGTAATATAAAACCGGACTTAACTCTATAAGAGTTCCACCCATTATGGGGTTAACAAAATGAAATTGCTTGGGACATAAGGAGACACTAACTTAACTAAAGACTTACCGCGCACCCGGCATTTTTACTCGTCATCCTCCTCTTCTATATGAGGTTCTTTCGTGATCCTTCCATGCCATAACAACTTGCCACGCCTTCCGGTGGGTGTATCATCAACTAGTGCTAACCTCTCTAGTGTTACTTGGTCTGATGGGGTGTAAGGGGCAACCAAATGTGGTTGCACCTGCCATCCCGGCCAAGTCATGGCTCGGAATGATCTTACCACACGATTGGTGGGTCTCATGATTTCGACCCTTTCCCAATCTGCGGTAATCGCGGTGTGAGAATATGGGTAGGCAACCAAGATAATGCGGCAAACCAAGACAGGCATAAGAAGGTACTTATGCCTCAAGGTATGGCCTCTCTTCAAAGTAGCAACTAAAACTCGGGGAATGTCATACCGACGACGTCCCTCAGCTAAAGCAAGGAAAACGTCACCAGCGGTATTATTGGGCGAAGTAAATTTCCGTTCTCCTAGAATGTTCATCATGATGAACAACATGGTTGTGCCTACATTCAGCCGATAGGCTACTCTCGTATTATGTTATATTGGTCTTGGTCCATGATATTTAAACACCCTCCCCATAATACTCATGGAAATAGGCATATTCATATAGGTATGAGTTATGTCATCATATATCCCCACGGTGTGCAGTGGTCGTAATGGCAACCCCAAAACCAAAGCTATCAATTGCTTCATGAATTCCATAGTCGTGCCATCAATAGCAAGGGAAAATTTTTGTTCTCCTTCTTGGGTACAAAAAAAAGTAATATTATTATAGAAGAATTCAGTTAGCTTAGGTGAAAAAGAATCGTCATCACTCACCAGAAGATGCCGCCATCCTAACTGCACGATCCGCTCGCGGAACGATGCTCCATAGGTATCGGTTCCCATCAAGTCTTCAAATGACTGTTCAGGAATCACTATAGGAGGTGTCATCTCAAAACTACCCTGTAGAACAGCTGCGAAAACCTGGAAGAAACCTCAGACAATTGGAATTTCCTGTGCTTACGGGAGGAGGGCTGCGCTGGCTTCATTATAGATAGCGAAGTCAGCTCGTAGGTTTTGGAATTACAGTGTTTTGGCTGGTCGCGTCTGCTGCTCTGCTTGAAGCGTCGGAGATTTTTCGATTTACAGTGTTGTAGGGCGAGTCGCGCTCTGAAAAAAAAAATTTATGGCAGTGTATAGGCGCAGCGCCGCTTCTAATCGAGCGCTGGGCGCCAGAAGCTTCGTAAACCGAAGTTTACAAGAAAAAAACAAGAAGAAAAAGCTTGGAGTGAAAGGTGAGAGATGATTGTGGGGTGTAGTGTGGGTTGTGAGTGTAGAATGATGGAAGTTTAAATAGGTTCTGGGTTTCCAAAACGAATCGGCAAGTTGCCAAATTGTTTTAAGGCAATTTCCGGAAATAGAAAACTGCCAAACCCGAAAACGGAAACTAACCATAGTTTTGATTTCCTAACAACCCCTGGTATCTTTTAAACTTGGTTTAGAATAGTAACTTCTAAACTCTCCTACATATCATGCTACCCACTAAAAAAAAATCATAGATATGCCGATATCGGTCTAATTTTCAACTTTTACTCCAAGACAACCTTACGAAAGATGATCAAAATAAATTATATTAAAATAATGTGAAATCCAAGCAATCTAAAACAAAAACTTAATATTTAAATCTAACTACTGAAATAAAATTCCACTAACAAAACAATAAAAAACAATGAAATAACAGGACCACAACCGATGGTGAACACCTAGGCGCAGTGAAGAAGATGGTCCCCGAGATGGAGATCGGTTCGTGGTGAAGAATGGCTTGAGCCATCCGCCTCAAGGGCGACGACGCTCATGCCTCTCGGACTTCGGTGAGACAGACTCATCCACGAAAGTGGCATCGCGTCGTAGCATCTCTATCCTGAACAACAATGCGGCTTCCATCTCAGTCTTGAGTACTGCATACTGGGCTTGGTGATTCTGGTGGATAATCTCCAAGTTAGACAAGATATCTTCCTGACCCCTTTCGAGCATTTCAACTCTCGTCTGAAAGTTCGTTTGCTTATTTCGAAGTACAATTTGTCTATGTCGGATATCTTCACAGATACGATAACCGCATCGCAAACCAGTTTGCAGCATTATCATTCGTTCTAAATTAGAAGTATGACTATCGAAATTATCCTCAACCAACCATGTCATATCTTCCCCTTCATTATCCGACTCAACTTCATTCTCTGCAGACAACGACCAAGTCTCTTGGATGCATTCCTTATAAATACTTGCATTAGAATGCAATTTGATCTTAATAGGAGCAAATTTAGCGACAGCTCTAAATGAGAGCATAATCTTAGTGATCAATACGGGAAGAGGCGCCATGCTCTTTCCCACTCCTCTAATCACATTCAAAATTAAATCGAGGATGCAGAAATTACACTCATTCGTTTGCAAAATCCAGAGAACGTGCAGACACTGAAGTCCGATGTCGCTGACTTTGTCTTTTCCGAGGATGTTCCTACCAATCCATTGAGCTACAGCCAGTTGATTGGTTCTCAGGGTCGTCTGGCGGACGCAATGAGATATCGTATTGTATTCACCCTCTATGACCGTATCTTTCATCAAAGCAGGAACTCGAGTATCTTTGGGATTCTGAATGGTAAAATTATCTAGGTTGGTTACTGCGTGATTCCTAATAGCTCACCAACAACCTGTCTCGTTACTTCCTCCTCGTTCTCGCTATCCTAATGAAAATCCTATTTCCTCCAATTCTCGTTTCTTATAAAACTGTTCTACCAAATCATAGTGATAGAACTCCTCTGTCGAATACCACGGTATGTTCCAACCCTCCTAATCATATCGTGTCGTAATATGGTGCGAAGTGGTCGGCCTCAAACGCGCGTGCTCAAGCAACATTCTTCGTCGAGCCATTGAAGTTTGAACTGATTTGGGGTTTGTAGATGGTGGTGGATGCAAGTTTGATGAAAACCAACTAAACACAACGGTGGTGGTTATGGTAGGTAAGGTGGCAGGTTTGAAGACTTGAATTGGTGGGTGTTTTCTTGGTGGAAACGGTTGGAGATTGTGTTGGTGTTTCACAAAGGGCGTGGGTGGTCTTTCTATTTTGATGTATTCTATTTTTATTTTTATTTATTTATTTATTTATTTATTTTTGGTTGCTAGGGTTTAATTTAAATTAGTGAAAGGCGGTTTGAGAAGATGAAGTCGCGATTATGTTTTGGAGGAGGATGGCGCTACCAGAGGTCTTGTGAGTTGGGCCCAAGCCCAATTCGATTTTTCGACTTTCGTCGATTTTTAGCGCAACTTCAAACTAAATTTCCCGCTTCGTTATCGGTCCGATTTTTGCGAATGAGATATAGAAATGATCAGGAGAGAATTTCCAATCCAATGATCCATAAACTACTCTATTCCGACCGTGGGTGACATATAAGATAGTGGAAAACGCCTCGAAGTGCGTACATGACGGAAGTTATGCGAACGAATGAACACTAAATTAGATGACGTCAACCCCAATGAACTATACTAATGGACCTAAGCAACACAAATAGAAAGTTCGAGCAATCCAGATGGAAAGACTGATTTCCCACCCCCAAACAAATTTTTAAACACAAAATTTGTTTTAACATGGGTCGTTTAAAGTCAGATTCCCAAGACTTGTTGGATTGCTAGTTCTCTGGGTTTAGATATATATCTATATCTAAAAATGAAAACAATTATTATTATTATTATTATTATTATATATATATATATATATATATATATATATATATATATTTTTTATATAAAAACAATATATATAAATAAAGCTAAAAACAATTAAAGACATAATTCACACCATAGAGAAACATGACTCAAAAATCCGAGAAAACATGCAAGAGTGGAAAACGTGAACTATGTGAACCGTGGACTTAGGATCCGTACTTACAGCCACCACACACTCCATAGGGAGGGCCGGTTACCTTAATGGTGCACTTACCATTAAATGGAAGTGAAAGGAAGTACACCAATGACAAGGGTCATTCCTCATATATAGGGTCCCGTAAAAGGACTTCCTCTATATCGTGGGGGAAGTTCGTGAAAATGTTTTAATCGTTGACCGTTAACTTGAAAGGTACTGTTGTCCTTGGGATTTACCAAGGTAATTGCCCTGTAAGGGGTGACTTCAGTAACCAGAAAAGGGCCAGACCAACGGGTTTTTAGTTTCCCTGGGAAAATATGTAGACGGGAGTTGTAAAGCAAAACCTTTTGTCCGACCACAAACTCTTTGCGCCAAGATATGCTTATCATGAACACGTTTCATGTTGGCTTTATAATCCTTGGCGAGATCGTAAGAATCGCTACGGATTTCTTCAAGCTCATTTAATTGTAACTTGGGTTGAAAACCGCCTCATCAATATTGAAGTTAAGGTTTTTATAGCCCACGAGCACGGTGCTCTAATTCAACGGGCAAATGACATGGTTTCCCAAATACAAGTAAAAGGGAGACATACCTATAGGAGTTTTGAAAGCAGTTCTATATGCCCATAAGGCATCCGATAGACGCTTCGACCAGTCTTTCCTATCAGGGTTTACTGTTGTTTCTAAAATCTTTTTGATTTCCCTATTAGAAATTTCTACTTGTCCGCTAGTTTGTGGATGATAAGGAGTTGCTACTTTGTGTGTAACTCCATACTTTTTAACTAGGGATGCAACAACTCTGTTGCAAAAATGTGTTCCACCATCACTAATGATGGCTTTAGGAATGAATGTAAACTCCAACCCATGTAATTTCTGTTTGAGTCTAGAGCACCCTGACGATTATTGTCCTCTAGCTTATGAACAACAACCACCAGAACAAGATAATGTTTACTCTATTAATAACTATCCTATTCCTAACGCCCCTTGGAGACAACATCCCAACTTCAGTTGGAGAAATAATCAACAAGTAACACCTCCAGGGTACAATAATCAAAATGTTAGGCAAGCAAACAATTATAACCAAGCTCCACCTAGGCAAGGACAAGGACAAGGACAAGGTCAAGGGAATTATAATAATTATAACAACCAAGCTAACCAACACAAGGTCAACGACAAGGTCAGAATAATTATAATAATTATAATACCAATAGAGGTATCGTTCGGTTAATAATAATAACTATCACAACCCACCCATAAATAATCAACGAGAGATAGTTCCAGTCGCACCACCCGTGACTACTACACCTACACAACCGGATCGTATCGACGCCTTTATATAAGTTACCCAACAACTTTTCCAGACAATGACTCAATCAAACCAACAGATTTTACAATCCATAAATCAGGGCATACAACACTTAGCCCAAGCGAAAGCCCAACCAAAAGGCGTGTTTCCAGGACAAGCGATACCAAACCCTAAAACAGCAAACACAGCCTTTGAGGTAAACGGTAATTCTAGTACGGAAACTACAATCGTAGGTGACCTAAATGCCATCACCACTCTCCGTTCTGGAAGAGTGGTTGATAACAAAGTAACTACGCCTATAGTTACCCCATCAATACTCCCTACACCAGATATCGAACTAGATACCGCAATAGAAACTGAGGAGCCTACCACCGTAGAGGTACCAGTTAAATCACAACCAAAGAAACCGAAAGCCAAGGTTACACAGCAAGTAGAGCCATATGCGAAATATAGAGCGAAACCACCGTTCCCTAAAAAATTGGCCATGCTAACCAGGGATACAAACTTTGAGGAAATTAGGAACGTTTTCAAGAATCTAACGATAAATCTTCCTTTTTTGAAGCTATTAAAAAGCTACCTAACCACGCTAAGTTTCTTAAAGAGTTGTGCACTACTAGGCGCGAAAGACCAACATACCTAAAGACGCTTTTTAGCTGAGCAGTTCCCAACTTTATCCGAAAATAATGGAATTGTTAAGTACAAGGACCATGGTCGCCCCATCGTAAAATGCACCTTAGGAGATTCCCACGACGACCGCCTTTTATTAAAACACGGGGCGAAAGTGTTAACTTACTCCCCGTGATTACTTGTATAAACAAATAGGTCTACAGTGAAATGCAACCTACAAAAATAACGTTGCAATTAGCGGACCCAGTCAATTAAGTATCCTAAAGGTGTAGTGAAAAACGTGCTTGTTAAGGTTCGGATTTCTACTATCCCGCTGATTTTGTTATCCTCGATACGAAAGTCGCTAATGACTCTGACCGATCATCTTAGGGCGCCCCTTCTTGGCAACCGCCAACGCGCTTTATAAATTGTCGCGATGGAAAGATGTCCTTATCTTTTGGCCATCTTTCCGCCGAGGTAAATGTTTTAAAATGATGAAACAGGTTACGATTCGATTCGCGTAGATGGGGAGGTTAGCATGATCGAGAGTTTAGCTCAAGATTATTTTAACAACACGTTTCCTGAAAACAATATGTACAAATTCCTTTCTTTTGGAACTTCAGATTTTGTAAATGACTCCTACTTAGAGGAAGTCAACACCATCCTGGAGTCCACACCAATTGTAGACCCGTCGGTTGCTCCATATACTGATTACGAAGACTTGCTACCTAAGCAAGTCTTCATTACGCAAGATAAGGACACTTATGAAACATCAACGGACATTCCGCCCCACACTGCTTAAACCTCTTCCCCGAGTTAAAATATATTCAACTTGATCCGGATGGTAGTCACCCGATAATTATATCTTCTCTGTTAACTAAGGATGAAGAGACATGTTTAATAAGGGTGATTAGGGAACATCGGTCTGCGATTGGTTGGTCCCTAGCTGACATTAAGGGAATTGACCCTAATGTTTGCACTCATCGTGATCCATTTGATGATAACGCCAAGACTTTCGCGAACCTCGGCCGCTTGAACCCCGCCATGAAAGAGGTGGTTAGGGAAGAAGTCTTTGCGATTACTCGATCGCGGTATTATATACCCAATCTCCGATAGCGAATGGGTAAGTCCCATTCATGTAGTTCCTAAGAAATCGGGAGTTACCATGGTATGCGTAACGGGAAGGGTGACTATGTTGTCACTCAAGGTCCTATGAAATGGAGAATCAGTATTGATTATGACGCGTTTAAATGCTATGACACGAAAGGATCACTTTCCCCTTACCATTTATAGATCGGATGCTAGAACGTCTAGCTGGTCATGCCTTTTATTGTTTTCTGGATGGCTACTCTGGCTATTTTCAGATTATTATTGATATTGATGACCAAGAAAAGGCATCCTTCACATGTCCCTTTGGAACATATGCCTATAAACGAATGCCTTTTGGCCTTTGTAATGCCCCTGGTACCTTCCAGCGATGTATGCTTCATATATTTAGTGACATGGTAGAGCGCTTTATGGAAGTGTTCATGGATGATTTTTCTATCTATGGAGACTCCTTTATAGAATGCTTGTCTAACCTGTCTAAGGTCTTGACACGGTGTGAAGAAAAGAGCCTCGTTTTAAATTGGGAAAAGTGTCATTTCATGGTCAAAAGGGCATAGTATTAGGTCATATTGTATCTAGTGATGGCATCAAGTAGATAAAGCCAAACTAGATAAGATAGCGACCTACCTAAAACCACGGACTGTCCGCGGAGATTAGAGCCTTTCTAGGCCATGCAGGGGTTTTATAGGCGTTTCATTAAAGATTTTTCAAAATAGCTAGGCCTTTAACTAACTCGCTTTTGAAGGATGCAATCTTTGATTTTAATTTTAATTGTAAACAGGCTTTTGAAACCTTAAAAAGCCTAACCATCGCACCTATTATACAGCCTCCGATTGGTCTAAACCTTTCAACTCATGTGTGATGCTAGTGACTATGCAGGTTGGTGCTATCTTAGGACATAAACTAGATAATAAGTCCCATCGTTATTTATTATGCTAGTAAAACATTAAACGACGCCAACAGAATTATACAACAACTGAAAAAGAATTCTTAGCTGTCATTTATGCTTTAGATAAGTTTCGTCCTTATTTGGTTGGTTCTAAAACTTTAGTTTACACGGACCATGCAGCTTTTTAGGTACCTTCTTGCAAAGAAGGATGCTAAGCGAGATTAATCCGATGGATTCTTCTCCTACAAGAGTTCACATTAGAAATAAAGGACAAAAAAGGGGGTTTAAAAACGAGTTGCCGACCACTTATCTAGACTTACAAATGACGATAGTAGTGATTCTCGAGTCCATCTGGGACTCTTTTCCCCGATGAGCATCTCAGATGCTATTTTTTTTTCATCACCATGGTATCGCGGGACATCGTGAAATTATTTAGCGGCTGATGTTATGCCTTATAATTGGTCAAGAAATGAACGTAGAAGTTCTTGGCGAGTCAAGTTATACTTGGGATGAGCCCTACCTTTTTAAGTATTGTGCGGATCAGATTATTCGTCTTTGCATTCCCGGTGGGAATATAATGAAGTTCTATCGTTCGCCATGACAAAGAGTGTGGTGGCCACTTTAGTGGAATGAAAACAGCCGCTAAAGTTCTTCAATGTGGATTTTATTGGCCTACCCTTTTAAGGATGCCCAAGTGCATTGCAAGGCGTGTATTCGTTGCCAACAACTTGGGCTTAATCAACGGCGTAATATGATGCCATTAAATCCAATCTTGATAGTAGAAATTTTTATGTTTGGGGTATTGATTTCATGGGACCTTTCCCTGTTTCCCACGGTTATATTTATATTCTAGTTGTCGTGGACTACGCGGTCTAAATGGATAGAGGCCCTAGCTTGCCGTAGAAAGCAATGACCATAAGACCGTTGTATTTTTTATTAAAGAATATATTTTCTATCGGTTTGGCATTCCTAAAGCCATCATTAGTGATGGTGGAACACATTTTTGCAACAGAGTTGTTGCATCCCTAGTTAAAAAGTATGGAGTTACATGATAACTATAAAATGACTAGTCTACCTACGAAATGAACTATGGATTCACAACGTAAGTAAACTAGAACTTAACTTTTTACATGCCTAAGTTATCAAAGATTTCTACTCTCAATCCTATGAGATATAGTGGAGTAGATAAGTTCGTTCCATTCCTAGTGCTCTAGCATGGATGTTTTCTAATCTAACTAGTCGGTTTTAAGTCTATAAGAGTTTTACGAAGGGAATTATACTACGATGCAACTACCCACAAGATGCAACTAGTCGATTATCTAAATAATTATGGGAATGCTACGTTGATTCTATGATAAGGAGTTAGAGGGGATTGATTCCACCTTAACTCAACTTAATCCACTAACCATTTAATCGTCAGAATCGAATTGAATCGGCCGCAGAGAACAATTGGTTATTCCTAATCCCTAATTATACATGGCATTTCTACCAATTCATAACTAGCATGTGAACAATTAAACCCATTCTCATGGTGAACTAATCATTTCTAGAGTGGAATAGAAAATGACTAATTTACGACGATAATCGAATCAAGCTTTCATCAAGGCTTCACAACCCCTCTAATGGAGGTTTAGCCTTGAATCATTCTGCAATCATTTCCATTTAGATTAAAACTAAACATAATATAAAGTATTGAAATTTACTTAATTTAACAATAATGAAATCTAATTTAATGACTAAATTGAAATAAGGACATGAATTGAAATTAGATCTAGAATTGGAATTGACAAAATCGAAATTGATAAAGAATACTACTTTATTGATCTAATCAAATTAAAGAACAAGATCCAAAGGTTTAATCTAATAAAGGATTTGAAACTAATTAAATAAAACAACTAAATCTAGATCTAGAAGCTATTTTAATGGCTACTTTCTATTCTAAGCTATCTACCCTAATTCTCCACTAATTAATCTACCATTAACAAAGAGTTAAGCTTTTGTTCTTATACATTCAGATCCAAAAATCGTGCATGGGCTTGGAGCCATGTTTTTGGGCAAGAGAATCAGCCCAAAACCCAATTCTTTCAATTCCAAAAGGCCTTTTCAGCTGCAGTTGGCTTCCACAGACTTTTCGTCCACTTCTGCTTCTCTGATTGGGTCAAGGCTTAGACCATTGCGAAGCTCTTTCCGAGCCGGTCGTTGTGACATAAGGTGGGCCTCAATCCGAGGTCTGAGTCCAAAGATATGGCATTCGAAGTTCTTGCTGACTTTTGCTCCTTTATCTCGCTAAAGTGGCACATTTCTGCACATAATGGACTTTGAAGCCTGAAATGCATAAAAAACACTTAATCAGTATTAACTCTTACTTATTATTCACATAATTGGTCTAACAGTATGATTATTAAGGGGTTAAAACTACAGTTTTGGGCTCTTATCAAACCACCCAAAAACAAAGATTTTGCTTGTCCTCAAGCAAAGATGAGAAATTAGAATAAGTGACCAAAAATGGAGTTCTACCTAATCTCGCTTTCACTGAGTGCAATTGCAT
Organism: Coptis chinensis; assembly: GCF_015680905.1. Taxonomy (NCBI): domain Eukaryota; kingdom Viridiplantae; phylum Streptophyta; class Magnoliopsida; order Ranunculales; family Ranunculaceae; genus Coptis; species Coptis chinensis. Next base: position 88,982,817 of record NC_141456.1, read on the forward strand.
TGACCATATGCAACAAGGCCTTAAACCACTAGGAATTCCCTAGTGGACGAAGTTATAGCCCTCGTGAGAGTTTTCTAGTGAAGGTACTCACAAACTTCATCTATACTACAACGACTAAGAAAATAAAACTATTGTTTCCTTATTCATGCTCAACTATCTATACATCTCTCTAGCAATTACATAAGAATAACCAACCAAAACCCTAAGTTAATATATGCATAATAATCAATCATCTACAATAAACATATATACAATGAGTAGTACTATCAAATGTTTAGCGGTGTTTGTTTTCGAGAACTCGAATAGCGCCCTTAAGTAGGTTCTCACAATAATAGTCAAGAAACAACACTCTGATTTTTCCACTCAAGTTTCACTACTCCAAAGTACAGTAAGCACACTTTACCTTACAATCTCAATGACAACAAGGAAGCCGGGTCGATCAAACACATCTGCCACTTACTATCACACTAACCTATTCCTAATCGAGCTAGAGGTCTTTATTAGGTGTTACGGGATTAGGAGGTGGTTTAAGAAGGAAGGAAATGGATATTCAAAAGGACAAGTCTGAGATAATAGAGTCTTCAGATATGTAACTTAGAGAAAACCTTGTTATTTTCTTTTTTGCTTCTATACTTTGTTTCCATCCTTAGCCATATTTTTCTTTTTCTTTTCTTTGGCTTTTGACTCCCTTTTATTCTATTTTTTTGGAGTTTTTATTTTATTTCTATTTTTCTTTTCTTTGGATGGAAACTTCTTTTCTTTATTTTCTGAAGCAACTAACAATTTTTTTTTGTTTACACAGGTGTTTTTCTCTTCTTCTTTCTTCACTCATTCTATTCTCAGACTTATTCTAAATTGGGTAGGTTGATTTATTTTTTTTTTTTTTTTTTTTGTTTTTGTTTTTGTAATGGGTAAAGGAATTGTGGTTTATGGAAGGGCTAATGAAAGGCTCGAGTGGCTTAATTACTAGCGGAAAATAATTCATAGGTTTGAATTTCTAGCTATATCGATCCAAAGAGCGGCCTAAATTCTCACTTAGGATATGGTTTAGTGATCAAGCAAGTGGACGGTGATTTCTCTATCCGATTTTACTTCTCCCTTGTGTCATTTCTCAAATGTTTCGCTTCATATAAGGCTTTAGGCTATATTCTCACAGGATTTGTAGAATAAGTACTCTAGCCTAGATTTTAAACTTTATCGCTAACAATCATAGATACTCATGTAATATATTTATAGATAGATGCAAAGATTATTACCCACGATTAACCTAAGTTTCTAACAATTATTCCGATGCAACAGCCTATGTGAGACTTCTAGATTGTTAAAAGCATGGAGAAAGAAACAATACCAATATTCCTAAGTGTATAGCATGACTTATTTATTTATATTTTTAAATTTTGAAATTTTAACTAGAAAACAAATGCATATTATGTCTATCTATATCGTAACAGATGTCTTAATTACACGTGTTTCTATGCCCCCAAACAAAAAGCATGCTTTGTCCTCAAAGCATTTAAATAAAGAGGGTAGGAAAAATACCATTGAAACGCCGTGAAAATTCGTGAACATCCGCAAAACAAAGTTAGAACGCACTAATATAGGAAATAAAACCCACACAACTCTATAAGAGTTCTACCCATTATGGGGTTAACATAATTAAATTGTTTGGGACATAAGCGCACACTCAACGTAACTAAAACTTACCTCCACTCCCGTTGTTATTCGTCATCTTCGCCATCCTCTACTTCTATAAAGAAGTGAGGTTCCCTTCAGCGCCCCGCCATGCTATGATAATTTGCCGTGCTTCACGCCATTTATCATCTATGGTTGCTAACCTATTAAGTGCCACTTGGTCCGATGGGGTGTAGGGTGCAACCTGGTGAGGTTGTATCCGCCACCCATGCCAAGTCATTGCACGGAAAGATCGAATAATACTATTGGTGGGTCGCGACCGCGGTCTACCTTTAATCCAATCCGCGGAAACGGTACAAAAACAGGAAAGAAACATAGCATAATACGCGGAATTAGAACAGGCATAAGAAGGTACTTATGCCTCATGGTATGGGCTCGTGCTAAACTAGACATCAAAGTCCCGGGAAGGTCATAGAACCGGGCGGCCCATTGGCTAAAGCAAAGGAAAACGCTGCAAGTGGCGCCATTCACGTAAGAAAAACGCCATTCCCTAAAATGTTTAGCATAATCCAAAACATAACAGTTCCTATGTTCATGGACAAAGCTACCAAGTGGCAACGCTATAGTCCCCTTTGGTCCTCAATACGGAAAAATGCCCGCCCCATAAGCCTCGCGGCAAAGACTCATAAGTAAGTATAGACATGCATATTATCTAATCTAATAGCACCATGGGTCTTGTATCTCGGCCGGGCATAGCAAGTCCAAGAACAAATGCTAGCAAGAACCCGGTAATTTCCATTGGTTCATCGTCAATGTTGATGGAGAACACTTGTTCTCCATCCGGGTCTCTCAAAGAAAATGCAGTTATTATAAAAATAAAATGCAAGTGCCGGAGAATAAAGTTCACCCGGTCTTACCATAAGAGGTTCCCTACCAACATATGTGATCACTCACAAAACCAAGCACCGTAAGTAGTGCTTTGGAACAAATCTTCGAAAAGATCTGTTCGTATTATTATGGGAGATGTCATCTCAAAACTACGCTCGGAATAGTTGCAAAACGACCGGCACAACGCAACGCGAAAAACCGGAATTTTTGTGGTCCAGGAGAGTCGCGCTGGCGCGCTAATATAGGCTGGCGCCGCTTCTTTGTATTTTTGAATTCCAGAACTTAGCTGGTCGCTTTTGACTTGCTGGCGCCAGCCGAAAGCAAATTTTTCTCGACAGAAGTGTAGGGCGCTGAAGCGCCAACTAGGCGCTGGCGCCGCCCGAAGTTGCAGCTTTGTGAAAATGGAGACTAAACGCGGGAATCGGGTGTGAAGGGTGAGTGATGGAGTTTAGGTGTAGTGTGAGTTGTGAGGATAGATTGTATCAAGTTTATATAGGTTTAAAGTTGCTAGAATGTATCGGAAAGTTGCCAAAACTAATTACGGCAGCCCGAAATCCTAAAATTTCCAAACTTGAAAACGGAAACAACTCATATCCCAGATTCTAATTCAAACCCAAGATTCTTATTTGGATTTTATGATTGAATGTACCTATTTAATGTAGATTTCATCCTACAATGATTCTCAATCATAGATATGCCTAAACGGCCATATTTTCACCTTTACTCCGTAAAGAAATTCTAACACTGTGGTTTTTTATAAAAAATACAAATTTTGAATGATAAAACCACCCCAAACAAGTTGGGAAGGTGGGGTCAAAATGAAACAAGCACATTAACTGAAAATAACCCCCTTATATTAAAATTTTGATTCGAGGTCCTTTCACTTACAAAATTCAAATTACGGAAATAAAAGTTACATTACAATAAAAACAACAAAAGTAAATAAAACAACAACTTATAAAACAAAAATAACTACGACTATCACTCCTCATCCTTCTAAACACCTCGCCAGTGGTGGGCCGAGGGCACGCCTCTAGTGGTGGCTCCCGGCTCCCGTAAGTCCAAGAATTAGTCATCCTTCGCCGACGACGCCATGCCTCAGAAGCTGTGTCTCGTGAGGCAGAGTCCTCAGATGAGGTGGGAAGCGCGTGCTAGCATATCTACTCTAAACCGGGCGCTGGCTTCCATCTCACCGCCTCTCCATCATCTCATCCTCTCCGGTGCGGATCTCGGTTGTGATGAATGGTCGCCTGTCGAAGTCCGGAGGTCTGCAGACAGAGTGTTGAGTGAACGATGCCCCTATGAAGCATAGCCATGCGCCAAAGATCGACCAACACCTCGGAAGGCATCCGTGATCAAAGCAAGTCCCATCCTCCTCATCCTCCTCCGAATCATCCTGCTGTCCCTCCTCCTCTTCATTCCCAGCTCCACCATCCTCTTCTTCCTCTCTATCCTCAGCCCTCCTCCAAACTTGTTGGACACACTCCCTATAGATACGCGGGTTACGTGCAGTGGTAATGTAAATCCTCCTCGATGCAGGAGTTGCTTTCATCTTCAAGATGATCTTAGTAATAAGCATGTGGAGAGGTGCCAAAGACCTTCCAACCCCCTAATAATGTTCAAAAAACCCGTGATGCAGAAATCATACTTCGCCCCCCGGAGTACCCATAGGACGGGAGGCAGGTCGACCGATGTCACCGACCTTGTCCTTGCCTAGACATTCGACCAATCCACCGACCGAAGCCAGTTGGTTGGTCCCGAGGGATGCTCGCTAACACAATGGGAGTTTGATTGTAACTCCCATTGATGACAAGAACGCCCATCAACGGCTCTACCCCCGTCAAACCGAGGATCCCGTAAAGTGGAAAGATCAGATTGATTCTAGGCGAATGCCTAGAATCTCACCAACAAATTCCGAGTCAACTCCTCCTCTTCTTCTTCACCAACACAAAAATCCTACTCCCTTCCAACTCCCCCGGTGTTGTAGAACCCGCCGGACCAAGTCTTCATGGTAGAAGTCTTCGGTCGAAAGTACCGTAGACTATTCCAGTCTTTACTAGCCATTTTTGTCACCGTGAAAACGGCGAAATGGTCGGCAAATGAAAACTTGCTCGGCATGATTCGGGCGTTGAGCCATTTGAAATTTGAATACGGGTTTGGGGTTTGTAGAGGGTGTGGTAGTGGTGGTTTAACTTGACCGACCGAAGGAACAGTGGTGGTGTGGGTGTGGTGGGGCTAGCACCTAAATTTTTGAATTTTGGTGGTTTTGTTGGGTTAAATTGGTGGAGGTGGTTTTGATTGGTGTTTGAAGTCGATTGGGTTGGGATTTGATTTTGGCGCTGGTTGTTTTTAGTTTTCTTTTTATTTGATTTTTGTTTTAGGTTTAAGCTTTAAGCTTGGCGTTAATGGCGGTGGAAGATGAAGAACGCGATGAACTGTTCGCGGAGAAGGTAAGAGCCGAAAGCTACGGTCATGGGCGCTGGTGGGCTGGTTGGGCCCAAGCCCAAAATCGAAATTTTGATTTTTTCGATTTTTTTTAATTTCAAATCAAAATTCCCGTTTCGCTATCGGTCCGATTTTTTTAATGAGATATGGAAATGATCAGGAGAGAATTTCCTATCCAATGATCCATAAAACACTCTATTCCGACTTCAGATGACATATGGATAGTGGAAAACGCCTCGAAATGCGTGCATGACGAAGTTATGCTTAACTAATGAAATCTAAATTAATAGATTATGTCAATCCGAATCGTAATACAATAAAACGGCCTAAGCAACTCTAATGGGACATAAAACATTTTAGTATCGGAACATTTAACACCCACCCCCAAACAAATTTTTTTTACAACGGCTTAGAAAATTTGTTTTAGCAAATGGTCTTTTAAAGTCGATTCCCGAGACTTCCTAGATTACTATGTTTATTTTATTTTTTTATTTTTTATTTTATTTTTAGAAGGAAAAACAATAAGCAATAAAGACATAATTCACACCATAGAGAAACATGACTCAAAAATCGAGAAAAACATGCAAGAGTGGAAAACGGAACTATGTGAACCGTGGACTTAGGATCCGTACTTACAGCCACACACTCCATGTGGAGGGCCCGGTTATCTTTAATGGTGCACTCACCAATATATTGGAATGAAAGGAAATGCACCAACACAGAAATTTGAGTCGCTTATAGTCGATACTCAAGACTTTATCTAAAACATATGTATGAACATGCAGTTGATCATATATCAACAACCTAAATAGTTGTGGATCATTCCATAAATAAATATCACAGAAAACATATCCAAACACAATGAAGCACCAAGATTTCCTACGACATTAGCCTAGTGGAATCCAAACTAAGTCGGATAACCCTATTGTGTAACCTATCATGCACCTTCTTTTTTCATTTTGAATGCGTGGGTGTTTTAGTAAATAAGTGTGGAAAAGTGAATGGTTGTGGAGGATATGGTGGATATGGATAAGTTTTAGAAAGACACCCGCGTAACAATGAGGATGTGGTTTTAGCAATCGAACTCATTCATCATTGTGTGTGTAGGACCGCCTCAATTCTGAAAATGAAGGTGTCAAATAGTTTGTCCTTCCAAGTATCCGTTTGCTAGAGGATTTAAAAAATTATGAAGCAATGTGAGAAACAAAAGGATCGAAAGTGCAAACTCGAGATTCCTTTGAAAGGGTGGAAGGAGGGGAATCGAGGTGGATGTTGTGCAAGTTAGTTCTTGATAGGGTGAAATTTCACCTACCGAAAAAAAAACTCATCAAATTCCTCATCTAGATTGGTCATATCCACATTACTATGGTAGTCCTCTACATCTTTGAGAAAGTCATCTATCCCGGCCCTCATCAATAATATGTGTATCGACTAGTGTAGGAATGGAAATATTGAGTCCGACTTTCCAAAGGAAAGAATTTTGGGCATATGACTATCGGGAACGTGTTGTTGAAATAATCTCGAAAGCAAAGCTCTCGATCATGCTAACCTCTCCATCCATAGACTAATCGGGTAATCGCGGTCCTTGTTTTAAAAACATTGACTTCAACAAAGAAGATGGCCAAAAGACATGGACATTGAACCATCACGCAATTAATGAGCCGCATTGGCAGTTGCCGTGAAAGGATTCTAAAATAATCGGACAGAGTCGCTAGCTTTACTTCAGATCGAGGACTACAAAATCAGCCGGATAGTAGAAATCCCCGAACTTTTACCAACACATTTTCGACTACACCCTAGGGTACTTAATAGACCGATCGCCTAATTGCAACGCCATTTTAGTGGGTTGCATTCTTGTCTAGACCTATTTGTCTATACAAATAAAATGGGAGTAAGTTAACACTAGCCCCCGTGTCTAATAACGCGGGTCGTCGATAGAATCTCCTAAGGTGCATTGTATAGTAGATCTAACCAGTGGTCCTTGTACTTAACAATTCCATTATGTTCAGATAAGGTTGGGAATTGTTCTGCTAAAAAAGGCGCCTTTTGGTATATTTGTTTTACGCCTAGTAGTACACAATTCCTTAAGAAACTTAGCATGGTGTGGTAGCTTTTTATAGCTTCGAGGAAAGGAAGGTTTATAGTTAGATTCTTGAAAACGCCCCTAATCTCCTCGTAATTTGTATCTCTAGTTAACATGGCTAATTTTTGTGGAAACGGTGGTTTCGCCTCATATTTAGCAATGGTATCACCGGATGTTTAACCCGGCTTTTGTTTCTTAGGTCAGGTTGTAACCGGTACCTCTACTGGTAGGCTCTTCAGCTTCTATTTCGCATCTAGTAATATAGCGGTGTAGGGTTATCGTTGGGGTAACTATAGGCATAGTTACTTTGTTATCAACCACTCGCTTTAACGGAGAGTGGTGATGGCATTTATCTCACCTACATTTTCATATTCATTACTAGTATTATCGGTGACCTCAAAGGCGCGGTTTGTTGTTTTAGGATTAGGTATTGCGCTACTCGAAACACACCTTTGGGTTGGGCTTTATCTTGAGCCAATTGTTGGGTTAAATTATTTACGGATTGTAGAAGCCGTTGGTTAGATTGAGCCATGGTTTGAAAAGTTTTGGCTCACTTGTATGAAGGTGTCAAGACGATCCGGTTGGGTGGGTGTAGTTTTCACGGGTGGTGTGGATCGAACTATTTCCGGAATTATTTATGGGTGGATTTTGATAGTTATTATTTACCGAACGATACCTCTATTAGTATTATAATTATTATAATTACCTTGACCTTGTGCTTGACCTTGTCGAGGTTGCACTTGGTTGTTATAATTATTAAAATTACCCCGACTCGCCCCTTGTCGTGAGTGGAGCTTGGTTAAAGCTTCATGCTGGCCTAACATATTGATGATTGTACCCTCGAGGTGTGACGCTTTGGTTATTCCTCCAACCGGTTGGGATTTTGTCTCCAAGGGCTTAGGTTCACTATTAATGGAACAAGCCCGTTCATAGGCTATGTGACGCTGGGAATCGGATGCTCGTGGCTCAAATAGAAACTACATGGGTTTGAATTTACATTCATGACGGGATAGGCTTTTGTTGTACAGAAATGGCCTCTACCTTTTAGTGAGTGATTCGATTAGAGTTTTAAGCTCGAATCGGTTTAATTTCAAACATACCGCGGCCTTAACTCGTTGAAGAAGAATCTACGAGAGGGGATATCATCACTACCCCCATTATTATTTTGCTTAGTTTGGTCTTCTAAAAATTTATAAGCCTCCCGAGGCTCCTTTACTTAAGAAACCCCCATTCATAATGTCAAGGACTTCTTTATGGTGATGTTGAAGTCCTTTGAAAAAGGCACTAACTAACGGTCTTTGCTAGGTTATGGTGTGGACACTCTATAAGCGATCGGTGAAACGATTCCAAGCCTCGAAAAATGATTCATGAGGATTTTGTCGAAAAGAAATGAATCTTGGAAAGCATCTCATCCGTTTTAGGGGTGGGTAAAAATGTTCCATAAACAGTGAACAAGTTTAGCCCACGAAGTCCACGCAATTAGCGCTTTGGGCAATTAACCAAGACGCGCCTTTATCGGCTAAGGTGAAAGGGAATAATTTTAATTTAATTTGTTTCAACCAACCGTAGGATGGTGGAATGTTGTTAGGACTTGTTCAATCCCTACGCGATGTTGGTAAGGTTTTTCATGGTCTAAACCATGAAAAACGGGTAACAAATTAAAAATATTTGAGGGATTCTCAAATCCCTCCGGGTCCGCTAGAACGATGCAAGATTTGGGGCTATCGCCAAGGCTTTGTAGAAGTCCGAGAGAGGAGTCTCTTTCTTCCCCATTATATCGTGGGTGTGTGTGGAATAGTAGCTAGAGGTGTAGTTTGTGGTATACTAGATAGACTTGTTTGTTGATGTTGGTTTGTATTTACGTTAGGTGTTTTGTTCGCCGCACCTTAATCTCATGCAAGACTAAGTCGAGCTTAACTAAACATGCAACACTCCAAACAATTTCGATGTACTAGTATAAACCTCTAACAGAGATGCGAGGTGTGGAAGAAAGGAATACTTGACAAGGCCCTTGCTTCGCTTTGAATGAATAGCGCCTTGTGTACGCTGTGTTCGTATATAAGAGAATAGAACACTAAAAACTTGACAACTCGGGTTCGAATCAAACCGTGGAAACTGAAATTTCAGCTGCTGGGCGGCTGGGCGCAAATCTGGCTTAGCGGGGCTTTGCAAAGTCGAAGTCCAAGAACTTAGCTGGTCGCGCTTTTTTGCATGCTGGCGCTGCGTATTGATCAAATTCCAAGAATATAGCTGGTCGCTTCTCTTTGTATGCTGGCCAGCTGTATTTCCTCGAATTTTTCCAAAACTGAAACGGCAAACCACAAGATGAATCAAACAAGGGTGGGTGGGTGAAATGGGACTTAAAATTACTAATTCTATTATGAAAACAATGGTAAAGTGCAACTAAGATGGCAGCGTGCCATTTGATAAGAAATGAAAAGCTACCCTTTAAATGAACGATGAATTCACAACGTAAGTTGAACTAGAACTTAACTTTTACGTGCCTAAGTTATCAAAGATTTCTACTCTCAATCCTATGAGATATAGTGGAGTAGATAAGTTCGCTCCACTCCTAGTGCTCTAGCATGGATGTTTTCTAATCTAACTAGTCGGTTTTAAGTCTATGAGAGTTTTACGGGGGAATTATACTACGATGCAACTACCCACAAGATGCAACTAGTCGATTATCTAAATAATTATGGGAATGCTACGCTGATTCTATGATAAGGAGTTAGAGGGGATTGATTCCACCTTAACTCAACTTAATCCACTAATCCATTTAATCGTCAGAATCCGAATTGAATCGCTTCGCAGAACAATTGGTTATTCCTAATCCCTAATTATACATGGCATTTCTACCAATTCATAACTAGCATGTGAACAATTAAACCCATTCTCATGGTGAACTAATCATTTCTAGAGTGGAATAGAAAATACTTTAATTTAACTCTACGATAATCGAATCAAGCTTTCATCAAGGCTTCACAACCCCTCTAATGGAGGTTTAGCCTTGAATCATTCCGCTAATCATTTCCATTTAGATTAAAACTAAACATAATATAAAGCATTGAAATTTACTTAATTTAACAATAATGAAATCTAATTTAATGACTAAATTGAAATAAGGACATGAATTGAAATTAGATCTAGAATTGGAATTGACAAAATCGAAATTGATAAAGAATACTACTTTATTGATCTAATCAAATTGAAGAACAAGATCCAAAGGTTTAATCTAATAAAGGATTTGAAACTAATTAAATAAAACAATTAAATCTAGATCTAGAAGCTATTTTAATGGCTACTTTCTATTCTAAGCTATCTACCCTAATTCTCCACTAATTAATCTACCATTAACAAAGAGTTGCTTTTGTTCTTATACATTCAGATCCAAAAATCGTGCATGGGCTTGAGCCATGTTTTGGGCCGCAGAATCGTGCCCAAAACCCAATTCTTTCAAATTCAAAAGGCCTTTTCAGCTGCAGTTGGCTTCCACAGACTTTTCGTCCACTTCTGCTCCTCTGATTGGGTCAAGGCTTGGACCATTGCAAAGCTCTTTCCGAGCCAGTCGTTTTGACATAAGGTGGGCCTCAATCCGGAGGTCCGAGTCCAAAGATATGGCATTCGAAGTTCTCACGACTTTTGCTCCTTTATCTCGCTAAAGTGGCACATTTTCGCACATAATGGACTTTGAAGCCCGAAATGCATAAAAACACTTAATCAAGATTAACTCTTACTTATTATTCACATAATTGGTCTAACAAAGATGATTATTAAGGGTTAAAACTACAGTTTTGGGCTCTTATCATTACACACAAAGTAGCAACTCCTTATCATCCACAAACTAGCGGACAAGTAGAAGTTTCTAATAGGGAAATCAAAAAAGATTTTAGAAACAACAAAAAACCCCGATAGGAAAGATGGTCAAGCTGCCTATCGGATGCCTTGCCTTATGGGCATATAGAACTGCTTTCAAAACTCCTATAGGTATGTCTCCCTTTAGACTTGTATTTGGGAAACCATGTCATTTTGTTCACAATTAGAGAGCACCGCGGTCGCTGGGCTATAAAAAGCCTTAACTTCAATATTGATGAGGCGGGTGTCAAACGCTAGTTACAATTAAATAAGCTTGAAGAAATCAGAAGCGATTCTTACGATCTCGCTAAGGATTATAAAGCCAACATGAAACGGTTCATGATAAGCATATCTTGCGAAAGAGTTTGTGGTCGGACAAAAGGTTTTTTTTTACAACTCCCCGCTCTACATATTTTCCTGTGGAAACTAAAACCCGCTGGTCCGCCCTTTTCTCGGGTTATCAAGTCACCCCTTACGGGCAATTACCTTGGTAAATCCCAAGGACAACAAGCATCTTCAAGTTAACGGTCAACAATTAAAACATTTTCACTTAACTTTCGTCCCCTCGATATGAGGGAAGTCCTTTTACAGACCCTATATACGAGGAATGACCCTTGTCATTGGTGTACTTCCTTTCACTTCCATTTAATGGTAAGTGCACCATTAAGGTAACCGACCCTCCCTATGGAGTGTGTGGTCTGTAAGTACCGGATCCTAAGTCCACGGTTCACATAGTTCACGCTTTTCCACTCTTACATGTTTTTGCATGTTTTTTCGGATTTTTGAGTCATGTTTTCTATGGTGTGAATTATGTCTTTATTTGCTTATTGTTTTAAAAAAAAAAAAAAAATAATAATAATAATAATAATTGTTTTCATTTTAGATATAGATATATATCTAAACCCCAGAACTAGCAATCCAACAAGTCTTGGGAATCGACTTTTAAACGATCTGATGTTAAAACAAATTTTGTGTTTAAAAATTTGTTGGGGGGTGGAAATCAGTCTTTCCATCGGGATTGCTCGAACTTTCTATTTGTGTTGCTTAGGTCCATTAGTATAGTTCATTGGGGTTGACGCCATCTAATTTAGTGTTCATTCGCTCGCGATAACTTCCGCCATGCACGCGACTTCGAGGCATTTTCCACTATCTTATATGTCACCCACGGTCGGAATAGAGTAGTTTATGGATCATTGGATTGGAAATTCTCTCCTGATCATTTCCATATTTCATTCGCAAAAATCGGACCGATAACTAAGGGAAATTTAGTTTGAAGTTATGCTTAAAAATCGATTTTAAAGTCGAAAAATCGAATTGGGTTGGGGCCAACTCACAAGACTCTACAAATACCGCCCATCATCATCCTCCAAAACATAATCGCGACTTCATCTTCTCAAACCGCCTTTCACTAATTTAAATTAAACCCTAGCAACCAAAAATAAATAAATAAATAAATAAATAAAAATAAAAATAGAATACATCAAAATAGAAAGACCACCACGCCCTTTCAGGAAACACCAACACAATCTCCAACCGCTTCCACCAAGAAAACACCCACCAATTCAAGTCTTCAAACCTGCCACCGCATCTACCATAACCACCACCGCTGTGTTTAGTTGGTTTTCATCAAACTTGCATCCACCACCATCTACAAACCCCAAATCAGTTCAAACTTCAATGGCGCTTACGACGAAGAATGTGCCGAGCACGCTTTGAGGTCACCACTTCGCACCATATTACTTACACCGATATGATTAGGAGGGGTTGGAAAATACTGTGGTATTCAACGCAGGAGTTCTATCACTATGATTTGGTAGAACAGTTTTATAAGAAACGAATTGAGGGAAATAGGATTTTCATTAGATAGCAGAACGAGGAGGAAGTAACGGATTGTTGGTTATCGAGCTATTAGGAATCACCAGAACCAACCTAGATATTTAATTATTCAAGAATCCCAAGATACCGGAGTTCCCGCTTTGATGAAAGATAACGGTCATAGAGGGTGAATACAATACGATATCTCATCATGCTCGCCGACGATTCGAGAACCAATCAACCGGGCAGAAGCTCGCTGGATTGGTAGGAACGCCCCTGAAAGACAAAGTCACGACATCGGACTTTCAGTGTCCGAACGCTTCTCGGATTTTGCAAACGAATGAGTATAATTTCTGCATCCTCGATTTAATTTTGAATGTGATTAGAGGAGTGGGAAAGAGCATGGCTTCTTCCCGTGATTGATCACTAAGATTATGCTCTCATTTAGAGCCGCCGCTAAATCTGCCCTATTAAGATCAAATTGCATTCTAATGCAAGTATTTATAAGGAATGCATCCAAGAGACTTGACCGTTGTCCGCAGAGAATGAAGTTGAGTCTGATAATGAAGGGGAAGATATGACATGGTTGGTCGAGGATAATTTCGATAGTCATACTTCTAATTTAGAACGAATGATAATGCCGCGAACCGGTTTCATGACGCGGTTATCGATCTCGCGGGAAGATATCGACATAGACAAATTGTACTTCGAAATAAGCAAACTAACTTTCAGACGAGAGTTGAAATGCCGAAAGGGGGGTCGAAGATATCTTGTCTAACTTGGAGATTATCCACCGTAATCACCAAGCCCCAAAGATAAAGACTCAAGATCGAGATGGAAGCACGCCGCTTGTTCAGATAGAGATGCTAATGACGATGCCACTGTGGATGAGTCCGTCTCACCGAAGTCCGAGAGGCATGAGCGCCGCCGCCCAAGAGGCCAGATGGCTCGCCATTCTTCACCACGTAAACCAGCTTCCATCTCGTGGACCATCTTCTTCACACGCCTAGGTGTTCACCCATCATCAGGTCCTGTTATTTCATTGTTTTTATTGTTTTGTTAGTGGAATTTTATTTCAGTAGTTAGATTTAAATATTAAGTTGTTTGTTTTAGATTGCTTGGATTTCATATTATTTTAATATAATTTATTTTGATCATCTTCGTGAAGGTTGTCTTGGAGTAAAAGTTGAAAATTAGGCCGACATCGGCATATCTATGATTTTTTTTTTTGTAGTGGTAGCATGATATGTAGGAGAGTTTAGAAGTTACTATTCTAAACCAAGTTTAAAAGATACCAGGGTTGTTAGGAAATCAAAACTATGGTTAGTTTCCGCTTTGGGTTTGGTAGTTTTCTATTTCCGAAATTGCCTTTAAAACAATTTGGCAACTTGTCGATTCGCTTTGGAAACCCTTAACCTATTTAAACTTCCATCATTCTACACTCACAACCCACACTACACCCCACAATCATCTCTCACCTTTCACTCCAAGCTTTTTTTCTTCTTGTTTTTCTTGTAAACTCAGTTTCAGACTTCTACGAAGCTTTCACGAGAGCTACCGCTTCCATATACACCGCCATAAATTTTTTTTCAGAGCTACCCTGCCAAGCAGAGCGACTCGCCCTACAACATCAGAATCGAAAAATCTCAACGAAGGCCTACGCTCAAGCAGCAGACCGACTTCAAACACAGTAATTCCAAAACCCACGAGCGCGACTTCATCGCTCTATACGAAGGCAACGCCTCCTCCCGTGAAGTTAATGTGAAATTCGATTTTCTCGAGGTTTCTTCCAGGTTTTCGCAGCTGTTCTACAGGGTAGTTTTGAGATGACACCTCCTATAGTGATTCCCCGAACAGTCATTTGAAGACTTGATGGGAACCGATACCTATGGAGCATCGTTTCCGCGAAGCCGGATCGCGGTATTAGGATGGCGGCATCTTCCGTGAGTGATGACGATTCTTTTCACCTAAGCTTAACTGAATTCTTCTATAATAATATTACTTTTTTGTACCCAAGAAGGAGAACAAAAAATTTTCCTTGCTATCGATGGCACGACTCATGGAATTCAAGAAGCAATTGATAGCTTTGGTTTCGGGTTGCCATTACCCCGACCCTATGCACACGGGGATATATGATGATAACTCATACCTATATGAATATGCCTATTTCCATGAGTATTATGGGGAGGGGTGTTTTCAGATCATGGACCAAGACCAATATAACATCGCCTCGAAAGTAGCCTATCGCTGAATGTAGCATTAAAACCATGTTGTTCATCATGATGAACATTCTAGGAGAACGGAAATTTACTGGCCAATAATACCGGGTGACATTTTCCTTGCTTTAGCCGAGGGACGCCGGCCGGTATGACATTCCCCGAAGTTTTAGTTGCTACTTTTGAAGCCGAGGCCATACCTTGAGGCATAAGTACCTTCTTATGCCTGTCTTGGTTTGCCGATTACGCCGGTTGCCTACCCATATTCTCGCATTACGCACAATGATCGGGAAAAGGGTCGAAATCATGAGACCCACCAATCGGTGGTAAGATCATTCCGAGCCATGACTTGGTCGGGATGGCAGGTGCAACCACATTTGGTTGCCCCTTACACCCCATCAGCACCAAGTAACACTAGAGAGGTTAGCACTAGTTGATGATACACCACTGGAAGGCGGCAAGTTGTTATGGCATGGCAGATGCTTAAAGAACCTCATATAGAAGAGGAGGATGACGAGTAAATGCCGTCAAGTGTGTAAGTCTTTAGTTAAGTTAGTGTCCGCTTATGTCCCAAGCAATTTTTATCTGTTAACCCCATAATGGGTGGAACTCTTATAGAGTTAAGGCCGCTTTTTTTTTTATATTACTATATTTGTATGTTTTAACCTTGTTTTTGTGATGTTCCCGAATATCACGCTTTCAATGGTATTTTTCCTACCCTCTTTATTTAAATGCTTTGAGGACAAACCATGCTTTTGTGGGGGGGCATAGAAACACGGTAATTAAGACATCCTGTTAGGATATAGATATGTATAATATGCACTTGTTTTCTAGTTAAAATTTCAAAAATTCAAAAATATAAATAAAAAGTATGCTATACATTTAGGAATATTGGTATTGTTTTTCTATGCTTTTAACAATCTAGAAGTCTCACATAGCTTTTGCATCTAATAATTGTTAGAAACTTAGGTTAATATGTAGGTAATAATCTTTGCATCTATCTATAAATATATTACATGAGTATCTATGATTGTTAGCAAGAAGTTTTTCAAATCTAGGCTAGAGTAATTTATTCTACAAACTCGTGGAGAATATAGCCTAAAGCCTTATATGAGTTTAAACATTTGAGAAATGACACAAGGGAGAAGTAAAACTGATAGAGATATCACACGCCCACTTGCTTGATCACTATGCCATATCCTAAGTGAGAATTTAGGCCCCTCTTTGGATCGATATAGCCAGAAATTCAAACCTATGAATTATTTTCCGCTAGTCGCCTCTCCTCGAGCCTTTCTTTAGCCTTCCATAAACCACAATTCCTTTTTTACCCCTGCTACAAAACAAAACAAAATAAAAAAAAGAATAAATCAACCTACCCAATTTAGAATAAGTCCGAGAATAGAATGAGTGAAGAAAGAAGAAGAGAAAACCTGCGGTAAATAAAAATTAGTTAGTTGTTTCCAAAAAAGAAAAGAAGTTTCCATCCAAAGAAAAAAAAAAAAAAAATATAAAAAATATATATATATATATATATATATATATATATATATAAATAAATAAAACTCCAAAAATAGAATAAAAGGGAGTCAAAAGCCAAAGAAAAAGAAAAAAGAAAAAATGGCTAAGGATGGAAACAAAGTATAGAAGCAAAAGGAAATAACAAGGTTTTCTAAGTTACATAATATGAAGACTCTATTATCTCAGACTTGTCCTTTGAATATCCATTTCCTTCCTTCTTAAACCATCTCCTAATCCCCGCAATACCTAATAAAGACCTCTAGCTCAATTAGGAATAGGTTAGTGTGATAGTAAGTGGCGATGTGTTTGATCGACCACTTCCTTGTTGTCATTGAGATTGTAAGGTAAAGTGTGCCCATCGCGACACCGGAGCAAATAAACTTGAGTGGAAAAATCAGAGTGGTTTTTGTCTTGACATTTACGTGAGACCTACTTAAGGACGCTTATTCCGAAGTTTTCAGAAACGGACCTGCTATTACATTTCATAGTATTACTCATTGTTATATGTTTATTTTAGATGATTGATTATTATGCATATATTAGCTTAGTGGTTCCGATCGGGTTATTCTTATGTATTTGCTAGTGAGATGTATAGATAGTTGAGACATGAAGGAGAAAACAATAGTTTTATTTCTTAGTCGCAGAAGTATAGATGAAGTTTGTGAGTACCTTCATCGAAAAACTCTCACGAGGTTATAACTCGCCCACTAGGGAATTCCTAGTGGTTTAAGCGTCTTGTTGCATATGGTCAATGCAATCGCGACTCAAAGACGAGAGTAGATAGAACTCCATTTTTGGTCACTTATGCTAATTTTCATATTTGCTTGAGGACAAGCAAAATGCTGTTTGGGGTGGTTGATAAGAGCCCAAAACTGTAGTTTTAACCCCTTAGCAGTCATACTTTTAGACCAATTATGTGAGTAATAAGTAAGAGTTAATACCGACACGGTTTTTATGTATTTCGTGCTTCAAAGTCAATTACGTGCAAGGGAATGTGCCACTTTGATGAGATAAAGGAGCAAATGGTTGGTTACTAAGGAGTTCGGTGATTAAAGGCCAAGATTCAAGAAGACAAAGCCTTTGTAAAGCCTCGGTCAAAAGATGAAAAGTCAAAGTCCACGCAAAAGCGTAAAAAAGACAAAGAGAAATGAGAACCTCAAGACCATATCTTTGGACTCAGTGACCTTGAATTGGGCCTACCTTATGTCAAAACGACCGCCTCGAAAAGAGTTTTCCAATGGACCAAGCCTTGACCCAATCAGAGGAGTAGAAGTGGACGAAAAGTTTGCTGAAGCCAACTGCAGCTGAAGAGGCCTTTTGGATCGAAGACTGAGTTTGGCGGGGCCCGATCCTCCGCCCAAAACATGACTCCAAGCCCATGCACGATTTTTGATCGAATGTATAAAACAAAAGCTTAGCTCTTTGTTAATGGTAGCTAGTTAGACCTAAATTAATATATAGAATTCTAGATCTAGTTTTATTAATTAATTAAGTTTTAGTTCCATTTCAACCTCGCTTTTAGATTAAATCTTTGAATAATTGTTCTTGATTGATTAGATAAATAAAATAGTTAGTTTGTCAATTTCGGGAATTTGGTCATTTCCATTCTAGATCTAATTTCAATTTTGTTCTTATTTCATTCCAGCCATTAAATTAGATTCATTATTGTTTAATTAAGTAAATCTCAATTTCTTACATTATGTTTAGTTTAGATTCAATGGGAAATGTTAGTTTGATGAATCAAGGTTAAAACCTCCATTGAGGGTTGATGAAGCCTTGATGAAAACTTAGTGGTTAGTATAGAATTGGTTGTAGAATCTATTCCACTCTAGAAGGTCGTGGTTTCGGGCCATGAGAATGGGTGGACGACCTCACATGCTAGTTAGTATCCGGTAGGAATGCCATGAACAAATTCTACTGAAGAAGCGTGAGGTGAGATACAACATTCTATCAGCTAGGTTGTTAAGTTGGATTCGGGGTGGATTAATTCCCTCTAATTTCTTTATCTAGATTCAAACAATCGTATTCGCGCTTTGTAGATTAACTTTTAGTTTATATTTCATCTTGTTATTTATTATATTATTATATCTTGTTATTTAAATTAACGCGTCTTGTTAGCATAACATTTCGCCAGAAGCTCTCATTAGACTTAAGACTGATTTCTTAGACTTAGAAAACAATCCATGCTAGGGGAACTAGAGTGGAACGAACTTCCTACTCCCACTTAGGCTAGTGCATTCAGACGAGAGTAGAAGCTTTGATAATTGAGATTAAAAAATAAAGTTTTAGTTTACTTCACGCTTTGAATCGCTCATTTCAGAGGTAAACTATTCATTTTACATTAAAGTCTTATTTTTATTAAAGGCTCATCGTTCTTCATGGCTGTTAAGTTGACAAGTTTTGCTATATAAGACAAGCTATCGAAGCACCCTTGGCTGTAAGTGATAAATTAAAAGGACAATGTTATTTTAATTGAAAATATTTAACAAAAAGAGTCGACAAATTATGGTATGTGTATTTATAGTGAAAGTGCAAACAGGGCCGCTTGGTGGCTCGTTAGTATTCCGCTAACGAGAGTCGAATTAGGTCGGCCTATGTTTTAGAATCTTAGCCCTAGCCCCTAGAAGGTGATGGGCCCTACCCAAACTCGTGGAGGGCTTTAGTCGTGAGGCTTTATAGGCTTAGGGTCGGTCGGTCGTACGGGTTAGTGGTCGTTAGGCCAAATTCCCACCCCTACTCACTAAAGTGTGGATGTGTTACTTGGGAGTGACTATCAAGGACAAAGAGCGCCCAAAAAGTAACTCTTTAAGGACACATTTTTTGGTAACTCACAAGGATCGCAGATGAAAGGTCAAGTATACCTTTGATGGGCCAAATAAAAATGGATCGGTAGATGAAATATCAAGTATACTCCCGACGCCGAATAATTAACGCCCGCCTGCATTTAAACCCAAACTTCTGATATTTAGTATGAACATTGAATGTTCATAGTTCTGAAAGTATGAACATTGATTGAAAGTATGAACATTCAATATTCATAGTCCTTTGGGTATGAGAATGGAATGTTCATACATGAATATTGATTGGGTATGAGCATTCAATGTTCATAGTCTTTTGGGTATGAACATTCATGTTCATAGTCCTTTGGGTATGAATATTGATCGGTATGAACATTCAATGTTCATAGTTCTTTCGGTCATCAATGTTCATCAATGTTCATAGTCCTTGGGTATGAATGTTGATCGGGTATGAACATTCGGATGTTCATAGTCTTTGGTATAAACATTCAATATTCATACATCAATATATTGTATAAGGCACATGTAGAACCGCTATGGTCGCAGCTTTACAAACCGTAAAACCATGCGCAATGAATAAAGGTTCCCAATGATTTTGTTTAAATCATACCTTTAGATCAACCGTGGATATCTCTCGAGAATCTAAGATCTACTAAATTAGCAACATCTTGATCTTTCGCTGTATTCCTATTCTTAGAATGGACGCTGGGGCAACGATCTTCCAAATTCTTTCTCTCTTGGCCCTCTCACTCTCAAAGTTGGAACCGAATTTGGATCTCACTTTTCTTTGAAAGCAAAACCTAGTCTTTTCGCCGTAGAAAGAGGGTTTCTATTTATAGGCTACAACAGGACCATGAGGAGAAATCGGTTAGGTCTTCCTCACGGGTTTCGGGCTTCCCATGTTCGCCGTAACACACGCCCCAAGTCCGGCCAACAAATGACTTATTCCACTAAAGGCCATTGCTGCACTACCGCCTAATCCCAAATTACGTGTTACGCTTTATGGGCCCATATTATCTGCTTGTTGATTTCCACGGTTTAAAATATCGAATGCCCATTGATAAAGTCAAGTTATCGACAACTACATTAATCAACTTTTATGTCCTCGAAAGTAAAACCACTCAACCTCATTGTCATGTTGCATTAAATCCACCTCGCATGATTTACATGACAATTTTTATGAGCTCCCTCAAGGGGACATCATCAACCCGACTTCCTGGGTCACCTGGATTCCTTCTATAATCAACAAAGACACCTTACATACAATGTCATTACCTAATCCATCGAAGTTTGTTGATTCACAAATGAATCTCAATCATCGATGATTTAAAACAATGTACAATGCACGAAGTGCCCATTATTATATCCGGATTAAGAGGACAAACATCCATAATAACAGAGGTGTTTGTTCTCTTATATAGTAAGTATAATGAGAAACAACCTCATTTGGTCCTGTTCAATACACACAAAGTGTACTAGTGTACTCCTATAGTCAAGATAGACTAATACCGCATTATACTACAACCGCATTCAATGGTTTGTCCAAATCCATCTAGGTTGTAAACGTTTACTTATACTTTATAAGGTACTGATGATATGATCTTCTATGTGTCACCACACACCATATCATCTACAACATAAAGTATTAGACACATGCATATAACTAATAACATATATAATATGCATAACATTTGCCCATATGATTCTTATTCAAAATATAAAGAATTAGAGTTAATACAAAAGTAATGCGTTTATTATATAACCCTATTAGTACATTCACCTATTTGGATATGAACAATCATTGTTCATATACCAGCAGAAGGTATGAACACTCATTGTTCATAGTAAAATGACATAAAAGATAAAATCAGAAAATATTTATTTTAAATCCGCCATTTGTCCTCGGTGGTTATTTTTCACTTAAGGGTATAACCGCGTGTATAACTGCATTTAAAAAGTAAAAGGGACGGGCTAACTTATTTTGTCCTTGAGGGTTCCTAATTTTGAAAGAGTGGGTTCGTGAGTTACTTTTCCCCAAAATTTGTCCATGTGAGTTACTCACAAAAAACAGTATCCTCTAGAATTACTTTTTCCCTAAATTGGTCTTCTGGACTATTTTCTTGTACAACGGTTAGTACTAACTGTAGACAAGTAATCAAAGAACTTGACTACCTTTCCCTTCAACACAAGTTGTATGTGTCCAAGATTTCTAAAATGTATTCAACCCGACACTTTGCACACACACTTCCAATCATGTTGGTTCTACTTTAACTTTGTATGAAGCCGCTTTCAATTTGGTTCCTAGTCAATTCACCTTCAACCAAACTCAGAATTGCAAACAAAGTTGTCTTTGTCCAAGGAGTCGATCCGCCCTTCACATAGTTGTATGGAATAACTGATACACAAGCCAAAATGGTCAGCATATATGTTGGTTAAGTTAAGATCAGATCATTTGTTAGATGACAATGGACTGAATGAGCGTTAGAGTTAATAGTTGCCGCATTACACCCCCCCCATTGAAGTCATAAGGTAAGAGCATCTTTAATAGTGACACCAATTCATTCACGCTCAAACACCAAATTCTTTTAAAATTTGATTAAAACCATCTTTAGTGGAGACACCAAATGGAATTTACATAACCCCAAATGTACAACGTGGCTTTTGGCTTTTCAACACCGCCTTGCACCATATAGTTTGTGGTAACCCTTCAAAACAAATCAAACTAACAAATAACTAACAGCCACATATAAGAGGATCCACCATGGTAATCGCGGGGAACTTGGTAGCACATATAAACTTGAAATGTTCAAGTTTGCAAAGCTCAATGTTAGACATGTGTCCAGTGGAAGGAAACCAGGGCGGCGATTTTGTAAAGTTAGCACCACTAGTTGTAGTCTTAGTGATGATTGTAGCAACAAAACTATGTATTTTATCCCCCTCACCGGATCACAAACCGCCGAATTGATCAAAGGGATAAAGAAATAAGGATGTATTTGAGATTTTGCAATAAATAAAGGTTGAAAACCATAAACCCTAGTTATTTCAAAAAAATATATCTAATGTACATGTGTGTCATTGGTTTTCATTTTTTTTCTTGTGGTCCCTCCAAGTAAGACAAATCCAATCCCCCAAGTTGTGGTTCCTTCCCAAGCAAATTAAATCATTTGGTGTTGAATTTTTATGTCTAGACTAAAGTTGTTGTTATTTGGTAGTCGAGTGATTTGCGCTTGGTTTGATAAAAAAAATTAGTGTTTTTGAGCTTGCACCAATAAAGATGCTCTAAACTATCAAAGAAGGCTCACTTTGATGCAAAGATGGCCAAGAGGTAATCCTCAAAGGACACCGCCCTCCGATCATCTTGATATTTAGCTTTTATGCTTTAGATTTTTATTATTATTATTTTTCTTTCTTTTTTTAGTGGAAATTTTTATTAATAAGAATAATGAGTTTTACAAATAATTAAGACAAACATGCAACAAAGCTTTGTCGCAAGTTCTTTCTCGAATGACAAATCCTATCCTCCTAGCTAAATGCAAACTCGCTAGAACCAAAATTATCATAATGTTATTGTCCATAACTTTCTGCAACCTCTTAAGGAGCTTGTAGCAATCCAAATTATGACAAATTGGAAGATAAGCCGCGATGGGCACGGTAGCAAGATAGTAAGCAAAACAGAGAGCATCATAACAGAAGTTGCGGCTATGGAAATATAGAGGAGGGGGGAGGCACACGAGGCATGAGGTCGACGGGCGGATCATTATGAGTCAAAGGTCGATTAGCCTAGAACCAGATAAGCAATAATCCTAACATGGCACAGATAGAGCATCGACCCACCAAGATTTATGAAAACCCTACACGGGTGATAGGGATAATCGAGATTGATAGACGATGTACGCACTGTGAAGGAAAGGAAGGGGTATAAAGCAGAAACAAAGAGAGAGAGAGAGAGAAAGGAGAAAAGAAGAGAAAAAGGAGGAGGAGAAATAGGGAGAGAAAACCGGTACAACATTTGGCAATCGCCTGCGGGGAGAGATCAAATCACATAGAGAAATGGGCGATAAGGGTGAAGGAGGAGTAGGAAGACCGAGAAAAGCAAAGGGTCATCGAGGAAGAGGTGGAGTCGCGAAGGAGTGACGGGAGGAGAAGGCGCGAAGAGACAATAGTGTTAGATTTAGAGGAAACAAGGCTGTGCATGAGGAGATAACGAGGTCGAGGGAAGAAAATGAAGGGTTTTGAAGGAGAATGAGACTATGAGGAATCCGAGAGGGCTTAATGCCGAGTCGAGAAAGAGGAGGAGGAGAGAGGTCAATCTGGTGGATAATGCGCGACGGACTCACAAAGGAGCAAGTTAGAGAAATGATTGCCGCTGATCCGGGGCAAACTTGGAGCAAGCCAAGGGTTTGGGTGGAGCGGGCGAAGTCGTGGTGGTAAGACTAAATCGCGAACCCGGCCGATGCAAAGGTGGAAGTCCGAGGTTTCAAGAGGTTCAACCAGCCCAGGTTTGAGAGGTTTGAAGGGAAGCGGAGACCCGCGATCACATCCATCACTTTCGCCGCCAGATGCCACCGCGGGCAAGAGCCGCTGAATGATAGGCTCGCGATACATGATGTTTCCCCGCGAGCCCCGAAAGGGGGAGATCCGACCGGGTATTACCGACTACCAACTAAGAGTATAAACAACTTTCGTGAGTTGGAGCAAGCTTTCATAGCCCACTTCATACATCAAAAGAAGCGAAAGTATTAGATATCATGCGTGTTGTTTAATGTAAGGCGAGATCCGCTGAGTCGGTGAGATATTTCTTATGTAAATTCAAGACGAGACGCTGAAGGTGGAAAACTTGGATGAGAAAACTGCAGCGATAGCTTTTGAACGAGGGTTACGGGCGGAACTAGGGTGAATGAGTCCGCGGGCAAGAACTAGATCGCGACGCTGCATGAATTATACCCGAGAGTGGAGAAATATATAAGGTAAATTTGTGGACACTATGCAGAAAAGAAATGAAGAGACCAGAAAGGCGCGTTGTCATTAGAGAGAAAACGAGGACCGCCGCCGGTATGATGCATCGGGCAAGGGAAGCGATAGGTATCGAGGGAATTCATCGCGCCTTAACGGGCCGAGAGGAGATTAAGGAGAGAATAGGGAAAGGAAACCCTACCGTGAGATGGAATAGGTGGCGGTGAACAAAGCCGCTGGCTAGATATTGTTGTTGATTCAGAATTTGTGGTTACGGGCGGCCATGAAACAAACCCACCTGAAATACCAAGTAGGTTTTTATCAGGCTTATCATCAAATACGTAACCATGAGACTAACGACCGCGCCATGCGCGTTGAAGTGGTTGGTAGAGAGGATGATAAGGAAGGGGTTGTCAAGGAGTTTATAATAGAGAATGGGAAATAGGCAAAAATTACCAAATCGGGGAGGATAATCGAACGATCAACGCCAATTAAAATGGAGAAGTGTTGAGTCACAACGCCCATCGGTCAGACAAGATTAAACGGTAACAAATGAGTATCCAGCAAGTCAACGAGGAACTGTGATAGTTGTGGCCGCCTCCATGGTCCACAAGTAGAAAGGGGAGCATAGTGTTTACCGACGCTGACCTTAGGGCTGCTGACTCTCCCTCATGAGGACGATTAGTAATCACAAAGGGCGGCGGGTAATTATATGGTAAAAAGGGTGCCGCGGATCAAGATCAGCCACTGTGGATTTGTTGTTCGTAGGGTGATAAAAGTAAAATGAATAGTTTACCTACTTAAAATGAACGATGAATTCAAAACGTAAGTAAACTAAAACCGACTTTTACGAAGTCTCAATTATCAAAGCTTCTACCTCGAATTTAAATCGCACTGCCGGAGTAGAAGTTCGCTCCACTCCTAGTTCCCTAGCATGGATTGTTTTCTAAGTCTAAGAAATCAGCCTTAAGTCAATGAGAGCTTTACTTAAATGTTATGCTACGATGCACTATGAAATTGATTATTTGAATTTAAACTACTTAATGCTATGGAAATATGATTGTTTTTAATCTAGATAAAGGATTGTAGGGAAATGGAATCCACCCTCGACTCCAACTTAACAACCTAGCTGTGAATGTTGTATCTCAATTCTCACGCTCTTACGGGCGCAGAATTTCGAAGTTCTAATCCCTAGTGTTCATGGCATTCCTACCGGATAATTAACTAGCATGTGAGGTCGCCCACCCATTCTCATGGCTAAACACTAACCTTCTAGAGGGAATAGATTCTACAACCAATTCTATACTAAACAACTAAGTCTTCATCAAGGCTTCATCAACCCCTCTAATGGAGGTTTTAGCCTTGAGTCATCAAAACATCATTTCCCATATTATTATAACTAAACATACTATCAAGATTCAAATTTACTTAATTTAAAACAATAATGAAATCTAATTTAATGACTAAAATGAAATAAGGACAGAATTGAAATTAGATCTAGAATTGAAATGACAAAATCGAAATTGATAAAGAATACTACTTTATTGATCTAATCAAATTGAAGAGCAAGATTCAAAGGTTTAATCTAATACAATAATTTAAATGGAACTAAACTTAATTAAAACAATTAAATCTAGATCTAGAAGCTATTCTAATGGCTACTTTCTATATAAGCTATCTACCCTAATTTCTACTAAATAATCTACCATTAACAATGAGCTAAGCTTTTTGTTTTTATACATCCAGATCCAAAAATCGTGCATGGGTTTGAGCCATGTTTTGGGCCGAGAATCGTGCCCAAAACCCAATTCTTTCAAATTCAAAAAGGCCTCTTCAGCCTAGATTCGGCTTCAACAGACTTTTCGTCCACTTCTGCTCCTCTGATTGGGTCAAGGCTTGACCATTGCAAAGCTCTTTTCCGAGCCGGTCGTTTTTGACATAAGGTAGGCCCAATTCCTGGTGGTCTGAGTCCAAAGATATGGCATTCGAAGTTCTCACGACTTTGCTCATTTATCTCGCTAAAAGTGGCACATTTCTCGCATTATAATGGACTTTGAAGCCCTAAATGCATAAAACACGTAATCAAGATTAACTCTTACTTATTATTCACATAATTGGTCTAACAAGATGATTATTAAGGGGTTAAAACTACAGTTTTGGGCTCTTATCAAACCACCCCTAAAAAGATTTTGCTTGTCCCTCAAGCAAAGATGAGAAATTAGAATAAGTGACCAAAAATGGAGTTCTATCTACTCGCTTTCACTGAGTGCGATTGCATTGACCATATGCAACAGTGACTTAAACCACTAGGAATTCCCTAGTGGACGAAGTTATAGCCTCGTGAGAGTTTTCCAAAGGAAGGTACTCACAAACTTCATCTATACTACAACCACTAAGAAAATAAAACTATTGTTTCCTTTATTCATGCTCAACTATCTATACATCTCTAGCAAATTGAATAAGAATAACCAAGTCAGAAACCTAAGTTAATATATGCATAATAATCTATCATCTACAATAAACATATACACAATGAGTAGTACTATAAAATGTTTAGCGGTGTTTGTTTCTCGAAACTCCTAATAGCCCCCTAAGTAGGTTCTCACAATAATAGTCAAGAAACAACACTCTGATTTTTCCACTCAAGTTTCAAGCTTCTCCAAAGCAGTACAAGGCACACTTTACCTTACAATCTCAATGACAACAAGGAAGCCGAGTCGATCAAACACATCCGCCACTTACTATCACACTAACCTATTCCTAATCGAGCTAGAGGTCTTTATTAGGTGTTACGGGATTAGAGATGGTTTAAGAAGGAAGGAAATGGATATTCAAAAGGACAAGTCCGAGATAATAGAGTCTCATATTACGAACTAGAGAAACCTTGTTATTTACTTTGCTTCTACACTTTGTTTCCATCCCAGCCATATTTTTCTTTTTCTTTCTTTCGGGCTTTCAATTTTTTATTCTATTTTTTTGAGTTTTTATTTTATTTCTATTTTTATTTTTCTTTTCCTTGATGGAAACTTCTTTCTTTATTTTCCAAGCAACTAACTAATTTTTTTGTTTACACTGTTTTTTCTTCTTCTTTCTTCATCATTCTATTCCTCGACTTATTCTAAATTAGGTAGGTTGATTTATTTTTTTTTTTTTGTTTTGTTTTTGTAACAGTGGTAAAGGAATTGTGGTTTATGGAAGGGCTAATGAAAGGCTCAAGGGCTTAATTAGCGGAAAATAATTCATAGGTTTGAATTTCTAGCTATATCGATCCAAAGAGGGCCTAAATTCTCGCTAGATATGGTTTAGTGATCAAGCAAGTGGACGGTGATTTCTCTATCCGGATTTTACTTCTCCTTTGTGTCATTTCTCAAATGTTTCACTCATATAAGACTTTAGGCTATATTCTCACAGATTTGTAGAATAAGTACTCTAGCCTAGATTTCGTAAACTTATCGCTAACAATCATAGATACTCATGTAATATATTTATAGATAGATGTAAAGATTATTACCTATATATTAACCTAAGTTTCTAACAATTATTCCGACGCAAATGCCTACGAGACTTCTAGATTGTTAAGAGCATGGAGAAAGAAACAATACCAATATTCCTAAGTGTATAGCATAACTTATTTATTTATATTTTGAATTTTTGAAATTTTAACTAGAAAACAAATGCATATTATACATATTTATATCCTAGCAGATGTCTTAATTACACGGTTTCTATGCCCCCAAACAAGAAGCATGCTTTGTCCTCAAAGCATTTAAATAAAGAGGGTAGGAAAAATACCATTGAAACGCCGCGGAAATTCGTAAACATCCGCAAAACAAGGTTAGAACGCATTAATATAGGAAATAAAACCGACGAACTCTATAAGAGTTCCACCCATTATGGGGTTAATGTAATTAAATTGCTTCGGGGACATAAGCGCATTACTAACCGTAAACTAAAACTTACCTCCACTTCCGCCGTTATTCGGCATTATTTCGCCATCCCTCTACTTCTATAAAGAAGTGAGGCTCCTTCGCGCCCCGCCCATGCTATGATAATTTGCCAGCTTCACGCCATTTATCATCTATGGTTGCTAACCTATTAAGTGCCACTTGGTCCGATGGGTGTGGGTGCAACCTCGGGTGAGGTCAGTATCCGCCACCCTTGCCAAGTCATTGCACGGAAAGATCGAATAATACTATCAGTGGGTCGCACCGCGGTCTACCCTAATCCAATCCGCGGAAACGCGGTACAAAAAATAAGAGAAACATAGCATAATACGCGAAATTAGAACAGGCATAAGAAGGTACTTATGCCTCATGGTATGGGCTCGTAACTAGACATCAAAGTTCGAAGGTCATAGAACCGGGCCCCCGCGGGCTAAAGCAAGGAAAACGCCGCAAGTGGCGCCATTCACGTAAGAAAAACGCCATTCCCTAAAATGTTTAGCATAATCCAAAACATAACAGCCCTATGTTCATGGACAGCTACCAAGGGCAACGCTATAGTCCCCTTTGGTCCTCAATACGGAAAATGCCCCGCCCCATAAGCCTCGCGGGCAAAACTCATAAGTGTAGACATGCATATTATCGAATCTAATAGCACCACGGGTCTTGTATCTCAAATGGCATAGCAAGTCCAAGAACAAATGCTAGCAAGAACCCGGTAATTTCCATCGGTTCATCGTTAATGTTGATGGAGAACACTTGTTCTCCATCCGTCTCTCAAAGAAAATGCAGCTATTATAAAAATAAGATGCAAGTGTTGGAGAATAAAGTTCACCGGTCTTACCATAAGAGGTTCCTACCAACGATGTGATCACTTCGCAAAACCAAGCACCGTAAGTAGTGCTTTGAACAAATCTTCAAAAATGTTCCGTATTATTATAGAGATGTCATCTCAAAACTACGCCTCGAACAAATTGCAAAACAACCGGCACAACTCGCGAAAAACTGAATTTTTCCGGGTCCACGGAAGTCAGGGCCGAAGCTGCCAAACTAGGGCGAAATCGCGCTTTGTATTTTGGAATTCCAGTTTTTGAGCCGAAGTCGCTTTGACTTGTATGCTGGCGCCTCGAGCAAAATTTTCTGTCGAAGTGTAGTAGGGCTGGCCTCCTCGCGCCCCCGAAGTTGCAGATTTGGCGAAAATGGAGACGTAAACGGGGAATCGCGCAAGTGAAGGGCGCGGATGGAAGTTAGATGTAAGGTGAGTTGTGAGTGTAGAATGTATGAAGTTTATATAGGTTTTAAGTTGCTAAACGGATCGAAAGTTGCCACAAAGTATTTACGGCAGCTTCCTAAATCCTAAAATTTCCAAACCCTAAAACGGAAACAACTCATTTTCTTGATTCTAATTCAAACCCAAGATCTTTTAGGTTGATTTTATGATTGAATGTACCTATTTAATCTAGATTTCATCCTACAATGATTCTCACTCATAGATATGCCTAAACGCCATATTTTCACCTTTACTCCGCAATAAATTCTAACACTAGGGTTATATAAAAATAAAGCTTGAATTGATAAAACCACCCCCAAACAAGTCAGCGGTGGATCAATATGAAACAACCACACATACCGAAAATAACCCCTTATATTAAAATTTTCATTCGAGTACCTTTCACTACAAAAATTCAAAATACGAAAATAAAAGTTACATTACAATAAAACAACAAAAATAAATAAAACAACAACCACTATCAATCCTCACACTTCTAAACACCTCGCCATCGGGTGGCGGAGGGCACACTCTCTAGTGGGCTCCCCTGGCTCCCCGGCGGTCCAAAGAAGCAGTCGCCCTTCGCCGACGACGCCATGCCTCGAAGCCGTGGTCCTCGTAGGCAGAGTCCAGATGAGGCGGGAAGCGCGGCAAGCATATCCACTTAAACCGGCGCCTGGCTTCCATCTCACAGCCTCGCTCCGTTCATCTCTCATCCTCTCTCTGCGCGGATCTCGGTTGTGATGAATAGTCGCCATCGAGTCCGGAGGTCTCGCGACAGATAGATAGTTTAGTGAACGATGCCCCTATGAAGCATAGCCACGCTCTCGTGATCCCACCAACACCTCCGAAGGCATCCGTGATCAAAGCAAGTCACGCCCTCCTCATCCTCCTCCTCCGAATCATCCTCCTCATCCTCCTCCTCTATCTCATCCCCGCTCCCTATCCAGGCAATAATATCCAGCCGTTGGACACACTCTATAGATACGCTGGGTTACGCGGTGGTAATGTAAATCCTATCGACGCGGAGTCGCTTTCATCTTCAAAGATGATCTTGGTAATTAACACGTGAAGAGGGTGCCAAAGACTTTCCGACCCTAATCATGCTTCAGCAAAAACTCCAAGATACGAAATCGCATTTCCGCCCCGAGTACCCATAAGATGTGGAGGCAGGCGACCGATGTCACCGACCTTGTCCTTCCCTTAGACATTCCGACTAATCCACCGAAATGTAGCCACCGGGTCGGTCCCGAGGGATGCCCGCGAACACAACGGGAGTTTGTATTGTAGTCCCATTGATGACAAACCACCCATCAAAGGCTCTACCCTCACAAACCGGGCCCCCGTGAAGTGGCATCCGTGATGGATTCTAGGCGAATGCCTAGAATCTCAACAAATTCAAAGAGAGTCAACTCCTTCCTCTTCTTCCTTACCAACACAAAAATCCTACTCCCTCCAACTCCCCCTGTCAGAAACCGCCGGACCAAGTCTTCGTGGTAGAAGGCTTCGGTCGAAAGTACCACAAAACTCCCAGCTCTACTAGCCATTTCACACCGTGAAAACGGCGCCAAGTGGCAAAGGAAAACTTGTTCCGTGAAATTCGGGCGCTGTTGAGCCATCTAGTGTTTGGAATGGATGGGGTTGAAATGTGATGTGGTGGTGGGATTTTAATAGGCCGGTTGAAGCAAAGTGGTGGTGGTGGAGGAGTGGTGGCGCAAAGACAAAAATTTTGAATTTTCGTGGGTTTTAGTGATGGAAATCGCTGGGGGTCAGGGTGGTATTGTTTTAGAGAAGATTTCTGGGTTGATTTTGATTTCGGGGGTTTATTGTATTTTCTTTTTAATTTTTATTTTGTTTTAGGTTTTGGAGCTTTGTTAATGGCGGAATGGAGGAAGAAACGATGAACTGTAGGTGAAGGTAAGGGCGGGTCGCTACCGCTGGGGTCATGCTGGTTGGGCTCCCAAGCCCAAAATCGAAATTTTGATTTTTTCGATTTTTTTTTCGCTAACTTCAAATCAAAATTGCCGCTTCGCTATCGGGTCCGATTTTTGAATGAGATATGGAAATGATCAGAGAGAATTTCCTATCCAATGATCCATAAAACACTCTATTCCGACTTCAGATGACATACGAGATAGTGGAAAATGCCTCGAAGCGCGCATGACGAAGTTATGCGAACTAATGAACTCTAAATTAATAGATTATGTCAATCCGAATCGTAATACAATAAAACGCCTAAGCAACTCTAATGGGACATAAAACCTTTAGTACGGAACATTTAACATCTTCATCTCCAAACAAATTTTTACAACGGCTTAGAAAATTTGTTTTTAGCAAATGGGTCTTTTAAAGTCGATTCCCGAGACTTCCTAGATTACTATGTTTATTTTTATTTTTATTTATTTATTTATTTATTTATTTATTTATTTATATATATATATATATATATATATATATATATATATATATTTATTTTTTTTTTTTTTTTTTTTTAAAGGAAAACAATAAGCAATAAAGACATAATTCACACCATAGAGAAACATGACTCAAAAATCCGAAAAAAAACATGCAAGAGTGGAAAAACGGAACTATGTGAACCGTGGACTTAGATCCGTACTTACAACCACACACCCATAGGAGGGCCCGGTTACCTTTAATGGTGCACTCACCAATATATTAAAGTGAAAGGAAGTGCACCAAACACGTAAATTGAGTCGCTTATAGTCGATATACTGAGACTTTATCTAAAATATATGTATGAACATGCATTGATCATATATCAACAACCTAAATAGTTGTGGATCATTCCATAAATAAATATCACAGAAAAACATATCCAAACACAATCAAGCACCAAGATTTCCTACGACGCAAATTTCTGTAATGGAATGAAAACGGTCGGATAACCCTATCAGGTAACCTATCATGCACCTTCTTTTAATTTTGAATGAGTGGGTGTTTTAGTAAATAAGTGTGGAAAAGTGAATGGTTGTGGAGAATATGGTGGATATGGATAAGTTGTAGAAAGATGTAGCCCGCATAAATAATGAGGATGTGGTTTTAGCAATCCAACTCATTCATCAGGTGTGTAGTGGACTGCCTCAATTCTCAAAATGAAGGTGTCAAATAGTTTGTCCTTCCGGGCGTATCCGCTTGCTGGAGGATTTAAAAAATTATGAAGCACAGAGAAACAAAAGGATCGAAAGTGCAAACTCGAGATTCCTTTGAAAGCGGTGGAAGGAGGGGAGTCGAGGTGGATGTCAGGCAAGTTAGTTCTTGATAGGGTGAATTGTCACCTACCAAGAAACTCATCAAATCTCATCTAGATTGGTCATATCCACATTACTATGGTAGTCCTCTACATCTTTGAGAAAGTCATCTATCCCGGCCCTCATCAATAATATGTGTATCGACTAGTGTAGGAATGAAAATGTTGAGTCCGACTTTCCAAAGGAAAGAATTTTGGGAATATGATTATCGTGAACGGTTGTTGAAATAATCTCGAGCTTAAGCTCGATCATGCTAACCTCTCCATCCATAGAATCGGGTAATCGCGGTCCTTGTTTTAAAAACATTGACTTCAACAAAGAAGATGGCCAAAAGACATGGACATTGAACCATCCATCACGCAATTAATGAGCGCGATTGGCAAATGCCGAAAGGACGCCTAAAATGATCGACACAGAGTCGCTATAATTTCTATATCGAGGACTACAAAATCAGCCTGGATAGTAGAAATCCCGAACTTTTACCAAAGACATTTTTTCGACTACACCCTTAGGATACTTAATAGACCGATCACCTAATTGCAACGCCATTTTAGTGGTCAGCATCTTGTCTAGACCTATTTGTCTATACAAATAAAATGGGAGTAAGTTAACACTAGCCCCCGTGTCTAATAACGCTGTCGTCGTGATAGGAATCTCCTAAGGTGCATTGTACAAAGAGGATCTACTGTGGTCCTTGTACTTAACAATTCCATTATTTTCGAGATAAGGTTGGGAATTGTTCCTCTAAAAAGGCGCCTTTTGGTATATTTGTCTTTACTTAGTAGTAGTACACAATTCCTAAGAAACTTAGCATGATGTGGTAGCTTTTAATAGCTTCGAGGAAGGGAAGGTTTATAGTTAGATTCTTGAAAACGCCCCTAATCTCCTCGTAATTTGTATCCCTAGTTAACATGGCTAATTTTTGTGGAAACGGTGGTTTCGGCTCTATATTTAGCAATGGTATCACCCGGATGTTTAACCGCGGCTTTCTCGTTTTTAGGTCAGTGTTGTAACCGGTACCTTCTACAAAGGTAGGCTCTTCAGCTTTATTTTTGCATATCTAGTAAAATAGCAGTGTAGGGTTATCGGTGGGGGTAACTATAGGTATAGTTACCTTGTTATCAACCACTCGCTTTAACGGAGGTGGTGATGGCATTTATCTCACCTACATTTTCATATTCATTACTAGTATTATCGGTTACCCCAAAGGTCGTGGTTTGTTGTTTTAGGATTAGGTATTGCGACCTCGGCAACACACCTTTGGTTTGGGCTTTATCTGAGCCAACCGTGGGTTAAATTATTAACGGATTGTAGAAGCCGCTGTTAGATTGAGCCATGGTTTGGAAAAGTTTTGCCTCACTTGTATGAAGGTGTCAAGGCGATCCGGCCAGTGGGTGTAGTAGTCACGGTGGTGGATCGAACTATTTCACGGAATTATTTATGGGTGGATTTTGATAATTATTATTGACCTAACGATACCTCTATTAGCATTATAATTATTATAATTACCTTGACCTTGTGCTTTGACCTTGTCGAGGTTGCACTTGGTTGTTATAATTATTAAAATTACCCCGACTCGCCCTTTGTCGTGGTGGAGCTTGGTTAAAGCCGCGCTGGCCTAACATATTGATTATTGTACCCTCGAGGTGTGACTTGTTGGTTATTTCTCCAACCGAGTTGATTTTGTCTCCAAGGGCTAGGTTCACTATTAATGGAACAAGCCCGCTCATAGGCTATAGGACGCTGGGAGTCGGATGCTCGTGACTCCAAATGTAAACTACATGGGTTTGAATTTACATTCATGACGGGATAGGCTTTTGTTGTACGTAAAATGGCCTCTACCTTTTAGTGAGTGATTCGACAGAGTTTTAAGCTCGAATCGTTTTAATTTCAAACATACCGCGGCCTTAACTGTATGAAGAAGAACTAGCGGAGCGGAGTAATCGCCACTACCCCCAATTATTATTTCGCTTTAGTTTGGTCCTCTAAAATTTATAAGCCTCCGGGAGGCTCCTTTACTTAAGAAACTACCCCATTCATTATGTCAAGGACTTCTTTATGGTGGTGTAGAAGTCCTTTGAAAAGGGCACGAACTAACGGTTTTCGCTAAGTGATGTGGACACTCTATAAGGAGATCGGTGAAACGATTCCAAGCCTCAAAATGATTCATGAGGATTTTGTCGAAAAGAAATGAATCTTGGAAAGCATCTCATCCGCCTTTAGGGGTAAAAAATGTTCCATAAACAACTCAACAAGTTTAGCCCACGAAGTCCACGTAATTAGCGCCAGGGCAAATAACCAAGACGCCTTTATCGGCTAAGGTGAAAGGGAATACCCTTTAATTTAATTTGTTCCGCACTCAACCGTAGGATGGTGGAATGTTGTTAGACTTGTTCAATCCTACGATGATAGCCGATAAGGTTTTTCATGGTCTAAACCATGAAAAACGGGTAACAAATTAAAAATATTTGAGGGATTTCAAATCCTCACTGGTCCGCTAGAACGATGCAAGATTTGGGGCTATCGCCAAGGCTTTGTAGAAGTCCGGAGGAGTCTCTTTCTTCCCCATTATATCAGGTGTGTGTGTGAAATAGTAGTTAGAGGTGTAGTAGTGTGGTATACTAGATAGACTTTGTTTGTTGATGTTGTTGTGGTATTTACGCTAGGGTGTTTTGTTCGACCGCACCTTAATCTCATGCAAGACTAAGTCGAACTTAACTAAACATGCAACACTCCAAACAATTCTCGATATACTAGTATAAACCTCTAACAGAGACGCGAGGTGTGGAAGAAAGGAATACCCGATTAAGGCCCTTGTTTCGCTTTTATGAATAGCGCCTTGTTTACGCTTTGTTCAGCGCGTATAGAGCAGTTAGAACACCGAAAAAATATGAAAGATCAAAGTTTGAATCAAAACCGCCGAAATCCGGGGAAAATTTAACATTGTGGCGCATCAAGGCCAAGATAGCGCCCGGTAAATTTTCAAATTACAGTTTTTTAGCGCTGGTCGCTACCCACATGGGGGCTGGTCGCTACTCGCTGTAAATCAAATTATTGTTTGAGCGGTCGCTTTTGTATGTATGCCGGCCGCCGGTAGACTTAAATTCCAAGAACTTAGGGCTGGTCGCGCCTCAAACAGCGGGCGCATAAATATAGCGAAGTATTTCCCACCACGCTGGGTGACCCTAAGTTCGAAGTCAATGGCAAATGTTACGATGCACATTTGATAAAAGTAAAATGAATAGTTTACCTAATCTAAATGAACGATGAATTCAAAACGTAAGTAAACTAAAACCGACTTTTTTACGAAGTCTCAATTATCAAAGCTTCTACTCTCAAGGATTAATTGCACTAAAGCTGGAGTAGGAAGTTCGCTCCACTCCTAGTTCCCTAGCATGGATTGTTTTCTAAGTCTAAGAAATCAGTCTTAAGTCAATGAGAGCTTTTACTTAAATGTTATGCTACGATGCACTATGAAATTGATTATTTGAATTTAAACTACTTAATGCTATGGAAATATGATTGTTTTGAATCTAGATAAAGGATTGTCCAGGGGGAATGGAATCCACCTCGACCAACTTAACAACCTAGCTGAGAATGTTGTATCTCAATTCTCACTCTTCTACCGGTCTAAGAATTTCGAAGTTCTAATCCCTAGTGTTCATGGCATTCCTACCGGATACTAACTAGCATGTGAGGTCAGCCCACCCATTCTCACGGGGTTAAACACGACCTTCTGTAGAGTGGAATAGATTCTACAACCAATTTATACTAAACAACTAAGTTTCATCAAGGCTTCATCAACCCCTCTAATGGAGGTTTTAGCCTTGAGTCATCAAAACATCATTTCCCATATTATTATAACTAAACATAATGTGAAGATTCAAATTTACTTAATTTAAAACAATAATGAAATCTAATTTAATGGTTGGAATAAAATGAAATAAGGACAAAATTGAAATTAGATCTAGAATTGGAAATGACAAAATCGAAATTGATAAAGAATACTACTTTATCTATCTAATCAAATTCAAGAGCAAGATTCAAAGGTTTAATCTAATACAATAATTTAAATGGAACTAAAACTTAATTTAAACAATTAAAATCTGACTAGATCTATAATTCTATTCTAATTAATTTATAAGCTATCTACCCTAATAACTAATCTACCATTAACAAAGAGCTAAGCTTTTGTTTTTATACATCCAGATCCAAAATTCGTGCATGGGCTTGGGCCATGGGTTGGGCGAGAATCGTGCCCAAAACCCAATTCTTTCAAAAAGGCCTCTTCAGCTGCAGTTGGCTTCCAACAGACTTTTCGTCCACTTTTGCTCCTCTGATTGGGTCAAGGCTTGGACCATTGGAAAGCTCTTTCCGAGCCGGTCGCTTTGACATAAGGTAGGCCTCAATCCGATCTGAGTCCAAAGATATGGCATTCGAAGTTCTGGCGACTTTGCTCCTTATCTCGCTAATGTGGCACATTTCGCATTGATAATGGACTTTGAAGCCCGAAATGCATAAAAACACGTAATCGGTATTAACTCTTACAAGGGCAATATTATTCACATAATTGGTCTAAAATTTGTTTAGGTTCAATAAAACTAGATGATTATTAAGGGTTAAAACTTCTATTTTGGTGGACCAAAATTCTTATCGTGGAAGCCAGGACCAGTCCAACATTAAAAGGCCCCCCTTTGGCATCGAACAAAGTTCATATGGCAAAGAAGAAAGAAAAAGTTCATATGGCAAAGAAGAATGTATAAATGTATAATGAAGTGTCGTGCGAAAAGAAATAATTGGAAAATTGACTGTCAAAAAAAAAAAAAATCGTGAATTATCGGTAACAAAATAATGTCAAACTAACGTATACGGGACGTAATGTAGTTAAATAAAAGATGGCCGAAAATGCACAGAAAAAAATAAAATATGCACAGAAATAAAATTGCAAAAAAAAATCGATTGCCGAAAACTGTACCGAACGCGTCACATAATAATACGAAATTTGAATTCGACGATGCGTGCCAACGGAATAGCGATACTTGGATTATACCGTTGAAAATTAAACGTAGGGGCAGTTTAGTAATAATAATAATAAAAGGAAGTTAAATACGAATTGGACTTAAAGTGTTCGGATGAGATAAGAATTGAGAGTAGAGATGAAGTTGGAGTTGGAGAAGAATCCCACCAAAGACTTTGAAAACCCGCCAGAATCCTATATAAGTCTTTCAAATGCATATCCCAATCCGTAAAACACCGTGACGCCATCCAACGTAATGCACGTGAGGCAAGAGAAGTTTTGAAGTCGATAAAGCTCGTCTTCTTCCGTATTACTGCCGCTTTTGAACGTTGTGTGCCGTCTTCCATCGAATAGGCACTTGTTCAGCTTATCTTAGATTTTCGGTAAGTAAAACTTTACTCCTTATACTCCTTTGTATTGATCCCAACAAACCGTTTCTTTGTCCAGTTGAAAACTCCACACCTTGATAGCACTAGGTATAACCATCCTCTTACCCTTATCATAAGGAGGATTCAACCTGTCTAGGTGGGGAAAACACCAAGCGGTGGTGCTGATTTTCGTGGTCGTTTTTTTTCTTGTCAAAAGTCGTTTTACCGTAAACCACTACCGAACCGGTAATCGGTACTTACCTCCTATGGCGTATGGGCTTAACATCGCCTTAGCTTACCTTCCACCGCCATCTCATCGAACAAGAAGTTTTGAAGAGGAAACTCTTTATCCGCAAAACCACGACTTTGTGGTTGCTAAAACAAAGGAAAGATGGAGGTGCTTAGAACTCAAAACCAAATATTAATCAAACATGATACGGTGCAACACCTTCTAAGGAAGGGCATCGTGACTGTCCCCATTGATTTGGTGTTTGTTTTTATTTTTTTGTATTGATCCTGAAGACCTGCTGGAGAAGACGGTGAGGAAGAGATACTGGCGCTCATGTTCAAATTGATACTAACCAATATGATACGGTGCATCGCTAGTTAATGAAGGGCACCGTACCTGCTCTTTTTATTATGGCCAAAGTGTATCCGGAACTAAAATAACAAAACATGATACGGTGCCATGCCAGCAAAGGAAGGGCACCATACCTGTGTTGCCTTGAGCTGACCCGGTTCACCCTTGTGGAGCTAGTGCATCCGATTTTTGAGCTATTTGACCATTTTTATTTTTTATTATTTTTTTTATTTTTTTTCAGGAGAAACGAATCGCCGTATACCGGTGAAAAGTACTTTCGAAGAAAATGCGATGACGATCGCAGACTTGGTGAGGTGGAAAGAAGAAGTGACGATACAAATACTACACAAACCGCTACCGATGGTCACTTAAGGAAATACAAAAAATACTAGGACTCGAAATTTGAGATGGAAGAAGTGTACCTAATTTGAAACGAAAGTCGAAGAAGATGAAGTAGTAATGGCTTACACACAATTAAATTGCAGAATACAATTCCATTGAACAAAGAAATTGGCGCGAATTATTGGAGTGGTGGCAAATTGCACCGACAACTATCCAATATCGTTATGGTTAATCTTTACGAGAGAGCACCGCTTACAAAATGAATTTAATAGAAGGTTTGGGGCTCAAGAAATCTTCGTGTTGATAATGAAAAAGCCATAATGATTTTAAAGGGTACATAAAATTTGAAGTTGAATTTAAGGATTCAAACAGAACTTTTAAAGGGTTCCCAAAAGTATACACCGGA
Source organism: Coptis chinensis (assembly GCF_015680905.1). NCBI lineage: Eukaryota > Viridiplantae > Streptophyta > Magnoliopsida > Ranunculales > Ranunculaceae > Coptis > Coptis chinensis. Next base: position 89,022,213 of record NC_141456.1, read on the forward strand.
TGGGATAGATTTCATCGCCGCTTTAGGAAGTGGAATCCGATAGAGTTTAAAGTGCCGAACAAATTTCGAGGTAAGCCAAAACATAAGTATTGAAAATTGTACTACGAAAGTAAACTATTGACTAACACGAAGTTATTTTGTGTCTAATGTAAAAACGCGAAAGTACACTACCGCATTGAATTGGACAAGGAAGTGGAGAACAACCTTCGTTACTTCTTTCATGAATGTTCTGACGAAAGATTGGTCGATCTGAGCTATTTCGATGATATTGTTGATTCCCAACACTATGGGGGTATTGAACAACAACCCGATAGGTCCAAGGAGACACATAGTGAAATGGCGAAGAAGAATAAGATTTTCAGAAATGTAATATTTGGCAGCGATAGCGATAGTGAAAAAGAAGATGAAACGGAATTAACACAACGAGAACTAGTGTTGAGTTTGCCAAGCACAAAAAGCGAATTGCACAAAAGAAGATGTTCCAAAAGAAAACGGGCGAACGGAGACCAAGAGAGACAACCAATATTACATTGTATGATGCCTCGAGGGACGAGACTACAATGCACAAAACATCCCCGATGAAATATAATACACTCTCAACATAAAGAGGAACAGGTATGTACTGTAGAAAACATAGATATGTAAAAGTGTGGGGAGATGTAATATCTCGCTCTGGTTTGGTATATACAGGAAAAGAATGGCGGGAAAATAACGAAAACCGCGGATACTTACAAAAGATAGTGCAGCCAAGAACACAAAGTCGGTGAAAGAAAACAAACGGCAAAACAAAATGCAAGAGCAAAGAATCCAACCACCACCGCAAAGTCTTGTCCGGGTAATACTACTCATGGAGGAAAACCACGTAATCTGTTAACGAAGAAGTTGACCGCTGACTTTTACTATTGCGTTAGGGACGGTAAAGAAATTTATGTCCAACACTAAACCGATGAAATTGGTAGATGAAGCAAAGATGTTCAAGTCCGGACGACGGCCGGGCGGTATCGCCAGGGACCACGCCAATGGAGGGTTCAAAAATATCAAAACGTGACTGAATACACGAAACATCGGAGAATATGACAGAGCAGTGTCAATGATTTTCGATAATATGAACCAGGTATGATAGTATTTTTTATCAGTTATTGCAAACTTGTGTTTAAGTATGAAAAATTGATGAAAACAGATATTTTTCGCCACAGGTTAAAATGGCGGTAGTACGGGCCAAAGAAATTAATGAAAAAGTTGCAAAGAAAAGTATCGTTCCGAATGAAGTCAATGTCATGGAAGAAATAGAGAAAGTGAAAATACTTAACCGAAAATTGGAAGAAGCAAACAAAGCGTTAAGCGGAACCAACAGAGAGTTAGAAGACGAAAACAAAAACTTAACCGAGCGGACGGAAGAAGCCGAGTAGAGATCGTATGAAGACTTTGGAAAAGCCTGTGAGATAATGGAAGAACACAAACACTTAAAAGCAGATGTGATAGAATTAAAGGCACTCGTGGCGACCAAAGATCAGGAACTTAAACGTGCGCAAAAAGAGGCTGAGAAAAATAACAAGCGAATGACAGATTTAAACGAGCGGCTGGGCCAAGATCACGTGCAAATGACACATTGTGAATCGTCCGTAAGACAATTGACAGAGACTTTAATAGAAACGGAAGATAAACTAGAACGTGAGAAGATGAATTACAAAGATTTGTACGAGTTGTATATGTGAAAAGTTTGTAAGAAACCATTGGATTTGCCCAAACCAATGAGCATGTGATTGTGCGTTTGTAATATCATAGAGCTAAAAATTCTTTTTGAATAAAATAAAGTATATGTTGGCAATTGAATATCATTGTGATGTCAGATAACATACCTGTGGAAAACTGACAATGTTGTTGAATTATATAGATGACACGAAATAGAATGAAATGCCCCCAATGCTAATCTTTAAGCTTGCAAAATTAGATTGAGCTTAAAAATGTTCCGACGCGCTAACCTCCATTTAAACGAAACGGGTAACTTCATCGATGTTGACATAGCGCGAAAGTAACCGACTAAGCCGAAATAAAATCGTTCAATTTAGACTAACGAAATTAAATGTGGTAATTTCACCGATTTTGTCGGAGCGATAATACCTACTAAGCGAAATGTAATAAGAAATTAAACTTAGACTGCGAAATTAAATGTGGTAATTTCATCGATGTTATCGAGCGATAGTAACGACTAAGCGGCGTAAAAGCGCTCAACTTAGATTGACGAAATTAAACGTAGTAATTTCGCCAGATTTTGTTGTAGTAATAGTAACGATTAAAAGCCGAAATGCGAAAAGCGCTCGACTTAGATTGATCTAAATTAAACGTGGTAATTTCGCCAGATTTTGTTGTAGCGATAGTAACGACTAAGCGGAAATAAAAGCGCTCAACTTAGATTGATGAAATTAAACGTGGTAATTTCACCATTTTTGTCGGCGATATTAACGACTAAAAGCGGCGTAAAGTGTTCGACTTAGACCGACGAAATTAAACGCGGGTAATTTCACCGATTTTGTTGTAGCGATAGTAACTAATTCGGCGTAAAAGCGTTCGACTTAGACCGACGAAATTAAACGCGGGTAATTTCGCCAGATTTTGTTGTAGTGATTATAAGGTTCGCTAAAACCAAAATCATACCAATGAAACCGGTGAAAGAACCGCTTTTTTATTGATTACCGAAGTTTAAAAAATGCAAAGATAACAACGGAAAGTACATGCCTGAACTGGAAACAAACTAAATATTGTATTATTTTATTTCTCCAGGAAACAAACTAAAAAATGCAAAGATAACAACTATTATGTCGTTGGCGTGTGTGACGTTGTGGTGTGACAGATATAACATCATCTGTGAGTGGAGCGCATTGTTTAAGATGACGCCTGTAGTAATTATTCTGTTTGTGGACAGTCTTTAACTTTTGAAGAAGTGCTTCTCGAGACATATGACTTACATTATCCGATCGATAATCGGGTGAATCGTCGAGGCAATAACCTCACGCCAATAATTTGGCGATTGGTGGAACGACAATATTAGAAGGTATTATGCTATCGGCCAAGTTGTCCTTGACCATCATGTTCGTGATGATTGTCGCGAATCACATCGACCTTGAGCTCTTCGAAAGTATGCGCCATAACTTTCACGTAACGTGCTCGAGGGTGTAGTATAAGAACCGCAGACGGCCCAATTATGTTTCACCAAATATGATCAAAACACCAAGTGTTGATGAAAAAAAGACGAAGAACGAGAAAAGTAATTAGAAAAATGATGGTGATCGGGGGAATGATGAGATCAGTACCTTGCGGTTGCCTCTACGCACCCAAATTATCGCTGGATCAAGTCTCAAGAACGTAGTTCAATGAAAAATAGTTTGGTATTTATATAGGTAGAGTAGAGAGTCCTTGTAGCTCAAGTAATCTTGTAGCTTGAGTAATTGTGATATACTATAACTTTCAACTGATAATTATCTCTTTGATAAGAAACGAATCTGGACATAAATCAACGTACATTAGTGGCAAGCCATGTGACTAAGGTTCAGCCTTAGCCACATGAGTTAATGGGCCTGTACATTGATCCATGATATTGTGAATTGGGCTTTAGCCCTGTCGATTAAACGAATAAAGTGGAGACTCCTACCAATGGACGTTTGCCACGTAGGTTGGGGTCGAAACATGAGGGAAGACGCTAAACCAGTAAGATAGAAAATGTGAAGCGTGAGGCCGGAGTATGTCAAGGGAATTCGAGAGGAGGTCTCGAGGTTGAAAGGAGAGGGAATAATACGAGAGGTGGAGTTCACGGATTGGTTGTCTAATGTAGTCGCAGTACCGAAGAAAAATGGCAAGGTTTGTATGTGTGTCGATTTTATGGATGTTAATTCAGAGTTTCCTAAAGACAGCTACCTAATGCCGCAAGTAGGTGAATTGGTGGATAGAACAGCGGAATTCCAAATATTTTCATTCATGGATGCATCAATGGGATACAATCAAGTCGCGATGTATGGACCGGATCAGGAGAAAACGGCATTCGTGGTAGAAGGGGGTACATGTTGCTATACTAGGATGCCATTTGGAATAAAGAATGTAGGGGCCACCTTCCAGCGAGTGGGAGAGAAAATGTTTGAGAGCAAGATTCGAAAGGGAATGGAGATATACATAGACGGTATGGTGGAAAAGAGTATGTCAGAAGAGGAGCACTTAGAGGGGCTGAGGAAGAGGTTCAGAATACTGCGGAGGCATAACTTGAAGCTCAATCCAGAGAAATGCACGTTCGGAGTGACCACTGGGAAGTTTTTGAGCTACATTGTTATCCATTGAGGGATAGAGGCTAACCTTGAGCAACTTAGAGCCTTGGTGGAGATGCCTTCGCCGTAGAACGTCAAAAAGTTACAGCGCCTAGCGGGAAGAGTCGCGACATTAAACAGATTCATTTCAAAGTCATTAGACAAATGTAGGCCGTTGTATCAGTTAATAAGGAGTATGCTAGATTTCATATGGACCACGGAATGCGAAAAGGCGTTTCAGGAGTTAAAGAGTTATTTGGGTAAGGCACCTTTACTGTCATGACTGGAACATGGGGAAAAATTATACTTGTATCTGGGGGTCACGAAATATGCTATTAGCTCCATCCTTGTCCAGGTCATTGACAAGATAGAGAAGCCGGTATATTTCCAGAGTACAACTTTACTGGACGTTGAAACCCGGTATAGTAGAGTTGAGAAATATGCACTGGCATTGATATTCTCGGCCCTGAAATTGAAATTCTCGGCACACTTGGTGGTGGTGGTAATGAACTTGCCTCTGAAACAAGCGCTGAAGGCGGAGAAATCATGAAGAATGTTAAAATGGGCGGTAATGCTGAGTTCTTATGAGATATAGTATCAGGTCAGAACCACAGAGAAGGCACGGGCAGTGGTAGAGTTCCTGACAGAGGATCCCACTTAGGGGGAAGAGATGGTCATGGAGCTAGAAAGGTGTATTGAGCAAGACTTTTTAGACCCCTGGGACAAGAGAAACGGGTGGAGGGTGTTTGCAAATGGATCCGCAACGGACACATGTAGCGGAATAGGGGTAGTGATAGTTACACCAGATAAGCACAGGATAGAACTCACCATGAAGTTAGGATTTGTTGCATCTAATAACGAATCGGAGTATGAGGCGGTGATAGCAGGTTTGAGGATGGTTGAGGACTTGGGGGTGAGTGAGTTGACGGTATACTCCAACAAAAATCTAGTGGTGTGTCAGGCGAATGGAGGGTTCGCCGCCAGGTGCCCACGAATGGCGAGGTATTTGGACGTATTGCATAAAAGGTCTGCTAAGTTTACGAAGATTAAGTTCATACATTTGGGTCGCGGGGAGAATTGGCATGTTGACGCCTGGCCTAAGGGTCGCGGCCATACCAGGATTAGAGGAAAGAATAATAACAGTAAGGAGATTGGAAAAACCGAGCACGGAGGATGCAAACGAGGTGTGCCAGGTCGCAGAGGAAGATGATGGTTGGATGGAGCCCATCAAGGACATTTATCTGGGAAACAGATTACTAATAAGAAAGAGAGGCGGAGGTGGGAACAAGCTTCTCAGAGGTACATTCTGTTAGAGGGAGAGTTATATTGAAAGAACTTCAGTGGGCCATTGCTGAGATGCCTTGGACCAAGGTTGGCGCAAGAAGTACTAGAAGAGTTACATAAGGGAGATTGCGAGAGCCATTCGGCGGGGAGAACCACGACACACCGATTGCTAACACAGGGTTACTTTTGGCCCCACATGAAGAAGGACACGGTGGAATTTGCTAAGAGATGTGGCAAGTGTCAGAGATTTGCTCAATTGATTTTCATGCCAGCCGAACCCCTCCATAACATGTCAAGTCTATGGCCGTTTGCAATGTGGGTGATGGACATAGTAGGGCCACTGCCTATGGCCAGCGGCAAGAGGAGGTTCATGCTGGCCGCCACCGATTATTTCACAAAATGGATAGAGGCTGTACCTTTCAGCAGGTGAATGAGGCCCGGGTAATTAAGTTTTTGTGGGAGAACATCATATGTAAATTTGGACTGCCGTATGCCGTCATTGCAGATAATGGGACTCAATTCATGGGAGCCAAGGTGCAAGAGTTCTTGCAGGCTTACAAGGTGAAACAGGGATTTTCGGCACCATACAACCATGAGGGCAATAGATAGGCGGAGTCTTCTAACAAAACTATAATGAACAATCCCAAGAGGAAGCTGGAGGATAAGAAAGGAGCATGGGTTGACAAACTGAATCATGTCCTTTGGGCCTACAGAACCACACCCCGGACAACCACTAGCTTACGGCGTGGAGGCCGTGATCCCATCAGAGATGGTGGCATCAACTACCCGTACGAAGGCTATGGAGGAAGGTTCAAACTAGGGCATACTGGCGAGACTTGAACTTGGCAGAAGAAAGAAGGGACACCGCTCGAGTAAGGCTGGAAGAGTATCACTGATGTCTCCAGAGACAATACAACAGGAGAGTCAAGCCGTGACAATTCAAAATAGGAGATTCAATGCTCTACTGCGTAACTCCGAGTACTAAGAGACAAAATGATGGGAAGTTGGGGCCCAATTGGGAGGGGCCCTACACAGTGGTGGACATAGGTTGAGCATGCACTTACAAGTTACAAACAACAGAGGGAAAGTTAGTAGAGAAACTATGGAATGTGAGAATGTTAAAGAAATTTTACACTTAATTGTAATGGAAATCCAGAGCAAGAGACTCGAGTCGTTTGTAAATATATAATACAATGGCACTTTTGAGAAAACAAAAGAGTATATCTTGTGATGAAATGTTTTCAAATTCAACTTGGGAAGCCGGGGGGGACAAGCCCTTCGTGGAACCTATGTCTGGACCCAATTGGGGGCAGGATGAGGTGCCCCAACAAGCTTCAGGGCCTAATCGATATCGTGGAGCGGGATGATCCCTTTGCGGACGAGAATGGCAGATCACACATGGGGGGCAAATAGAGATGCCCCAGCGAGCTGCAAAGTAAGCATGAAGAGGGGACAACTGGAGGGATGAGCCTTTCGCGGACAAGAGGTCCGAATCAAACAAGGGGCAAGATGAGTTGCCCCGGCGGGCTGCATGGCCTAATGAAGTTCGCAGAATGGGATGAGCCCTTCGCAGATGAGAGTTACAAGTCCCAAATTGGGCAAAGAGAGATGCCCCAAATGAAGTTGCAAATCAAGCATAAAGAGGGGACAAATGGAGGGGATGAGCCTTTCGCTGGACAAGAGGTCCAAATCAAACAAGGGGCAAGATGAGTTGTCCCAAATGGCTGCATGGCCTAATGGAATCCATAAAGTGGGATGAACCCTTCGTGGATGAGAGTTACAAGTCCCACATGGGGCAAAGAGAGATGCCCTAGCGAAGTTGCAAACTAAACATTCAAGCGGTTAGGGAAGTGCATAGTGGTGGGTGAAACCATTCGGGTCGCAAGTCACGAGATCAAGGGTGGGCGAGTCTCGGTATGGCACGCTACTAGCGATACCGCAACCTAATCAACATTACGCCAAGGGGAGAGAAACACACAAGGAGGAACAAAACAAATGTAACAAAATTAAACACCGGAAGATAACAACCGAAAGTACATGTGTTAAAGTTAATTACAAAATAGAGATGATCAAAATCAAGTAAAATCTTCAAAGATAAAAGGATGTCCAACAATGGGGCTGGTCTTAGTCCTAAGGAGGGTCGCTGGCGGGGGAGTGTCATTTCAGGGATATCACGGCAGGTTCCGAGGGAGTAATATCATCAACCGGCATCGGGCAGCCAGGGTGGAAAAGAGCATCAACAAGTAGGGCTCGCAAAGATCATGAGTCTCCGTAGTGGGGATAGGGGCTTCTCTCGGGGGAGACGTCGTCCTTCTTTGACTAGACGGGCATGCTCTTCACCAAGTTTTTAGCCGCTTCTCAGGCTTGGGCCTTGAAGCTTATTTGAAGTCGCCCGTATCTTTGGTGTGTTGCAGAAGGAGGGCATTAGTGCTTTCAGTGTGCTCGAGGAGAAGGGTTTCACGCTGCTTGCTCAAACGGTCGTTTACTCCATCCATGAATTGTTGGTGGGCAGCTTTAGCGTTTTTCAATTCGTCCTTTGTGAGGAGTTTAGCCATAGCCGCAGCTTCCAGATCTGTCTAGAGATGGGTGCAAGTGGCCCTTAACCCGTTAGGTCCACTCACATACTTTTCTAATGACTCCACGGTACTAAGAGAGGAGAAGAGGTCGCGGATCATATAGGACATGTCCAAGCTCACCTAGAAATGGAAAGGAGGTTAGAATATCCAAGAGATGAGGGATGGATGCACTGTAAAATAGTTGATTACCTTTTCTCAGGCAGTGTAGAGGGAGGTGCGGTGTTGCTCAAAGGTGCCGCTATCTGCATAAGCTAGATCACGGGGAAGATGAGAACCATAGAAAATGGCGATGCTACCACCGCTACCACATGCATTCTCCATAAGCTGAATCAATTAAGATTGAACCATAGAAAATGGCGAATGCTACCATCAAGGTTCTCCGGTGGGGCCGGAATCATTCAGCGACATTTACCTAAAACTAAACATAATATAAAAGCCGTGCACCTTGTCGACGGTCCGGGTCCGGGGGAGGAATAGCCGAAATAGTCGAGGCTGGAAGGGGTAGGAGGAATAGGTGGAAAACCAGTTTGGAGGAGGCTCAGCTGCAGTGGAAAGGCTTCGAGTTGCATTTGAGAGAAGGCGAGCCCAAAGACGGCCTTTTGATCGGGCCCGGGCAAAGTAGGGCCAGATTGAGTAGTGGCCACCTCTATCACGCCGTCATCGATTCAATCGTCATATAGCCAATTTTGGTGGCGCCCATGGGGAGGTGTTGAATCTGCAGATGGGGTGTATGTAGAGGTGTCTTCGATCTTCCCAATCGAAATAGAGCCGCCGGGAGGAGGGGTATATCTACAGGATTGAGAAGGAAGGTTAGCGGTGGATTTTTGAACTATTTCAGCAAGGGCCTGGGCTTGAGCCTAGGATTTGGTAGTTTTACAGGTAAAACCGTGGCTATGAGGTTTGCTTTTGGAAGGCTAGGGACCTCGCTAGGGGAGGAGGTGAAGGCTGAGGTCTTCTTTCTTTGGGAGGGAGGCGGTAGAAGGGAGAGTAGAGTATTTGCCTAAAGTATGTAAAGATGGATTGGTCGCCAAAGGGGAGTCCCAAGGGGGGATCTATGCTAAGAACTTCAGCTTGAGCGGGCCCAGATTGTGAATGTGATCGAAGATCGTGGAAGTGATCCCTAAGATAGAAGCTAGATTTGAATCGGTCTTCCAACCCGCATAAAAAAAAAAGATAGTGTCGCAAAATGCGCGATAGAATATGAAAAAGGAAAATATGTAATGGAACTCACCGTGGGGTAGAAAGGTGAGATGGTTAAAAGTCACTTCAGGAGGTAAATCTGCTGACAGGAAGTTACCAGATACGTACAAAGGGTAATGATGCCAGGTCTTGTCAGAGGTGGTAATTCGAAGAATAAAAGACCGTTTGCTGAGACGGACACAGAAGGAGTGGTACCCCACGCTGATGTCCTTAGTACTCTTTCGCATGTAGTAATGGGAAATTATGTCTCGAAGGACAATCTTGGGTTCGCGGGTCTAGTTGTAGTAGTTCGCAGCATACATAATATGCCAAAAATTGCCTATCCCTTGGCAGGGGGAATATTGAAATGGTTGCACACTTCAACATCTAACAAAGAAAAAGGGAATCTCAAGCCCAAGACAATTTGACCAATTGTGGCCACTCGACATCCCGGCTTGTTGGGAACTAGGTGAGGAAAATGAGTCACGTCAGGCACGTGTTCGATAAGGATGTCATCAGGTATGCCATAGCCAACCCTAATGGCCTCTAAGTTAGGGCGACGAGATCATGGGAGAGGCGGCGGAAGTTTAAACGGCCGCCCAGTAGTGGAGGGGACGCCACCGTGTTAGACCGCGAAGGCGATGTATCTTCAGATTGGGAGTCCGACATTTTGGAAGATTAAAGGAATATGAACAGTTAAACAAAATGGAATGCAAGAGAAAAAGAACAAGATAACCAACCTGATGCGCTGATCCAAGGACAAGAATGAGCTATTGAGCAAGTACTGGGAGAAGAAAAAAAGGGAAGAAGAGCACCAAGGAACAAAGAGGGTTGGTAGCGAGAAGAGGGCAAAAGCGGGGCAATAGAGAAATGAGAGGAGAGTGAGAAGTGAAGGAGAGAGGGAGAGGAATCGAGCGGGATTTGAAGAGTGATAGGGGCAAAAGGGTAAAAGCTAAGGGGTGGAAACAGAGGGGCCAACAATTGAACCAGGGGAAACATGACACGTGGAGGAACAGGAAATGAGGAGGTTTAAACCATGCCCGTGTGGGACACGTGTAGGGTGAATGGGAAAGTATGAAGCATAAGCCAAAGAAGAAGGTGAGCAAATGTGGGCTCTTGACTCTGCAAACGTCAGTAGGTTCGCGGACTCGAGAGGGGGCATATGTAGTGACCCAAATTATGACAGTTGGAAGATAAGTGGCAGATGGGCACGGTAGCGAGATAGTAAGCAAAATAGAGAGTATCATAACAGGGTCGCCGCTATGGAATTATAGAGGAGTGGGGGAGGCACATGAGGCATGAGGTCGACGGGTGAATGCCATGAGTCAAAGGTTGGATTAGCCTGGAACCAAATAAGCACAATCCTCGCATGCCACATGATAGAGTATCAGACCCACTGGTATGTACGAAAAGCCTACACGGCGGCGATAGGGATAGCGAGAGATTGATAGACGATGGACGACCGGGGAAGGAAAGGAAGGGGGTATAAAGAGAACAGTGAGAGAGAGAGAAAGGGAGGAAAGGAGAGAAAAAAAAGAGGAGTGAGAAAGACAGAGAGAAAACTGGGTACAACAGAGCTCAACAGACTGTTGTGCCAAGAAACCAAAAGTGCTAGTTTTTTTTTCTACCTTGTAAGCTCATTTTCATTTATTTAATAAATGGTTGGGGTTTTCAGCCCCTAAGTGAACCTCTTTGAATTTCATTTGTTCAAAATGATTTTAGGCTACTAGATTTCTACAATACCAAGGTGGTTCTTCTTTTTTGTTCATAACTTGATTTTTGGACCCGTTCAACAAACGGGGACAATTTTTATAAATTTTATTATTATGTATCAAAAATATTATTTCCAAACTATATTGAAACTCATACAGTAAATTTATTGCTCATAGACTAAAAAGATGTTTTTTTTTTATTCAATGGGCCTTATAGTGTATTAAGATGTTCAAATTTTGTGGTGTCTTTTAATTTTAATTTTTTTAATTCTTAGCCCAATAGTATACTTAACACGTGTTGTCACTTTAACCAAGCACTTGCATCTCTAATTTTCACACGTGTATTCTCGCTCTTATTTTTTTAAGATAGCAATTTAAATGGGTTAACCTATCTCTTGAGTATCTATCTTCAGTTGACTTTAGCGAAAAATTAAATTCAATCGCTTTTAAAATTGCTTTTATTTTAAAAGTGTTGATTTTCTCCTTGAGGTTTTTAATATTTAGTCCTACTCTTAATCACAATATTTTTGTTTGGTCCTCAAGTATGCTGCGTGCATGACATTTGCAGTGTATTGTAGCCATTTTTTTTTTATAAAAAAACGGATGTTAGAAATCGTTCAACTTGCAATCAACGCTAAGTCAACTCAGTCAACCGTCAATTTTAATAAACGAACAATTGTAGACCAACACAATTTTCTATTATAATTAGGACTAAAAGCTAAATTGTTTTGTGGTTCCAGCAGGCCAACTCTAAGGCAGGCTATCTAAGCAGGCGCAAGACCCCCCACATTTTAGCGCAACAAAAGGCCCCAAACAATTGTCCAAAAATAAGGTTTATTAGGGTTTAGGCCGGCCTGGTCTGTTTGGGATTCTTGAGGCCCAAAGACCACTTTTCAAGCACTTAACGCATAATGTCTTTATTAGTCTACTTAACACGTGGTGTCTCTTTCACCACTTGTTTCTCTAATTTCCATAGGTGTAGTTAATTAGTCATATTTTTAACTTATCTCTTGAGTATCTATTTCAGTTGACTTAAGCAAGAAGTGAAGTAAGTTGCTCTTAAAAGTAATTTCTATTTTTCCCATTATGTTTTCTCTTTAGGTTTGCAGTAGCACATGAATTGTGATTTTATGATACCCTGTGAGTTTTATGAATAAAATTGTTACCCACTATGGTCTATATATATTTGGTTGTGTTGTTTTCTAATACTTGTATACGTATGTTAATTGAGGCCCATCTAAAAGGGAAAGGGATAAATTACTTTATAGGGTTTCACATTCCAATTAGATTCTTGCTAGTTTTGTACCCTTTCAATCTGCCACAACAGTATACCACATTCCAAAACTCGTTTGCTGCTATTTAGTAAATTGAAGAGACCCATACTAAAGGGAGATAGAGTCCACATGAAAAGAACAGGGTAATCACTCTTTTTTTTCTTTGTTTTCGCTAAAGCTTCAAAAGTGTGTGATCACTATTCCCAGCATAAAAAATGTGTTATGAACTTAATTGCAATTTATTGAGGTTCAAAGTGTGGGTACTATGACAATCTACAAAGAGGTAGTTCTTCAATTTTTGTGTTTTTCGAAAGACTGCAATTTTCATTTTACAGTGAATGAATATGAATTTGACCATTAGATGGGACTATTTTGATTAGAGATAGCCATAGCTTCAATGGAGGAGACTTGAATTAAACTTTTTATTTATAGTTTAAGTAATTTGCTATCGTTAGTTGGTTGCCAAGTATGTAATGTGTAAAGGGAATCGGGGTTATGGTTGTCGGGGAGATATTGATATGTGTTATGTTTGGAGAAGCACCCTTTAAGCTTTAATTTATATTATCTTCTTTGGTATTGTACACTACAGGTGAAAGTGAAAATTGTTGAGGCTTTAACAACAAAAAAGTCGGCACCATTCGGGTTTGGGGATACACATAATATATATTGTTGACAATACAAAGTAGTACTTAACTTGGTTTGGTTTTATTTTTTATTCTTTTTATCCCTTGATCTAAGCTCTCGTTATTTAAAAGTTTCCTAATTTGCTATCGTTAGTTCGTTCCCAAGTTTGTAATGTGTAAAGTAAGGTTTTTCATTTGGCACGAAAAAAGAAACCCAATGCTGAAATTTATTGGTTGTTGGTTTGTAAATTGGGAATTGATCATGAAGGTTTTGTAGATAATTAAGAAACTGCCACTTAAGCATGCTATGCTTTCTTCATTGATTGAAAGTTTGTGTACCATATAGCTGTAGTTGTACTTGGATTTTTAAATCATATCATACTCTTACATTTACATTTGAAGAATTCTTTGTTTGAAGGTTTTCTTGTCAAATTTTAGTAAATTTTTTTCCCATGTCTTATACATATTTGTTTTTTTATTGTTTTATAGGTTCTCTTGGAATATTTTTCTCAATGGAAGAGCAAGTTTTTATTTTGTTCTTTTAGCTATTTATTTTTATCAAAGTTTATACTGAAGTCAAGTTTTATTTATTACTAATGTATTTATCTTAATTTTTTTTTTTATTTTGTAGGGATTGTGCTTGTAAATTTATGATGTTTTTTAATTCTCCCAATGATATCTGGTTGGCAAATGAGTATGTTATTGATAACAGAGAAAGAATTTATGTGTTTGATTTTTTTGAATATCTGATTAAAAAGTCAAAATAAAATAAAACAGTTTTTCACCCTTCTTTTGGTAGTAACTTTTTATCATAAACTTGGGTTTTCACTTTCCTAGAACAACCCGTGGCTATATTATTACTTTTCATACCATATTTCTTATATTCATAATCTCCCTTTTTGGTAATAAAATAATTTTTCCAATTTTTCATATAATGAACACATTCAGCTGCTGATTTTTTTGTCATATGATGACTGACAATTTCCCTTAAAATAACTAAATCATCTTCGCTATAACCCAAACAACCAGAATCAATTAAATTTACTAAGCTACAAGCACATATCCTTCAAAACAAATTAAACAAATTAAATTAGACAAAATATTAGCTAAATACCGTAGACGCCATGGATGGGTATGTTGTTTATCCTCATCATTGTAAATTACATTTAGCTAATATTTTGTCTAATTTAATTTGTTTAATTTGTTTTGAAGGATATGTGGTTGCAGCTTAGTAAATTTAATTGATTCTGGTTGTTTGGGTTATAGCAAAGATTATTTAGTTCTTTTAAGGGAAATTGCCAGTCATCATATGGTAAAAAAATTAGTAGCTGAATGTGTTCATTATATGGAAAATTGGAAGAATCATTTTATTACCAAGAATGGAGATTATGAATATAAAAAATATAGTATGAAAAGTAATAACATAGCCATGGGTTGTTCTAGGGAAGTGAAAACCCAAGTTTATGATAAATTTGTTACCAAAAGAAGGGTGAAAACTGTTTTAACAGAAGTTGTTGGGAAGAACATGAAAGGTTTGGACAGTAGTGATGATGACGACATTTTAAAGGGTATCAATGATCCAATTATGATTAGCAGTGACGACGACTGTCCTACCCAAAAGAAAACAGTCAAAGGAGCAAAGGCCAGGTGTTTTTTTGGGTTAATGTTTTTGTGGTTCTCAGTATGAGAAGCCTATTGAATGAGTATGCTTTTTATTTTATTTTTTAAATATAATTTTTTATTTTGAAGTTTTTTAATTATAATGTTACTCATTTTTTTTTCTCTTAAAGTGATTGTGTTCGTTGTCCTGCTATAATGTTGTTTTCCAAAAAAGTTCAAGTGGAGAATGTTCAAAATTATTATGATAAGAACTTTGATAGAATCAATTTTGTAGAATGTGTGAATTTTTTGGTTGAAGTTATTAGGAATGAAGAATTTCTTCATTTTAAAACAAAGGACATTGAAGAACTTTATGATGAAGGAAGTTCGAGTGGTCGGAATGTGAAGACGGAAAAAATATGAAGAAGAATTCATCATTAAAAGTTGTTGATAGGTAAATTTTTTTTATCGCATAAATTTTTTTGCTTTGTTTACAGTTTAATTAAAGGTTTTTAGACTTTGGTCTTATGCATAGTTGGTTTATTAGACTTTGGTCAAGAAAAGCTTAAATATTAGACTTTAGTCCTAGTTTTGTTTATTGACAACGTGTTTGTTGACTTACATATGATTGAGTTGACTGTCAGTGTCAGTTGACTATCAGTGTCAGTCAACTCAGTTAACTAATAATCAACAAATAAAACTAGGACTAAAGTCTAATATATAAGCTTTTCTGGACCAAAGTCTAATACACCAACTATTTTTTTTTTTTTTTTTTTTTTTTTTTTTTTTGAACATATTTTGGATGCTCTATGGTACGTAGCTTTTGATGGTGGCTTTGGTAGTTTTTATGATTGTAACGTTGGTTTGTCTTCAGTTGGGGGTTAAATACCAACTTGTATGGTCTGATTTCCTCTTAAGTTATTCCGGCAGACTTGTATCTTTTGTTAGTTTAGGATTTTTTTTTTTTTTTTTTATCTTTATGTTGGTCTTTTACTTCATAGTCTAGTAATTGTATATTTCATTGATGGTTAATCAATATATTTTGCTTACTCAGTTGGCCAATTTATGTTTTAAAGTGTTTTTGAATGAGTTGGATACAACTTTTTTCTTTTCCTTTGAAAATGTCTCAGTCAATCCTCGTGTTATGATTTCTGTGGATTGAATTAATCTCATTGCCATTTTATCTTCTTACTACAACTGCAATGATCCTAGCTAAGAAAGCAAATATTCTGCTATCGGCGGGTGAAGTAATCAAGTAAAGGAGTTTTTTTTTTTGTTGGAAAGACGGTGATAGATCAAGTGGCCGAGCTTTCCCATTCATCTTAAACCTACATCCCAGAATGCTTTGAGATGCAAAGAGTGTGCCCGATGGGGATGAGAATCATACATGCATTTTCTCCAAGATGATAAGCCGGTGAAACATCAAGTGTTGCGCATAATAAGTGGCACCTCCGTTGCAGGACATTTATAATAGATAGCATAACATTGAGCAAGCTTCTCAATATTATTGTATGTCTTTGCTTCCAATGCCTTGACTTGTTCAATCATTCTCAGATAATGCTTAAGCACTTTGTCTGCCTTTTTGAAGTCACAAAGAACCTTAAGGAAACAATTATAAGAGACAATATCAGTTGGGTATTCTTTGCTCCCCATTTCTTCTGAAAATTTGAAAGTCTCTTCTATCTTCCTTGCAAAACACAATCATTCGATAAGTTGTTTATGTGTTGAAACATCAAGAAGGCAACCGCTACTACTCATATCAGCTATAAGTTTGAAGCACTCCTCAATTCTATCACACTGAGCAAGAGCAACAATCATGATTACGTAAGTTTTAACAGTGGGTGATAACATTGTTGAACCTTGAGTCCTCATGAAGTCAAAGAGAGCAACTGCCTCGGACACCATCCCAAAATTTCCAAAATGTGCCTATGGTAGCAGTATATGTAAACTTCTCATGGGTATGAGTATGACCCAATAAACTTCAGACTACATTCATCTTAAATTGTATTGTAATTATATATTATTGATACATTTACACCAATTGTAACAGTAATCTTTATATGATCATCTCCTTAATGCGAAATTAGTGACTTATTAATGTACCTTTTAATTCAACTATGGATTCTGTACATTTACAAAACAACATTATTTTGCTACAAATGAACTAAATAAATCAAATTAATGCATATATAAAGTTTAAAATAAGCGTTCAATAGAAAAAATAATGTGTTAGAACTGAATGGTGTAAAATATTTGACCAACATAATGAAATTCTGGTATTCAAGTACCAATCAAGAGAAAACACAATTTAAAGCATCTCAGTGAGTAACTTTCAAAAATAGCAAGTATTTAACTTTATAATTAATCCTCATGTTTTTCTTTCCTTTATTCTGAAACCGTTCTTCTCCTCTTTGTTGCTTTTGTCCTTGTTTTGGTTATTTTTTCTCCATGTCCTTCATTTCTTTTAATTTTTTTCTTTGAGACAATATATCTTATCTTTGTTGTGTTTCTCATCAACCAAACAATCTAGCATAATATTTCTGTGGATGTTGAGTTGATTCTGTTTCTCTTCAACCTCTTTTCTTTTCTTCATAAGTTCTTTGAAATTGAAGCCTTCAATTTCAATATCACGTTCATCCCCTTCAATTTCAATATCACGTTCATCCTTTATAAACTTTATTGCGTGAAAAGCTACTGAATTCTCTGCTTTTGCAACAGATAGAATATGCAGTGCTTCCATGAATTTCTTTAACTACGACATCTTCATTGTTAAAGAATAAGTCTTTTGGTATCTTTAATGTTACAATGCTTTTGAATCATCCGTTCTCTAATTTTGTGTTGTAGACCGGATATTGTTGAACGTTAAGTCCTGCTTCTAGAATTTCCTTTAGCAATAATTTTTACATAAGCTGTAATTTTCGTACGCCATTACCTGCAATATACATAATAAAATTTATAAATTCCTGATCCAATATTCTTTAGTTTATGCATTGAAATATTAATATAACAAAAAAAAAAGACTTAATCAGTATTTTCAATATGAAAGTCAGAAAATAATTGTAAATAATGGAGAAGAGGAAGAAAATAGGCTAACTTGTTTTTTGATATGTGTAGGCCATTTTTTTTGGGTACATATATAGGTTTTTTTTAGGTTAATAGATTTGATTTTACTACGTGATTGGAAGTTCACTTTTCGTAGGATTCTAGTTTTTTATTTATCTTAAATTAGATTTTTTTTTTTCAATTAGAAGTTAAAGAACAAAGTTAGGTAGAACACGTATTGTGTTTTGAAACTTCCATGTGTACTATTGGGCCTAGGGCCTAACTAATTTTTAAAGATATGTTATAATAAGCCGGTATTTGTATAGTATCTACTCTGGATGATTCCAAATTATTTTTCCCAATAATAGACAATAATCATTTCTCTAAATTGATCTTATAATGCAACTTCTATTAAAATTGCAGACATTGATTGACTCTGCTACCTCTTTTTTCAACACATTTTGCTTTATTTCACACTACAGATAAGGTATTTTCATCCCCAATTCTCAATTTTATGTTAAATTAATGTTAAATTTTTGCAAATATGTGAAAGGGGTGTTAGTATTGTTCAATTTATTAAGCGGTATTTAGGTTTTAGTCCTATTTACAATAGCGATATTAGGCTTTGGTCCATTTATAGTTGGAAATTAGACTTTAGTCCAACTTTTGTTAGTCAAAACTCATTGACTGTCTATTGATCTGACTAAAAGAAGTTGGACTAAAGTCTAATTTTCAACTATAAATGAACCAAAGCCTAATACCCCTACATAAACAAGACGAAAACCTAAATACCCCATTAAGTCAAGGAATAGGACCAACTATATTTTGTCTACATCAATCTCATGCTCTGGACTGGACACCTCAGATTAGACGACGCCGAAAGTTGTAACAAGGTCTTCAACACCTTTTTGATGGTCCCCATGGTGTAGAACGTTACAGAGATGGATTTACTTAAGCCATATACATGGAATAGTGTGGAGAAAGGAAGCAATGGAATCATTTCAAAGTTTCCTCGATCATCACAAAATATCGCAAATTGCTATTAGAGGTGCACGGTAAGACTATAGAAGCTTTTACACTTTTTTTTCAAAATGTTGAACTCCCACAGACAAACACACATCCAGAGACGTTTAATGTTGAATGCTTTAGACCGGGGAAGATTTCCAAGGCACTGTTGGTATTCAAGAGAAGGGAGAGACAAAAAAATGAGAAAACCTTTGTCATGGATGTTGTGGGGTTTAATAATATGATTTGGAAACTTTGTGATGCTGGGAATCTAGGATGGTAGTATATAGGTGAAGCAGATGAACATTTATGGAGATGCTTGAATGCCAAGGGAGAGAATAGTGAGTTAGAATGTTGGGTCTAGACATTAAAAAAAAATGTGATTATCAAAAGTGAGTTATTATTGGATACAACCTTAATCAAATCGTATTGAGGTGAAGTGTGCCGCAACATCATATGTGACTATCAAAACTCTCAATTTCATCTCTGTTGCAAATTAAATTAAAGTACATGGTTCTGCAGAGTTCTAGAGTGGGGATTGAGCAAAGGCACTCCTTTTAGATGACTATAAATCTATAAAGGCACACCTTCTTCTTTTTCAGCACTATGAGTTGAGTTTTGAACTCAATTTTCAGCATTATGAATTCATAGGTATTTAGGTTTTGGTCCTATTGTCAACAAAAGTTGAACTAAAGTCTAATTTCCAACTATAAATGGTCCAAAGCCTAATATCGCTACTATAAATAGGACCAAAACCTAAATACCCCATTTATTAATAATTAGTTTTCATTTCTCACAGTATTGTGATAGAATTTGAATAAGTTGTGATATATTAGCAGTAGAAAACCATATCTGTTAACAATCCTGACACTAGAGCTTTGTTTTATGGTTGGTTATTTGATTTCTTGGTTGTTTGTGATCTATTGATTTCAGAGAGCAGATAGGCTTAATATTGATAAGTTCACAAACACAATCATATGCACTTACATCACCTAACACAAATTATGGTAGTACTGAAAAATGATACTCTAAAGTATTTTTTTTTGTTATGCAAAATGATTTTGATATAGTCTTATGTTTCATCGACATAAAACTGAAAGAATTTGAATTTTTTTATTTTAATTTCTATGCTTTCTATATTTCAATATATTCTCTGTTTTTACTTCTTTTTTTTATTGTTTTTTGTGAGATAGATATCTCCGTTGTATATTAAGTTTGATTGCTTTGGTTGCATGGAGAAATGGACATTATTTGGATGCCTTATTACATCGACATCTAGTGGGATTGAGAAGTTCACTTTGCCAAGTAAGCATATTGATCTTTAATTTTTACCCGTTTGTCTATCTGCCCAGATTCTTCTATTTTAATTACTCTGTTTTCTGTATTTCAATATATTCTTTGTTTTGACTTTTTTTTTTTTTTTTTTTTTTTGGTAAGATATCTCCGTTGTATATTAAGTTTGCTTTGGCTGCGTGTAGAAATGGACATTATTTGGATGCCTTATTACATTGACATCTAGTGGGATTGAGAAGTTCACTTTGCGGAGTAAGTATATTGATCTTTAATTTTTACCCATTTGTCTATCTACCCGTATTCTCTGCTTTTAATTACTCTGCTTTCTGTATGGCACTATATTTTCCGTTTGACTTTTTTTTTTTTTTTTTTTTTTTTTTTTTTTTAATTTTCTTGAGAGATATCTCTATTGTATATTAAGTTATTTTGGCTGCATGGAGAAATGGACATTATTTGGATGCCTTATTACTTCGACATCTAGTGTGATCGAGAAGTTAACTTTGCCGAGTAAGTGTATTGATTTTTAATTTTTACTTGTCTGTATGTCTTCCCAAATTATGCCGGATTATCCGCTTTTAATTACACTGCTTTCTGTATAGCTATTGCATTATTTGCAAGACCTCAATCTAATTCATATTTCAAGTAGTCTCAAGATAATAAGAATATGTTAGAGGATAGAAAAAAAAATTGGCATAATCGATAAACATTAAACTATCTGCTAATTGATTATGACATAGTTCCATTAGCTAGACAAATTTTAAACTAAAATTTGAAATAATAGTTTCAATAGGTGCTAATGTTCATAAATAGTAAGCTTTTATTCATAGTGCTTTGTCTATCACGCTTTGATGGTTTCTGTGTTGTTGATATAGAAAACTTGTTCATTTTCTAATACGAATGTCATCCAACTTGCTTCTGTTGCAAATGGGTATGTGTAGTATGTTTTTATGTTTTCATTTGGTTCCATGTAAACCTTATTTTCCTCGTTGTTGGCATATTCTTTCTTTTCTATGGCCTATAAAAATAAAAGAATTTGTGCTCTTGGAAATCTTTTGGTTCGAAATTTTATCCTGTAGATAGCTGTAAAAAAAAATCATTAATTATCATTTTTTATCTCTAACATTGATTTGTTCATTTTTAACAATCAGTAAATGTAAAACATTTTGATTTACCTTTTTCAAAATATTGCCTTTTGCATAAATTCATCATAAATTTCTCAAGTTTCATCTTGAATACTCGGTTGACAAATCCTTCATTCCTTGAGCCAATTCCATTTCTTTTAATACATTTTTCAGTTCATTCATTAGCAGTGAAATTCATTACAATTTCAAGGGAAATTTTTGTGACTGTGTTAGCGTTAAAAATTATTTGTCTAACCATTGAGTTGTCAGTAGTATCATCTAAACCTGTGTACATGTCTGTCGTGATTATTGGTAGTCGGTTGTTTAATTTGCCTTCATCCGTACAACAAATGCAATACTGATTTTTTTGTAAATGTAAATGCAAATCTTGGTAAAGATGAAGTAGACAAAAGTAAATATTTCATTAAGTTAAGATGAACCATAGATGATTCAACACGAAAAAAACTAAAACATAAATTTGATGGATCTAACACTATACTAATCCTCATCCAATAGAGAATTCATCTAGAAAACAACTAAAAACATAAATTTGATGGATCTAACACTATGTTAATCCTCATCCAATTCAGATAATTTATTTGGAATGCTTAGGTAGTCCATTTCCCAATTTGGTCCTCCTATAACCAATGCTTCATTTATTGCCTTCAAATAGGCATTTTCTTTTCTCAAGTATTCAATATATTGATGAAGTTGTTTTTCTCTAGTATTTGCTTCATGTAGTTTCTCACGTTTAGTAATGACTTCTCTGTGGTTGACGTCTAAAACCTCAAATTTGTATATCTGTTGTAGAAAGTGTATAACGTTTTTTGCAGCAGCATTTTCTGAGTCCACTTTCTTAGCTTGATACGTCCCCGAAAATGATTAGCTTATAGGATAATTAGGATTTTTGAAGATTTCTCTCATTATCGGCAAATTTATTATGACACCTGTAGCGTATTAGTTGTTTTCAATCTTTGATATATAAACTGGTACTCTCTGAATTTTTTCCTTGATGAGAATTTCCCTCAACGCCATCTTTAGTGAAATATTATTGTGTTTGGTTTCATACTCCATGACCTGCATTTTTAAAATTACATTAGTTAATGATTTGGAATGTGATAGTAACGACAACAAAATGTTATGTAGTTTGAACGTGAACAGTTACAAATTGTCAACCAATTGGTGAAAAAGTGTTTTGGTTTAATCAAGAAGGTAACATTAATAACCCTAGTCATTTGTCAATAAATTAGGTTTATTTTACACTAATGTGGAGAAACTATTGTGATAAACTCTATTGCTTATCAAACTTGTTAGTACTTATAATATTTTGTGCTTAAATTACACACCTTCTACTGAAACTTCCTTATTATAAAGTATTTAAGTCTCCAATGTTTTAGTTTTTATGTATTTAGTTGTTACACCATAGACCATTTTCAACTGAAAATTATTAAATGATTGTTGTATTGGATAAGTTTTCAGTGACCAAGGAAGAAGGTTTTTGTTTCAATGTTGTCAACTTGCCAAGCAGTTATGAATTTTTAGGAGAATGCTAATATATGTAGTATACCTGAACCATTTTACCATTTTTTAGCAGGGTAGATTTTATGTACACTAACTATAGTTTTATTTTTGTTGCCTATCTAACCTTTAGTTATCTATTATTATTGTTGTACTGAAATTAAATGTGTTATACTGAAACCTCCTTACTATCAAGCATTTAAGTCTTTTCTTTTTTAATTTTTCTTCTTTTTTAATTTTTCTCCTTACTATCAAGCATCGAAGTTACTACTGATGCCTATCATAAACCGTATAAATTAGTGATTGTACATAAACGTTAATATCTCATGTGTTTATACTTTAATATTAAAATTTCTATTTTTATCATCAGTTGAGTGTGGTGCCCTGTACTAACCTCTAGCTATGTTATATAGATATTATATTTTTCTTTAGAGGCTTAAGAGAAAAAGACAGAGAAATCTAAATACTATTAATGAACTACATAAGATTCGAAACATCTCTGTATAACTACATGAGAAATCAATAAAATTATTAAATAAGATACTGGGAAAAAAAATTGTTTACCTTATCCATTTTTTTAAACTCTTTTTGAAGCCTTGATTGAATACCTTCTATTGTATGCAATAAAGAAAAGAAAAGGAAGTCAGTTAGATATGTAAAACTAATGTATTGTATTCAACATGTAAGTCAGAATATAAAAAATAACAAAAAGTTTACCTGTGTTTTTTGTTTTGTGTTAGGCATATCGTCTGTTTTGTATATATATAAGTTTGTTTAGGTTAATTGATTAAGTTTTCTTATGTTATTAAAAGTTCAAGATTAATAGGATTCTTATTTTGTATATATTCATAATTAGTGTTTTTTTTAATTAGAAGTTAGGAAGAATACGTATTATGTTATGAAACTGTTTTTAACCCTAGTACTTACTCCTATCTAGAATGGCAAGTCGGGTTGAAGAAGTCCTTATGGAGTTGGGAGCCCAGTTAAGTGAGATTATTTCCTGTTATGATATTGTTTTAAACCTTGTAATGACTCTAGTCTGGATTGTAAGGTCGGGTTGAAGAAGTCCTTATGGTACTAGGAACCCATGCCAATTAAGTAAGATTATTTCCTGGAACAAACCAACTCCATAGGCAAGAGATTTTATTATTGGGCTAAACCAATTCTAAGTAGTCCTATTTTGTTTTTTTTAGTCTGGTCTATATGTTTTTGTTTGGTAAAGCTGGTCGTACATGAATTATCTCATTTCTTTTAATCAGAAAGGACTATGTAGTATATTATCCAGACCCATTATTAAAGCTATAACTACATAAATCTATGTTCTCGTAAATTAGTTCCACTATTTTACCTAATGTGTGTGATAGTATGATATCCTTGTTAGTGTTAATGGCCAGAACTTTCATTTGCTCACAACTTAAATAATAAGAGATGAATGATAGCATATAGAAATTAGTAGTTGGATTCCTTGATTCGTAATAAGCATTTTCACTTGCACTATTTCCTACAGAGAAAAGAACAATTGCCAAAACAACATTGAAATTGAAAACTACAATTCAAGAAAGTATTTCTACCTTAGGAAGTCTCCACAGTTAAACTACTGTAGATGCATCATATCCATTTAAAGTACTAATATACTCAAACAAAAAGTAGTGGAAAATGAAGCATAATAACGACAAAGATAGGTAGAATTATTAAAAAACCTAAACTCAAAAACATAGTTCAATGAAATAATTACTTAAAGCAACAAAAAAATAATTCACCTAATTCTAAAAACTACTATTTCTTTTCCCATTCCGTTTTCATAATTTCCTTTAGATACTCAATATCTTATTTCAAACTCTATCATTCCATTATCCAATTTGATTCATCCATTTTTATTGGTTTTTCGGTTATTCCATTTGTATATTTCATTCGGCTTGGGTAATTGATAAGCCATTTTTTAGTAAACTATAAGTTTGATTATTGGTGAAATTTAACCCAGCCAAAGGTGACAAATGCTTTTCTGATAGTGAAAATTTGGTACTATTAGATCTCTGAAATCATAATAGCATTCACATAAATAAGTTTGAAATCGTAATAGCATTCACATAATGAAGAAAAACCAAATTAACTTGTAAAAGACATGTAATAACATAGTTTTTAAGCAAATTAAAATGTCAAATTATTTTCTCCATTGTTCATTGAAGAAAATCATACCTACGAAAACAATAAAATCCTATTACCCATACTTTTTTTGAAGAACATAATATCTAAGAATCTAGTATTTTCCAATTGTATTGTTGGCGTTTATTCGAATAACATATTGGCTATGAATCATATTGCATCAAATTGAATTGTTGGCATCTATTCCAAATCATTGTTTTGCATATTAAATGAAAAGATTTTCAAAGTAAGTCATTTTGTAATTTAAAAGTTATATCAAATTGCCAAAAAAATATTTTGAACACAATACCTTTGATTCTGAAGCTTTTCAATTCTTTTTGGTTGGCGAGACCTCATCTGTAAGATTTTTGTTCTTATTTTTCTTTTTATTTGATCTATTTTCCTGTATTTTTGACATGTAAGTTTTTCTTATATATGAAAATAAAATTGAACAACGGTTGTAAAGGAAGTTAGTTTAAAAGATACATACCTGCTCGATGACTTGAATGTCTGTTAGGTCAGTATCTTTTGTGTTTTCTTTATCAGTTTCTTCTTCCAAGACATTGTTTACACTGAATGTTGGATATATTTCATACATACTGTACTCATTTATCACAACTTTGAAGATATATGTCTTTCCAGTATTTTTCTGTAGTTCTTCTTTAATTTCATCCCAATCATTGCCCTGCATTATAGAAATTGAAATGCATTAATATATATTTAAAAAAAAAATTCTTGGTATCATTAAATAATTGTAAATTTACTCACCTTTAAACTCATCTTTTTAATTTTGTCATATGGTTGTTGCACTATGTCTTCTACTTTATTTCCAAAAACAACAAATACTATTTGATTTGTTTCATCTTGCACACAAAGTTTAAGATAGTACATGTGCATAAAGAGAAAACATAATTGAGAAGATTAGTAACATATAAATATAATTTGTTTTTAAATAAATATTCAATTTGTTTACCTTTGAAATGGTTCATTGTAAGTAATTTTACATTCCTTAAGCAGTATGGTTCATCCCCGTTTTTCACACGTTTGACAATACAAAATTTGCAAGTTTTGTAGTTCCAACGATTTCCAAAAACACTTTATGAATCTTGCTCTTCAAGTAAATGACTTCTTCTGCAAATTGAATGATTTAGTTGTCAGTATTTAAATAATAAAATAAATAATTTTTTTGCATGTGTCTTTGCCTAATTCCAACATTCCAAACTAACCTGGTTGCATCTTTCCTTACCTAATTTAATTAAGTCAGTGATGGTGATTTTGTCTTCACTAAGTACTTCCAAAAGTGAAGTAGGTTCACCTTCTTTATGTTCCTCAAATTTGAAAGTTTTCAGTATCAAAGCTGCATCAGATTAGATTTATGTGTTAATATATATTAATCATTAAATAGTAAACATATTAGATTATTTTTACCTCTTTCTCATTTCATTAGATAGATTGAGGTATATCCAAATTGAAGTATACTTGTGTTGCTGATGTGACTGTAGCTTTAAAGACAGCTGTGGGGTAAAATTAGATAATAATAAAAAATAAGTATTTAAAAATAATTAAATTGGACATATAAATATTGAGTATTCTTTAATAATTTGTATACCTCTAATTTTTTTTCTTATACAATGATGCTAATATGACTATGACAATTCCATCGAAATTGTTAGGCACATAATCTTTTTGAATCTTCACCCCATAGAGCAATATACAGTTCATAGTTCCCTGTAAAAATAGATCAGAAATAAGAATTTATTTTGTAAAAAAACTTTGTCGAATTATTCATTTTCTTCATATGTTACCTCTCATTCATTACTGTAACATCTTTGAAACTGTATGGGCTTTGACCTGATATTCCAGAAGTCCTATAAAATCTGTTTTGTAGAAAATGTTATTACAAAAAATACATGTACAAAACAAAACTTTAAGTAATTAATAACATACCAACTGTGTTGCTCGCTTTAACATAGTAATGTTTCTTTTCTATGAATTCTTCAAATTCAACAAATGAAAATTTGTGTTGCCTGATATTGTTCCGTTTTCCCTTGAAGTAGTCATGACTGTTTCTTTTTTGAATGATATTGTGAAGTTGGATCTCATAGGTTAAAATTTAAATTTGGCTGCCTTTACCTTAAAATTTTCAAAATAATAAACTTCTCCTTGTTTCAATTTTTTTTCTAAGTCCTTTTGCAAAGCTTTATCGATTTTAGCATGAATTTGGTTTTCCTATAATAACACATTGAAAATCAGTTAAAATTATAATATTTTTAATGAGTAATTTTATAAAAAAAAAATTCTAGAGTAAGGTGGAAGGAGATGTTAGCTATTACTTGTAACCGAAGTATTAATCATTTTCATTCATAGTTGGAATCAAAATATATAACCAAAGTAACCAAAGTATTATTCCTTAACTTTGTTTCTATGATAACTTAACTTGATATGTAACCAAAGTATTAATCCTTTCATGCGGAGTTTGAATCAAGATACATGTCAAGTTGTAGCTAGACTACCTATGTTTCAGCAGTATAACAACTTTGTTTCTGTCAAAATAGTCCTAATTCAAATTTTGGTATTATAATGCATATGAAAAAGGCTTTACATGACTAAACATATTTATAGCAACAAACACATTTAAAATTATCAAACAATGTAACTTGAATTTTAGCTTTAATAGCCTAACCAAATAAGTTTTACCTTTTCATCAATTAATATCATCTCAATTCCAAAGAGTCCTTCTTTAAACCGTGATATCCAGAGTCTGCTAACTCGTACTCTTATTCTGCAAAATCTTGAGTGAAGGTTAAACTTGTCAAAAGTCTTGCACTTCCTTGCCATTTCGTTTGATTTGTAAAATATTAATAGTATCAAAATATTGTTAGAAGTCTTTAGTTCATGGAGTATAAATATATTAGTTGAGATTTTACCTTTGAGGTTGAGTTTGCCATCTGTTCTGTGTAGAAGTTAAGAATATAATCACAATTCTATATTGGCATTGTATTTGTAGGTTTAGTATTAGTATGAATTATAAGTTGACTTAAAGTATTCTTCTATCGAAACGATGTTATAGGAATTCAATATTTAACAAAAAGACTTAGTAATTAAATATTTCTTAAAGAAGATAAACTTTTACATTAATATAGTCATACTAAATCTGCAAGATTTAGTGCTAGATTATATTGGTTAATTCTTAATTTGATTCTTCTAAAAATCGTTATGTTTTGGTAATTATATGTTTAACAACAGACTTACTAAGTAAATCTTTGTTAAAAAAGATAAACATTAACTTTAATAGAGTCCTACTAAATTTGAAAGATGTATTCAGAGATTCTACTGGTGCGGATTGTGTGTTCAGGGCTTGTGTCTAAACTAAATTTGGCTGAAATTCCAATTAAAAATACCGCCAATTGAATTAGCTATCCAAAGTTGTTATTGTTTTACACAAAATTGTTGTCATAAGCTCTTTGTCAAGCTTATTGCAGAGGAGATCAATGGTTTGGGAGAATCACTTGGGATTGATGAAAATCAAAATATTGATTGGAGAAAATAACAAAATTATACTATTTCAAATATGGATATAAAGTTATATAACTGTAGTAGCATATATCTATCTAATTTGAACCTTTTGATAGCCTGATAAGTATATCAAATCAATTGTGGAATGAGATAATCATGCTACATTTCTAACAATTTTTCTTTAACATTCTATTAAAACAGACATTAAAGCAAAACTTTAATGGGCAAAGGAAATGTCATACCATTAGTACAAAAAAGACTTTTTGTGATTGTTTTAAAATGTTATTTGTGACTGTTCTATTCGGAACGGTCACAAATGGCAGAAAAAGGTTTTTGTGATTGTTTTAAAAAGTTTTTGGTGATGTGCATTTTGAAAAAGGTCACAAATGTTTTTTTTTCTAAAGAAGGCGTATATGTGTAGAGAACTATTTGTGACTATTGCACTAAAATAGTTACATATTATCCGACCCTTAACTGACCGTTTGACCTATCTATTTGACCTAACTAGTTTTGGTCATGCGTGCCCACAACTCCACTAAAAAAACCTAATTCAAAACACAACACTACTGCCCATAAGCCCATGAAGATAATTAGTTTCTTCTTAAACTACACTTCATCTTCTCGTTCATCTTCACTCATGAGTCTCACGGTTTAACCCTTGAGAAAGCCAATTTGTCGCCATTTCAAGTTCCTCATTCTCTTCTTGGAACTTCAATTGCCCTCTCAATTAATATTGTTTGCGCAAAGATTTCCATTTCTTCACTCTCTCTCTAGAATCTTATCGTCATGAATATATTTCTATTTCTAACTTCTAGGGTTCTCCTTTTTATTTAGATCTCTTGAAGGAGGAGGGAAGGAACACAATATTGTTATATCTAGTGTTAGATGTGGAAATCGATAATGGCGTTTGTTAGTGCTCTTCAGGTATGATATTTTCCCAATTAATAAATAAAACCCCTTTTTTTAGTACCAATTTTTGGCGTGTAGGGTGGGTCTTATTTTGTTAAGCAGTATTACCAAGTGTTACAACAACCGGATTTTGTTCGTCAGTTTTATACTGATTCTAGTATTATGCAACGACATCGCCATTAGTCTCCATTTGAGCACTAGATCTCAACCGTCTTTAATGACCACTACTGTATGGGCATCAAAAGTTCTCATTGAATATGGGAAATCCTCAATTTTCCGATCTCTTTCTCATAGGCAAATAGATTAGACATGATCAAGAATATAATATGACCAGGTTAGTGTAGCTTTCTTCTACTTGTTTCTGGCTACATCTTTTTTTTTGCTCTTTGATTTTTCAATTGGTACAATGGTTTTTGTACTTTCTACATTTTTATGACTATTTATAAATTGATTCCTTGAAAATGCGAGTAGCTTGATCACTTTCTTCAAATTGGTAGGCTAGCGTTGTAATTTGCTTTTCCTTTGTTACATAGCAATTTTTCTTAAAATATTTGCTCTTATTGATGACTTTGATATAGGTTGTGGATATTTGGTAAAATTGGTTTAAATTTGTAGTCTTGGATTTGATGTAATTAAAATCTAGTTTCGTATGTTAACGATGATTGACATTGTGCTCCTATATTTTATGATAACAACACTTGGTTAAGAATCTTCCTTGCTTTGACTTGCCTAAAAACATTAATTCTTGAGTCACTGTTTTCCATGTGAGGTACTGTGTCACATGCCAATTTTAAATGAGGTGTTGGAGACTTACACCTCCTGCTTGTATCCATACAGGTGGAGCTTTGTTACCATTAACAATGAAGTTAACTTTCTTTATATATATATAGGCTAGTATATTGAATCACAGTAGGTCCACTTCTAGCTCAAGTTAAACTAATCCACATGCTTTCTTTCACGATAAGTAATTGATTTTTGTAATAATTATATATACTGGTCTTTATTGGTAACTTTGAAAGATTTATTTGTTGGTGCATATGCGAGGATAGCTAAGTAGGACTTAATAAGGTTTTATGCAACTAGCCGATTACGATGTTGTCATGTTCGCCAAAAGTGGGGATCATTTACTACACTTTACTACTTTCTTGATCAGATACTTGAGCAATACCATACCGATATATTAATTACACTACTTATTTAACCCCCGCGCACACACAAATCTTTCGTAAACATCATGGCAAGCACCTAAATTGCACACGAAAACACCCTCATACACACAGTTCTCTTACTTTTCATTTCTTTCAAGGTTGTCAATCTTTCTTTTTCTGACCTGCAGAGTAGCACACCTACGCCCGCCCTGGTGTAGCTTGAACAACCATCCAAGGAATGCACACGTTGAAATCCAAAACAAATCAGTCCAAGGTGTCTTTGGCTAGTGTTTTTGCAAGAAGTGATTTCCAATGTATATGTATGAGGTAAAATTGGTTATTAGTTGTATTAATGCGTTGTTGTGCTCACTAATTATAGACGTTGTCTGTAGGTAAATGGTTAGTCTAAAATTATTTTTATGTTAGCTGTGAGAACACTTTTGGTCTTCCATGCTAAGCTTTGGAACTTCTCAGTTACTATGAGGGCTTTAAGTCAATTCAAGTTCCTATGGCACGAGCTGCTGCACAAGAATACCAAGCTCATGCTACTCAAAAGCAACACGCCCATAACTAAATGGCAAAACATGCATTTGGTATGATTTTTAACATTCCTTCTTATGTTTATTTGACATGCTCTAAAGTATTAAATTGCAACCATTTCATTAAACAGATTATCATTTACAATAATAGGATCGACTTCGTATGATTTGTTATAGAATATTTGTCTTTATGCTCTTATAAGTTTACAGTCGTCCAAACCAGCAGTCACAGTTTTCAAGAAAATGATGCGCGATCTCAAGAATTATTTGCAAGTACTGAATCCTGACATCAGTGACACTAGCATTTCTAGAGACTTGATGAGGAGACTCAAAATACATGTCCAGCTCAAGCAACAGAGAATCACCGAATGCTCATGGAAGCCTCCACTCGATGATAGAGTCAAAGCAAATACAGATGGAGTGTTAAATAGTAGAGGACCAGGACATGGAGGAGGCCAAGATACAACTAGCAACATAGATAAGGTGCTTGACTTCAAACATGAGGCGGTGGAGACCATTCTCCTTTTAAAGTTTTAATTGAATACTTATTTATTTATTTATTTATTTTCAGTTGGTTTGTTACAGTAGAAATCAAATGATCAAATGTTTGAAAAGTTTGCAAAAATCTTTCAAAGAA
Organism: Coptis chinensis; assembly: GCF_015680905.1. NCBI lineage: Eukaryota > Viridiplantae > Streptophyta > Magnoliopsida > Ranunculales > Ranunculaceae > Coptis > Coptis chinensis. The sequence goes on from NC_141456.1 coordinate 89,053,622, forward strand.
CTTTCATCGAAATGCACCAAAGAATTGATATGCCAATTTCAAATGCTCTTAAAAAGCAGAACATCTTTTTTTTTTTAAACAAGAAAATGAAGATTTTCATTTAAATATAAAAATTAAGAAAGCATCCTCAAAGACTCCAACCGTAACAAACACCCACATAAAAAATCTCCATATATAGCCTCCACATCTTGCAACAAAATGCGCAAAATAAATGCTTCTCAAATCCACAAACAGTTTGCTCCAATAGCAAAGAAGGCCTTTTATGGCAAGATCGATCTTATGGAGATCCATAACTCTACCGTCAAACCGCCGATTGTTATGATCCAAACATATTCCCCATGCGATCAAAAATAGAAACATATTCAACATACTTTTGCCCTGGATGAAAATGGACATGTGTGCCATTAAGCATGAAATCGTACACCTGACCAGGACTAACACAAAGTTACACATATACCTCATGAATGTACAATCAAATTTACCAAGAGAGGACAACACAAGAGTATATGATTAATGGAGTCTACAACCATAGCACACAAAAGAGAATGATCCATGGTTTAATCACCAAAGTTTCTTTTCCTAAGATTATCAACCGTAAAGAATCCGCTCTAAATAAACACATCATACAAAGAAAGCATTCTAGGAGGTACCTTGGAACCACAGATTCTAAAAGCTAGAAAGGCAGGAAAGGATATAACACAACTGGATGGCGGGAACCAAGAACGAAGAGTAACACAGAAAGACCTGACAGAGGAATTACCATTTTTACTAGGTAACCATACTAATTTGGAACAGTTAGGGTTCAAATTTATAGTCCTATAAGGGAGGTAAAACTATTTTTAAGAAGAATCCATAGGGGTGCCATCGATGTCCCAATCATTGAAGCCCCGGTTATTGCCAATATTTTAGAAATCTGGCTGCTTGCTCTATTACCTACCTTAAAGTTAGGGAGAATCTTCTTTATACCCTTCCAAACCCCACACACAAGGCCACTCTCCTAACATTGGTGGTTCTCACCAAAATGCAACATGGGTACTCTTCTCCACAAAATCTCTCTCAAAATCAAATATACACAACCACAACCACTTACCTTACAGAACCAAGTTGAAGATGTGGACGATCCTAAGCCCCAAACCCCTAACCTTCTTAGGCAAACAAAACCAAGTCCCAATTGACAATGTGGTAGCTATGTTGTTCTTCCAAGTCGTCCCCGAAATTACATATCAACGAGTCATTTCTATGAGCCACACTTTTAGACGTAGAGGTAGAGGAGGGGAATGTATGGTAAAGTGGAAGACTGAATAGTGTTCTCTTAATGAGCACTAGCCTATTCCAATGCATGGTCTTCCACCCACTTAACTCTCTACCAAAGCATTCACCCACATGATTCCAAAAGTACTTAGAACATATTTAGACAGCCTTTACCACCGACCGCCTTATATCTCCCACCCTGACAATCGGAAATGCCCTGCTCTTGTGAAGGTTATTACACAACCCGAGACAGCCTCAAAACACCCAAGAATACCTCTCAACCACCTCATCTGCTCAACCCATCTCCTAAAAAGACTATTATCATCGACAAACCAAAGATGAAAGATAAGCATGTTATCTTTACCAACCCTAAAACCCTCCACAACACCTTTCTCGTTAGCCCTAGTGATCATTCTCCCACAACAATTCTACAAACAAAATGAACAAAAGAGACGACAAAGGATCTCCTTGCCTGAGACCTCTAAAGCTCTTGAAGAACCCAGCTGAAAATACATTCACAAGCATAGGAAAAGAGGTAGTGGAGATGCATTTCCTAATCCATCCCCTCCACTAGGCCCTGAAACCCGTTCTAAAAAACACAATCCAAGAAATTTATACCTCTCATGACCATATACTTTTGCCAAGTGAACCTTCTAAAATCTGTCTATCATGGACAAAGGTGCCTTCTTCCGGAAAAGGCGACCAAGTTCATCACTCTTTTTAAGCAATATCGAACCTTCTAAACAATCTTACTTGGTAACAACTTAAACTTCATGAGGGATCACTATCCACAACACCAATATGAGACTATTGTTTTGGGCCTCCACCCCCGAAATGCTACTACTTTGCTGTAAGGAACCACCATGAAGCACTGCTCAGTTGGAGTTGAGTTGCCTGTACTCAATCAAAACCCAAAGCTTGCTCATGTGTCATTCACAAGGGCAGCTCCTCCACAGATGACAATCCATCACCTCATATCTCACGTGCCTTACAAATGGGCCTAGATGATACAAAAAGCATCTTAAACACTATGGGCATCATAACGGCTTATATGGTGGATCCAAATCTTCACCCATAGCTGTTGTTTACCCAAGCCAAACCCAAATCTAAATCTCATCATCAACCTACCCAACCCCACTCGGATCCATAGTCAACCACACGTATGAATAGTACCAATCTATCATTTACAAGAAACTAGAGAAATCATTAAAGGCTTTGAAGGCCTCAAGCCACTCGATGAAGGTTATGGAGGGATCCCAAACCCATCTTGTGCTCTCTTTCAAGGATTATTGCTTCTACTACTCAAGAGCAGAGTACCTAATTGGTTGAACAACAAAATGGTCCAGATTGTACTTAATTGAACCCTAGGTGTATATTTTTAAATTCACATTTATTTTCTTTCTGCGATAAACTAGCATTTAAAGTTGATTACACATATAATAGAAGAAAACTTCACCAAGAGGATTCAAATGAAAATAAACTTAGATGTTAAAGAAGTCTCAAGGTGTGTCCTCATAGAGAGCAAAAGTGTATTATTAATACCTTTCATGACACATGATGCGTGATATCTAGACTTTGTGAACATCTATGTTCAGAACTTATTCTTCCTCCCTCCATAATAGAACTAAATGTAACAGGTGTATAATGTGCATGAAGGATGAGGAAACAATTCAGCATTTACTTTTGGATTGTGAAGTGGCCCAAGTGGTATGGGATTACTTCATGCAGTCTCTCAAGTGTAATGATGATCCATCACAAGGGATTATGGGTAGATTCAATTGTCACCACGGTGGTCGATTTCAAGGTCGGGTCATCTCCTCTCCATGATTGTTGCTCACGCAGTCACTTGGTCGTTATGGCTTGAGCGAAATCGTAGAACTTTTGATGACCAGTCTAGGGATGTCGAACAGCTCATAGTTAAATGCAAACTACTTATGTGGGATTGGGTGTCGTATTTACCAATGTGTAGGGGATTAAAATTGGAAGATCTTGTATTTAGATGGGATGTCGTGATTGAGGCTTAGCTTTTGTATGCTTGTAATTTGGGTAGTGTGAATATCTCACACTACATCACTATTATTATTAATAGAATATTGTTTTGCTGATAAAAAAATAATAATAATAGCATTAAATGTATAACTAATTGATGCAGGGAGATCTTAATAATAGTCGTTCTAGAATTAGCTTCGCTACTTTTTTATTTAGTTTATCTAGTGAACTTAGGAAGTGTCCTATTTGTGTCCAAGTTGATTAGTTTCTATTTTTATTTTTTAAAGCTTAGTTTCATTAGAATTGTTCAACTTCGTTTTTAGTATTCCTAATCTATCTAGAGGAGTCTATAGGCTCTATTTTGAGTTGCATTAGCATTAGAAAGCTACCTTAATGCTATACCAAGCTTAGGAAACATGTATCTGCAATTTTCTTGATTGATTTATAGGAGTCATCCATATAAAGAGCTCCATGTACGAAAATTAGAATAATTCATCAATCAATTCACACAAAACTCTTTAACTATACTTAATCCTATCCTACTTCTTAAGTTTCAAAGTTCCATTGAAATATCAATATGCTTCTCGCTTTCGTTCATACCGTAAATGATAAGATGCGGGATAAAGGCATCTGCCTAAGACCAAAAAATTCATGTCTTTTACCATCACGTTTGCATAACTCCATATAAAATGAAAAGTGTAGCCATTGTATCAAAATTTTAATCACGAGAATACCTTCCAATTCATCACTAGAATGTGCCCAAATGCCGTGTCCATAAAGCCGCTTCCACAACATCATAGCCTGCCACGGCCTAAAACCAATTGATCGCACCCATTTCTGTTCAAACCAAAACATTACACACTCAATGCATAAAACTAGCTTAAAAATCAACAAAGAAACATAAAAGACTTACTTCAAGTTCGAGTGTAAGTCATTCCTTTCAATGAGAACCTTGTTTTATTCACTTCTAACACAAATATCGAAACTTTTAGTACAAAGCAAAAAAAAAAAAAATATAGAAAAATTAACTATAAAATGTTACCTGGTGCCCGGTACCGAAGAAGGTGGTGGTGGTGATACACCATGACCCAAAGATGTAGAAGAAAGGGAAGAAAAGGTATTTGTGTGAGAAGAAAGAGAAAGTAATGATAAAGAATGGGGTTTTAAGGATGGGAAAAAGAAAGGGATTTTATTAAGTGGTGATGAAAAGGGTTTGTTAATGAGTAGAAAACAATAGGTTCCTGTTCTTCTCATCCACATACAACAACCAAACTCCATTGTGAAGGTCTGAAAAAGTACTACAGTTCTAATAAAAATCGGGATATTGGGGGATATATCGAGTTTCATATCGTTGACGGGTCTATCTAAAATGACAATGTGATCTCGGCTCATAGCTCACTAGTAGGGGTGGGCAATGGGCCGGGTCGGGCTAGTCCGGTCCTAAACATTTAAAGCCCTTCAAATATTAGGGCCGGGTCGGCCCGGCCCTAAAATCAGCATAGGGCCGGGTCACAGGTCTAAACCTCAAGCCCTTACCCTACCCTAAGCCCTCTTTAAAGGCTTTAGGGCCGGGCTTTAGGGCCGGGCTTTAGGGCCGGGCCTATATATATATATTTTTTTTACTACATCAGTTTTAAAACTCATTTATATTACAAAAATGTACTCGTATTCGAGATGTGAATGCCTCTTTGCTTTCTAAGTTGATTTGGCGTTTTGGTAGTGAAGAAGAGGGCTTATGGAAAGATGTGATCAGGGATAAATATGGAGTTGTCGGAACAAGATGGTTCACGAAAAAAATCAGCCAATCACATGGATGCTGTCTTTGGAAAGGAATCATGAATCACAAAGATATGGTAGAGAGAGAGTTAAGTTTCAAGCTTGGAAACGGAGAAAGAATTATGTTCTGGGATGATAAGTGGTGCTCGCAAATGCCTCTAAAAGAACGTTTCAAAGATTTGTATGTCATTTCTAGTAACGAGTCTGGGACTGTTCAGCAACACGTTATATGGGATAATGGTGTACAGTCGTGGGATCTGAAATTTAGAAGGAATTTGTTCGATAGGGAGCTACTACAAATCTGTGAGTTTCTGGATTTGCTTGCTACTAAAAGGGTTAATGAAGATCATGATAAATGGAAGTGGTCAGGGAAGGTTCAACCGTTTACTCTGAAGTCAATGTATGAGCTGATCGAGGAAAATAGGATACAAGCTTTGCACTTGGGAGCCCTTAATTTTCCAGTTAGCAAAGTTTAAAATAATAGAGTTCCAACCAAAGTCTCATTCTTTGTTTGGGCTTTATGCTGGGGGAGGACCTTGACGTGCGATAATCTTCGAAAGAGAGGCAAAATCCTAGTTAACAGGTGTGTCATGTGTACTAAAGAGGAGGAAACTATTCAGCACTTATTCATGGATTGTGAAATTACACAAATTATATGGGATTATTTCATGCATTCTCTTAAGTGTCGGGGTGACGCATCACAAGGTCTGATGGGGCAGTTCAACTGCAAGCCAGATGGTAGAATCTCCACTACCGGTCAGATTTTGGCAAAGGTTATAGCTCACGCAGTTACATGGTCCATATGGTTGGAACGCAATCGTCGAACTTTCGACGATAAGTCTAGGGATGTCCAACAGCTTATAGTCAAATGTAAAACTCTTATGTGGGCATGGGTGTCTTTCTTACCTAGTGTTAGAGGTTTGAAATTGGATGACCTCATTTTTAGATGGGAGTCTGTGATTGAGGGGTAGCATTAATATGTATTTCTAGTAGTGTGAATCTCTCACACTGCATCTTCATTACTATTAATATAAAATCTTGTTTTGGTTAAAAAAAAAAAAAATATATATATATATATATATATATATATATATATATATATATATATATATATATATATATATATATATATATATATTACAAAAATGTACAATAATCTACAAACTCAAAGTCCAACCAATCTAGTAATAATCTTGTATAAGTCCAAAAATTTAAAATGCACATCCACAATCTAATGAACTGAAGTACATCGAGAGTTCGGAATTTGTTCTTCCTTGTACTCAAACCTCACTAAAATTACATTTTAAATTGAAATACATAGACAAATAATTATATTATCATTTTAAAGAAAGAAGTAATAGATATAAAGAAGAAACATAATAGTTTTGGTTAAGGGTCATGGAAGTTGTTAAACTATTTGTAATATCATAAATTATTTCTATAATAGATTCAAACAAATATAATATTACCTTTCTTCTAATTTAAAAGTGATTCAAGCTTTGTATATGGAAATGAAAATATTGGCTTTTGAACAAGTGATGGAGAAAGGTTTGAGATTACAAATGTCATTTTTCTGACAAAGGTTGTTTTTTGGTTTCTATGTTACAAATGTCTGCTCTGTATTTTGCTTTAATGGTGTGGAAGGAAATCATTAGTTTTAGACTTGGCTTGGATGTGAATAAAAATATAATTTATAAGAAATAAGTGAGAAAAGAAATTGAGAATAATAAGTTATGGACTTTGACTTGATGATCAAAGGAATAAAGTCTTATTTTTATTAGGCTAGTGCTCATTGTTCCTCATGGGTCATTAAGTTGACAAGTTTTTGTTATATAAGACAAGTTATTGGAAGTACCCTTGGCTGTAAGTGATAAATTACAAAGGACAATGTTATTTTAATTGAAAATATTTAACAAAGAGTTGGACAATTATGGTATGTGTATTTATAGTGAAAGTGTGAAACAGGGCCGGTTAGGGCTTGGTTAGGGCTTGGTTAGGGTCGGGCTAATGAGGGCTGAATTAGGGTCGGGCCTATGTTTTAGAATCTTAGCCCTAGCCCTGCCCTAGAAGGCATGGGCCCGGCCCTAAACTCTGTAAGGGCTTTAGTTGTGAGGGCTTTATAGGGCTTAGGGTCGGGTCGGTCAGGGCCGGGTTAGGGTCGTTAGGGCCAAATTCCCACCCCTACTCACTAGTGTGGATGTGTGGTTACGGGGGAGTGACTATCAAGGACAGCAGTGCCCAAAAAGTAACTCTTAAGGACACATTTTTTTTTGGTAACTCACAAGGATCGGGTAGATGAAAGGTCAAGTATACCTTTGATGCGAAATAAAAAATGGATCGGATAGATGAAATATCAAGTATACTCCTGACGCGAAATAATTAACGGCCCGGCCCAGACGAAACGACCCGGTATATTTAGTATGAACATTGAATGTTCATAGTTCTTGAGTATGAACATTGATTGAGTATGAACATTCAATATTCATAGTCCTTTGGGTATGAGAATGGAATGTTCATACATGAATATTGATTGGGTATGAGCATTCAATGTTCATAGTCCTTTGGGTATGAACATTCGATGTTCATAGTCCTTTGGGTATGAATATTGATTGGGTATGAACATTCAATGTTCATAGTTCTTTGGGTCATTGAATGTTCATCAATGTTCATAGTCCTTGGGTATGAATGTTGATTGGGTATGAACATTCGATGTTCATAGTCTTTTGGTATAAACATTCAATATTCATACATCAATATATTGTATAAGGCACATGTAGGAACCGTTATGGTCGCAGTTTACAAACCGTAAAAACCATGCGCAGCGGAATAAAGGTTCCCACGATTTTGTTTAGAATCATACCTTAGATCAACTGTGATATCTCTGAGAATCTAAGATCTACGAAATTAGCAACATCTTGATCTTTCGTTGTATTCCTATTCTTAGAATGGACGTTGTGTGGGCAACGATCTTCCAGCCTCTTCTTTCTCTCTTGGCCTCTCTCACTCTCAAAGTTGGAACCGAATTTGGATCTCACTTTTCTTGAGCAAAACCTTAGTCTTTTCGGCCAGAGAAAGAGGGTTTCTATTTATAGGCTACAACAGGGACCATGAGGAGAAATCAGGGTTAGGTCTTCTGATGGGTTTGGGCTTCCCATGTTCGCCCAGAACACACGTCCCAAGTCCGTCAACAAATGACTTATTCCACTAAAGGCCATTGTTGCACTACCGCCCTAATCCCAAATTACGTGTTACGTTTATGGGCTCCATATTATCTGCTTGTTGATTTCCACGTGTTTAAAATATCGAATGCCCATTGATAAAGTCAAGTTATCGACAACTACATTAATCAACTTCTTATGTCCTCGAGTAGTACCACTCAACCTCATTGTCATGTTGCATTAAATCCACCTGCATGATTTACATGACAATTTTTATGAGCTCCTCAAGGGGACATCATCAACCCGACTTCCTGTGGGTCACGGATTCCTTCTATAATCAACAGCACACCTTACATACAATGTCATTACCTAATCCATCGAGTTTGTTGATTCACAAATGAATCTCACTCATTGATGATTTAAAACAATGTACAATGCACGTAAGTGCCCATTATTATATCCGGATTAAGAGGACAAACATCCATAATAACAGAGGTGTTTGTTCTCTTATATAGTAAGTATAATGAGAAACAACCTCATTTTGTCCTGTTCAATACACATGATAAGAGCCCAAAACTGTAGTTTTAACCCCTTAGCAGTCATACTTTTAGACCAATTATGTGAGTAATAAGTAAGAGTTAAGAGGCCGATTCGTGTTTTATGTATTTCGGGCTTCAAAGTCAATTATGCGCAGAATGTGCCACTTTGATGAGATAAAGGAGCAATGGTTGGTTACTAAGGAGTTCGGTGATTAAAGGCCAAGATTCAAGAAGACAAAGCCTTTGTAAAGCCTGGTCAAAAGATGAAAAGTCAAAGTCCACGCAAAGTAAACAGCTTGATTGCAAAAGTCAACAGAACTTCCGAAGACCATATCTTTAGACTCAGACCTCGGAATTGGGCCTACCTTATGTCAAAACGACCGGCTCAGAAAGAGCTTTCCAATGGTCCAAGCCTTGACCCAATCAGAGGAGCAGAAGTGGACGAAAAGTCTGTTGAAGCGAACTTCACCAAGAGGCCTTTTGGATCGAAAGAATTGGGTTTTGGGCCTGATTCTCTGGCCCAAAACATGGCTCCAAGCCCATGCACGATTTTTGGATCTGGATGTATAAAAACCAAAGCTTCACTCTTTGTTAATGGTAGCTAGTTAGACCTAAATTAATATATAGAATTCTAGATCCGTTTTAATTAATTAATTAAGTTTTAGTTCCATTACAATTTCTTGTTTTAGATTAAATTCTTGAATGATTGTTCTTGATTGATTAGATAAATAAAATAGTTATTATTCAATTTCGTTCTTGTCATTTCCATTCTAGATCTAATTTAAATTCTTGTTCTTATTCCATTCCAGCCCATTAAATTAGATTCATTATTGTTTAATTAAGTAATTCTCAATTTCTTACATTATGTTTAGTTTAGATTCAATGGAAAATGTTAGTTTGATGACTCAAGGCTAAAACCTCCATTAGAAGGGGTTGATGAAGCCTTGATGAAAACTTAGTGGTTAGTATAGAATTGGTTGTAGAATCTATTCCACTCTAGAAGGTCGTGTTTCGCCATGAGAATGGGTGGGACGACCTCACATGCTAGTTAGTATCCGGTAGGAATGCCATGAACACTAGGGATTAGACTCGAAATTCTTGCCGTGAAAACGTAAGAATCGAGATCACGACAATCTATACTAGGTTAGTAAGTTGGATTCGAGGTGGATTTAATTCCCTATTTCTTTATCTAGAGTCAAACAATCGTATTCCCGTAGCTTTCATAGATTAACTTTAGTTTATATTATATCTTGTTATTTAAATTAACGCGTCTTGTTAGCATAACATTTAAGTAAAGCTCTCATTGATTTAAGACTGATTTCTTAGATTTAGAAGACAATCCATGCTAGGGAACTAGGAGTGGAACGAACTTCCTACTCCACTTAGTGCAATTCGCGATCGGTAGTAGAAGCTTTGATAATTGAGATAGTAAAGATAGTTTTAGTTTACTTACGGATTGAATTCATCGCTCATTTCAGAGGTAAACCTGTACATTTTTATAGTTATCAAATGGCGCCATCGCCATCTTAGTTGCACTTTAGCATTGTTTTCATAGTAGAAGTAGTCATTTTAAGTCCCATTAAACCCACCCACCCTTGTTTGTTTCATACCGTGGTTGCCCATTTCAAGTTGACAAATTCCAGCGAGAAAATACCGGGAGGCGCCCGCGAAGGAGGAGCGACCTGCTGCTAAGTTATTTGGAATTTTATCTACCACCGAAGCCTCACGCCATACCAAAGCGACCGCTCAAACACTGAACTCGACTTCACACCGAAGCGACCACTAAAACATCAGAATCTGAAAATTACTCGAGCGAAAGGCCGCCTACGGTTAAATTTTTCGATTTCGGCGGTTTTGATTCAAACTTTGATCTTTCATATTTTTCAGTGTTCTAATATCTTATATACACTGAACACGCGTACACAAGATGCTATTCATAAGCGAAGCAAGGACGCAATCAGGTATTCCTTTCTTCCATACCTCGCATTTCCAGTTAGAGGTTTTCTACTAGTATATCAGAATTGTTTGGAGTGTTGCATGTTTAGTTAAGCTCAACTTAGTCTTGCATGAGATTAAGGTCTGGTCGAACAAAAACAACGAACGTAATTACACGGCAACAAACAAGTCTATCTAGTACACCACCCACGACACCTCTAACTACTATCACACACACCATACCTGACATAATGGCTGAAGAAAGAGAGACTCCTCTCTCCGACTTTTACAAAGCCTTGAGCGATAGCCCTAAATCGTGCATCGTTCTAGCAGACCCAGTGGGGGATTTTCGAATCCCCCCAAACATATTTAATTTGTTACCCGTTTTTCATGGGTTAGACCATGAAAAACCTTATCAGCACATGCGTAGGATTGAACAAGTCCTTACAACATTCCATCATCCTACGGTAGGTGCGGAACAAATTAAACTGAGGGTATTCCCTTTCACATTAGCCGATAAGGCGGCGTCTTGGTTAACTGCCCAAGCGCCTAATTCTGTGGACTCGTGGGCTAAACTTGTTCAGCTGTTTATGGAACATTTTTACCCACCCCTAAAGACGGATGAGATGCTTTCCAAGATTCATTTTTCCGGCGTAATCCTCATGAATCATTTTCTGAGGCATGGAATCGTTTCACCGATCTCCTTATAGAGTGTCCACATCATAACTTAGCTAAAGACACGTTAGTTCGTGCCTTTTTCAAAGGTCTTCTACACCACCATAAAGAAGTCCTTGACATAATGAATGGGGTAGTTTCCTAAGTAAAGGAGCCTGGGAGGCTTACAAATTTTTAGAAGACCAAACTAAACGGAATAATAATTGGGGGTAGTGATGATATCCCCCCAGCCTAGTTCTTCTTCAACAACAAAAGGCCACGGTATGTTTGAGACGAAAACCGATCCGAACTTAAAAATTTACTCGAATCTCTAACTAAAAAAGTAGAGGCTATTTTCGCTCAACAAAAGCCTATCCCGTCATGAATGTAAACTCCAACCCATGTAATTTCTGTTTGAGTCCAGAGCACCCTCGCGATTATTGTCCTCTAGCTTATGAACAACAACCACCGAAACAAGATAATGTTTACTCTATTAATAACTATCCTATTCCTAACGCCCTTGAGACAACATCCCAACTTCAGTTGGAGAAATAATCAATAAGTAACACCTCCGTGGTACAATAATCAAAACGTTAGGCAAACAAACAATTATAACCAAGCTCCACCTAGGCAAGGACAAGGACAAGGACAAGGTCAAGGGAATTATAATAATTATAACAACCAAAGCTTAAACCACGACAAGGTCAAGCACAAGGTCGAATAATTATAATAATTATAATACCAATAGAGGTATCGTTCGGTTAATAATAATAACTATCACAACCCACCCATAAATAATCAACGAGATAGTTCCAATCCACACCACCCGTGACTACTACACCTACACAACCGGATCGTGATCGGCGCTTTATACAAGTTACCCAACAACTTTTCCAGACAATGACTCAATCAAACCAACAGATTTTACAATCCATAAATCAGGGCATACAACAATTAGCCCAAGCGAAAGCCCAACCAAAAGGCGTGTTTCCAGGACAAGCGATACCAAACCCTAAAACAAACACAGCCTTTGAGGTAAACGGTAATTCTAGTATGGGAAACTACAATCGTAGGTGACCTAAATGCCATCACCACTCTCCGTTCTGGAAGAGTGGTTGATAACAAAGTAACTACGCCTATAGTTACCCCATCAGTACTCCCTACACCAGATATCGAACTAGATACCGCAATAGAAACTGAGGAGCCTACCACGGTAGAGGTACCAGTTAAATCACAACCAAAGAAACCGAAAGCCAAGGTTACACAGCAAGTAGAGCCATATGCGAAATATAGAGCGAAACCACCGTTCCCTCAAAAATTAGCCATGCTAACCAGGGATACAAACTTTGAGGAAATTAGGAACGTTTTCAAGAATCTAACGATAAACCTTCCTTTTCTCGAAGCTATTAAAAAGCTACCTAACCACGCTAAGTTTCTTAAAGAGTTGTGCACTACTAGGCGTAAGACCAACATACCTAAAGACGCCTTTTTAACTGAACAGTTCCCAACTTTATCCGAAAATAATGGAATTGTTAAGTACAAGGACCCTGGTCGTCCTACTGTAAAATGCACCTTAGGAGATTCCCACACGACGACCGCCTTATTAGACCTGGGGGCGAGTGTTAACTTACTCCCGTATTACTTGTATAAACAAATAAATAGGTCCACAGAAATGCAACCTACAAAAATAACGCGTTACAATTAGCGGACGGTCAATTAAGTATCCTAAAGGTGTAGTGGAAAACGTGCTTGTTAAGGTTCGGGATTTCTACTATCCCGCTGATTTTGTTATCCTCGATACGTAAGTCGCTAATGACTCTGTACCCGATCATTTTAGGGCGCCCTTTCTTGGCAAATGCCAATGCTTTTATAAATTGTCGCGATGGAAAGATGTCCTTATCTTTTGGCCATCTTTTCCGTCGAGGTAAATGTTTTAAAATGATGAAACAGCTTACCAGATTAAATGCGTAGATGGGGAGGTTAGCATGATCGAGAGTTTAGCTCAAGATTATTTTAACAACACGTTTCCTGAAAACAATATGTACAAATTCCTTTCTTTTGGAACTTCAGATTTTGTAAATGACTCCTACTTAGAGGAAGTCAACACCATCTTGGAGTCCACACCAATGGTAGACCCGTCGGTTGCTCCATATACTGATTACGAAGACTTGCTACCTAAGCAAGTCTTCATTACGCAAGATAAGGACACTTATGAAACATCAATGGACATTCCGTCCACACCAGTGCTTAAACCTCTTCCCCCGGAGTTAAAATATATTCAACTTGATCCGGATGGTAGTCACCCGATAATTATATCTTCTCTGTTAACTAAGGATGAAGAGACATGTTTAATAAGGGTGATTAGGGAACATCGGTCTGCGATTGGTTGGTCCCTAGCCGACATTAAGGGAATTGACCCTAATGTTTGCACTCATCGTATCCATTTGGAGGATAACGCGAAGACTTCTCGCGAACCTCAGCGTCGCTTGAACCCTGCCATGAAAGAGGTGGTTAGGGAAGAAGTCTTGCGATTACTCGATGCGGGTATTATATACCCAATCTCCGATAGCGAATGGGTAAGTCCCATTCATGTAGTTCCTAAGAAATCGGGAGTTACCATGGTACGTAACGGGAAGGGTGACTATGTTGTCACTCAAGGTCCTATGAAATGGAGAATCTGTATTGATTACAGACGTTTAAATGCTATGACACGAAAGGATCACTTTCCCTTACCATTTATAGATCAGATGCTAGAACGTCTAGCTGGTCATGCCTTTTATTGTTTTATGGATGGCTACTCGGCTATTTTCAGATTATTATTGATATTGATAACCAAGAAAAGACAACCTTCACATGTCCCTTCTAACATATGCCTATAAAACGAATGCCTTTTGGCCTTTGTAATGCCCCCGGTACCTTCCAAATGATGTATGCTTCATATATTTAGTGACATGGTAGAGCTTTATGGAAGTGTTCATGGATGATTTTTCTATCTATGGAGACTCCTTTACAGAATGTTTGTCTAACTTTGTCTAAGGTCTTGACACGGTGTGAAGAAAAGAGCCTCGCTTTTAAATTGGGAAAAGTGTCATTTCATGGTCAAAAAGGCATAGTACTAGGTCATATTGTATCTAGTGATGGCATCGAAGTAGATAAAGCCAAACTAGATAAGACCCTACCCTAAACCATGGACTGTCCGGTAGATTAGAGCTTTCTAGGCCATCTTGGGGGTTTTATAGGCGTTTCATTAAAGATTTTTCAAAAATAGCTAGGCCTTTAACTAACCTGCTTTTGAAGGATGCAATCTTTGATTTTAATTTTAACTGTAAATAGGCTTTTGAAACCTTAAAAGCCCTAACCATGCACCTATTATACAGCCTCGATTGGTCTAAACCTTTCGAACTCATGTGTGATGCTAGTGACTATGCAGTTTGGTCTGTCTTGGGGACAGAAACTAGATAATAAGTCCACTATTATTTATTATGCTAGTAAAACATTAAACGACGCTCAACGGAATTATACAACTACTGAAAAAGAATTCTTAGCTGTCATTTATGCTTTAGATAAATTTCGTCCTTATTTGGTTGGTTCTAAAACTTTAGTTTACACGGACCATGCAGCCCTTAGGTACCTTCTTGCAAAGAAGGATGCTAAGCAGAGATTAATCCGATGGATTCTTCTCCTGCAAGAGTTCACATTAGAAATAAAGGACAAAAAGAGGGTCGAAAACGTAGTTGCCGACCACTTATCTAGACTTACAAATGACGATAGTAGTGATTCTGAGTCCATACCGGACTCTTTTCCTGATGAGCATTTGTATGCTATTTTTTCATCACCATGGTATGCGGACATCATAAATTATTTAGTGGCTGATGTTATGCCTTATAATTGGACAAGAAATGAACGTAAGAAGTTCTTGGCCAGAGTCAAGTTATACTACTGGGATGAGCCCTACCTTTTTAAGTATTGTGCGGATCAGATTATTCGTCGTTGCATTCCCCAGTGGGAATATAATGAAGTTCTATCGTTCTGCCATGACAAAGAGTGTGGTGGCCACTTTAGCGGAATGAAAACAGCCGCTAAAGTTCTTCAATGTGGATTTTATTGGCCTACCCTTTTTAGGATGCCCAAGTGTATTGCAAGGCGTGTATTAGTTTGCCAACAACTTGGCTTAATCCACGGCGTAATATGATGCCATTAAATCCAATCTTGATAGTAGAAATTTTTGATGTTTGGGGTATTGATTTCATGGGCCCTTTCTTTCCCCGTTTCCACGGTTATATTTATATTCTAGTTGCCGTGGACTACGTGTCTAAATGGATAGAGGCCCTAGCTTGCCGTAGCAATGACCATAAGACCGTTGTATTTTTATTAAAAAATATATTTTTGTCGGTTTGGCATTCCTAAAGCCATCATTAGTGATGGTGGAACACATTTTGCAACAGAGTTGTTGCATCCCTAGTGAAAAAAATATGGAGTTACACACAAAGTAGCAACTCCTTATCATCCACAAACTAGCGGACAAGTAGAAGTTTCTAATAGGGAAATCAAAAAGATTTTAGAAACAACAAGAAACCCCGATAGGAAAGACCGGTCGGCGTCTATCGGATGCCTTATGGGCATATAGAACTGCTTTCAAAACTCCTATAGGTATGTCTCCCTTTAGACTTGTATTTGGGAAACCATGTCATTTGCCCGTTGAATTAGAGCACCGTGCTCGTGGGCTATAAAAGCCTTAACTACAATATTGATGAGGCGGTGTCAAACGCAAGTTACAATTAAATGAGCTTGAAGAAATCCGTGGCGATTCTTACGATCTCGCTGAAGGATTATAAAGCTAACATGAAACGTGTTCATGATAAGCATATCTTCGCGCAAAAGAGTTTGTGGTCGGACAAAAGGTTTTGCTTTACAACTCCGCCTACATATTTTCCCGGGGAAACTAAAACCCGTTGGTCCGGTCCTTTTCTCGTTCTCAAGTCACCCCTTACGGGGCAATTACCTTGGTAAATCCCAAGGACAACAGTACCTTTCAAGTTAACGGTCAACGATTAAAACATTTTCACGAACCACGTCCCTCGATATAGAGGAAGTCCTTTTCTGGGACCCTATATATGAGGAATGACCCTTGTCATTGGTGTACTTCCTTTCACTTCCATTTAATGGTAAGTGCACCATTAAGGTAACCGGGCCCTCCCTATGGAGTGTGTAGCTGTAAGTACCGGATCCTAAGTCCACGGTTCACATAGTTCACGTTTTCCACTCTTGCATGTTTTCTCGGATTTTTGAGTCATGTTTCTCTATGGTGTGAATTATGTCTTTATTTGTTTAATGTTTTTCTTATTAAAAAAAAAAAAATAATAATAAAATAAAATTGTTTTCATTTTTAGATATAGATATATATCTAAACCCAGAGAACTATCAATCTAACAAGTCTTGGGAATCTGACTTTAAACGACCCATGTTAAAACAAATTTTGTGTTTAAAAATTTGTTTGGGGTGGAAATCAGTCTTTCCATCCGGATTGCTCGAACTTTCTATTTGTGTTGCTTAGGTCCATTAGTATAGTTCATTGGGGTTGACGTCATCTAATTTAGTGTTCATTCGCTCGCATAACTTACGTCATGCACGCACTTCGAGGCGTTTTCCACTATCTTATATGTCACCCACGGTCGGAATAGAGTAGTTTATGGATCATTGGATTGGAAATTCTCTCCTGATCATTTCCATATCTCATTCGAAAAATCGGACCGATAACGGGAAATTTAGTTTGAAGTTATACTTAAAATCGTGAAAGTCGAAAAATCGAATGGGCTTTGGGCCAACTCGCTCACCTAGCGCCAGCATGCCATCCTCCAAAACTTAATCGCGAGTTCATCTTCTCAAACCGACTTTCACTTTAATTAAACCCTAGCAACCAAAAAAAAAATCAAAAAAATAAATAAAAAATAAAAATAGAATACATCAAAATAGAAACACCACCCACGCCCTTTGTGAAACACCAACACAATCTCCAACCGTTTCCACCAAGAAAACACCCACCAATTCAAGTTTTCAAACCTGCCACCGTAACCACCACCGCCACCACCATTGTTTCTCGTTGTTTTTTATCAAACTCGCCTCCCCCACAGGCTACAAAAACCATTAGTTATCTAAGAAACTTCAATGGCGCTACGACGAAGAATGTTGCCGGAGCACGCGTTTGAGGCCGACCATTTTGCACCATTTTACGGCCTTGAATATGATTAAGAGGGATTGGAACGGACTGTGGTATTCGACGGAGGAGTTCTATCACTATTATTTGGTAGAACAGTTTTATAAGAACGAGAATTGGAGGGAAATAGGATTTTCATTAGGATAGCGAGGAGCGAGGAGGAAATGTAACGGCGGTTGTTGGCCGAGCTATTAGGAATCACGCTGAACCAACCTAGATCACGACCATTCAGGAATCCCAAATATCTGCGCGGTTCCTGCTTTGATGAAAGATACGGTCATAGAGGGTGAATACAATACGATATCTCATTGCGTTAAGCCCGGGCGACCACGAGAACCAATCAACCGGTCAGAGCTCGGTGGATTGGTAGGAACGCCCCGGGGAAAGACAAAGTCGGCGACATCGGACTTCGATTAATGCGCGTTCTCGGATTTTGCAAACGAATGAGTGTAATTTCTGCATCCTCGATGTAATTTTGAATGTGATTAGAGGAGTGGGAAAGAGCATGGCCTCTTCCCGTATTGATCACTAAGATTATGCTCTCATTTAGAGCTGCCGCTAAATCTGCTCCTATTAAGATCAAATTGCATTCTAATGCAAGTATTTATAAGGAATGCATCCAAGAGACTTGGCGTTGTCTGCAGAGAATAAAGTTGAGTCGAATAATGAAGGGGAAGATATGACATGGTTGGTTGAGGATAATTTCGATAGTCATACTTCTAATTTAGAACGAATGATAATGCCGCAAACCGGTTTGCGATCACGATTATCGTATCTGTGAAGATATCCGACATAGACAAATTGTAATTCGAAATAAGCAAACGAACTTTCGGACGAGAGTTGAAATGCTTTCGAAAGGGGTCGAAGATATCTTGTCTAACTTGGAGATTATCCACCGAATCACCAAGCCCAATTATCACGATTACTCAAGGCGAGATGGAAGCACGCTTGTTTGTTAGGATAGAGATGCTACGACGTATGCCACTCGTGGATGAGTCCGTCTCGGTGAGTCGAGAGGCATGAGCGTCGTCGCCCGCGGGCCGGATGGCTCAAGCCATTCTTCACCACGAACCGGTCTCCATCTCGGGGACCATCTTCTTCACACGCTAAGTGTTCACCATCAGTTGTGTCCTGTTATTTCATTGTTTTTTATTGTTTTGTTAGTGGAATTTTATTTCAGTAGTTAGATTTAAATATTAAGTTGTTTGTTTTAGATTGCTTGGATTTCATATTATTTTAATATAATTTATTTTGATCATCTTTCGTAAAGGTTGTCTTGGAGTAAAAGTTGAAAATTAGGCCGATATCGGCATATCTATGATTTTTTGTAGTGGTAGCATGATATGTAGGAGAGTTTAGAAGTTACTATTCTAAACCAAGTTTAAAAGATACCAGGGTTGTTAGGAAATCAAAACTATGGTTAGTTTCCGTTTTCGGGTTTGGCGGTTTCTATTTCCGAAATTGCCTTAAAACAATTTGGCAACTTGCCGATTCGTTTTGGAAACCCAGAACCTATTTAAACTTCCATCATTCTACACTCACAACCCACACTACACCCCACAATCATCTCTCACCTTTCACTCCAAGCTTTTTCAGCTTGTTTTTTTCTTGTAAACTCGTTTTACGAACTACGCTGAAGGGAGCTACCGCTATACACTTCCTTAAATTTTTTTTTTTCGAGGCCACCCAGCTTCAAGCAGAGCGACTACGCCCTAAAACACTGTAAATCGAAAAAACTCAAAAGCCACGCCTAGCGCAGAAGCGACCAGCTCAAACACTCAAAATTCCAAAAATTCTTCGAAACCGACTCGCGATATAATGAAGCGCCGCTATCTGGCCAGCGTCCCTCCCGTTAGCCGCAGAAATTCCGATTTTCTGAGGTTTCTTCCAGGTTTTCGCAGCAGCTGTTCTACTGAGTAGTTTTGAGATGACACCTCCTATAGTGATTCCCGAACAGTCATTTGAAGACTTGATGGGAACCGATACCTATGGAGCATCGTTCGCGCGACGGATCGTGGCATTAGGATGGAGGCATCTTCGGTGAGTGATGACGATTCTTTTTCACCTAAGCTAACTGAATTCTTCTATAATAATATTACTTTTATTGTACCCAAGAAGGAGAACAAAAATTTTCCCTTGCTATTGATGGCACGACTATGAAATTCAAGAAAGCAATTGATAGCTTTGGTTTCGGGTTGCCATTACGACCCTATGCACACGTGGGGATATATGACGATATAACTCATACCTATATGAATATGCCTATTTCCATGAGTATTATGGGGAGGGTGTTTCAGATCATGGACCAAGACCAATATAACATCGCCTACTGTAGCCTATCGCTGAATGTAGGCACAACCATGTTGTTCATCATGATGAACATTCTAGGGAACGGCGGTTTATTCTGCCAAATAATATCGCCGGTGATGTTTTCCTTGCTTTAGGCGAGGGACGTCGTCGGTATGACATTCCCCGAGTTTTAGTTGCTACTCTGAAGCGAGGGCCATACCTTGAGGCATAAGTACCTTCTTATGCCTGTCTTGGTTTGCTTGCGCATTATGCGCTTTGCCTACCCATATTCTCAGATACCGCGATACCGATTGGGAAAGGGTCGAAATCATGAGACCCACCAATCGTGGTGGTAAGATCATTCCGAGCCATGACTTGGCGGGATGGCAGTGCAACCACATTTGGTTGCCCCTTACACCCCATCAAACCAAATAACACTAGAGAGGTTAGCACTAGTTGATGATACACGCACGGAAGGCGTGGCAAGTTGTTATGGCATGGCGGGATCGCGAAAGAACCTCATATAGAAGAGGAGGATGACGAAAATGTTGGGGTGCGGGTAAGTTTTTAGTTAAGTTAGTGTCGCTTATGTCCCAAGCAATTTCAATTCGTTAACCCCATAATGGGTGGAACTCTTATAGAGTTAGCGTCGGTTTTTTTATTACTATATTTGTATGTTTTAACCTTTGTTTTGCGGATGTTCCCCTGAATTTCCGCGGCGCTTCAATGGTATTTTTCCTACCCTCTTTATTTAAATGCTTTGAGGACAAAGCATGCTTCTTGTTTGGGGGGCATAGAAACACATGTAATTAAGACATCTGTTAGGATATAGATATGTATAATATGCACTTGTTTTCTAGTTAAAATTTCAAAAATTCAAAAATATAAATAAAAAGTATGATATACACTTAGGAATATTGGTATTGTTTTCTTTTTCTATGCTCTTAACAATTTAGAAGTCTCACATAGCTTTTGCATCGTAATAATTGTTAGAAACTTAGGTTAATATGTAGGTAATAATCTTTGCATCTATCTATAAATTTATTACATGAGTATCTATGATTGTTAGCGATAAGTTTATGAAATCTAGGCTAGAGTACCTATTCTACAAATCCTGTGAGAATATAGCCTAAAGCCTTATATGAAATGAAACATTTGAGAAATGACACAAGGGAGAAGTAAAATCCGGATAGAAAATCACACGTCCACTTGCTTGATCACTATGCCATATCCTAAGCGAGAATTTAGGCCCTTTTTGGATCGATATAGCCAGAAATTCAAACCTATGAATTATTTTCCGCTAGTCGCCCCTCTGAGCCTTTCTTTAGCCTTCCATAAACCACAATTCCTTTACCCTGTTACAAAAACAAAAACAAAATAAAAAAAAAAAAAAATAAATCAACCTACCCATTTTAGAATAAGTCTGAGAATAGAATGAGGAAGAAAGAAAAAGAGAAAAACCTGTGTAAACAAAAATTAGTTAGTTGCTTCAGGAAATAAAGAAAAGAAGTTCCATCCAAAGAAAAAAAAAAAAAAAGAGAAATAAATCAAAACTCCAAAAAATAGAATAAAGGGAGTCAAAAGCCAAAGAAAAGAAAAAGAAAAATATGGCTAAGGATGGAAACAAAGTGTAGAAGCAAAAAAGTAAATAACAAGGTTTCTCTAGTTACATAATATGAAGACTCTATTATCTCAGACTTGTCCTTTTTTTGAATATCCATTTCCTTCCTTCTTAAACCATCTCCTAATCCCCGAACACCTAATAAAGACCTCTAGCTCAATTAGGAATAGGTTAGTGTGATAGTAAGTGGCGGATGTGTTTGATCGACTCCGGCTTCCTTGTTGTCATTGAGATTGTAAGGTAAAGTGTGCCCACTTGCACTGGAGCAAATGAAAACTTGAGTGGAAAAATCGAGTGGTTTTGTCTTGACATTTATGTGAGGACCTACTTAAGGACGCTATTCGAAGTTTTCAAAACGGACTGCTATTACATTTCATAGTATTACTCATTGTTATATGTTTATTTTAGATGATTGATTATTATGCATATATTAGCTTAGGGTTCTGACTGGGTTATTCTTATGTATTTGCTAGTGAGAGGTATAGATAGTTGAGACATGAATGAGAAAACAATAGTTTTATTTCTTAGTCGTTGTAGTATAGATGAAGTTTGTGAGTACCTTCATCGGAAAACTCTCACGAGCAGGCTATAACTTCGTCCACTAGGGAATTCCTAGTGGTTTAAGGCCTTGTTGCATATGGTCAATGCAATCGCGACTCAAATAAAACGAGTAGTTAGAACTCCATTTTTTGGTCACTTATTCTAATTTCTCATCTTTGCTTGAGGACAAGCAAAATGCTGTTTGGGGTGGTTTGATAAGAGCCCAAAACTGTAGTTTTAACCCCTTAGCAGTCATACTTTTAGACCAATTATGTGAGTAATAAGTAGGAGTTAAGACTGATTACGTGTTTTATGTATTTCAGGGCTTCAAAGTCCATTATGTGCGTGAAATGTGCCACTTTGATGAGATAAAGGAGCAATGGTTGCTAAGGAGTTCGATAAATGAGCAAAGCCTTTGTAAAGCCGGTCAAAAGAAAAGTCGAATGTCATATCTTTTGACTCAGACCCGTATCTTTAGACTTAGACCGAATTGGGCCTACCTTATGTCAAAACGACCGGCTCGAAAGAGCTTTCCAATGGTCTAAGCCTTGACCCAATCAGAGGAGCAGAAGTGGACGAAAAGTCTGTTGAAGCCAACTGCAGCTGAAGAGGCCTTTTGATTTGAAAGAATTGGGTTTTGGGCCTGATTCTCTGGCCCAAAACATGGCTCCAAGCCCATGCACGATTTTTGGATCTGGATGTATAAAAACAAAAGCTTCACTCTTTGTTAATGGTAGCTAGTTAGACCTAAATTAATATATAGAATTCTAGATCTAGTTTTAATTAATTAATTAAGTTTTAGTTCCATTACAATTCTTGTTTTAGATTAAATTCTTGAATGATTGTTCTTGATTGATTAGATAGATAAAATAGTTATTATTCAATTTCGTTCTTGTCATTTCCATTCTAGATCTAATTTAAATTCTTGTTCTTATTCCATTCCAGCCATTAAATTAGATTCATTATTGTTAATTAAGTAAATCTCAATTTCTTACATTATGTTTAGTTTAGATTCAATGGGAAATGTTAGTTTGATGACTCAAGGCTAAACCTCCATTAGAGGGGTTGATGAAGCCTTGATGAAAACTTAGTGGTTAGTATAGAATTGGAAGTAGAATCTATTCCACTCTAGAAGGTCGTGTTTCGCCATGAGAATGGGTGGACGACCTCACATGCTAGTTAGTATCCGGTAGGAATGCCATGAACACTAGGGATTAGACTCGAAATTCTTGCCGTGAAAACGTAAGAATCGAGATACGACAGTCTATACTAGGTTATTAAGTTGGATTCGAGGTGGATTTAATTCCCCTCTATTTCTTTATCTAGAGTCAAACAATCAGATTATTTCCGTAGCTTCGTAGATTATCTTTAGTTTATATTTTATCTTGTTATTTATTATATCTAGTTATTTAAAATAACGCGTCTTGTTAGCATAACATTTCGTAAAGCTCTCATTGACTTAAGGCTGATTTCTTAGACTTAGAAGACAATCCATGCTAGGGAACTAGGAGTGGAACGAACTTCCTACTCCACTTAGTGCAATTCGCATCGAGAGTAGAAGCTTTGATAATAGACTCGTAAAAGTCCAGTTTTAGTTTACTTACGGATTGAATTCATCGTTCATTTCGTAGGTAGACTATTCATTTTACTTTTATCAATCAACTTCAAAATTAAGTTTTAGTGTTACTTCGTTTTAGTTTCATCATTTATAATCGTGAGTAGAACTATCATTTTTACATTTATCAAATGGCACTTTGCCATCTTAGTTCCCTTTAGTATTGTTTTCTTTAGAATTGTTAGTCCAAAAGTCCCATAACCCACCCACCCATGTTTGATTCTAACTGACGGTTGTCCATTTCAAAGATCAAAATTTTCCTCAGAGAATTACCGCAGATACAACTACGCTTCTAGGGTGTATAAACTAAAGCTACCAGCCCAAATGCCTGGAACTCCAGTTTGACCTGAGCACGACCCACGCCTTGCCAAGGCAAAATTCGAGCACCCCCCGCGCCCAAGCGCCTGGAGCTCCAGTTTGACCTGACCGCGACCCGCGCCCTCTACCTAGGCTTATTCTGAGCGCGACCCACACCCTCTGCTGAAACTACCCGATTTCCACAGGTTTGTTTCAAACTTCCATTTCTTCAAAGTTTTCAGTGTTCTAACTTGTTATATACATTAAGCACACGTATACAAGCCACTAATCATAAGTGAAGCAAGGAGGCATTCAGGTACTTCTATTTCAACACCTTGCATCTCCTATTAGAGGTTCATACTAGCATATTAGGATTGTTTGGAGTGTTGTCTTGTTTAGTTAAGATTGGTCTTAGCCTTGCATGAGATTAAGGTTAGGTAGAAGAAAAATGTGTAACGTAATCAACCGACAACATCAACAAACATGCCTTTCTAGTATACCACTCACTACACCTTTAGCTAATGTACCACACACCACACCTGAAATAATGGCTGAAGAAAGAGAGTCTCCTCTCTTTGACTTTTACAAAGCCTTGAGCGATAGCCCTAAATCTTGCATCGTTCTATCAGACCTAGTAGGGGATTTTCGAATTCCCCCAAATATATTTAATTTGTTACCAGTTTTTCATGGGTTAGACCATGAAAAACCTTATCAGTACATGCGTAGGATTAACCAAGTCCTTACTACATTCCACCATCCTATGGTTGGTGCTGAATAGATTAAACTGAGGGTGTTTCCTTTCACCTTAGCAGATAATGCGGCGTCTTGGTTAACTGCCTAAGCGCCTAATTCTGTGGACTCGTGGGCTAAACTTGTCCAACTATTTATGGAACACTTTTACCCACCACTGAAGATCGATGAAATGCTTTCCAAGATTCATTTTTTTCGACAGAATCCTCATGAATTATTTTCAGAGGCTTGGAATCATTTCACCGATCTTCTTATAGAGTGTCCACACCATAACCTCGCGAAAGACACATTAGTTTGTGCCTTTTTCAAATGACTTCTACACCAACATAAAGAAGTCCTTGACATAATGAATGGGGCTAGTTTCCTAAGTAAGGGAGCCTCAAAGGCTTATAAATTTTTAGAAGATTAAACTAAGCGTAATAATAACTAGGGGGGTAGTGACGATATCTCCCATTCCGCTAGTTCTTCTACAACAGTTAAATCCGCCGGTATGTTTGAGATGAAACCTGATAACTATAAAATGTATAGTTTACCTACGAAATGAACGATGAATTCACAACGTAAGTAAACTAAAACTATTTTTTACTAGTCTATTATCAAATCTTCTACTCTCAATGCGAATTGCACTAAATGGAGTAGGAAGTTCGTTCCACTCCTAATTCCCTAGCATGGATTGTTTTCTAAGTCTAAGAAATCAGTCTTAAGTCAATGAGAGCTTTACGAAGGGGAATTAGACTACGATGCAACTACCCACGAAATGCAACTAGTCGACTATCAGACAACTAAGGGAATGCTACGTTGATTCGATGTTAAGGAGTTAGAGGGGGGTTGATTCCACCTTAACTCAACTTAATCCACTAGCGACGAGTCATCGTAATCCGAATTGAACTGCTACGCAGAACAATCGGTTCTTCCTAATCCCTAATTACACATGGCATTTCTACCAATTAATAATTAGCATGTGAACGATTAAACCCATTCTCATGGTGAACTAAACGCTTTCTAGAGTGGAAAGGAAATTACGACAATCTCCGATAATTGAATCAAGCTTTCATCAAGGCTTCTCAACCCCTCTAATGGAGGTTTAGCCTTGAATCATTCCAAATCATTTCCATTTAAATTAAATCTACACATAATATAAAGCATTGAAATTTACTTAATTTAAACAATAATGAATCTAATTTAATGACTAAAATGAAATAAAGACATGAATTGAAATTAGATCTAGAATTGGAAATAACAAAATCGAAATTGATAAAGAATACTACTTTATTTATCTAATCAAATTGAAGAACAAGATTCAAAGGTTTAATCTACTACAATGAATTGAAACTAATTAAACTAAGTTCTAAAACTAATTAATGGAGGATAACTAATCTAGGTCTAACTATCTACCTAACCTAACTGCCATTAACAATGAGGCAAGCTTTTGTTTTATACATCCAGATCCAAAAATCGTGCATGGGCTTGGAGCCATGTTTTGGGCCGTAGAATCAGCCCAAAACCCAATTCTTTCAAATCAAAAAGGCCTTTCAGCTGCAGTTGGCTTCAACAGACTTTTCGTCCACTTCTGCTCCTCTTATTGGATCAAGGCTCGGACCATTGCAAAGCTCTTTCCGAAATCGGTCGTTTTGACATAAGGTAGGCCTCAATCCGAGGTCTGAGTCCAAAGATATGGCATTCGAAGTTCTCACTTGACTTTTGCTCCTTTATCTCGCTAAAGTGGCACATTTCTCACACATAATGGACTTTGAAGCCCGAAATGCATAAAACACGTAATCGAGATTAACTCTTACTTATTATTCACATAATTGGTCTAACGGTATGATTATTAAGGGGTTAAAACTACAGTTTTGGGCTCTTATCAAACCACCCCCAAACAAAGATTTTGCTTGTCCTCAAGCAAAGATGAGAAATTAGAATAAGTGACCAAAAATGGAGTTCTAACTACTCTCGTTTTGCTGAGTCGCGATTGCATTGACCATATGCAACAAGGCCTTAAACCACTAGGAATTCCCTAGTGGACGAAGTTATAGCCTCGTGAGAGTTTTCCGATGAAGGTACTCACAAACTTCATCTATACTACAACGACTAAGAAAATAAAACTATTGTTTCCTTATTCATGCTCAACTATCTATACATCTCTAGCAATTGAATAAGAATAACCAAGTCAGAAACCTAAGTTAATATATGCATAATAATCTATCATCTACAATAAACATATACACAATGAGTAGTACTATAAAATGTTTAGCGTGTTTGTTTCTAGAACTTCGAATAGCGTCCTTAAGTAGGTTCTCACAATAATAGTCAAGAAACAACACTCTGATTTTTCCACTCAAGTTTAAGCTACTCCAAAGATACAAGATGGGCACACTTTACCTTACAATCTCAATGACACACAGGAAGCTCGAGTCGATCAAACACATCCGCCACTTATTATCATCACACTAACCTATTCCTAATCGAGCTAGAGGTTTTTATTAGGTGTTACGGGATTAGGAGATGGTTTAAGAAGGAAGGAAATGGATATTCAAAATGACAAGTCTGAGATAATAGAGTCTTCATATTATGTAACTAGAGAAAACCTTGTTATTTACTTTTGCTTCTACACTTTGTTTCCATCCTTACCCATATTTTTTTTCCTTTTCTTTGGCTTTTGACTCCCTTTTATTCTATTTTTGGAGTTTTTATTTTATTTCTATTTTTATTTTCCTTTTCTTTGGATGGAAACTTATTTTCTTTATTTTCTGAAGCACTAACTAATTTTTGTTTACACAGTTTTCTTCTTTTTCTTCTTTCTTCATCATTCTATTCTCGGACTTATTCTAAATTGGGTAGGTTGGTTTTTTTTTTTTTTTTTTTTGTTTTTGTTTTGTAACAGGTAAAGGAATTGTGGTTTATGGAAGGGCTAATGAAAGGCTCAGTGGGGTGACTAGCGGAAAATAATTCATAGGTTTGAATTTCTGGCTATATCGATCCAAAGAGGGCCTAAATTCTCGCTTAGGATATGGTTTAGTGATCAAGCAAGTGGACGTGTGATTTCTCTATCCGGATTTTACTTCTCCCTTGTGTCATTTCTCAAATGTTTCGCTCATATAAGGCTTTAGGCTATATTCTCGCAGGATTTGTAGAATAAGTACTCTAGCCTAGATTTCAGAAACTTACTGCTAACAATCATAGATACTCATGTATTATATTTATAGATAGATGTAAAGATTATTACCTATATATTAACCTAAGTTTCTAACAATTATTCTGACGCAACAGCTACGTGAGACTTCTAGATTGTTTAAGAGCATAGAGAAAGAAAACAATGCCAATATTCCTAAGTGTATAGCATAACTTATTTATTTATATTTTTGAATTTTTTTAAAATTCTAACTAGAAAACAAGTGCATATTATACCTATCTATATCCTAACAGATGCCTCAATTACACGTGTTTCTATGCCCACCCCCAAACAAGAAACATGATTTGTCCTCAAAGTATTTAAATAGAGAGGGTAGGAAAAATACCATGGAAACGCGTGAAAATTCGAACATCCAAAAAACAAGGTTATAACATACTAATATAGAAAAGAAAACGGACGCAACTCTATAAGAGTTCCATCCATTATGGGGTTAACAAGAAATAAATTGCTTGGGACATAAGCAGACACTAACTGAAACTAAAAACATACCTCCACTTCAGCGTTTAACTCGTCATATTCGTCATCCTCTACTTCTATAAAGAAGTGAGGCTCCTTCGCGTCCTGCCATGCTATGATAATTTGCCAGGCTTCACGCCATTTATCATCTATGGTTGCTAACCTATTAAGTGCCACTTGGTCTGATGGGGTGTAGGGTGCAACCTGGTGAGGTTGTATCCGCCACCCTTGCCAAGTCATTGCACGGAAAGATCGAATAATACTATTGGTGGGTCGCACCGTGTCTACCCTAATCTAATCCGTGAAACGTGTACAAAAAACAGGAAAGAAACATAGCATAATACGTGAAATTAGAACAGGCATAAGAAGGTACTTATGCCTCATGGTATGGGCTCGTGCTAAACTAGACATCAAAGTTCTGGGAAGGTCATAGAACCGGCGTCCCGTGGCTAAAGCAAGGAAAACGCTGCAAGTGGCGTCATTCACGTAAGAAAAAAAGCCATTCCCTAAAATGTTTAGCATAATCCAAAACATAACAGTTCCTATGTTCATGGACAAAGCTACCAAGTGCAGCAACGCGTTATAGTCCCCTTGGTCCTCAATACGGAAAATGCCTGCCCCATAAGCCTCGTGCAAAAGACTCATAAGTGTAGACATGCATATTATCGAATCCAATAGCACCATGGGTCTTGTATCTCAAATGGGCATAGCAAGTCCAAGAACAAATGCTAGCAAGAACCTCGGTAATTTCCATTGGTTCATCGTTAATGTTGATGGAGAACACTTGTTCTCCATCCGGTCTCAAAGAAAATGCAGTTATTATAAAAATAAGATGCAAGTGCTAGAGAATAAAGTTCAGCCGGTCTTACCATAAGAGGTTCCCACCAACGATGTGATCACCTCATGAAACCAAGCACCGTAAGTAGTGCTTTGGAACAAATCTTCAAAAGACTGTTCCGGTATTATTATAGGAGATGCCATCTCAAAACTACGCTTTGGAACAGCTGCAAAACAACCGGGTACTACGCGCGAAAAATTGGAAAATTTCTGGTCCACGGAAGTCGTCGCCGAAAGGCCTTTAACTAGGCCGAAGTCGCCTCTTTTGTATTTTGGAATTCCAGTGTTTTAGCCCGAAGTCAAGCTTTTGACTTGGGCGCCGCCTCGAAAGCAAAATTTTCTGTCGAAGTGTAAGAGCGCCGCTCTCCTCAAGCTGGCCCGAAGGCGAAGGTAGATTTGCAAAAATGGAGATCGAAACGTGGGAATCAAGGGTGTGAAAGGTGCGTGATGGAGTTTAGGTGTAGTGTGAGTTGTGAGGATAGATTGTATCAAGTTTATATAGGTTTTAAGTTGCTAAAATGGGTCGGAAAGTTGCCAAAACTAATTACGGCGGTTTCGAAAATCCTAAAATTTCCAAACCAAAAACGAAACAACTCATTTTCTTGATTCTAATTCAAACCCAAGATCTTTTAGGTTGATTATATGATTGAATGTACCTATTTAATCTAGATTTCATCCTACAATGATACTTAATCATATTTCTCGCCTAAACAACCATATTTTCACCTTGACTCCGCCAATAATAAATTCTAAATAGGGTTATATAAAAAATAAAGCTTGAATTGATAAAACCACCCCAAAACAAGTTGGGAAGGTGGGATCAATATGAAACAACCACACATACTGAAAATAACCCCTTATATTAAAATTTTCATTCAGAGTACCTTTCCTACAACATTCAAAATAATGAAAATAAAAGTTACATTACAATAAAACAACAAAAATAAATAAAACAACAACCACTATCAATCCTCGGACTCTCTAAACACCTCGCCATCGTGGCGAGGGGCACACTCTCTAGTGGTGGCTCCTGGGCTCGAAGGTCCAAGCGAAAGAGCCGTCCTTCGGCCGGCGACGACGCCATGCCCTCGTGTGTGTCCTCGAAGCAGAGTCCGTATGAGGTGGGAAGCGTGCAAGCATATCCACTCTAAACTGGCGCTGGGCTTCCATCTCAGCCCTCGCCTGTTCCCATCTCTCATCCTCTCTCTGGGTGCGGATCTCGAAGTTGTGATGAATAGTCACCATCGTCGAGTCCCGGAGGTCCAGACAGATAGTGTTTAGTGAACGATGCCCCTATGAAGCATAGCCATGCGTTACGCATCGAACCAACACCTCTCGAAGGCATCCGTGCATCAAAGCAGTCAAGTCTTCCTCATCCTCGGAGGCATCCCGATGTCCCCAACCTCCTCTTCATTCTCAGCTCCACCATCCTCTTCTTCTTCTTCTCTATCCTCAGCCCTCCTCCAAACTTGTTGGACACACTCCCTATAGATACGCCGCGTGTTACGGTGCGGGGTAATGTAAATCCTATCGGCGGAGTCGCTTTCATCTTCGGATGATCTTGGTGATTAACACGGAAGAGGTGCCAAAGTCTTTCCGACCCCCTAATCATGCTCGCAAAAAAACCAAGATACAGAAATCGTGATTTCGCTCCTAGAGTACCTATAAGACGTGGAGGCAGGTCGGACCGATGTCGCCGACCTTGTCCTTCCCTAGGACATTCCGACTAATCCATCGGGTCAGAGCCACCGGTTGGTCCCGAGGATGCTCGCGAACACAATGGGAGTTTGTATTGTATCTCCCATTGATGACATCGCAAGCCATCGAGGCTCTACCCGTCAAAACCGGGGCTCTGTAGAGTGTGGCATCGGATGGATTCTAGGCGAATGCCTAGAATCTCACCAACAATCCAAAGAGTCAACTCCTCCTCTTCTTCCTTACCATCACAAAATCCTACTCCCCTCCAACTCCCCGTGTTGTAGAACCGTCGGACCAAGTCTTCATGGTAGAAGGCTTTCGGTCGAGTACCACAAACTACCCCAGTCTCTACTAGCCAATTCGTCACCGTAAAACGGCGCGAAGTGGTCGGCAGTGAAAACTTGCTCCGGTATAATTCGGCGTTGTTGAGCCATCTAGTGTTTGGAATGGAGTGAGGGTTTTAAATATGATGTGGTGGTGGTGGTTTAACTTGACCGACTGAAAGAACAGTGGTGGTGGTGGAGTGGTGGCGCGGCAGCACCAAAATTTGTAAATTTCGGTGGTTTTTGTTGGGTTAAGTTGGTGGAGGTGGTGTGGTTTTAGTTTTAGAGAAGATTTGGGGTTATGATTTGATTTTGGGCGTGGGTTTATTGTATTTTCTTTTTAATTTTAATTTTGTTTAGGTTTGGAGCTTTGTTAATGGCGGAATGGAAGATGAAAACGATGAACTGCTTAGGGAGAAAGTAAAGGCGCCGAAGGCCGGGCTGGTGGGCTGGTTGGCCCCAAAATCGAAATTTTTGATTTTTTCGATTTTTTCGCGAATTTTAATTCAAAATTGCCGCTTCGTTACCGGTCTGATTTTTGCGAATGAGATATGGAAATGATCAGGAGAGAATTTCCTATCCAATGATCCATAAAACACTCTTTTCCGACTTCAGATGACATACGAGATAATGGAAAATGCCTCGAAGTGCGTGCATGACGTAAGTTATGCGAACGAATGAACTCTAAATTAATAGATTATGTCAATCCGAATCGTAATACAATAAAACGGCCTAAGCAACTCTAATGGGACATAAAACATTTTAGTATCGAAACATTTAACACACCCCCCCAAAACAAATTTTTACAAAGCTTAGAAAATTTGTTTTTAGCAAATGGTCTTTTAAAGTCGATTCGAGACTTCCTAGATTACTATGTTTATTTATATATATATATATATATATATATATTTATATATATATATATATTATTTTATATATTTTAGAGAAGAAAAAACAATAAGCAATAAAGACATAATTCACACCATAGAGAAACATGACTCAAAAATCCGAGAAAACATGCAAGAGTGGAAACGTGAACTATGTGAACCGTGGACTTAGGATCCGTACTTACAGCCACACACTCCATAGGGAGGGCCCGGTTACCTTAATGGTGCACTCACCAATATATTAAAGTGAAAGGAAGTGCACCAAACACGTAAATTGAGTCGCTTTATAGTCGATACTTCGAGACTTTATCTAAAATATATGTATGAACATGCAGTTGATCATATATCAACAACCGAAATAGTTGTGGATCATTCCATAAATAAATATCACAGAAAACATATCCAAACACAATGAAACACCAAGATTTCCTACGACGCAGCCTAGTGAAATGAAAGCGAAGTCGGATAACCCTATTATGTAACCTATCATGCACCTTCTTTTTCATTTTTGAATGAGTGGGTGTTTTAGTAAATAAGTGTGGAAAAGTGAATGGTTGTGGAGAATATGGTGGATATGGATAAGTTGTAGAAAGACAGCCTGTACACAATGAGGATGTGGTTTTAGCACCGAATTCATTCATTGTGTGTGTAGGGACTGTCTCAATTCTGAAAATGAAGGTGTCAAATAGTTTGTCCTTCCAAGTATCTGTTTGCTAGGAGGATTTAAAAAATTATGAAGCATAGGAGAAACAAAAGGATCGAGTGCAAACTCGAGATTCCTTTGAAAGGGTGGAAGGAGGGGAATCGAGGTGGATGTTGTGCAAGGTAGATCTTGATAGGGTGAATCGTCACCTACTCGAAGAAACTCATCAATTCCTCATCTAGATTGGTCATATCCACATTACTATGGTAGTCCTCTACATCTTTGAGAAAATCATCTATCCCTTCCTCATCAATAATATGTGTATCGACTAGTGTAGGAATGAAAATGTTGGAGTCCGACTTTCCAAAGGAAAGAATTTTGGGCATATGACTATCAGGGAACGTGTTGTTGAAATAATCTCGAACAACGCTTTCGATCATGCTAACCTCTCCATCCATAGACAAATCGGGTACCCGTCCTTGTTTTAAAAACATTGACTTCAACAAAGAAGATGGCCAAAAGACATGGACATTGAACAATCACGCAATTAATGAGCTCATTGGCGGTTGCCAGAAAAGGGCCTAAAATGATCTGACAGAGTCGTTAGCGACTTCTCAGTATCGAGGACTACAAAATCAGCCGGGATAGTAGAAATCCCGAACTTTTACCAAAGACATTTTCGACTACACCCTTAGGATACTTAATAGACCGATCAGCTAATTGCAACGCCATTTTAGTGGGTTGCATCTTGTCGAGACCTATTTGTCTATACAAATAAAATGGGAGTAAGTTAACACTAGCCCCCGTGTCTAATAACGCTGTCGTCGTATAGGAATCTCCTAAGGTGCATTGTACAAGATGGGGATCGACCGTGGTCCTTGTACTTAACAATTCCATTATTTTTAGATAAGGTTGGGAATTGTTCTGTTAAAAGCGCCTTTTTGGTATATTTGTCTTCGCCCTAGTAGTACCACAATTCCTTAAGAAACTTAGCATGATGTGGTAGCTTTTTAATAGCTTCGAGGAAGGGAAGGTTTATAGTTAGATTCTTGAAAACGTCCCTAATCTCCTCATAATTTGTATCCCTAGTTAACATGGCTAATTTTTGTGGAAACGGTGGTTTCTGTCTATATTTAGCAATGGTGTCACCTGGATGTTTAACCGTGGCTTTTTGTTTCTTAGGTTGTGTTGTAACTGGTACCTCTACAGTGGTAGGCTCTTCAGTTTCTATTGCGGTACCTAGTAAAATAGTAGGTGTAGGGGCTACTGGTGGGGTAACTATAGGCATAGTTACCTTGTTATCAACCACTCTGCCAGAACAGAGAGTGGTGATGGCATTTATCTCACCTACATTTTCATATTCATTACTAGTATTATCGGTTACCTCAAAGGCTGTGTTTGTTGTTTTAGGATTAGGTATTATGTGACTGGCAACACACCTTTGGTTTGGGCTTTATCTTGAGCCAACCGTTGGGTTAAATTATTAACCGATTGTAGAAGCCGTTGGTTAGATTGAGCCATGGTTTGGAAAAGTTTTTGCTCACTTGTATGAAGGTGTCAAGGCGATCCGGTTGTGTGGGTGTAGTAGTCACGGGTGGTGTGGACGGAACTATTTCACGTGAATTATTTATGGGTGGATTTTGATAATTATTATTGACCGAACGATACCTCTATTAGCATTATAATTATTATAATTACCTTGACCTTGTGCTTGACCTTGTCGAGGTTGCACTTGGTTGTTATAATTATTAAAATTACCCTGACCCTGTCCTTGTCGTAGTGGAGCTTGGTTAAAGCTGTTCGTTGGCCTAACATATTGATTATTGTACCCTTGAGGTGTGACTTGTTGGTTATTTCTCCAACCGGAGTTGGGATTTTGTCTCCAAGGGGCGTTAGGTTCACTATTAATGGGACAAGCCTGTTCATAGGCTATAGGACAGTGGGAGTCGGGATGCTCAGGACTCCAACAGAAACTACATGGATTTGAATTTACATTCATGACGGGGATAGGCTTTTGTTGTACAGAAATGGCCTCTACCTTTTTAGTGAGTGATTCGATTAGAGTTTTAAGCTCAGAATCGTGTTTAATTTCAAACATACCGGCGGCCTTAACTGTTGAAGAAGAACTAGCGGAGCGGGAGTAATCGTCACTACCCCCCCAATTATTATTTCGCTTAGTTTGGTCCTCTAAAAATTTATAATCCTCCGAGGCTCCTTTGCTTAAGAAACTACCCCCATTCATTATGTCAAGGACTTCTTTATGGTGGTGTAGAAGTCCTTTGAAAAAGGTACGAACTAACGTGTCTTTAAGCTAAGTTATGGTGTGGACACTCTATAAGCGCATCGCTGAAACGATTCCAAGCCTCGAAAATGATTCATGAGGATTTTGTCGAAAGAAATCAATCTTGGAAAGCATCTCATCCGTCTTTAGGGGTGGGTAAAAATGTTCCATAAACAATTTGAACAAGTTTAGCCCACGAGTCCACGAATTAGGGCGCAGGCAGTTAACCAAGACGCCTTTATCGGCTAAGGTGAAAGGGAATACCCTTAATTTAATTTGTTCCGCACCAACCGTAGGATAGTGGAATGTTGTTAGGACTTGTTCAATCCTACGACGTAATGTCGATAAGGTTTTTCATGGTTTAAACCATGGAAAAACGGGTAACAAATTAAAATATTTAGAGGGATTCTCAAATCCCCACTGGTCCGCTAGAACGATGCAAGATTTGGGGCTATCGCCAAGGCTTTGTAGAAGTCCGAGAGGAGTCTCTTTTCTTCCCCATTATATCGTGGTGTGTGTGGAATAGTAGTTAGAGGTGTAGTGGGTGGTATACTAGATAGATTTGATTGTTGATGTTGTTGTGTATTTACGTTCGGTGTTTTGTTCGGCCGGACCTTAATCTCATGCAAGACTAAGTCGAACTTAACTAAACATGCAACACTCCAAACAATTCTGATATACTAGTATAAACCTCTAACAGGAGATGCGAGGTATGGAAGAAAGGAATACCTGATTGCGTCCTTGCTTCGCTTATGAATAGCGTCTTGTTTACGCTTGTTCAGTGT
This sequence comes from Coptis chinensis, assembly GCF_015680905.1. Classification (NCBI taxonomy): domain Eukaryota; kingdom Viridiplantae; phylum Streptophyta; class Magnoliopsida; order Ranunculales; family Ranunculaceae; genus Coptis; species Coptis chinensis. The sequence continues at coordinate 89,089,353 of NC_141456.1, forward strand.
ATAGAGCAGGTTAGAACACTGAAAAATATGAAAGATCAAAGTTTGAATCAAAACTGTGGAAATCCGGAAATTTTAACATCAAGGCCAACGCCACGCGCTCCGTAATTTTCAATTTTGTTTTATTCACGCTCCAAATTAGGGGTCGCTACTCCAAATGGGGCTGGTCGCTCGGTGTGAAAGTCGAAGTTCCAGTGTTTGAGCTGGTCGCTTTTGGTATGGGCGCACGCACGCCAAGGGTAGACGAAATTCTAGTAACTTAGCTGGTCGCTCTCCTTGAAGGCGCCAGGCCTCGTATTTTCTCGCGGAATTTGTCACGCTGAAATGGGCAACCACAGTATGTGGGTGGGTTTAATGGGACTTAAAAATGACTACTTCTACAAGGAAAACAATGCTAAAGTGTAACTAAGATGGCAGCGGCGCCATTTGATAACTATAAAATGTATAGTTTTCCTACGAAATGAACGATGAATTCACAACGTAAGTAAACTAAAACTATTTTTTACTAGTCTATTATCAAATCTTCTACTCTCAATGCAAATTGCACTAAGTGGAGTAGGAAGTTCGTTCCACTCCTAATTCCCTAGCATGGATTGTTTTCTAAGTCTAAGAAATCAGTCTTAAGTCAATGAGAGCTTTAATGAAGGGAATTAGACTACGATGCAACTACCCACCTAAATGCAACTAGTCGACTATCAGACAACTAAGGGAATGCTACGTTGATTCGATGTTAAGGAGTTAGAGGGGGGTTGATTCCACCTTAACTCAACTTAATCCACTAGCGACGAGTCATCGTAATCCGAATTGAACTGCTACGCAGAACAATCGGTTCTTCCTAATCCCTAATTACACATGGCATTTCTACCAATTAATAATTAGCATGTGAACGATTAAACCCATTCTCATAGTGAACTAAACGTTTCTAGAGTGGAAAGGAAATTACGACAATTTCCGATAATTGGAATCAAGCTTTCATCAAGGCTTCTCAACCCCCTCTAATGGAGGTTTAGCCTTGAATCATTCATTCAATCATTTCCATTTAAATTAAATCTACACATAATATAATATAAAGCATTGAAATTTACTTAATTTAAACAATAATGAATCTAATTTAATGACTAAAATGAAATAAAGACAGGAATTGAAATTAGATCTAGAATTGGAAATGACAAAATCGAAATTGATAAAGAATACTACTTTATTTATCTAATCAAATTGAAGAACAAGATTCAAAGGTTTAATCTACTACAATGAATTGAAACTAATTAAACTAAGTTCTAAAACTAATTAATGGAGGCTAACTAATCTAGGTCTAACTATCTACCTAACCTAACTGCCATTAACAATGAGGCAAGCTTTTGTTTTATACATCCAGATCCAAAATCGTGCATGGGCTTGGAGCCATGTTTTGGGCCGAAATCGGGCCCAAAACCCAATTCTTTCAAATTCAAAAGGCCTCTTCAGCTGCAGTTGGCTTCAATAGACTTTTTGTCCACTTCTGCTCCTCTGATTGGGTCAAGGCTTGGACCATTACAAATCTCTTTCCGAGCCGGTCGTTTTGACATAAGGTAGGCCTCAATCCGAGGTCCGAGTCCAAAGATATGGCATTCGAAGTTCTCACGACTTTTGCTCCTTTATCTCGCTAAAGTGGCACATTTCGCACATAATGGACTTTGAAGCCCGAAAATGCATAAAAACACGTAATCAGTATTAACTCTTACTTATTATTCACATAATTGGTCTAACAGTATGATTATTAAGGGGTTAAAACTACAGTTTTGGGCTCTTATCAAAACCCAATCCTGAACTTAAAAATTTAATAGAATCTCTTACTAAAAAGATAGAAGCTGCTTATTTCTATTCAACAAAAACCTATTCCCATCATGAATGTAAACTCCAATCCATGTAATTTATGTTTGAATCCAGAGCGTCCCGACTCCTATTGTCCTCTCGCTTATGAACAACAACAATCATAACAAGATAATATTTGTTCCATTAATAGAGAACCTAATGCAGCTTGGTGACAAAACCCCAACTTCGGTTGGCGAAATAATCAACAACCTCCAAGGTTGTTTAACCTAAATGTTAGGCCAACAAACAATTACAACCAAGCTTAACCGAGGCAAGGACAAGGACAAGGAAATTATAATAATTATAACAATAATGATTATAATGCTAATAGAGGAATCGTGCCAGTAAATAATAACTATCAAAATCCACCCATTAATAATCAACGTGACATAGTTCCTGTCACACAACCTATAGCTAACACTCCTCCACAGCCGGATCGTTTCGACGCCTTTATGCAAACCCAACAATAGATTTTACAAGCTATCCAACTTTTCTTACAGTAGTTAGCACAAGAGAAAGTACAACCCAAAGGTGTGCTTCCAGGTCAAGCGATACCTAATCCTAAAACAACAAACACAGCCTTTGAGGTAAACGGTACTACTAGTAAGGATAATGAAAACGTTGGTGAGCTAAATTCCATCACCACTCTCCATTCAGGCACAGTGGTTGATAATAAAGTATCTATGTCTATAGTTACACCACCAATACTCCCTACACCATATATTACACTAGATACGAAAACAGAAACTGAAGGTCCTACCCCTGTAGAGGTACCAGTTAAACCACAGCCTAAGAAACAGAAAAGTAAGGTTAACCATCCTGTTGATCCATATGCTAAATATAGAGAAAAGCCACCATTTCCTTAGAAATTAGCTATGTTAAACAAGGATACAAATTTTGACAAGATTAGGGAAGTTTTTAAAAATCTAACGATAGACTTACCTTTTCTTGAAGCGATTAAAAAGTTACATCACCATGCTAAGTTTCTTAAAGAGTTGAGTTGTGCACTACTAGGCGTAAGACAAAGACTACTGAAGACGCCTTTTTAACTGAACAATTTCCAACTTTAATGGAACACAATGGAATCGTTAAAGTACAAGGCCTGGTCGTCCTACTGTACAATGCACCTTAGGGGATACTCACACGACAACTACTTTATTAGACTTAGGGGCGAGTGTTAACTTACTCCCTTATAATTTATATAAACAAATAGATCTACAGGAGATGCAACCTACAACAATGACGTTGTAATTAGCTAATAGGTTTATCAAGTATCCTAAGGGTGTAGTGGACAACGTACTGGTTAAGGTTATGGATTTCTACTATCTTGCGGATTTTGTTATCCTCGATACAGAAGTCGCTAACGACTCTGTTCCAATCATTTTAGGGCGTCCTTTCTTGGCAACTGCCAACACGCTTATAAACTACTGCGATGGTTCGATGTCCTTGTCCTTTGTCCATCTTTCCATTGAGGTCAATGTTTTTAAAACAATCAAATAGTTTCCTAATACGAATATCGATAGAGAGGTTAGCATGATCGAAAGCTTAGCTCTTGATTATTTCCAAACCACGTTTTCGGATGACTAGATGCACAAATTCCTTTCCTTTGGAAGTTCCAACTTCGACAAGGACTCCATGGACGTAGATGAAATTAAGGAAGATTTCCTTCAATTTTTTTGCAACTCTTCCCTACCACCTCGCGAGTCCCACCCTGCCAACATCCATTTATCCCTTGACGCTATGACGGAAGATGAATTTTTCACCCTATATCCAAGTGATTCTTTTGACCCACCTATTGAGGAATGTCTGGCATATCTCAAGGCTTCTAATGATCTAGACCTGAGAGCTCTAGCTGACACTCATTCATCTTCCATCACCAATTTCCCCACCTTCCACCTTTTCAATGGAACTTGGAGTTTGCGCTTGAACCATTTGTTTCTTCTGTGCTTAATAATTTTCTAAATCCTCTTAATATAGAAATAATTCCCAAGGGAAAGGTACTTGACACCTTCATTTTCAGAATTGAAACAGTACCCACATTCTCATTTTTTCCATTCGTTCCTTCTAAAACTTATCCATATCTAACATATCTTCCACAAACATCCATTTTCTCATGATCATTCACTTGGACACCCTCTCGTTCAAAGATGAAGAAGAAGGTGCATGCTTGGTTACATTCTAGATCTATCAGATTTCGTGTTCATTTCAGTAAGTTGCGTCGTAGAAAATCTTGGTGCTTGATTCTGTTTGGGGGTGCATTCCATGTTATTTATTTATGGAAAGACCCACAACTCTTTAGGTTGTTGATATATATATATATATATATATATCCAATTATTTGTTTAAGTCTCGAGTATCTGACTATAAACGACTTATTTTGTTGGTTGGTGTACTTCCTTACAATGCCATATATTGGTAAGTGCACCATTCAGGTAACCGGGCCCTCCCTATGGAGTGTGTGGCTGTAAATACCAGATCCTAAGTTCACGTTTAACTAAATTCACGTTTTCCACTCTTACATGTTTTCTCAGTTTTTGAGTCATGTTCTTCTATGGTGTGAATTATGTATTTATTGTTTTTCATTTTTCTTATATTAAATCTTATTCATAAAAAGTAAAAAAAATATCAAAACCATAAAAATTGTAATCTAGGAAGTCTCGGGAATCTGACCTTAAAAGACTCACGTTAAAACAAGTTTTCAAACTTCATTGCCAAAAATTTGTTTGGGGGTGGGGTGTTCATTTTCCATTCTGGATTGTTCAACTTTCCATTTGTGTTGCTTAGGCTGTTTAATTGTATTACAATTCGGATTGATATTATCTATGAAATTAGATTTTATTCGTTCGCATAACTTACATCATGCACGCACTTCGAGACATTTACCATCTTCTTATATGTCACCCACGGTCGGAATAGAGTGTTTTATAGATCATTGGATTGGAAATTCTCTCCTGATAATTTCCATAGCTCATTTGAAAAAATTGGACCGGTAACGAAGCGGTAATTTTAGTTTGAAGTTGTGAGAAAAATTGAATAAAATTCGAAAAATCAAATTGGGTTTGGACCCAAACTCGTGCGCATGTGCCACGCACGTGCGTCCCCATCTTCAAACGAACAGTCCCGAGTTTGTTTTCACCACCGCCATTAATAAGCTTTAAACCCTAGAACCAAAATAAAAAAAATAAAAAAAAAAAAAAAAAAAAGAAAAAGAAAACCTAACTACACCCACGCCCACAATACAATCCCAACTTCAAATCTCCTCCAAACCTCTCCCCCCACCATCCCTAACAATTTCAACCACTGAAAATTAGAAAAATTCAAAATAATTTGAACTGCCACGCTACCGCCATAATTTTTTAAGTAAGGTTGTTTCACATTGTTTCCTACACCTTTTACAAACCTTCAAATCAGTTCAAACTTCCAATGGCTCAAAGACGGAGAATTTTGCCAGAACAATCGTTTACGGCCGACTGCTTCGCGCCATTTTATGGTGACGAGATGATTAGGAGGGATTGGAGTAGATTGTGGTACTCGACAGATGATTTCTATCACTCTAATTTGGTGGAACAGTTCTATAAAAAGAGACAGTTGAATGGGAATCGAGTTTTTGTTAAGGTGGCCGAGACGCGGAGATAAGTATCTACAAGGTTGTTGGCTGAGATTTTAGGCATTCCGCCTAGACGCCATCTCGATGCCACATTACAGGAATAACAATTTACTGGGATCGAGCCTTTGATGAATGCGACGGTTTTGGAAGAAAACTACAATGAGAGCTCGCATTGTGTTCGCCAGTCGTCACTGCGAACCAACCAGTTGGCTATAGCCCAGTGGATTGGTAGAAATGTCACAGGAAAAGAGAAGGTAAGTGACATCAGTTTAAACTGTCTTCACATGTTATGGATACTCCAGGAGTAGAAGTATGAATTCTGTATTCTGGAGTTTTTTATTAGTATAGGGGAGTTAGGAAGAGTATTGGACCTCTCCCCATTTTGATAACAAAGATCATGATGAGTTTTAGAGCAACTCCGAAAACCGAGTGGACTATGATTAAGATGCATACGAATGTTGTAGCATATACAGACTGTGTTCAGAAGGTTTAAAGGTTGCTTAAAGATAGGGTAGTTGAAGAAGATGAGTCGAAGACTGACTCGGAGGATGAGGAGGACACAACATGTTTTGATGCCGATGCCTTAGAGAGGTGTAGGTCAGATGTAGAATGCATGTCGGTACTTCATCGTGGCATGCGTTCCCTAAATACTATTTACGAAGATCTCCGGACTCGGCAGGCTACCATGCATCATAACTTCAAGACTCGAGCCCAGCATGAGGATGAGCGTTGGGAAGAGATAAAGGCCAAGATGGAAGCTCAGCGGGAGTTCCGAGCAGATATGCTTGACTACTACCCAACCCACAAGGGTTCTTCTTCTAAGGAGGCGTCAGTGAGGCACGAGTGTAGTCGCCGAAGGATGGATGGCTCTGGCCCATCGGGAGCTCAGGAGTCATCTCCTTCCCATGTGCCATCCACTACCAGCAGCGCGTTCTTTAGGGATATTATGCGTTGATGTTGTTTTTGTATTTGTTTTATTTAGTTCGGATGTTGATTTTTGAATTCCGTAGTTAAATTTGAATTTGGTTGTTAAATGTTGTTTGAATTTCAATTTTAATATAATATGGTTCTTTTCAAATTGTGCATTGTTTTTATTGTTAATCCCACCTTTCCGAATTGTTTGGGGGTCGTATTAATTACTCTAACATGATTTATTATATGATCCTCCATTTTAGAAGTTGTTGTGGAGTGATGGTTGAGAATATTGCCGATATTGGCATGCATAAGATTAGATGTGGTGGTAGGATGAAATCTATAAGAGTTTAGAAGTTACTATTCTAAATGCAGTCTAAGAGATATTAGGTTTGTAATAAAATCAAGAATATGGGTAGTTTCCATTTCCAATTTTGGAAATTTTTGTTTCCTGCAATTGCCTTAAAACGTTTTGGAAACTCAAACCTATATAAACTTCATTCATTCTCCACACAAAACTCACATCTCTCACATTCATCTCTCACCTTTCACTCCCAACTTTTCCTTCGCACTTCCCCATTTCAGCACCTCGGAGCGTACCTACGCCCCAGTGGAGCGCTACCTGCGTCCTAGGCACAGTCAGTCAAAACTTCTTCAAAGCGCGACCCGAGCCCTACCAAGCCCAAACCTGAGCACGACCCGCGCCCAAAACACTGGAATTCCAGTTTTCATCCTGAGCGCAACCCGCGCCCTACTAAGACTACAAGTAAGCGTGCCCTGTGCCTAAGTGCCTGGAACTCAAAATTCACCAAGGCGCATCCCGCGCCCTACCCAAGCATAGGTTGAGCGCACCCTGCGTCCTGACCTCCGTGGGCGCGAAAAATTCTGATTTTTTGTGGGTTGTTCCAAGATCGTTTGTGGTTGTTCCAACGAGTAGATTGGTGATGACATCCCCTCGTATCATATCGGAACAGTCTTTTGGAGATTTGTTCCAAAGTGACACCTATGGTGCGTGGTTTAGCGAAGTGATCATTCTAGCCGGCTGGGAGCCACTATTGGTAGTCCTCATGAACTTTATTCTCTCGCACTTACATATTATTTTTATGATAATTGTAAGTTCTTTGATAGACCAGATGGAGAACAAGTATTCTCCATCACCATTGGGGTGAACCGATGGAAATTTCGAGGTTCTTGCTAGCCTTTGTTCTTAGATTTGCTATGCCCGCTGAAATACAAGACTCATGGGCCTATTTGGTAGATAATATGTACATGTATAACTATAAGGATTTGCATGAGCATTACGGGGCGGGAATTTTTAGGATAGAGGACCAAGGGGATTATAACGTCTCCCTGGGTAGCCTGTCTATGAACGTGGGCACTGTTATGTTTTGGATCATGCTAAACATTAGAGGGGAATGGCGTTATTATTTTGTGAATGACAAAACTTGTGATATTTTCCTTGCTTTAGCTGGGGGACGTACACTCTATGATATTCCCCAGACCCTAATGTCTAGTTTAGCACGAGCCCATAGGAAGAAGCATAACTACCTTCTTATGCCTATTTTAATTTGCCGTATTATGCTATGTTTCTTCCCTATTTTTTGTGCTCGTTTCACGGATTGGGTTGGGCGACATTGTGAGACCCACCAATTGTATTATTCGATCGTTCCGTGCAATGACTTGGCAAAGGTGGAAGATACAACCTTATCAGGTTGCACCTTACACCCTATCCGACCAAGTGGCGCTTGACAGGTTATCTATAATAGAAGATAAGTGGCGTGAAGCCTAGCAAATTACCATGGCGTGGCAGGATGTGAAGGGACCTCATTTCTTTATAAAAGAGGATGAGGAGGATGAGGCTTAAATGGGAGTTAAGGTTAGTTTTTATTTCAGTTAGTGTCTGCTTATGTCCCAAGCAATTTGATTCTTGTTAACCCCATAACAGGTGGAACTCATATCGAGTTGCGTCAGTTTTTATTTTCTATATTAGTATGTTTTTACCTTGTTTTGCAGATGTTTTAGAATTTCACGTGTTTCCATGGTATTTCTATACCCTTTTTATTTAAATACTTTGAGGACAAAGCATGTTTCTTGTTTGGGGGCATAGAAACACGTGTAATTAAGGTATCTGTTAGGATATAGATATGTATAATATGCACTTGCTTTCAAGTTAAAAATTCAAAAATTTTAAAAATATTAATAAAAAGTTTATGATGTACACTTAGGAATATTGGTATTGATTTCCTTCTATAGGACCTTGATAATCTAGAAATCTCACGTAGCTTTTGCATTAGAATAGTTTTTAGAAACTTAGGTTAATATGTAGGTAATAATCCTTGCATCTATCTATAAATATGTTACATGAGTATCTATTATTGTTGGCAGTAAGTTTCTGAAATCTAGAGTAGAGTACTTATTCTACAAATCCTATGAGAATATAGCCTAAAGCCTTATATGAGTGAAACATTTGAGAAATGACACAAGGGAAAAGTAAAATCCGGATAGATAAATCACACGTCCACTTGGTTGATCACTATACCATATCCTAAGTGAGAATTTATGCCCTCTTTGGATCGATATAGCTAGAAATTCAAACCTATGAAATTATTTTCCGCTAGTCGCCCCTTTAAGCCTTTATTTAGCCTTTCATAAACCGCAATTCCTTTACCCTGTTACACAACCAAAACAAAATAAAAATAAAATAAAATAAAATATATAATCAAAGGATATATATATATATATATATATATATATATATATATATATATATATATATATATATATATATATATATATATATATATCATATCTACCCATTCTTTGAATGAGTCTGAAAATATAGATGAAGAATAGAAAAGAGAAAGACCTTTGAAATCAAGAATTAGTTAGTTGCTTCATATAAGAAAAGAAAGTTTCCATCCAAATAAAAAAAATAAATAAATAAATAAAAATAAATAAAGAGTTAGAACTCTAAATATATAATCAAAGGAGTCAAAAGCCAAAGAAAAAAAAATATGGCTAAGGATGGAAACAAAGTGTAGAAGCAAAAGTAAAGAACAAGATTTTCTCTAGTTACATAATATGAAGACTCTATTATCTCAGACTTGTCCATTTTGAATATCCATTTACATCCTTCTTAAACCATCTCCTAATCCCCGCAACACCTAATAAAGACCTCTAGCTCAATTAGGAATAGGTTAGTGTGATAGTAAGTGGCAGATGTGTTTAATCGACTCCGGCTTCCTTGTGTGTCATTAAGATTGTAAGGTAAAGTGTGCCCACTACACACTGGAGTAGCGAAACTTGAGCGGAAAAATCAGAGTGGTTTTTGTCTTGACATTTATGTGAGGACCTACTTAAGGACGCTATTCCGAGTTTTCATAAACGGACCTGCTAGTGTATTTCATATTATTACTCATTGTATATACGTTTATTCATAGATGATTGATTATTATGCATATATTAGCTTAGGTTTCGAGTTGATTATTCTTTATTCATTGCTAGTGAGATATATAGATAATTGGGAGCATAAATGAGGAAACAATAGTTTTATTTCTTCGTCCTTGTAGTATAGATGAAGTTTGTGAGTACCTTCACTGGAAAAATCTCACGAAGCTATAACTCGTCCACTAGGGAATTCCTAGTGGTTTAAGGCCTTGTTGCATATGGTCAATGTAATCGCACTCAGCGAAACGAGATTAGTTAGAACTCCATTTTTGGTCACTTGTGCTAATTTCTCATATTTGCTTGAGGACAAACAAAATGCTATTTGGGGGTTGTTTGATAAGAGCCCAAAACTGTAGTTTTAACCCTTTAAAAATAATACTTTTAGACCAATTATGTGAGTAATAAATAAGAGTTAATGCTGATTACGTGTTTTTATGTATTTCAGGCATTGAAGTCAATTATGTACAGAAATGTGCCACTTTGGCGAGATAAAGGAGCAAGGGTTGGTTGCTAAGAAGTTCTATGATTAAAGGCTAAGATTCAAGGAGAAAAAGCCTTTGTAAAGCCCTATCAAAAGCTGAAAAGTCAAAGTCAACGCGGGCAGAAACAACACACAAAAGTTAGCAGAAATTCCGAAGATCGTATCTTTGGGCTTAGGCCTCGATTTAGTTTATTAATTAAATTCTTATTAGTTTTAGAATTGTCAAATTCATATTTAGTTGTTAATCATTTCTTAGTTGTTAATTTAGATTTGAATTATTGATTAGTTCAATTTAGTAAAGTTAGAATCTTTATATGATGCCTTGTTTGAATTCCATGAGAAATGATAGTTTTATGAATCAAGGCTAAACCTCCATTAGAGGGGTTTGATGAAGCCTTGATAAAAACTTGATTGTGTAGTGTAGGATTATTGTAAGAGTCTATTCCACTCTAAAATGTAGTTGATTTTCCATGAGAATGGGTTGGACTTCCTCACATGCTAGTCATTATTTGGTAGAGATTGCCTTGATTGAATAGGGATTAGAACGACCAATTCTTATCGTAAGAACGTAAGAATTGGATTACAACAATCTATACTAGTTTATTAAGTTGGATTCAAGGTGAAATCAAATTGCCCTAATTCTTTATCTAGATTAAAACATTAGCACTTCGTAGTTGAGTTAGTCATATCTTGTTATTTAAAATTGTATCGTAGTATGATAAGAGCCCAAAACTGTAGTTTTAACCCCTTAATAATCATACTGTTAGACCAATTATGTGAATAATAAGTAAGAGTTAATACTGATTACGTGTTTTTATGCATTTCAGGCTTCAAAGTCCATTATGTGCAGAAATGTGCCACTTTAGCGAGATAAAGGAGCGAAAGTCAGCAGAACTTCCGAATGCCATATCTTTGGACTCAGACCTCGGAATTAGGCCTACCTTATGTCAAAACGACCGGCTCAGAAAGAGCTTTGCAATGGTCGAAGCCTTGACCCAATCAGAAGAGTAGAAGTGGACGAAAAGTCTGTTGAAGCCGTATCTAGCTGAAGAGGCCTTTTTGGACAGAAAGAATTGGGTTTTGGGCCTGATTCTCTGGCCCAAAACATGGCTCCAAGCCCATGCACGATTTTTGGATCTGGATGTATTAAAACAAAAGCTTGACTCATTGTTAAGGGGAGTTAGGTTAGGAAGCTCATTGTTAATGGTAGATTATTTAGTAGAGAATTAGGGTAGATAGCTTATATAGAAAGTAGCCATTTGAATAGCTTCTAGATCTAGATTTAATTGTTTTAATTAAGTTTAGTTCCATTTAAATTATTGTATTAGATTAAACCTTTGAATCTTGCTCTTCAATTTGATTAAATAAATAAAGTAGTATTCTTTATCAATTTCGATTTTGTCATTTCAATTCTAGATCTAATTTCAATTCTGTCCTTATTTCATTTTAGTCATTAAATTAGATTTCATTATTGTTTAAATTAAGTAAATTTCGAATCTTGATAGTATGTTTAGTTATAATAATATGGGAAATGATGTTTTGATGACTCAAGGCTAAAACCTCCATTAGAGGAGTTGATGAAGCCTTGATGAAGACTTAGTTGTTTAGTATAGAATTGGTTGTAGAATCTATTCCACTCTAGAAGGTCGTGTTTCGCCATGAGAATGGGTGGACGACCTCACATGCTAGTTAGTATCCGGTAGGAATGCCATGAACACTAGGGATTAGAACTCGAAATTCTCGCAGTAAGAACGTGAGAATTGAGATACAACATTCTACGCTAGGTTGTTAAGTTGGAGTCGAGGTGGATTCAATTCCCCTCTAATTTCTTTATCTAGATTCAAACAATCATATTTCCATAGCATTCGTAGTTTAAATTCAAATAATCAATTTCATATTGCATCGTAGTATAATTCCCTTCGTAAAGCTCTCATTGACTTAAGACTGATTTCTTAGACTTAGAAAACAATCCATGCTAGGGAACTAGGAGTGGAACGAACTTCCTACTCCACTTAGTGCAATTCGCATCGAGAGTAGAAGCTTTGATAATTGAGACTCGTAAAAGAATAGTTTTAGTTTACTTACGTTTTGAATTCATCGTTCATTTCGTAGGTAAACTATTCATTTTATTGTTATCAAATGGCGCCGCTGCCATCTTAGTTGCACTTTAGCATTGTTTTCCTTGTAGAAGTAATCATTTTTAAGTCCCATTAAACCCACCCACCCTTGTTTGTTTCATACTTGTGGTTGCCCATTTCAGCTTTGACAAATTCCGAGAAAATACCGCGGGTATGGCCAGCTAAGGGAGCGCGACCAGCTAAGTTACTTACTAGAATTTTACTTTTTACACCGAAGACCCGGCCTAAACCAAGCGCGACCAGCTAAGTTACTGGAATTTGACTTTACACCGACCGACCCCTAAAAACCGCGCTTAAAACACTGTAATTTGAAAATTATTCGAGCGCGAAGCCAGCCTATCGCGGCCTGGCATACGTGTTAAATTTTTCAGATTTCGGCGGTTTTGATTCAAACTTTGATCTTTCATATTTTTCAGTGTTCTAACTCTGCTCTATACACCTTGAACAAACAAGTAAACAAGACGCTATTCATAAAGCATAAGCAGCAAGGACACTATCGGTATTCCTTTCTTCCATACCTCGCATTTCCGGTTAGAGGTTTTCTACTAGTATATCGAATTGTTTGGAGTGTTGCATGTTTAGTTAAGTTCGACTTAGTCTTGCATGAGATTAAGGTCCGCCGAACAAAAACACGAGCGTAAATACACAACAACATCAACAATCAAATCTATCTAGTATACCACACACTACACCTCTAACTACTATTTCACACACACCACGATATAATGGGGAAGAAAGAGACTCCTCTCTCGGACTTCTACAAAGCCTTGGCGATAGCCCCAAATCTTGCATCGTTCTAGCAGACCAAATGGGGATTTCAGAATCCCTCTAAATATTTTTAATTTGTTACCCGTTTTTCATGGTTTAGACCATGAAAAACCTTATCAACTTATCGTAGGATTGAACAAGTCCTAACAACATTCCACCATCCCTACGGTTGGTGCGGAACAAATTAAATTAAGGGTATTCCCTTTCACCTTAGCCGATAAAGGCGTCTTGGGTTAACCGCCCAAAAGCCTAATTACGTGGACTCGTGGGCTAAACTTGTTCATTGTTTTATGGAACATTTTTACCCACCCCTAAAGACGGATGAGATGCTTTCCAAGATTCATTTCTTTTCGACAAAATCCTCATGAATCATTTTCAGAGGCTTGGAATCGTTTCACCGATCTGCTTATAGAGTGTCCACACCATAACTTAGCGAAAGACACGTTAGTTCGTGTGCCTTTTCAAAGGACTTCTACACCACCATAAAGAAGTCCTTGACATAATGAATGGGGTAGTTTCTTAAGTAAAGGAGCCTCCGGAGGCTTATAAATTTTAGAAGACCAAACTAAACGGAATAATAATTGGGGGTAGTGAAGATTACTCCCGCTCCGCTAGTTCTACTAATACGCTTAAGGCGCGGTATGTTTGAAATTAAACACGATTCGAACTTAAAACTCTAATCGAATCACTCACTAAAAAGGTAGAGGCCATTTCTGTACAACAAAAGCCTATCCCCATCATGAATGTAAATTCAAACCCATGTAGTTTCTGTTGAGTCCCGAGCATCCCGACTCCCGTCTATAGCCTATGAACAGGCTTGTTCCATTAATAGTGAACCTAACGCCTTTGGAGACAAAATCCCAACTCCGGTTGGAGAAATAACCAACAAGTCACACCTCAAGGGTACAATAATCAATATGTTAGGCCAACGAACGGCTTTTAACAAAGCTCCACTACGACGAGGGGCGGTCGGGGTAATTTTAATAATTATAACAACCAAGTGCAACCTCGACAAAGGTCAAGCACAAGGTCAAGGTAATTATAATAATTATAATGCTAATAGAGGTATCGTTCCGGTCAATAATAATTATCAAAATCCACCCATAAATAATTCACGTGAAATAGTTCCAGTCACACCACCCGTGACTACTACACCCACACAACCGGATCGCCTTGACACCTTCATACAAGTGAGCCAAAAACTTTTCCAAACCATGGCTCAATCTAACCAACAACTTCTACAATCCGTTAATAATTTAACCCAACAGTTGGCTCAAGATAAAGCCCAAACCAAAGGTGTGTTGCAGGTCACGCAATACCTAATCCTAAAACAACAAACACAGCCTTTGAGGTAACCGATAATACTAGTAATGAATATGAAAATTTAGGTGAGATAAATGCCATCACCACCCTCCGTTCTGGCAGAGTGGTTGATAACAAGGTAACTATACCTATAGTTACCCCACCAAGAGTCCCCCCTACACCGCTATTTTACTAGATACCAAATAGAAACTGAAGAGCCTACCACCGTAGAGGTACCGCCACAACACAACTTAAGAAACGAAAGCCACGGTTAAACATCCGGTGATACCATTGCTAAATATAGACGAAACCACCGTTTCCACAAAAATTAGCCATGTTAACTAGGGATACAAATTACAAGGAGATTAGGGGCGTTTTCAAGAATCTAACTATAAACCTTCCCTTCCTCGAAGCTATTAAAAGCTACCACATCATGCTAAGTTTCTTAAGGAATTGTGTACTACTAGGCGTAAGACAAATATACCAAAAGGCGCCTTTTTAACGGAACAATTCCCAACCTTATCTGAAAATAATGGAATTGTTAAGTACAAGGACCACGGGTCGATCCTCCTTGTACAATGCACCTTAGGAGATTCCTATCTGACGACGGCGTTATTAGACACGGGGGCTAGTGTTAACTTACTCCCATTTTATTTGTATAGACAAATTGGTCTAGACAAGATGCAACCCACTAAAATGGCGTTGCAATTAGGTGATCGATCTATTAAGTATCCTAAGGGTGTAGTCGAAAAATGTCTTTGCCGTAAAAGTTCAGGATTTCTACTATCCGGCTGATTTTGTAGTCCTCGATACGAAAGTCGCTAACGACTCTGTCCGATCATTTTAGGGCATCCTTTCCGGCAACCGCCAATGCGCTCATTAATTGCCGTGATGGTTCAATGTCCATGTCTTTTGGCCATCTTGCTGTTGAAAGTCAATGTTTTAAAACAAGGACCACAGTTACCCGATTCGTCTATGGATGGAGAGGTAAGCATGATCGAGAGCTTAAACCGAGATTATTTTTCAACAACACGCTTCCTCGATAGTCATATGCCCAAAATTCTTTCCTTTGGAAAGTCGGACTCAACATTTTCATCCCTACACTAGTCGATACACATATTATTGATGAGGGCCGGGATAGATGACTTTCTCAAAGATGTAGAGGACTACCATAGTAATGTGGATATGACCAATCTAGATGAGGAATTGATGAGTTTCTTCGAGTAGGTGACAATTCACCCTATCAAGAACTAACTTGCACAACTAACACCTCGATTCCCCTCCTTCCACCCTTTCAAAGGAATCTCGAGTTTGCACTCGATCCTTTTGTTTCTCCCGTAGCTTCATAATTTTTAAATCCTCCTAGCAAACGAAACGATATCTTGGAAGGACAAACTATTTGACACCTTCATTTTTCAGAATTGAGACAGTCCCTACACACACAATGAATGAGTTCGGTGCTAAAACCACATCCTCATTGGTAATGCCGGTCGCTCTTTCTACAACTTATCCATATCCACCATATTATCCACAACCATTCACTTTTCCACACTTATTTACTAAAACACCCACTCATTCAAAAATTAAAAAGAAGGTGCATGATAGGTTACACAATAGGGTTATCCGACTTCGTTTTCATTCCACTAGGCTGCATCGTAGGAAATCTTGGTGCTTGATTGTGTTTGGATATGTTTTCTGTGATATTTATTTATGGAATGATCCACAACTATTTCGGTTGTTGATATATGATCAACCTGCATATTCATACATATATTTTTAGATAAAGTCTCGAGTATCGACTATAAACTCAATTTAATTTCTGTGTTTGGTGCACTTCCTTTCACTTTAATATATTGGTGAGTGCACCATTAAGGTAACCGGGCCCTCCCTATGGAGTATGTGGCTGTAAGTACCGGATCATAAGTCCACGGTTCACATATTTCACGTTTTCCACTCTTGCATGTTTTCTTGGATTTTTGAGTCATGTTTCTCTATGGTGTGAATTATGTCTTTATTTGCTTAATGTTTTTTTTATTAAAAAAAAATAAATAAAATAAAAATAAAAATAAATAAAAATAAATAAATAAATAAATAAATAAAAAATAAATAAAATAATAATAAATAAATAAATAAATAATAATAATAATAATAATAATAATTGTTTTCATTTTTAGATATAGATATATATCTAAACCCAGAGAACTAGCAATCCAACAAGTCTTGGGAATCTGACTTTAAACGACCCATGTTAAAACAAATTTTGTGTTTAAAAATTTGTTTGGGGGAAAAATCGGTCTTTCCATCCGGATTGCTTTCGAACTTTCTATTTGTGTTGCTTAGGTCCATTAGTAGAGTTCATTGGGGTTGACGTCATCTAATTTAGTGTTCATTCGTTCGCATAACTTACGACATGCACACACTTCGAGGCGTTTTCCACTATCTTATATGTCACCCACGGTCGGAATAGAGTGTTTTATAGATCATTGGATAGGAAATTCTCTCCTGATCATTTCCATATCTCATTCGGAAAAATCGGACCCGGGTAACTAACGGCGGCAATTTTGATTTGAAGTTCGCGAAAAAATCGAAAAAATCAAAATTTCGATTTTGGGCTTGGGCAAACCAGCCACCCGACAATAGCGACCGAGCCCTTACCTCCACGAACAGTTCATCGTTCTTCCTCCATTCCGCCATTAACGCCAAGCTTTAACCAAAACCTAAAACAAAATAAAAATTAAAAAGAAAATACAATAAACCCAGCCCAAAATCAAATCCTAACCCCAAATCTTCTCCAAACTCCACCCACCACAAACACCACCAATTCAAACCACCAAAACCACCGAAAAATCAAAATTTGGTGTCCGGTCGCCACTACATCATCACCACCCATCGTTTTTTATCAGTAAGGTCTTTCCTCATTACTCCTACACCTTCTACAAACCCCAAACCGTATTCAAACTTCAAATGGCTCAACAACGCCGAATTTTACCGGAGCAAGTTTTCATCTTTGCCGACCACTCGCCGTTTTTACGGTGACGAAATGGCTAGTAGGACTGGAGTAGTTTATGGTACTTTCGACCGAAGCCTTCTACCACGAAGACTTGGTCCGACGGGTTTACAACACCGGGAGTTGGAGGGGAGTAGGATTTTGTGTTGGTAAGGAAGAAGAGGAAGGAGTTGACTACGGATCGTTGGTCGAGATTCTAGGCATTCCGCCTAGAATCCATCCGATGCCACTTTTACGGGAGCCCCAGTTTGTGACGGGTAGAGCCTTTGATGGCGTGGATCGTCATCAATGGGAGCTACAATACAAACTCCCATTGTGTTCGCCAGGGCATCCTCAGGACCAACCAGTGGCTACTGCCTCGGTGGATTGGTCGGAATGTCCTAGGGAAGGACAAGGTCAGTGACATCGGTCTGCCCTGCCTCCACATCTTGTGGGTACTCCAGGAGCAGAAGTACGATTTCTGTATCTTGGATTTTTTGCTGAGCATGATTAGGGGGGTCGGAAAGTCTTTGGCACCTCTTCCCGTGTTTAATTACCAAGATCATCTTTGAAGATGAAAGCAGCTCCGTCGATAGGATTTACATTACCCGCACCGTAACCCGCGCGATTCTATAGGGAGTGTGTCCAACAACGCTGGATATTGCCCGCGGATAGGGAACAGGATGAGATAGAGGAGGAGGATGAGGATGATTCGGAGGAGGATGAGGAGGATGATAAGAGTGAAATGAATAGTCTACCTACGAAATGAACGATGCATTCCAAACGTAAGTAAACTAAACTCTTCTTTTGTTACTTTATCAAAGTTTTCTTCTACTCTCAATCCTATGAGATATAGTGGAGTAGAGTGATTCGTTCCACTCTTAGTCCTTCCGTATGCTTGTTTTCTAGTCTCAATACTCTACTTAAAGTCAATGAGAGCTTTACGAAAAGGGGACTAGACTACGATGCAACTACCCACGAAATGCAACTAGTCGGTTATCAGAATATTATGGGAATGCTACGGTGATTCTATGATAAGGAGTTAGAGGGGATTGATTCCACCTTAACTCAACTTAATCCACTAACGACGAAGTCGTCAGAACCCGAATTGAACTGCCCGCAGAAACAAGCGGTTCTTCCTAATCCCTAATTACACATGGCATTTCTACCAATTAATAACTAGCATGTGAACAATTAAACCCATTCTCATGGTGAACTAATTATTTACGAGAATAGAAATTACGACGACTTCTACGATCAACGGAATCAAGCTTTCATCAAGGCTTCTCAACCCCCTCTAATGGAGGTTTAGCCTTGAATCATTCATTCCGCAAATCATTTCCATTTAAATTAAATCTAAACATAATATAAAGCATTGAAATTTACTAATTTAAACAATAATGAAATCTAAATTAATGACTGGAATGAAATAAGAACAAGAATTGAAATTAGATCTAGAAATGGAAATGACAAAATCGAGATTGATAAAAAAATACTACTTTATTGATCTAATCAAATGAAGAACAAGATCCAAAGGTTTAATCTAATAAATGATTTGAAATTAATTAAATAAAACAATTAAATCTAGATCTAGAAGCTATTTTAATGGCTACTTTCTATTCTAAGCTATCTACCTAACCTAACTGCCATTGACTGCCCTTGACTGCGAGTCAAGCTTTTGTTTTTATACATCCAGATCCAAAAATCGTGCATGGGCTTGGAGCCATGTTTTGGGCGAGAATCGGGCCCAAAACCCAATTCTTTTCGAATCAAAAGGCCTCTTCAGCTGCAGTTGGCTTCCACAGACTTTTCGTCCACTTCTGCTCCTCTGATTG
This sequence comes from Coptis chinensis, assembly GCF_015680905.1. Lineage (NCBI taxonomy): Eukaryota > Viridiplantae > Streptophyta > Magnoliopsida > Ranunculales > Ranunculaceae > Coptis > Coptis chinensis. The sequence goes on from NC_141456.1 coordinate 89,108,677, forward strand.
GATCAAGGATTGGATCATTGCAAATCTCTTTCCGAGCCGGTCGTTTTGACATAAGGTAGGCCTCAATCCGAGGTCCGAGTCCAAAGATATGGCATTCGAAGTTCTCACGACTTTTTGCTCCTTTATCTCGCTAAAGTGGCACATTTCTCGCACATAATGGACTTTGAAGCCCGAAATGCATAAAAACACGTAATCGTATTAACTCTTACTTATTATTCATATAATTGGTCTAACAAAGATGATTATTAAGGGGTTAAAACTACAGTTTTGGGCTCTTATCGAGGACGGACTTGCTTTTTGATACGGATGCCTTCCGTGAGGTGTTTGTTCGATCGCGATAACGCATGGCTATGCTTCATAGGGGCATCGCTTCACTAAACACTATCTGTGCAGACCTCCGGACTCGACAGGCGACTATTCATCACAACTTTGAGATCCGCACCCAGAGAGAGGATGAGAGATGGGAACAGGCGAGGGCTGAGATAGAGGCCCAGCGCCAGTTTAGAGTGGACATGCTTGCACGCTTCCAAAAATGAGAAATTAGAATAAGTGACCAAAAATGGAGTTCTACCTAATCTCGTTTCGCAGAGTGCGATTGCATTGACCATATGCAACAAGGCCTTAAACCACTAGGAATTCCCTAGTGGATGAGTTATAGCCTCGTGAGAGTTTTCCAGTGAAGGTACTCACAAACTTCATCTATACTACAACGACTAAGAAAATAAAACTATTGTTTCCCTATTCATGCTCAACTATCTATACATCTCTCTAGCAATTGAATAAGAATAACCAAGTCAGAAACCTAAGCTAATATATGCATAATACTCTATCATCTACAATAAACATATACACAATGAGTAGTACTATAAAATGTTTAGCAGGTTTGTTTCTGAGAACTCGGAATAGTGTCCTTAAGTAGGTTCTCACAATAATAGTCAAGAAACAACACTCTGATTTTTCCACTCAAGTTTCGCTACTCCAGTGTACAGTGGGCACACTTTACCTTACAATCTCAATGACACACAGGAAGCCGGAGTCGATCAAACACATCTGCCACTTACTATCACACTAACCTATTCCTAATTGAGCTAGAGGTCTTTATTAGGTGTTACGGGGATTAGGAGATGGTTTAAGAAGGAAGGAAATTGATATTCTAAAGGACAAGTCTGAGATAATAGAGTCTTCATATTATGTAACTAGAGAAAACCTTGTTATTTACTTTTGCTTCTACACTTTGTTTCCATCCTTAGCCATATTTTTTTTTCTTTTTCTTTGGCTTTTGACTCCCTTTTATTCTATTTTTGGAGTTTTTATTTTATTTTTTTTTTTTTTTTTTTTTTTTTTTCTTTTCCTTGGATGGAAACTTTTTTTTTTTTTTTTTTCCAAGCAACTAACTAATTTTTGTTTTACACGTTTTTTTCTTCTTCTTTCTTCACTCATTCTATTTTCAGACTTATCTTAATTGGGTAGGTTGATTTATTATATATATATATATATATATATATATATATATATATATATATATATATATATATATATTTTTTTTTTTTTTTTTGTTTTTTTTTTTTTAATAGGGTAAAGGAATTGTGGTTTATGGAAGGGCTAATGAAAGGCTCAAAGGGCTTAATTAGCGGAAAATAATTCATAGGTTTGAATTTCGGCTATATCGATCCAAAGAGAGCCTAAATTCTCGCTAGGATATGGTTTAGTGATCAAGCAAGTGGACGCGTGTGATTTCTCTATCCGGATTTTACTTCTCCCTTGTGTCATTTCTCAATTGTTTCACTCATATAAGGCTTTAGGCTATATTCTCACAGATTTGTAGAATAAGTACTCTAGCCTAGATTTCAGAAACTTCTTCGCCAAACAATCATAGATACTCATGTAATATATTTATAGATAGATGCAAAGATTATTACCTACATATTAACCTAAGTTTCTAACAATTATTCTGATGCAAAAGCTATGTGAGACTTCTAGATTGTTAAGAGCATAGAAAGAAACAATACCAATATTCCTAAGTGTATAGCATAACTTATTTATTTATATTTATAAATTTTTTGAAATTTTTACTAGAAAACAAATGCATATTATACATATTTATATCCTAGCAGATGTCTTAATTACACGTGTTTCTATGCCCCCAACAAAAAAATGCTTTGTCTTCAAAGCATTTAAATAAAGAGGGTAGTAAAAATACCATTGAAGCGCGTGAAATTCGGAACATCTGCAAAAAGAAGGTTAGAACGCATTACTAATATAGGAAATAAAACTGACTCAACTCTATAATGAAGTTCTACCCATTATGGGGTTACAAGAATGAAATTGCTTGGGACATAAGCCGACACTAACGTAAACTAAAACTTACCTCCACTCCCGCTGTTATTCGTCATCTTCGTCATCCTCCACTTCTATAAAGAAGTGAGGTTCCTTCGCGTCCTGCCATGCTATGATAATTTGCCAGGCTTCACGCCATTTATCATCTATGGTTGCTAACCTATTAAGTGCCACTTGGTCTGATGGGGTGTAGGGTGAAACCTGGTGAGGTTGTATCCGCCACCCTTGCCAAGTCATTGCACGGAAAGATCGAATAATACTATTGGTGGGTCGCACCGTGTCTACCCTAATCCAATCCATGAAACGTGTACAAAAAACAGAAAAGAAACATAGCATAATACGTGAAACTAGAACAGGCATAAGAAGGTACTTATGCCTCATGGTATGGGCTCGTGCTAAACTAGACATCAAAGTTCTGGGAAGGTCATAGAACCAAGGCCCCATGGCTAAAGCAAGGAAAACGCTGCAAGTGGCGCCATTCATCAAGAAAAAACGCCATTCCCCTAAAATGTTTAGCATAATCCAAAACATAACAGTTCCTATGTTCATGGACCCGGGCTACCAAGGGCAACGCGTTATAGTCCCCTTGGTCCTCAATCTGAGGAAAATGCCCCGCCCCATAAGCCTCGTGCAAAGACTCATAAGTGTAGACATGCATATTATCGACCCAATAGCACCATGGGTCTTGTATCTCGGCATAGCAAGTCCAAGAACAAATGCTAGCAAGAACCCGTAATTTCCATTGGTTCATCGTCGTTATATTGATGGAGAACACTTGTTCTCCATCCGGCTCTCAAAGAAAATGCAGTTATTATAAAAATAAGATGCAAGTCTTTGGAGAATAAATTTCAGCCGGTCTTACCATAAGAGGTTCCCGTACCAACGATGTGATCACCTCGCAAAACCAAGCACCGTAAGTAGTGCTTTGGAACAAATCTTCGAAGACTGTTCGGTATCAATGTTGGAGATGTCATCTCAAAATTATGCTTTGGAATAGCTGCGAAAAGATCCGGATACTACGCGTAAAAACCGAAAATTTCTGGTCCATGGAAGTCAGGCGGCCAGCCAACTACTAGGGCGCTGAAGTCGCGCTTTTGTAATTTGGAATTCCAGTAAGTAGGGTCGCTTGACTTGGCGCTGGGCGCTAGTAGTATTTTGGAATTCCAGTGTTTTAGCGAAGTCGCGCCTGAGTAAAATTTTCTGTCGAATTGTAGGCCGAAAGGCTATTCAATTCGCTGGCGCTCCCGAAAGGCATTTGCAAAAATGAAGTCGAAACGTGGAATCGCGGGTGTGAAGGGTGAGTGATGGAGTTTAGGTGCAGTGTGAGTTGTGAGAATAGTTTGTATCAAGTTTATATAGGTTTAAAGTTGCTAAAAAGGATCGGAAAGTTGCCAAAACTAATTACGGCGGCTTTCGGAATCCTAAAATTTCCAAACTCAAAAACGGAAACAACTCATAACCCGGATTCTCATTCAAACCCGGATCTTTTAGGTTGATTTTATGATAGAATGTACCTATTTAATCTAGATTTCATCCTACAATGATACTTGATCATATTTCTTCCTAAACAACCATATTTTCACCTTGACTCCGCAATTAATTCTAATCATGCGAGGGTTATACAAAAATCATGCTTGAATTGATAAAACCACCCCAAACAAGTTGGGAAGGTGGGGTCAATATGAAACAACCATGCATAATGAAAATAGGCCCTTATATTAAAAATTTCATTCGAGTACCACTACAAAATTCAAATTACGGAAATAAAAAATTACATTACAATAAAAACAACAAAATAAATAAAACAACAACCACTATCAATCCTCGGACTCTCTAAACAAATTTCCATCGGTGGCGGAGGGCACACTCTCTAGTGGTGGCTCCGGGCTCCGAAGGTCCAGAGCAGCGTCCTTCGCCGACGACGCCATGCCTCGTAGTGTGTCCCTCGAAGCGAGAAGTCTGATGAGGTGGGAAGCGTGCAAGCATATCCACTCTAAACCGGGCGCTTCGGCTTCCATCTCAGCCCTCGCCTGCTCCCATCTCTCATCCTCTCTGTGGGTGCGGATCTCGAAGTTGTGATGAATAGTCGCCTGTCGAGTCCGGAGGTCTGTGCAGATAGTGTTTAGTGAACGCATGCCCCTATGAAGCATAGCCATGCGTTACTGGCCGAACCAACACCTCGGAAGGCATCCGCGATCAAAGCAGGTCACGTCCTCCTCATCCTCGGAGGCATCCTCATCCTCCTCCTCTTCATTCTCAGCTCCTCCATCCTCTTCTTCTTCTTCTCTATCCTCAGCCCTCCTCCAAACTTGTTGGACACACTCCCTATAGATACGCGTGTTACGGTGCAGGGTAATGTAAATCCTCTCAGACACCGGAGCTGCTTTCATCTTCAGCATGATCTTGGTGATTAACACAGGAAGAGGTGCCAAAGACCTTCCGACCCCCCTAATCATGCTTTCAAGCAAAAAAACCGGGATACGTAAATCGTGATTTCCGCGCTCCCCGGAGTACCCATAAGACGGGAGGCAGGTCGGACCGATGTCGCCGACCTTGTCCTTCCCTAGGACATTCCGACCAATCCACCGAGCCAGAAATGAAGCCGGTTGGTTGGTCCCGAGGGATGCCATGCATACAATGGGAGTTTGTATTGTAGCTCCCATTGATGACAATCCGCCCATCGAGGCTCTACCCGTCAAACCGGGGCTCTGTAGAGTGACATCGGGGATGGATTCTAGGCGGAATGCCTAGAATCTCAAACCAACGATCCAAAGAGTCAACTCCCTTCTCTTCTTCCTTACCATCACAAAAATCCTACTCCCCTCCAACTCCCGGTGTTGTAGAACCGTCGGACCAAGTCTTCGTGGTAGAAGGCTTCGGTCGAAAGTACCGAGACTATTCCAGTTCTACTAGCCATTTCACACCGTAAAACGGAGCGAAATGGTCGGCGAAGGAAAACTTGCTCGGATAATTCGCGTTGTTGAGCCATTTAGTGTTTGAAATGGAGTGAGGGTTTAAATATGATGTGGTGGTGGTGGTTTGACTTGACCGACTGAAAAGAACAAAGTGGTGGTGGAGGAGGTGGCGGCCCGCAAAGACCAAATTTGTGAATTTTTGGTGGTTTTAGTTATTTAAATCGGTGGGGTTGTGGTGGTTTGGTTTTAGAGAAGATTTGGGGTTAGGATTTGATTATTGGCGTGGGTTTATGGTATTTTCTTTTTAATTTTTATTTTTCTAGGTTTGGAGCTTGTTAATGGCGGTGGAAGATGAAAAACGATGAACCGCTTTCTCGAAGAAGGTAAAAAAAGCGCCGCTGGTGTCGTGGTTGGGTTAGGTTGAGCCCAAAATCGAAATTTTGATTTTTTCGATTTTTTTTCGCTAATTTCAAATCAAAATTGCCGCCGTTACGGGTCTGATTTTTGCGAATGAGATATGGAAATGATCAGGAGGGAATTTCCTATCCAATGATCCATAAAACACTCTATTCCGACTTCGGATGACATACGAGATAGTGGAAAACGCCTCGAAGTGCGTGCATGACGTAAGTTATGCTAACGAATGAACTCTAAATTAATAGATTATGTCAATCCGCTTAATACAATAAAACGGCCTAAGAAACTCTAATGGGACATAAAACATTTATTACGGAAACATTTAACACTTTACCCCAAACAAATTTTTACAACGGCTTAGAAAATTTGTTTTAGTAGTGGGTCTTTTAAAGTCGATTCGAGACTTCCTAGATTACTATGTTTATTTTTATTTTTATTTTTTATTTTTATTTTATTTTTAGAAGGAAAAACGATAAGCAATAAAGACATAATTCACACCATAGAGAAACATGACTCAAAAAATCCGAGAAAAAACATGCAAGAGTGGAAAACGTGAACTATGTGAACTGTGGACTTAGGATCCGGTACTTACAGCCACACACTCCATAGGGAGGGCCCGTTATCTTAATGGTGCACTCACCAATATATTAAAGTGAAAGGAAATGCACCAAACACCTAAAATTGAGTCGTTTATAGTCGATACTTTCGAGACTTTATCTAAAACATATGTATGAACATGCGGTTGTTCATATATCAACAACCAAATAGTTGTGGATCATTCCATAAATAAATATCACATAAAACATATCCAAACACAATGAAACACCAATTTTCCCTATGACTCAACCTAGTGAAATGAAAGCTTAAGTCGGATTACCCTATTGTGTAACCTATCATGCACCTTATTTTTCATTTTTTGAATGAGTGGGTGTTCTAGTAAATAAGTGTGGAAAAGTGAATGGTTGTGGAGAATATGGTAGATATGGATAAGTTCTAGAAAGACAGCTTGTACACAATGAGGATGTGGTTTTAGCACCGAACTCATTCATTGTGTGTGTAGGGACTGCTCAATTCTGAAAATGAAGGTGTCAAATAGTTTGTCCTTACGGAGTATCTGTTTTGCTAGGAGGATTTAAAAAATTATGAAGCACTGGGAGAAACAAAAGGATCGAGTGCAAACGCCAGATTTTCTTTGAAAGGGTGGAAGGAGGGGAATCGAGGTGGATGTTGTGCAAGTTAGTTCTTGATAGGGTGAATCGTCACCTACTACGAAGAGAAACTCATCGAATTCCTCATCTAGATTGGTCATATCCACATTACTATGGTAGTCCTCTACATCTTTGAGAAAGTCATCTATCCCGTCCTCATCAATAACATGTGTATCGACTAGTGTAGGAATGAAAATGTTGGAGTCTGACTTTCCAAAGGAAAGAATTTTGGTAATATGATTATCAGGGAACGTGTTGTTGAAATAATCTCGAGCAAAGCTCTCGATCATGCTAACCTCTCCATCCATAGACGAATCGGGTAACTGTGTCCTTGTTTTAAAAACATTGACTTCAACAGCAAGATGGCCAAAAGACATGGACATTGAACCATCACGGCAATTAATGAGCGCATTGGCAGTTGCCAAGAACGGACGCCCTAAAATAATCGGGACAGAGTCGGTTCTATGACCATCCCAGAACTTTGATGTCTAGTTTAGCACGAGCCCATACCATGAGGCATAAGTACCTTCTTATGCCTGTTCTAATTTCACGTATTATGCTATGTTTCTTTCCTGTTTTTTGTACACGTTTCACGGATTGGATTAGGGTAGACACGGTGCGACCCACCAATAGTATTATTCGATCTTTCCGCAATGACTTGGCAAGGGTGGCGGATACAACCTCACCAGGTTGCACCCTACACCCCATCGGACCAAGTGGCACTTAATAGGTTAGCAACCATAGATGATAAATGGCGTGAAGCCCGCAAATTATCATAGCATGGCAGGGCGCTTGAAGGAGCCTCACTTCTTTATAGAAGTAGAGGATGACGAAGATGACGAATAACAAAAGAGTGGAGGTAAGTTTTAGTTTCATTGAGTGTCCGCTTATGTCCCAAGCAATTTAATTCTGTTAACCCCATAATGGGTGGAACTCTTATAGAGTTCGCGTCGGTTTTATTTCCTATATTAGTGCGTTCTAACCATGTTTTGCAGATGTTTCAATTTCACGCTTCTTGAATGGTATTTTTCCTACCCTCTTTATTTAAATGCTTTGAGGACAAAGCATGCTTCTTGTTTGGGGGTGGGCATAGAAACACGTGTAATTAAGACATCCGCTAGGATATAAATATGTATAATATGCATTTGTTTTCTAGTTAAAATTTCAAAAATTCAAAAATATAAATAAATAAGTAATGCTATACACTTAGGAATATTGGTATTGTTTCTTTCTCCATGCTCTTAACAATCTAGAAGTCTCAATGTAGGCTGTTTTAGCGTCGGAATAATTGTTAGAAACTTAGGTTAATATATAGGTAATAATCTTTACATCTATCTATAAATATATTACATGAGTATCTATGATTGTTAGCGATAAAGTTTCTGAAATCTAGGCTAGAGTACTTATTCTACAAATCCTGTGAGAATATAGCCTAAAGTCTTATATGAGTGAAACATTTGAGAAATGACACAAGGGAGAAGTAAAATCCGGATAGAGAAATCACACGTCCACTTGCTTGATCACTAAACCATATCCTAAGCGAGAATTTAGGCCCTCTTTGGATCGATATAGCCAGAAATTCAAACCTATGAATTATTTTCCGCTAGTCGCCCCACTGAGCCTTTCATTAGCCCTTCCATAAACCACAATTCCTTTACCCTGTTACAAAAACAAAACAAAATAAAAAAATAAATCAACCTACCCAATTTAGAATAAGTCTGAGAATAGAATGATGAAGAAAGAATAAGAGAAAAACCTGTGTAAACAAAAATTAGTTAGTGCTTCAGAAAATAAAGAAAATAAGTTTCCATCCAAAGAAAAGAAAAATAAAAATAAAAATAAAATAAAAACTCCAAAAATAGAATAAAAGGGAGTCAAAAGCCAAAGAAAAGAAAAAGAAAAATATGGCTAAGGATGGAAACAAAGTGTAGAAGCAAAAGTAAATAACAAGGTTTCTCTAGTTACGTAATATGAAGACTCTATTATCTCATACTTGTCCTTTAGAATATCCATTTCCTTCCTTCTTAAACCATCTCCTAATCCCGTAACACCTAATAAAAAGACCTCTAGCTCAATTAGGAATAGGTTAGTGTGATAGTAAGTGGCATGATGTGTTTGATCGACTCCGGCTTCTGGGTTGTCATTGAGATTGTAAGGTAAAGTGTGCCCACTTGTACACTTTGAGTAGCTTAAACTTGATTGGAAAAATCAGAGTGTTGTTTCTTGACTATTATTGTGAGAACCTACTTAAGGACGCTTATTCCGAAGTTCTCGAAAACAAACCTCGCTAAACATTTTATAGTACTACTCATTGTGTATATGTTTATTGTAGATGATAGATTATTATGCATATATTAACTTAGGTTTCTGACTTGGTTATTCTTATTCAATTGCTAGAGAGATGTATAGATAGTTGAGCATGAATAAGGAAACAATAGTTTTATTTTCTTAGTCGTTGTAGTATAGATGAAGTTTGTGAGTACCTTCATCGAAAACTCTCACGAGGCTATAACTTCGTCCACTAGGGAATTCCTAGTGGTTTAAGGCCTTGTTGCATATGGTCAATGCAATCGCGACTCAAAGAAAACGAGTAGTTAGAACTCCATTTTTGGTCACTTATTCTAATTTCTCATCTTTGCTTGAGGACAAGCAAAATGTTTGTTTGGGGTGGTTTGATAAGAGCCCAAAACTGTAGTTTTAACCCCTTTAATAATCATACTGTTAGACCAATTATGTGAATAATAAGTAAGAGTTAATACTGATTACGTGTTTTATGCATTTCGGGCTTCAAAGTCCATTATGTGCGAAATGTGCCACTTTAGCGAGATAAAGGAGCAAAAGTCAAGAAACTTCCGAATGCCATATCTTTGGACTCAGACCTCGGAATTGGGCCTACCTTATGTCAAAACGACCGGCTCGGAAAGAGCTTTGCAATGGTCCAAGCCTTGACCCAATCAGAGGAGCAGAAGTGGACGAAAAGTCTGTTGAATCCGAATCTAGCTGAAGAGGCCTTTTTGGACTGAAAGAATTGGGTTTTGGGCCTGATTCTCTGGCCCAAAACATGGCTCCAAGCCCATGCACGATTTTTGGATCTGGATGTATAAAAACAAAAACTTGACTCATTGTTAAGGGGAGTTAGGTTAGGAAGCTCATTGTTAATGGTAGATTATTTAGTAGAGAATTAGGGTAGATAGCTTATATAGAAAGTAGCCATTAGAATAGCTTCTAGATCTAGATTTAATTGTTTTAATTAAGTTTAGTTCCATTTAAATTATTGTATTAGATTAAACCTTTGAATCTTGCTCTTCAATTTGATTAGATAAATAAAGTAGTATTCTTTATCAATTTCGATTTTGTCATTTCCAATTCTAGATCTAATTTCAATTCCTGTCCTTATTTCATTTTAGTCATTAAATTAGATTTCATTATTTTTTAAATTAAGTAAATTTCGAATCTTGATAGTATGTTTAGTTATAATAATATGGGAAATGATGTTTTGATGACTCAAGGCTAAAACCTCCATTAGAGGGGTTGATGAAGCCTTGATGAAGACTTAGTTGTTTAGTATAGAATTGGTTGTAGAATCTATTCCACTCTAGAAGGTCGAGTGTTTAGCCATGAGAATGGGTGGACGACCTCACATGCTAGTTAGTATCCGTAGGAATGCCATGAACACTAGGGATTAGAACTTCGAATTCTCGCAGAAGAACGTGAGAATTGAGATAAAACATTCTACGCTAGGTTGTTAAGTTGGAGTCGAGGTGGATTCAATTCCCCTCTAATTTCTTTATCTAGATTCAAACAATCATATTTCCATAGCATTCGTAGTTTAAATTCAAATAATCAATTTCATATTGCATCGTAGTATAATTCCCTTCATAAAGCTCTCATTGACTTAAGACTGATTTCTTAGACTTAGAAAACAATCCATGCTAGGGAACTAGGAGTGGAACGAACTTCCTACTCCACTTAGTGCAATTCGCATCGAGAGTAGAAGCTTTGATAATTGAGACTCGTAAAAGAATAGTTTTAGTTTACTTACGTTTTGAATTCATCGTTCATTTCGTAGGTAAACTATTCATTTTATTGTTATCATAGTATAAAATTTCCACCATTACTCTCACTAACTTTGGCTCGGACTGATAAAATTAGAAAATATTGAATGCTAAAGAACTAGGAGTGGAACAAATCTTTCACTCCACTCTATTTCGGTAGATATAGAGAATAGAATAATCTTTGATAGATAAACACAGTCTTCGTCCAGTTTTAGTTTCACTTGCATTTAGTTTCATCGCTTATTCGTGAGTAAACTATTCATTTTTACGTTTATCAATGGCATCGGCATCAAAACATGCTGTGTCCTCCTCATCACCGACTCAGTCTCTTCTACTATACTCTATCCAGGCAACCTCCAAACCTTCTGGACACAGTCCGTATATGCTATGACATTCGTATGCAACTTAATCATAGTACGCTAAGTTTTAGGAACAACTCTAAAATTCATCATGATCTTAGTGATCAATACAAGGAAAGGTGCAATAGTGTTTCCAACTCCTCTAATCATATTTATGATAAAATCGAGGATGCAGAATTTATACCTCTTGTTCTGCAATATCCAGAGAATGTGAAGACAGTTCAGACTAATGTCGCTGAACTTCTCTTTCCCGATGATGTTCTTACCAACCCACTGGGCTACAGCTACCTAGTTGGTTCTCAATGACCGCTGTCGTACGTAATGCGAGGCTGCATTGTACTCTCCCTCCACCACAGTGTCTGCCATCAATGCCGGAATTCCAACATACTAGGATTCCTGCAAGGTGGCGTCAAGCTGGGGTTATGGTGTAACGCTGAGAATATAAGCCAACACATCTCTACAAACTTCTCTCCTCGTCCTATTCACCTTCACAAAAATTTTATTCCCATCAACTCCTTCTTCTTATAGAATTGTTCTACCAAATCGGAGTGGTAGAAATTGTTCGTCGAATACCACAACCCTTTCCATTCCTAGTGAATCATCTCGTCACTGTAAAATGGCACGAAGCAGTCGGTAGTAAAAGCTTGTTCTGGCAAAATTCTCCGTCTTTGAGCCATTGATGGTTATAGACGATTTGTGGACTGAAGGCAATGTAAGGAACGAGTTTGAAGCAAACTCACTAAATATTTTGGGAGGTGGCACGGTGGTGGCGGTGGTGGTTCAAATATTTGTTGATTTTGTTATGTTTTGGTGGTGCAAAAGGATGGAAATGGTGGGGGGGATGTTGTGGAGAAGATTTGGAGTGGGTTTAACTTTTTTGGCGTGGTGGATTTTAGGTTTTTTTTTTTTTTTTTTTTTTTTTTTTTTTTTTTTTTTGGCTAGGGTTTAAACTTTGGTAATGGCGGAAGTGAGAAGAAAACTTGCGATCTGTTTTTGGCTTGAGGAAGGAGACGCACGTGTCGCACACTTGCATGCGGTTTTTAGGCCCAAGCCCAATTCGATTTCCAAAATTTTCCGATTTTTCGTGTAACTTTAAACTAAAATTGCCGATTCGTTACCGATCCAATTTTTGCGAATGAGATATGGAAACGATCAGTAGAGAATTTCCAATCCAATGATCCCTAAGACACTCTATTTCAATCTTGGGTGACATATAAAAAGATAGAAAATGCCTCACAGTGCGTGCGTGACTTAAGTTAAGCAAATGAATGAAATCTAAATGCATAGATAATGTCAACCCGAATCAAAATACAATTAAATGGCATAAGCAAAAAAATGGAAATTTTAGCAATCACGGATGGAAAGATTGACACCCCCACCCCTAAACAAATTTTAGACAACAGAGTTTAAAAAATTTGATTTAAACGTAGGTCTTTTAAAGTCAGATTCCCAAGAATTCCTAGATTAATATTTTTATGATTGTAAATTTTTTTACTTTTTATGCATGATACTTACTATAAGAAAAACAAAAAGCAATAAAGACATAATTGACACCATAGAGGAACATGATTCAAAAATTGAGAAAACATGCAAGAGTGGAAAATGCGAATTATGTTAAACGTTGACTTAGGATCAGGTACTTACAGCCACACACTCCATAAGGAGGGCCCGGTTACCTAAATGGTGCACTTCCCAATATATGGAAGTGATAGGAAATACACCAACAAAAAAGGTCAATCCTCATAGACAGGGTCCTATAAAAGGACTTCCTCCACATCAGGGGACAATAGCTCGTGAAAATGTTTTAACCGTTGGCCATTGACTTGGAAGGTACTGTTATCCTTGGGATTTACCAAGGTGATTGCCCCGTAAGGGGTGACTTTAGTAACCATAAAAGGACTAGACCAACGGGTTTTTAATTTCCCTGGAAAAATATGTAGACGGGAGTTGTAAAGCAAGACCTTTTGACCTACCACAAACTCTTTGCGCAAGATTTGCTTATCATGAACACGTTTCATGTTAGCTTTATAATCCTTCGCGAGATCATAAGAATCGCTACGGATTTCTTCAAGCTCATTCAATTGCAACTTGCGTTTGACACCCGCCTCATCAAAATTAAAGTTAAGGTTTTTTATAGCCCACATAGCATGGTGCTCCAATTCAACGGGCAAATGACAAGGTTTTCCAAATACAAGTCTAAAGGGAGACATACCTATAGGAGTTTTGAAAGTCGTCCTATACACCAATAAGGCATCAGATAGACGCTTCGACCAGTCTTTCCTATCAGGATTTACAGTTGTTTCTATGATTTTTTTATTTCTCTATTAGAAACTTCTACTTGTCCGCTAGTTTGTGGATGATACGGAGTTGCTATCTTATGTGTAACTCCATACTTTTTCACTAGAAATGTAACAACTCTGTTGTAAAAATGTGTTCCACCATCACTAATGATGGCTTTAGGAATGCCAACTAGACAGAAAATATACTCCTTAACAAAAAACACAACTGTCTTATGGTCATTGCTACGGCAAGCCATGGCCTCTATCCATTTAGACACGTAGTCCACGACAACTAGAATATATATAAAACTGTGGGAAATAGGAAAAGTACCCATGAAATCAATACCCCATACGTCAAAAACTTCTACCACCATGACTGGATTTAATGGCATCATATTATGCTTCGTGATTCCCCCAAGTTGTTGCCAACGAACACACGTCTTACAATGCACGTACTTGGACATCTTTAAAAAGAGTAGGCCAATAAAACCCACATTGAAGAATTTTAGCAGCTATTTTCATACCACTAAAATGACCACCACACTCTTTGTCATGGCAGAATGAGAGAACCTCATTATATTCCCACTAGGGAATACAACGACGAATAATCTTATCCACACAATACTTAAAAAGGTAGGGCTCATCCCAGTAGTATAGCTTAACTCTGGCCAAGAACTTCTTACATTCATTTCTTGACCAATCATCAGGAATAGTATCAGATGCTAAATAATTCACAATGTCAGCATACCATGGTGCAGAAAAAATAGCATACAGATGGTCATTAGGAAAAGAGTCAGGTACAGAATCACTATCATCGTCATTTGTAAGTCTAGATAAGTGGTTGGCAACAACGTTTTCAAACCCTCTTTTGTCCTTTATTTCTAATGTGAACTCTTGCAGGAGAAGAATCCATCGGATTAATCTCTGCTTAGCATCCTTATTTGCGAGAAGGTACCTAAGGGCTGCATGGTCTGTGTAAACTACAGTCTTAGAACTAACCAAATAAGGACGGAACTTATTTAAAGCATAAACGACAGCTAAGAATTATTTTTCTGTAGTTGTATAATTCCTTGGAGCATCGTTTAAAGTTTTACTAGCATAATAAATAACAGTGGACTTATTATCTAGTTTTTGTCCCAAGACAGCACCAACAACATAATCACTAGCATCACACATGAATTCGAAAGGTTTACACCAATCGGGAGGCTGTATATTGGGTGCAGAGGTTAAGGCGGCTTTTAAAGTTCCAAAAGCCTGTTTACAGATAAAATCAAAATCAAAGATGGCATCCTTTAAAAGCAGATTAGTTAAAGGCCTAGCTATTTTTGAAATTTTTTTGATAAAGCGCCTATAAAAACTTGCATGGCCTAGAAAGGCTCTAATATCATGGACAATCCATGGTATAGGTAAAGTCGCTATCTTATCTAGTTTGGCCTTATCTACTTCGATGCCATCACTATATACAATGTGACCTAGCACGATTAACTTTTTCACCATGAAATGACATTTTTCCCAATTCAAAACCAGACTCTTCTCTTCACACCGTGTCAAAACCTTAGATAGGTTAAACAGGCAGTCAGTGAAAGAGTCTCCATAGAAAGATAAATCATCCATGAAAACTTCCATGAAGCGTTCTACCATGTCACTAAATATATGAAGCATTTACCACTAGTAGGTACCAGGAGCATTACAAAGGCCAAAAGGCATTCGTTTATAGGCGTATGTTCCAAAAGGACATGTGAAGGTAGTCTTTTCTTGGTCACCAATATCAATAATAATTTGAAAATGGCTAGAGTAGCCATCCAAAAAATAGTAAAAAGCATGACCAGCTAGACGTTCTAGCATCTGATTTATAAAGGGTAAAGGAAAATGATCCTTTCGTGTCATGGCATTTAAACGTATGTAATCAATACAGATCCTCCATTTCATAGGACCATGCGTGGCAACATATTCACCTTTGGCATTACGTACCACGGTAATCCCTGATTTCTTTGGAACCACATGAATGGGACTTACCCATTCACTATCAGAGATTGGGTATATGATACCCGCATCGAGTAATCGTAAGACTTTTTTCCTGACCACCTCTTTCATGGCAGGGTTCAAACGACGTTGAGGTTCGCGAGAAATCTTTGCGTTATCCTCCAAATGGATACGATGAGTGCAAACATTAGGGTCAATTCCCTTAATGTCAGATAAGGACCAACCAATCGCAGAACGATGTTCCCTAATTACCCTAATCAAACGTGCCTCTTCATCCTTAGATAACAGAGAAGATATTATTACCGGGTAACTACCATCCAAATCAAGTTAAATATATTTTAACTCAGAAGGAAGAGGTTTAAGCATCGGGGTGGTGGGAATGTCGATAAATGCTTCTGGACTCATCCTGAGTAATGAAGACTTGCTTAGGCTGCAGGTCTTCATACTCAGTAGATGGAGAAACAGAAGGGTCTATGATAGGTGTAGCTCGAAGATGGTGTTGACTTCCTCTAAGTAGGAGTCATCAGCGAAATCTGAACTTCCAAAAGAAAGGAATTTATGCATCTAGTTTCCTGGAAACGTGTTATTAAAATAATCTTGAGCTAAGGTCTTGATCATGCTAACCTCCTGATAAATGATAAAATGAATAGTTTTACCTACGAAATGAACGATGAACTCAAAACGTAAGTAAACTAAAACTAATCTTAAGAGTCTATATTTATCAAAGTTTCCTACTCTCAAGTCTATCGAAATAGAGTGGAGTAACAAATTCGTTCCACTCCTAATGCTCTAGCATGGAATTGTTTTCTAATCTAATTAATCAGTCTTAAGTCAATGAGAGCTTTACGAAGGGGAATTATACTACGATGTAATATGAAAAGCAATATGTTGAATGTCACTACGAAATATATGGAAATACTAATGTTCATGAATCTAGACAAAGAATTAGAGGGGAATTGAATCCACCTCGAATCCAACTTAATCACCTAGAATAAACTGTTGTAATCCAATTCTTACGTTCTTACGGTAAGAATTGCTCGTTCTAATCCCTAATGAACATGGCATTTCTACCAATTATAACTAGCATGTGAGGTCGTCCACCCATTCTCATGGCGAAACACGACCTTCTAGAATGGAATAGACTCTACAACGCTTCTACACTATACAACTAAGTTTTCATCAAGGCTTCATCAACCCCTCTAATGGAGGTTTTTGCCTTGATTCATCAAACCATCATTTCCCATTGAAATTGAATACAACATATTACAAAGATTCTAACTTTATGAAATTTACCTAAACAATAATCGAAATCTAATTAATAACTAAGAATTGAAATTAGATCTAATAAATTGTAAATGACAAAAATCGAAATTGACAAGAATAACTATTTTTTTTATCTAATCAATAAAGAACAATGATTTAAAGTTTTAATCTAAAACAGGGAATGAAATTCTAAAACTGAGATCTAAAACTAATTAATGGAGGCTACTAATCTAATTTCTAATCTAGGTCTAACTATCTACCATTAACAAAGAGCTAAGCTTTTGTTTTTATACTTTCAGATCTAAAAATCGTGCATGGGCTTGGAGCCATGTTTTGGGCCAGAGAATCAGGCCCAAAACCCAATTTCTTTAGTCCAAAATGGGCTCTTCAGCTGCAGTTGGCTTCGATAGATGTTTCGTCCACTTCTGCTCCTCTGATTGGGTCAAGTCTTAGACCATTGGAAAGCTCTTTCCGAGCCGGTCGTTTTGACATAAGGTAGGCCCAATTCCGAGGTCTGAGTCCAAAGATATGGTCTTCGGAAGTTCTGCTGACTTTGTGTGCTATTTCTGCCCGCGTTGAGTTTGACTTTTCAGCTTTGACCGGGCTTTAGAAAGGCTTTGTCTTCTTGAATCTTGGCCTTTAATCACAGAACTCCTTAGCAACCAACCATTGCTCCTTTATCTAGCTAAAGTGGCACATTTCTGCACATAATGTACTTTGAAACCTGAAATGCATAAAAACATGTAATCAGTATTAACTCTTACTTATTATTCACATAATTGGTCTAAAAGTATGATTATTAAGGAGTTAAAACTACAGTTTTGGGCTCTTATCAAACCACCCCCAAACAGCATTTTGCTTGTCCTCAAGCAAAGATGAGAAATTAGAATAAGTGACCAAAAATGGAGTTCTATCTACTCGTTTACTGAGTCGCGATTGCATTTACCATATGCAACAAGGCCTTAAACAACTAGGAATTCCCTAGTGGACGAGTTATAGTCTCGTGAGAGTTTTCTAGTGAAGGTACTCACAAACTTCATCTATACTACAACGACTAAGAAATAAAACTATTGTTTCCTTATTTATGTCTCAATTATCTATACATCTCACTAGCAATGAATATAGAATAATCATGTCGAAATCTAAGCTAATATATGCATAATAATCAATCATCTACGAATAAACATATATACAATGAGTAATGCTATGAAATGCAGTAACAGGTCCGTTTCTGAAACTTTGGAATAGCGTCCTTAAGTAGGTTCTCACATAAAAGTCAAGACAAAAATCACTATAATTTTTCCACTCAAGTTTTGCTACTCCAGTGTGCATTGGGCATACTTTACCTTACAATCTCAATGACACACAAGGAAGCCGAAGTTGATCAAACACATCTGCCACTTACTATCCCACTAACCTATTCCTAATTAAGCTAGAGGTCTTTATTAGGTGTTGCGGGGATTAGGAGATGGTTTAAGAAGGAAGGAAATGGATATTCAAAAGGGACAAGTCTGAGATAATAGAGTCTTCATATTATGTAACTAGAGAAAACCTTGTTATTTACTTTTGCTTCTACACTTTGTTTCCATCCTTAGCCATATTTTTTTCCTTTTTCTTTGGCTTTTGACTCCTTTTATTCTATTTTTTTGGAGTTTTTATTTTATTTCTATTTTTATTTTTCTTTTCTTTGGATGGAAACTTCTTTTCTTTATTTTTATTTTTATTATTTTTTTGAAGCAATTAACTAACTTTTGTTTACACAGGTTTTTCTCTTCCTCTTTATTCCTTATTCTATTCTCAGACTTATCTAAATTGGGTAGGTTGAATTTTTTTATTTTGTTTTATTTTGTAACAGGGTAAAGGATTTGTGGTTTATGAAAGGGCTAATGAAAGGCTCGATTAGGCTTACTAGCGGAAAATATACTTAGGTCAGAATTTCTAGCTATATCGATCCAAAAAGGGCCTAAATTCTCTCTTAGGACATGGTATAGTGGTCAAGCAAGTGGACGTGTGATTTCTCTATTCGGAATATACTTCTCCCTTGTGTCATTTCTCAAATGTTTCACTCATATAAGGCTTTAAGCTATATTCTCACAGGATTTGTAGAATAAGTACTCTAGCCTAGATTTCAGAAACTTACTGCCAAACAATCTTAGATACTCATGTAATATATTTATAGATAGATGCAAAGATTATTACCTACATATTAACCTAAGTTTCTAAAAACTATTCTAATGCAAAAGCTACGTGAGACTTCTAGATTATTAAGAGCATAGAGAAAGAAACAATACCAATATTCCTAAGTGTATAGCATAAACTTTTTATTTTTATTTTTATTTTATTTTTATTTTTTTTTGACAAAAAATACGTAATATACAACTTAATATGTGCTTAACATTTACATCGTGTTTCTATACCACCCCCAAACAAAGAAGGGGGTTCATGAAACAATTCAATAGCACAATTAAATTATGTAACTAACTAATTTTTATAATTTTTAACATTTTATAAATAAAAGTGCGTAATTTACATCCTAAAAGTGTCTAATTTTTGCAAATGTTTCTATCCCACCCCCAAACAATCGAACGCTTTGTCCTCAAAGTGTAAAGAGATAAGGAAAGAATTTACCATAGAAACGTGGCAAAATTGGCAAGACTGTAATGTAAATATTGTAAAGATGATACGATAATATGAAGCACAATTAAACTGGTACGTACTAACTAACACAAACTCTACTGGAGTAAACATTACAGGCTTAGGGTGGCAACATGATTTGAAATGAATACCAAAATACGCCACCCCCAAACAAAATTGGAAAACTCTTTTTAAGTTTGAAAATTTTGTTTGGCCTATACTCCATAAGGTTGGTATTGTACTGAAAACTTGGGTCTTTTAAAGTCGATTCCCTAGACTTATCTAAACATATGTATGAATATGCAGTTTATCATATATCAACAACCGAAATAGTTGTGGATCGTTCCATAAATAAATATCGTAGAAAACATATCCAAACACAATCAAGCACCAAGATTTCCTACGACGCAGCCTAGTGGAATGAAAGCTAAGTCGATAGACCTATAACATAACCGAAAGCATGCACCTTATGTTTCATCTTTGAACGAGAGGGTGTCCTAGTGAATAAGTGTGGAAAATTGAATGGTTGTGGAAAATATGGTGGATTGGGATAAGTTTTAGAGGGAAAGCATGGAAAAAATGAGGATGTGGGTTTAGCACAAAACTAATTCATGGTGTAGTTAGGGACTGTCTCAAGTCTGAAAATGAAGGTGTCAAGTGGTTTATCCTTGGGAAGTATTTGTTTATTAGGTGGATTTAAAAATTATGAAGCACAGAGAAAACTAAAGGATCGAAAGTGCAAACTCGAGGTTCCTTTGAAAAGGTGGAGGGTGGGGAATATTAGTGATGGAAGGTGAATGATTCTCAGCTAGAGCTCTCAAGTCCATATCATCAGAAATCTTGATATATGCAAGACATTCCTCAATAGGTGGGGTCAAAAGGATCACTGGGATAGAGATTGAAAAATTCATCTTCCGTCATAACATCAAGGGATGAATGGTTGTTGGCAAAAGGGGACTCGCGAAGTGGTAAAGAAGCGGTGCAAAAGAGTTGCAGGAATTCTTCTTCGATTTCGTCTACTACCATAAAATCGGAATTTCCGAAGGAAAGGAATTTGTTAATCTGTTTCTCCGGAAACATGTTTTTGAAGTAATCTTGAGCTAAGCTCTCGATCATGCTAACCTCGCCATTTGTAGATCAATCGATATCGTGGTCCTCGTTTGAAAAACATTTACCTCAACGAAAGATGGCCAAAGGACAAGGACATCGAACCATCGCGGCAGTTTATGAGCCGCTGGCGAGCCAAGAAGGGATGCCCTAAAATGATAGGTACAGAGTCGTTAGTGACTTCGTGGTCGGTGATAACGGTCGGCCGGGTAGTAAAAATTTTGGACTTTAACCAAAGACGTTTTCAACCACACCCTTAGGATACTTAATAGACCGATCACTAATTGCAATGTCATTTTAGTAGGTTGCATCTCCTCTAGACCTATTTGTTTATACAAATAAAATGGGAGTAAGTTAACACTAGCCCCCGTGTCTAGTAAATATCGTCGTGGTGAGAATCTCCTAAGGTGCATTGTACATTAGGATCACCGAGGTCCTTGTACTTAACAATTCCATTATTTTCGGATAAAGTTGGGAACCGTTCAGTTAGAAAGGCGTCTTTAGGTATGTTGGTCTTACGCCTAGTAGTGCACAACTCCTTAAGAAATTAGCGTGGTTAGGTAGCTTTTTTATAGCTTCGAGAAAAGGAAGGTTTATCGTTAGATTTTTGAAAACGTTCCTAATCTCCTCAAAGTTAGTATCCTTGGTTAGCATGGCTAATTTATGAGGGAATGGTGGTTTCGCTCTATATTTAGCGTATGGCTCGACTTGATGTGTAACCTTGGCTTTTTGTTTCTTAGGTTGTGGTTTAACCGGGTACCTCTACAAAGGGTAGGTTCTTCAGGTTTCTATTTCGTATCTAGTTCGATATCCGTGTAGTAGGAGTATGATGGGGTAACTATAGGCATAGTTACTTTGTTATCAACCACTCTTCCAGAACGGAGAGTGGTGATGGAATTTAGCTCACCTACGGTTGTAGTTTCCGTACTAGTATTACCGTTTACCTCAAAGGCTGTGTTTGCTGTTCTAGGGTTGGGTATCGCTTGGCCTAGAAACACGCCTTTTGGTTGGGCTTTCTCTTGGGCTAAATGTTGGTTTAAATTATTAACGGATTGTAGAATGTGTTGGTTAGATTGAGCCATGGTTTGGAAAAGTTGTTGGCTCACTTGTATGAAGGTGTCAAGACGATCCGGTTGTGTGGGTGTAGTAGTCACGGGTGGTGTGACTGGAACTATCTTGCATTGATTATTTATGGGCGGATTGTGATAGTTATTATTTACCGGAACGATACCTCTATTAGCATTATAATTATTATAACTACATTGACGTTGTGCTTGATCTTGTCGAGGTTGTGCTTGGTTGTTATAATTATTATACTTACCCTGATCCTGTCCTTGTTGTGGTGGAGCTTGGTTATAATTGTGCGTTGGCCTAACATATTGATTATTGTACCCTGTAGGTGTGACTTGTTGGTTATTTCTCCAACCGAAGTTGGGATTTTGTCTCCAAGGTGCGTTAGGTTCACTATTAATGGAACAAGAATGTTCATAGGCTATAGGACAGTGGGAGTCGGGATGCTCAGGACTCCAACAGAAACTACATGGATTTGAATTTACATTCATTACGGGGATAGGCTTTTGTTGTACAGAAATGGCCTCTACCTTTTTTGTGAGGGATTCAATTAGAGTTTTAAGCTCGATTTGATTTAACCTCAAACATACCGGTAGCCTTAACTGTTGAAGAAGAACTAGCGGAGCGGAGTAATCGCCACTACCCCCAATTATTATTACGCTTTAGTCCGATCTTCCAAAATTTATATGCCTCCGAGGCTCCTTTTTACTTAGGAAACTACCCCATTCATTATGTCTAGGACTTCTTTATGGTGGTGTAGAAGTCCTTTGAAAAGGCAATTTAACCGACGTGTCTTTTGCTAGGTGATGGTGTGGACACTCTATAAGGAGATCGGTGAAACGATTCCAAGCCTCTGAAAATGATTCATGAGGATTCTGGTGAAAGAAGTGAATCTTGGAAAGCATTTCATCCGTCTTTAGGGGTGGGTAAAAATGTTCCATAAACAAATTAAACAAGTTTGGCCCACGAGTCCACAAAATTAGGCGCTTGGGCAGTTAACCAAGACGCCGCTTATCAGCTAAGGTGAAAGGGAATACCCTCAATTTAATTTGTTCCGCACCAACCGTAGGATGGTGGAATGTTGTAAGGACTTGTTCAATCCTACGCATGTGCTGATAAGGTTTTTCATGGTCTAAACCATGAAAAACGGGTAACAAATTAAATATATTTGGGGGGATGCGGAAATCCCCCACTGGGTCTGCTAGAACGGTGCAAGATTTAGGGCTATCGCCAAGGCTTTATAAAAGTCGAGAGAGGAGTCTCTTTCTTCACCATAATATCGGTGGTGTGTGTGAAATAGCACTAGAGGTGTAGTGGGTGGGAAACTAGATAGACTTGTTTGTTGACGCGTTGCCGCGGTAATTATGTTAGTTGTTTTTCTTCGACCAGGACCTTAATCTCATGCAAAACTAAGTCGAACTTAACTAAACATGCAACACTCCAAACAATTACGATATAGTAGTAGAAACCTCTAACTGGAGATCGCGAGGTGTGGAAGAAAGGAAGACCTGATTGCGGCCCTTGCTTCGCTTTATGAATAGCGTCTTGTTTACGCGTGTTCGGTGTATATAACAAGTTAAAACACTGAAAAACTTGAAAAATCAAAATTCAAACAAACCCGTGGAAATCCGCAAATTTTCAGCTTAGAGCTGCGCGCCAGATAGAAGCGTCGATCGCCCGGTGTCGATAAGTGAGCACGGGTCGCTTTGCTTGAGGGGGAGGGCGGTCGCTTCGAGGTCCAAGAATCGAGGGCTGGTCGCTACTGGGTATGTGAGGGCTGGTCGCTCGGGGGTCCAAACTATTAAGTGAGGGCCGGTCTCGCTTCGGTGTATATTTTTGCGGAACTTTTTGAACGCTGAAATGGACAACCACAGTATGAATTAAACAAGGGTGGGTGGGTTTAATGGGACTTAAAAAAGACTAATTCTACTATGAAAACAATGCTAAAGTGCAACTAAGATGGCAGCGGCGCCATTTGATAAACGTAAAAATAATAGTTTTACCTACGAAATGAACGATGAACTCAAAACGTAAGTAAACTAAAACTAATCTTAAGAGTCTATATTTATCAAAGTTTCCTACTCTCAAGTCTATCGAAATAGAGTGGAGTAACAAATTCGTTCCACTCCTAGTGCTCTAGCAAGGAATTGTTTTCTAATCTAATTAATCAGTCTTAAGTCAATGAGAGCTTTACGAAGGGGAATTATACTACGATGCAATATAAAAAGCAATATGTTGAATGTCACTATGAAATATATGGAAATACTAATGTTCTTGAATCTAGACAAAGAATTAGAGGGGAATTGAATCCACCTCGAATCCAACTTAATCAATAGAATAGAGATGTTGTAATCCAATTCTTACGTTCTTCTGCGGTAAGAATTGCTCGCTCTAATCCCTAATTAACATGGCATTTCTATCAATTATAACTAGCATGTGAAATTCGCCCACCCATTCTCATGGCTAAACACGACCTTCTAGAATGGAATAGACTCTACAACGCTTCTACACTATACAACTAAGTTTTCATCAAGGCTTCATCAACCCCTCTAATGGAGGTTTTAGCCTTGATTCATCAAACCATCATTTCCCATTGAAATTGAATACAACATATTACAAAGATTCTAACTTTATGAAATTTAACTAAACAATAATCGAAATCTAATTAATAACAAAGAATTGAATGATAACAAGAATTGAAATTAGATCTAATAAATTGTAAATGACAAAAATCGAAATTGACAAGAATAACTATTTTATTTATCTAATCAATAAAGAACAATGATTTAAAGTTTTAATCTAAAACAGGGAATGAAATTCTAAAACTGAGATCTAAAACTAATTAATGGAGGCTACTAATCTAATTTCTAATCTAGGTCTAACTATCTACCATTAACAAAGAGCTAAGCTTTTGTTTTTATACTTTTAGATCTAAAAATCGTGCATGGGCTTGGAGCCATGTTTTGGGCCAGAGAATCAGGCCCAAAACCCAATTTCTTTAGTCCAAAATGGGCTCTTCAGCTGCAGTTGGCTTCGACAGATGTTTCGTCCACTTTTACTCCTCTGATTGGGTCTAAGCTTGGACCATTGGAAAGCTCTTTCCAAGCCGGTCGTTTTGACATAAGGTAGGCCCAATTCCGAGGTCTGAGTCCAAAGATATGGTCTTCGGAAGTTCTGTTGACTTTGTGTGCTATTTCTGCCCGCGTTGAGTTTGACTTTTCAGCTTTGACCTGGCTTTAGAAAGGCTTTGTCTTCTTGAATCTTGGCCTTTAATCACAGAACTCCTTAGCAACCAACCATTGCTCCTTTATCTAGCTAAAGTGGCACATTTCTGCACATAATGGACTTTGAAGCCTGAAATGCATAAAAACACGTAATCAGTATTAACTCTTACTTATTATTCACATAATTGGTCTAAAAGTATGATTATTAAGGGGTTAAAACTACAGTTTTGGGCTCTTATCACCTCCCTATCTACAGACGAATCTGGTAATTGTTTCATCATTTTAAAAACATTTACCTCAACAAAAAGATGGCCAAACGACAAGGACATCGAACCATCGCAGCAGTTTATGAGTGCGTTGGCAGTAGCCAAGAAAGGTCGCCCTAAAATGATTGGAACAGAGTCGTTAACGACTTCTATATCAAGGATAACAAAATCAGCATGATAGTAGAAATCATGAACCTTAACAAGCACGTTTTCAACCACTCCCTTAGGATACTTAATAGACCGATCCGCTAATTGCAACGTCATTTTAGTAGGTTGCATCTCCTGTAGACCTATTTGTTTGTATAAATAATACGGGAGTAAGTTAACACTCGCCCCCAAGTCTAATAAAGCGGTGGTCGTGTGGGAATCTTCTGAGGTGCATTGTACAGTAGGACGGCCAGAGTCCTTGTACTTAACGATTCCATTACGTTCTGATAAAGTTGGAAACTGTTCAGTTAGGAAGGCGTGTTTAGGAATATTTGTCTTACGCCTAGTAGTACAAAACTATTTAAGAAACTTAGCGTGGTTAGGTAACTTTTTAATCGCTTCAAGAAAAGGAAGGTTTATTGTTAGATTTTTGAAAACTTTCCTAATCTCATCATACTTTGTATCCTTGTTCAACATAGCTAATCTCTGGGGAAACGGTGGTTTCTCTCTATATTTAACCTATGGATCAACTGGATGTTTAACCTTGTCTTTCTATTTCTTAGGTTGTGGTTTAATTGGTACCTCTACTGTGGTAGGATCTTTAGTTTCTATTTCGGTATCTAGTTCAATATCTGGTGTGGGGACCACTGGTAGGGTAACTATAGGAATGGTTACGTTGTTATCAACCACTTTGCTAGAATGGAGAGTGGTGATGGCATTTAGCTCACCTATGTTTGCATTTTCCTTACTAATATTACCATTTACCTCAAAGGTTGTGTTTTTTGTTTTAGGATTAGGTATCGCTTGTCCTGGAAACACACCTTTAGGTTGTACTTTCTCTTGTGCTAACTGCTGTAAGGAAAGTTGGATGACTTGTAAAATCTGTTGTTGGGATTGCATAAAGGCGTCGAAACGATCCGGTTGTGGAGGAGTGTTAGCTATAGGTTGTGTGACAGGAACTATGTCACGTGGATTGTTAATAGGTGGGTTGTGATAGTTATTATTTACCGGAACGATACCTCTATTAGCATTATAATTATTATAATTAACCTGACCTTGTCCTTGTCATGGTAGAGCTTGATTGTAATTGTTTGCTTGCCTAACATTTTGATTATTAAACCTTGGAGGTGTTACTTGTTGATTATTTCTCCAACTGAAGTTGGGATGTTGTCTCCAAGGGGCATTAGGAATAGGATAACAATTAATTGAGCAAACGTTATCTTGTTGTGATGTTTGTTATTCATAAGCTAGAGGACAATAAGAGTCGGGATGTTCAGGACTCAAACATAAATTACATGGATTGGAGTTGACATTCATGACGGGGATAGGCTTTTGTTGAACAAAAATAGCCTCTATCTTTTTAGTGAGAGATTTGATTAAAGTTTTTAGTTCAGGATCGGGTTTCATCTCAAACATACCGGTGGCCTTAACTGTTATAGAACAACTAGCGGAATGGGAGATATCGTCACTACCGTAACCCCCCAATTATTATTACACTTTGTTTGATCTTCTAAAAATTTATAAGCCTCTGAGGCTTTTACTGAGGAAACTACCCCCATTCATTATGTCAAACACCTCTTTGTGGTGGTGTAACAGTCCCTTGAAAAAAGCACGAACTAACGTGTCTTTCACGAGGTTATGGTGTGGACACTCTATAAGAAGATTGGTGAAACGATTCCAAACCTCTTGGAATGATTCATGAGGATTCTGTCGAAAGAAATAAATCTTGGAAAGCATTTCATCTGTCTTCAGTGGTGGGTAAAAATGTTCCATAAATAGTTGAACAAGTTTGGCCCACGAGTCCACAGAATTAGGCTCTTAGGTAGTTAACCAAGACGCCGCCTTATCGGCTAAGGTGAAAGGAAACACCCTCAGTTTAATTTGTTTAGCACCAACCGTAAGATGGTGGAATGTGGTAAGGACTTGTTCAATCCTACGCATGTGCTGATAATGTTTTTCATGGTCTAACCCATGAAAAACGGGTAACAAATTAAATATATTTGGGGAGATTCGGAAATCCCCCACTGGGTCTGTAAGAACAATGCAAGATTTTGGGCTATCGTTCAAGGCTTTGTAAAAGTCAGAGAGAGATGACTCTCTTTTTTCAGCCATTATATCAGGTTTAGTGTGTGGTATGCTAGCTAGAGGTGTAGTGAGTGGTATACTAGAAAGGCGTGTTTATTAACGTTATCGGTTGATTACGTTAGGTGTTTTTCTTCTATCTGACCTTAACCTCATGCAAGGCTAAGGCCAATCTTAACTAAACACAACAAAACTCAAAACAATCCTGATATGCTAGTATAAACCTCTAACAGGAGATGCGAGGAGTAGAAGAAAGAAGTACCTGAATGCCTCCTTGCTTCGCTTATAAATAGCGTCTTGCATAAGCGAGCTCAGTGTGTATAACGAATTAGAAACAATGAATAACTTGAAGTAATGGAAGTTTGAACTAACCTGTGGAAATCGGCGGTTCGGAAGAAGGCGTGGGGTGCGCTCTGAAATAGCCTAGGATGAGTGCGAGGTGCGCTCGTGTCTGACTTGAGGTCCAGTGTTAAGAGCCCCAAACTGTACTTTTAACCCCTTAACAATAATACATTTAGACCAATTATGCGAGTAATAAATAAGAGTTAATGCTGATTACGTGCTTTTATGTATTTAAGGCATTGAAGTCAATTATGTGTAGAAATGTGCCACTTTGGCAAGATAAAAGAGCAAGGGTTGGTTGCTAAGAAGTTATGTGATTAAAGGCCAAGATTCAAGGAGAAAATTCCTCTGTAAAGCCCAGTCAAAAGCTAAAAAGTCAAAGTCAACGATGGCAAAAACAACACACAAAAGTTAGCAAAAATTCCAAAGACCGTATCTTCGGACTCAGGCTTCAGAATTGGGCGTACCTTATGTCAAAATGACCGGCTCCGAAATAGCTTTCCAATGGTCTAAACCTTTACCCAATCAAAGGAGCAGAAGTGGACAAAAATATTGTTGAAGTCAAAGTCAGATGAAAAGGGCTCTGTGGACTGAAGAAATTGGGCTTTGGGCTCGATTCTTCTGCCCAAAACATGGCTCCTCAGCCCATGCACGAAAATGTGGATCTAGTCTCCTCCATTTCCACACACAAGACTTAGCTCTTAAGAGATAATTAGGTTAATTAGCAAGTAGCCATTAGAGCATAGTTTTAGATCTAGATTTTAGTTTTCATTCCATTAATTAGTTTTTCATTATCTTGTTTTAATTTAGTTATTTGAATCATTGTTTTATTATTCATTTGATCAATAAAATAGTTATTTCTTCATAATTTCGATTATTGATTTATTTAAGTACTTAGCTCTAAATTAAATTAATTGTTTCTTATTCATTCCTTAGTTGTTCAATTTCGAATTAAATTCTTAAGTAGATTGATATAGTAAAGTTATAATCTTTATATTATATCTTATTCAATTTCATATGGAAATGATAGTTTGATGAATCAAGGCTAAACCTCCATTAGAGGGGTTTGATGAAGCCTTGATGAAAACTTGATTGTGTAGTGTAGAATTGTTGTAAGAGTCTATTCCACTCTAGAAGGGAGTTGATTTACCATGAGAATGGGTAGAACTTCCTCACATGCTAGTCATTAGTTGGTAGAGATTGCCATAAATGATTAGGGATTAGAACGACCAATTCTTATCGTAAGAACATAAGAATTGGATTACAACAATCTATGCTAGTGTATTAAGTTGGATTCAAGGTGGATTCAATCCCCCCTAATTCTTTATCTAGATTCAAACCTTAGTATTCCGTAGCATTTCGTAGTTGAATCATTATAGTTAGTATCTTGTTATTTGAATTCACATCTTAGTATAAATTCCAGACCATTACTCTCACTAACTTTGGATAGACTGATAGTCGTAGAAAATATTGAATGCTAAAGAACTAAGAGTGGAACGAATCTTTTACTCCACTCTATTTCGATAGATTCGAGAGTATAGAAATCTTTGATAAACAAGTACGAGTTCAGTTTTTAGTTTTACTTGCATTTAGTTTCATTGCTTATTTGTGAGTAGAACTAATCTTTTTTATGTTTATCATCCAGGCACTTTGGGCGCGGGGTACGCTCTGGTTAAGCCTTGTGAGGGTACAGGGTGTGCTCGTGCCTTGGCTGATGTCCAGGCACTTTAGCGCGGGGTGCACTCCACTTTTGTCTAGGATGGGCGTGGGGTGCGCTCATGTCTTGGCTGATGTCCAGGCACTTCAGCGCGGGGTGCGCTCTACTTTTGGCCTAAAATGGCGCAGGGTGCGTTCAGTGCAATCCTGCGAAAAAAAATCAATTTCGAAGCAACATAGCCACAGTTAGAATCAAACTAGGGTGGGTGGGTTTAATGGGACTTTGGGAAGACTAACAATACTAACGAAAACAATTTTAAAGGGAACTAAGATGGCAGTGGTGCCATTTGATAACTGTAAAATGATAGTTTTACCTACGAATAAGTGACGAAACTTAAATGCAAGTAAAACTAAAACTGAACTAAGTCTAATGTAATCAAAGTTTTCTACACTCTCGATGTTATTGCACTGAGTGGAGTAGAGAATTCGTTCCACTCCTAGTTCTTTAGAATTAACGTTTACAAAGATTATCAGTCTATCCAAAGTAAATGAGAGTAACACGGAAATTATACTACGATGTGAATTATACTAACAAGATCTGATAATTCAAACTATGGAATTTCTAATTTGACTATATGATAAGGAATTAGTGGGGATTGATTCCACCTTAACTCGACTTAATTAACTAGTAAAGATTCGTCATGATCCAAATTTCAATTCTTTCACATAACAAAATGGTATTTCTAATCCCAAATTATTCATGGTAATATCTACCAAATAATAACTAGCATGTGAAGCAATCAAACCCATTCTCATGGTGAACTAATTACTTTCTAAAATTGAATATATTATCATGACGATTTCTAAGCTAACAAAATCAAGTTTTCATCGAGGCTTCCTCAACCCCCTCTAATGGAGGTTTAGCCTTAAGTCATTAAACTATCATTTCTATACGAATTTAAGCAAGACTTGATATAAAGATTGTAAATTTACTATCTTGATCTAATCAAGATTTCAAAACTAAATTAATAACTACGAAGTGATTAATAACTAAATGGTTGAAATTAGATCTAATGAATAATAATCTAATAATTCCAAATGAACTAAAACAAGATTTAAAACTAATTTGGAACTATAATTATGATTTAACTAATTATCAAATGAAGACAACCTAATTTATGAATTTAAAACAACTAAAACTAAATAAGACTTTAATCAAATAAACTAAATTTAGATGAAAACTAATACTTTATTATAAAATTAATAGTGATTCTAAATAATAATCTACTTTTATTCTAACACTAATTAATTGAAAGATAAAAACTAGATCTAAAACAAGGTAATAGAAACTAATTAATGGAGTCTAAAACTAGATCTAAAACTATTTTCTAATGGCTACCTAAAACAACTACATCTTAAGAGTTAAGTCTTGTCTTGAAATGGAGGAGACTAGATTCACATTTTCGTGCATAGGCTGAGGAGCCATGTTTTGGGCCGGAAAATCGAGCCCAAAACACAATTTATTCCGTCCACAGAGGCCTTTTCAGCTAGATTTGACTTCAGTATATTTTTTATCCACTTTTGATCCTCTGATTAGGTCAAGGATTAGACCATTGGAAAACTCTTTCCATGCCGGTCGTTTTGACATAAGGTAGGCCCA
Organism: Coptis chinensis; assembly: GCF_015680905.1. Taxonomy (NCBI): domain Eukaryota; kingdom Viridiplantae; phylum Streptophyta; class Magnoliopsida; order Ranunculales; family Ranunculaceae; genus Coptis; species Coptis chinensis. The sequence continues at coordinate 89,139,682 of NC_141456.1, forward strand.
ATTATGAGTTCTGAGTCCAAAGATACGGCCTTCGAAGTTCTGCTGACTTTTGTCCGTTGTTTCTGCCCGCATTGGCTTTGACTTTTCAGCTTTGATCGGGCTTTAAAAAGGTTTTTTCTCCTCGAATCTTGGCCTTTAATCATAGAACTTCTTCACAAGTAACCCTTGCTCCTTTATCTCGTAAAAGTGACACATTTCTGCACATAATCGACTCCAATGCCTGAAATACATAAAAGTAAGTAATCAACATTAACTCTTATTTATTACTCGCATAATTGGTCTAAAAGTATTATTGTTAAGGGGTTAAAACTATAGTTTTGGGCTCTTATCAAGACGCGCGACATTTTATGCCAAATAGTGGCAGTACCCACGTAATGACGTTCGTGTGGGGGTTACCTGGTATTCGATATCCCGCTTAGGGTAATTACACATGGAGTAGTTCATTACGTGAGGGGAGGCATGTGGATGTACATGTTTGGCATTGGGGAGCGATTGTGGTAGCTAGGGAAACTAGATAAAACATAGAGACGACGTGATTCTAGAGACACTTGAAGAAACTCGAAACAATAATTGTGATGATATATGAAAGTGTATGTTAAACCTATAATAAATGATTGATTGTGGTTGTGAAATTAGTCATTGAGATCGTTCTTGTTGGTTCAATGAGATGATTGAAAGTATATATATGTTATGATTGTTTTATTGTAATTTATGTTGCATTCACAATGGTTTTGCAGAAGGGTGGTTTGAATTGATTATTTATGTAGGTGTGACCCACTCTGTGATTAGGCTTACACCATTGTAAGTATAAAGTAAGTTTTAGTTTTGTTATTTTAGTATTAGATCCAGTTGATTTAGTACAGTTTGAAGCAAAGGCGCCTCGGTAGAGGAACTAAATGTCTTATTATTATTGAATTGGAAGCTAAGGCGCCTCAGTGGAGGAACTACTTGACTTAATTATTGTATTTAAGAATATTGTAGTATCCATTAGATGTTAACGAGCCTCAGTGGAGGAACTAACTGCCTTATTGATTGTATATATATATATATATATATGTATAAGTATGATTTGTATTTTAGGGCTACTCATACCAGCATTGTTTATAATGCTGACCCGATTTGCATGTTTGCTTATTGGGTGTGTTCATAAAATGAACACAGTTGATAAGTCTTGACAGGATTAGTGTTGAAGAAGGTTAGTTGTTGTTTTTTGTTTGTGTTAGCGTCTCATTACATGATATGTTTTGTTTCCCTTGAGGTGCACTAGATTTTTAGTTGAGACAGTGTTTTTTGTATTTTCAGTTGTAATTATAATTAAGGAGTTGGTGAAAAGAAATTTGTAATGTAATCATATTTGTGAAGTTTTGGTAATAAAGAGGACTTTGGCTTATTTTAAATTTTTTATTGGTTTCAAATTATTGTAATAGTTAGATAGGTTATGGATTTTTGGAAGTGGAGAGTGCATCACACCTCGAAAATCGAAGAGTCGGGAACAAATATTGTTTTTTTAATTTTGTCAAAATTCGGGGTGTGACAATTAGGCTTCATAATCACTCCCTCTAATGGGGGGATTAGCCTAATATCATTGGATTAATTTAACTAAAATAATGAAAGAAAGACATAATGTAAAAAAGAAGTAATTGAATTGAATAAACTAAAGCTTTTATTAAAAGGTTCTAATGGAGGCTACAAACTAAACTCATAAACTAAACTAAAAAGGAGAGAGAGAGAGAGAGAGAGAGAGAACCCTAATTTATTCTAACTAATGGAAGGGAGAGAGATAGTTTATGGTTTTTATTCTCTTATATAATGATACAAAATCGTGCATGGGTTTTTAGGTTAGGTTATGGACCCATAAATCAAGTCCATAACCCAATTGGTTGAATAAAAGACTTCCAATTCTGGTTGTGTTACTATAGTGCATGTTTTCACCGAATTATACTACTATGATTGAGTCCAAGCCTTAACCATTGGAAAGAGCTTTCTGAGCCTGTCATTTTGCTATAAAATGGGCCCAAATCCGAGGCCTGAGTCCATAGAAATGGCCTTTTGAAGTTCTGTTGACTTTTCTTCAGCTCACTAATCCGGTTTGACTTTCATTTAACAATGTTGACTTGGGATTTTTAAGGGCTTTTTCTCCATTAAACTTGGGCTTCCTTCATAGAACTTCTCTAGTAATCACTTTAGCTCCTTTTAGCGCCTAATTAGTAACGAATTGATATTTATTCAACTCTGAAGCCTAAAATACTCAAAAGTATATAATTAGTGATAAACTTATATTATTAATAACATAATTGGCTAAATTAAAACACTATTAAAGGGTTTAAACTACAGTTTTGGGCTCTTATCAGCCTTTGGATGCTACCACAGTCAGCCTTAGTGAAGAGGATAAGCAGATCTTTGTGGGGTACCGCGTTGACTTGTGCACCCATAGTCAGTTCGCTATTCATGATCCTCATTTGTTTAGCAATACATATTTTCAATGATTTGCCAACTTTGTTTGCTCGCATTTCCAAAAATTATATTTAGCTGGAGGCGGCCATTGAGCGGTCCAGTTCCTAGGGCTATACAGCAGGAAAGCTGACGTACTGATCTCCTTAGGTTGTACTGCATTCGCCTATTCGTGTGCTACAAGCTGCTTCAAATACCCTTTTCAATCAGATCCTATAGTTCATTTTTCAGGGTCCTACAGGCTCTAGTGCTGGGACCCTTACTCTTATGGAACTTGCAATAGGTTTTTTGGTCTCTAGTACCAAACATGTCTGGCTTAAGCGAAGCTGGCCATTTGAGGTAACTCTGATTCTTGATGGAGTCCAGAACCTTATCTGGTATTTTATTCAAAGGGGTGAAGTTTCTGTCCATTGAGGGAAGATCTTCTTCAACTACTTCCACTCATGGCTTTTTCTGTGGCTTTCCATTTGCACCACTGGTTACATTCTGGTACTGTCCTCTGGGCATCCGTCTTTTTGATAGGGATTCAGCCTTTTGACAGCCACAATTACGGCCTCTTTTTAGCTTTTGAAGGGAAGAGTTCCCTTCTCGAGAGGCCACAAGAGCTGTCTGACTGGCCTTTTTTGCTTCCTTACGTCTGTTCAGGACATCCTCCTCCCACCCCGCATAAGACTCAACCCTGTCTAGGAATTTCTCTAAATCACGGGGTGGTTTCCTGTATAGGGATCCGAATAAGGAATTGTTTTCATCCAACCCTTGTTTAAAAGCTATTATGGCAGTCTGTTCATCACATGACTCTATCTGGATTGAAATTTCCATGAATCGTTGCATGTAGGACCTCAATGCTTCTTTGTCCTTTTTCTTGATGTTGAACAATGCGTCAATCAACTTTGGTTGGTGCTCATTGCATGAGTACCTATCTATGAAGGTCCTAAACATTTCTTCTCAAGACCTGATCGATCTGCCGCTCAATAACATGTGGTACCACCGGAGCATAGATCCAAACAGGGAAGCTTTGAACTCTTTACATATGACGTGGTCATATCTTTTATATTGTCCCATAGTTGCTCGATATCTGAATATGTGATCTATCGGATCTGATTTGTCATTGAAGACGCTAAACTTCGGTTGTCGTTAGCCGTGGGGGTAAGGCTTTTTCATTACTCGAGATGCGAAAGGAGATCTGCCTGCCCCTATTATAGTGGATTGAACAAGGGAGTCTTGCATTTTTCTTCTTTTGCTTGTCATCCGATGCATCTGACGTATCAGGTAATTCTTCTCAGTTTCCCAGGCAACTTCTTTAGTGGAATGCTTCTGGGTCTGAGCTCCTTTCCTGTGCCTAGGGTCAACGTCACGATCCTGGTCAGTTGACACTAGTTCAGATGCCGTATCTGAGTCCTCTTCTGAGTTGTTGTATTATGACTTACATGTCTCGCGTTAAGCTGGGCCCCCACGCCTTGGGTTCTTTGCACAACCACCTTTTAGAAGGTCGTCATTATTGAGATCGATGAGTGGCTCCTTCCCTATGTCAGATTGATACAAATGCCTCAGCAGTTGTACTTCTCATTCAAGATTGCTTCTTTGCTGTTCCAGAGCCTGACTGCTTGGCTTGCATGAATAGACTCTTGGTTGGTGAGGATAACATTCTCATCATCTTGACACTCCTCTTAAGCATTATTCCTGGGGCCTGCACCAAGAGCAACTGGTTCGTCAGTGCTGGTCATAGGTCTTTGGAGGGGGTTATTCGCGTCATTGTGACCGACGTTCTCCTTCACTTCAGGTATCTCATGCTCTTCTTCTCTCATGGCGACGCTGTGCGTGGTAGCGTCACCTTTCATTTTCTTTGCTCCTGCCATCATAATGGTAAGAGTTTTTAAACTAAATCAATCATTTGAATGAATGTTTACCTGCTTTTGTCCCCAGAAACGGCACCACAAGATGTAGGGGAGTTTTCGAGTATCCCCTGATCTTCCTCTGTGCCTTCTAATCTAGAAGTTTTGACTGAGTAGAGAAGGGATGAGATGATTGTGAGTTCAGGGTGGAACTGCCTGGCGGCTACCAACATATCTCCTTGTTTATTTAGGAGAATCAAACCCTTTTTGGCATAGTTCCTAAGAGCGAATCCTTATGATTTATATATGAAGAGCTACGAGAGTCCTAGGGTTAGGACTGTCCTGACCACTTGTGAGTTCCCTTCCATCTTTGGACTCTGCCTTCCTATTAGGATTCATGTTCTTATGGAAGTTGATAACCCATAAAAACTCAACTAGATTACTCTAACTTTATTCTTACGACATCAATTATTTATACCCTACTCTCGCATGTATATTCATGCAATATATAGAGTACGGAATCGTTCCACTCCTAAACTACCAAGACATAATAGAATCCAATTAATCAAACACAAAGAACAATAGTGAGAGTAATAATTATAGAGGTAAATATATACTATGAAACTAAATGTATTAATTTAACTTATACTAATTTAACTAAGCAAATGAATATTACTTGAATAAAATATGAAGAAGAAATTAGGGGGATTTGATTCCACTTTGATTTATTCCTAATATGCTAGTGTATATTATTGCAATCCTAACCAATTAAGATTAAGTATTTGATCCCTAATTATTCATGGCAATCTCTGCCAACTAATAATTAGCATGTGAGGAAGTTCAACCCATTCTCATGGTGAATCAACTAACCTACTAGAGTGAAACTCTTAACAAGCAATAATTATAATTAACATATCAAGTCTTCATCAAACCCCTCTAATGGAGGTTTAGCTAGAAGTCATTAGACTATCATTAATAGAAGAATAAGAAGAAAACATAAAGAAAAACAATAACTTGACTTTTATTAATCTAATGGATGCTACAAACTAAACTAATTAACTAAAACTAAACTAAACTATAAAGGGAGAGAGAGAGAGAACCCTAAACTACATTAAACTAAAGTGGGAGAAGCCAGGTTTTGTTTAGTCTTAAACCTTTTTATATAGGAGAGGTTTAGGTTTACAATTTCGTGCTTAGGCTTTGGAGCCATATTTTGGGCCATGAAATCAAGCCCAAAACCTAATTACATATGTCCAAAAAGGGTTTCTCTGTGCAAAATTACTTCAACACCATTTTCATCCACTTTTTCTCTTTTGATTGGGTAAAGGCTTAGACCATTAGAAAGCTCTTTCCGAGCCGGTCATTTTGACATATAATAGGCCTCATTCCGAGGTATAAGGCCTACGGAATTTCTGTTACCCTTTTTACTCTTTTTCTACCTACGTTGACTTTGACTTTTCAGCTTTGACTAGGCTTTAAAAATGCTTTTTCTCCTTGAAACTTGGGCTTTAATCATTGAACTTCTTAGCAACCAACCATTGCTCTTTTCTCTTGCAAAAGTGATATATTTCTTCGCATATTTGACTCCAAGACCTGGAATACACAAAAAACACGTAAACAGTACTATCTCTTGTTTATTATATACATAATTGGTCTAAATGTAATATTATTAAGGGGTTAAAACTACAGTTATTGGTTCTTATCAAACCACCCCAAAACAGCATTTTGCTTGTCCTCAAGTAAATATGAGAAATTAATATAAGTGACCAAAAATGAAGTTCTAACTAATCTCTTTTCACCGAGTGTGATTGCATTGACCATATGCAACAAAGCCTTAAACCACTAGGAATTCCCTAGTGGACGAGTTATAGCCTAGTGAGAGTTTTCCAACGAAGGTACTCACAAACTTCAGCTATACTACAATGACTAAGAAATAAAATTATTGTTTCCTACTTTATTCTCAGATATCTATACATCTCACTAGCAATGAATACAGAATAATCAAGTCAAATTCTAAGCTAATGCATGCATAATAATCAATGATCTATGAATAAATATATATATAATGAACTATGTTATGAAATGCAGTAACATGTCTATTTCTGAAACTTTGGAATAGCGGCCTTAAGTAGGTCCTCACATATATGTCAAGACAAAAACCACTCTGATTTTTCCACTTAAATTTCGCTCACTCCAGTGCGTAGTGAGCACACTTTACCTTACAATCTTAATGACAAACAAGGAAGCCAAAGTCGATCAAACACATATGCCACTTACTATCACACTAACCTATTCCTAATTGAGCTAGAGGTCTTTATTAGGTGTTGCGGGGATTAGGTGATGGTTTAAGAATGATGGAAATGGATATTTAAAAAGAACCAGTCTGAGATAATAGAGTCTTCATATTATGTAACTAGAGAAAATCTTGTTCTTTACTTTAATTCTACACTTTGTTTCCATATTTAGCCATTTTTTTGTCTTTTTCTTTTGGCTTTTGACTCATTTGATTCTGTTTTTGGAGTTCTAATTTTTTTTTCTTTTCTTATTTGAAGCAACTAACAAATTCTTGGTTTCACAGGTCTTTATCTTTTCTATTCTTCATTTCATCTCTATTCTCAAAGTCATTCAAAAATGGGTAGGATGATTTTTATTTTTATTTTGTTTTGTAAAAGGGTAAAGGATTTACGGTTTATGAAAGGCTAAAGAAAGACTCAAAGGGGCCACTAGTGGAAAATTATTTCATAAGGTTAGAATTTCTGGCTATATTGATCCAAAAAGGGCTTAAATTCTCGCTTAGGATATGGTATAGTGATCAAGCAAGTGGACGTGTGATTTCTCTATTCAGAATTTACTTCTCCCCTGTGTCATTTCTCAAATATTTCACTCATATAAGGCTTTAGACTATATTCTCACTAGATTTGTAGAAAAAGTACTATAGCTTAGATTTTAGAAACTCACTGCTAAACAATCATAGATACTCATGCAATATATTTATAAAAAGATGCAAGAATTATTACCTACATATTAACTTAAATTTCTAAAAACAATTCTAATATAAGAGCTAATGTGAAATATCTAGGCTAATATCATCATAGAGAAAGAAACATTACCAATATTCCTAAGTGTATATCATAAAATTTTTATTTATATTTATGAATTTTTTAAAAAATTTTACTATAAAACAAGTGCATATTATATATGTATTATCCTAATAGGTGCCTTAATTTACGCATGTTTCTATGCCACCCCCAAACAAGAACATGTTTTGTCCTCAAAGTATTAAAAATAAGAAGGGTAGAAAATACCATGGAAACGCATGAAAATTGAAGAACACCTGCAAAACAAATTTAGAACATACTAATATAGATAAATAAAAACAGACATAACTCCATATGAGTTCCACTCGTTATGGGGATAACAATAATTAAATTGCTTGGGACATAAGCAAACACGAACAAAAATTAAAACTTACCTCATATCCAGCATTTAATCGTTTTCCGCTTCCTCAATAAAGAATTGAGGTTCCTTGGCATCCTGTCATGCCATGATAATTTGCCAGGCCTCACGCCATTTATCATCTACAATCGCTAACATGTTAAGCACCGCTTGGTCGGATGGGGTGTAAGGGGCAACCCTATTAGGTTGTAGCCTCCACCCCAGCCAAGTCATTACACAGAAAGAGTGAATAATACAGTTGGTGGGTCTCAGAATGTCAACCCCAACCCAATCCGTGAAATGGGCACAAAATGCAGGAAATAAACATAGCATGGTACGACAAACTAAGACAGGCATAAGAAGATAAATGTCACAAGTGGCGTCATTCGCAGGAAAAAAATGTCATTCCCCTTAATATATTTAGCATGATAAAAAACATCACCATGCCTACGTTAAAGGACAGCTACCAAGGGATACATTATATTGCCCTTAGTCCTCTACACGGAAAATTCCTGCCCCATAGGTCGCATGTAAAAACTCATAGTTGTAGGCATAGAAATTATCAACCAAATAGCCCCATGAGTCTTGAATCTCAATAGGCATAGAAAACCCAACAACAAACTCCAATAAGAACTTGGTTATATCCATTGTTTCATCCTCAATGGTGATGGAGAACACTTGTTCTCCATCCATGTGATAGAAAAAGTTACAATGGTCATAGAAATATAAAGTAAGCGCAGGAGAATAAAGTTCATTAGAGCTTACCATTAGAGGCTACCATCCCACCTTTATGATCAAGTCACGAAACCAAGACCCGTACGTGTCACTCGTGAATAAATCTTTGAATGACATCTCCGGTATGATCTGAGGAGACTTCATATCATGTAACACCCTCTAGAACTGCTGGAAACAACCATGGAAGAACCTACAAAAAATCATAACTGGATGTGGTTGTGGAGGTGAAGGGCGCGGGCGTGCTCTTGCCTTGCTCGATGTCTAGTGATTTTATGGTAGACACGCTCTGACTTTAGGCAAAGTAGAGGGCGTGCGCGCTCTGTGTATGATGAGTGCTATGAAGTGAAAATTCAAAAGCAAAGTGAGAGATGCAAAGTGAGAGGTGTGATGTGAAGTTGAGAGTACACCAAGGATTTATAGATAACTAGTTTCTAAGTTCCACAAGTTTCCCAACTAGTTAAGGCAACATGATGGAAAAAGACATTTCTAAATCCAAAATAGAACTAAACAAGAGGCATGCTCCAAAACCAAACCAATAGCTTTTTGGCTGGAATTAAAATAGCAATCATCTAATTATAACTCCTTGAGGTTGCACCAAAAACAGCACTTGCTAATTCTAGTGACACCAATTTAGCAACATTCTCACATAATTCAATCATTATCAAGCAGACAATAATATTTTGACGAAAATACGTGCATATGACTAGAGGCATTGCTAAATATATAATTCTACCCTCAAACAAGTTGGAAGGGTGGGATTCTAGATACAAAACATAGCATATGCCGGAAACTAAAACAACTTCAAATTTAAAAAAAAAAAAAAAAAATTACAAAATTCAAATATTAACTACTTAACTAAACAATTCGGAATCAAAATCTACGAAAAACAAGAAAACAAGTCTTAACATAATAATAATACAAAATAAACCAGCCACACGATGATGATGGCCAGAATAGGAAGTTGAGTGCTCAAAAATGGAAAGACCAAACACCCCACCCCCAAGCAATTTTTTTAAAACATGGTTAGAAAATTTGTTTAAACATGTGGGTATTTTAAAGTTAGATTCCCCTAGACTTAATGTAGGGTCGTTTAAAGTCAGATTCCCATAAACTTAATGTGGGGTTGTTTTAAGTCAGATTCCCTTATATTGTGCACACCCCCAAACAAGCAAGAAACTAGGGTGGCACAAAATGGATGATGCGTGGTCAACTATAAACTAATAGTCAAAAGAGTTGGGGGTCTAGCCATAAAAATATGATACTAAATACACCACCAAGCAGAATGAAGTTGTATAATTGGAAGCAATCATGTAGAAGAATAAAAGAAAACTTATGCAACCCATCAAAGAACATATGCAAACCATCATGTTGTAGCTGTTTTAAAAAGTTAGAATAACCCAAAAGATGAATTAGTGATATTTTAGGTGAGAAAGGAATGAAGTATGGATCCTGATGTCTTTCATGAGGCTCAGATGAGGAAAAATAAGACAAACTAGGTTTCTCACTACACTCGATCAAAGCTTGGCTCTCAACTACAAGAATAGTATACTCATGGGATTATGTGAGATCATAATGGGGCTTTCCTTGGGGCTGCAACAGGTGGATCGGGAGTCACTACCAACTACATAATGGAAACATATGCGATTGTGGAAGGAGTCACAAAAGCTTTAGAAATGGGATGGAGGCATATATGGGTGGAATTAGACTCTTTTGCAGTAGTCCAAGCTTTTCAAAAATGTAATACGCACTAGAGATTCAGGGCACGATGGAAGCTAATAAACTCGCAAGCAACATGGATTAATATCACCTCAATTTGGAGGGAAACTAATTCGGGAGCAGATTGTTGTGCCAGACATGGAGCAGGACTAACTAAAGGACAAACTGTATGGTGGCAGACTCGACCTCCATTCATGAGACATCTTGAGAACCACAACATTACGTACTTTAGATTTACTCACTAAGCACTGTTGTATTGAGAAGGGTACACATTTAGTTTATCCTTCTTAGTCAAGTCATGTCATAATGCTCTTATTTTTTCTTCATATAACCTTTATTCTTTTAAGTTAATAAATTACCTTTTAGCAAAAAAAAAAAGGATTGTGAGCTAGGCAAACACTCTTCACCGTGAAGGTTGAAAAAATTATAGAGGGTCACTGAGGCAATTGTCTTAAGGGCAGATTCGAGGTTCCTCTGAAATGGTGGATTAATGGATGGCTTAGCTATGGTAAATGGTTGGATTTTAGAAGGTGGTAACTCAGGTAGATGGTGGTTGGTTGGTGGTTCAGCAGTTGGTGGATACTTACATGCTCTTGAGAACTCTACATCTGGCTTGGATGAATCCACAAGGTTGTGGTTCATGGCTTTATCTTTAAGATATTCATCTATTTCTTCCATTGTTATTTCCTCAGCTGCCAAACTAAATTTAGATTCACATTGCGCTAAAGAAGTTACATCGTTTAACTCCTACACATTACCTTGTGCCATGCCTTAGATTAGAATTGTTAATCTCTATTTCCTCACCCTCTTCCTCTAAAACATTATAAGTATCCTTAATGACATCATTCGAATGTGTCAAGGAATCATCCAGCCGAGTGCGGTTAGCAAACACAAAGGCTTGGACATGCTCAATAGGAGGGTCCATATTAAGAGAATGTCAATAGTTATCAAATTCTTCCTCTATTACATCTTTATAAATATCTTCTAATGTGTCATCATTATATTCATCTTCATATGGATCAGTGGGAGATTCCTCAGAGGCATCTCTCAAATTGGAGTGGTCATCCAAAACAAGTCTTAAAGAGTCGTCGTCAAGAATTTCCTCATCCAGGTGTGGTGTGGAGTCAACATAATGGTTAATGGGAGGGTCATGGGAAGGTAATGCTTCATGAAATTCAGGGTAGGTCTTAACTAGGTCGAATGGTGTGGTTATGGGAATAGGTTGTTCTACTTGTGGGTCGATCTCTGGTAAGGTTGAAAGTTCTGTGTTAGGTGAGGGGATAATGAAAAACATTTGGGCTAGATTTTGAAGTATAGTTTGGGTTTTGGCAATTTGTTCTCTAAACGTTTTTCGATGGTTGGCTATTTGGTCCATAAATATTTGTTGTGCATTAGTCATTTGTATGGAAATATGGTCTGTGAAGGGTGGCGAACTAGATGGGTGGGTGATTTCTGGCATGGTGGAAGGGTCTGGCTGGTATAGTGCTTGATAGTCATAGTTATTGGCGTTTAAGTGACTCTGGTTGATATCGTATTGTGATGGGTTAGGTTGAGGCTGAATAAATATGGGACAAGAATGGGCGGTGTGGTCTGGATCTGAACAAATTGTGCATGGAAAAGTGATAAGAGCCCAAAACTGTAGTTTTAACCCCTTAACAATAATATTTTTAGACCAATTATGCGAGTAATAAATAAGAGTTAATGCTTATTACGTGATTTTATGTATTTCAGGCATTAAAGTCAATTATGTATAGAAATGTGCCACTTTGGCGAGATAAAGGAGCAAGGGTCAATTATGTAAAAAGTGTTTGGTTCGTTGTACACACTCATTACGGAACTAGAAGTAGACGACACTGGTTGACTCCCTGTATAGTTTGGATGACTAGAATACTCTTGATTGTATGGGTCACTATAAAAATTTGAAAATTAAGGCTCATAATTATTATTATATCCTATAGAAGGCTCAAACTCTTGATATGATAGACAATGAGAAGCCCAATGGTAAGGACTACCACAGCATGAACATGGTGAAGGGTTTTCATAATAATCACATGATTGCACTTGCTATGATGGGCAATGAGAAGCTCAATGGTAAGGATTACCACAATATAAACATGGTGAAGGGTATGCATAAGAATCACATGATTGTTCGTCTATATATTGATATGCCATAATGGTTATATATATATATATATATATATATATATATATATATATAGGACAATTAATATGCAAACAAAACTCTAACTATAAATTTCTAGATAGGCTTGTGTGTTGACGTTTACGATATATAACGCTGGATGGTTTATTTCTTACCAGACCTTAATCTCATGCAAGGCTAAGTCTAATATGAAAAAAAAATATGAACAACAGTCAAACAACAACCTGATATACTAGAATTAAAACTCCTCTGACAGAAGAGACGAGGAGTGAAAGAAAGAGTACCCAGATGCCTCTTGTATACTCCTCCTTGCTATGCGTATGAATATCGTCTTGTATATGCAATCCCAGTGTAATTAAGAAGATGGAAACACTGAATATATATAAAAATATGAACAAAACGAGAGCCGGTGACTCACCTAGGAAAATTGGGCTTTGCTTCAGATGGGCGTGGGCGTGCTTGGAATCTTAATAGGGCGCGTGCGCGATCTTGCTTTACCTGATGTCCAGTACTTTAAGGGTGGGCGCGCTCAAATGATAGGGTAAATAGCATGAGGGCGAGCCCTCCAAAAAATTTGAAATTCGTACAGTAGTTTGCTAAAATGCCCATTAAGTTTTCTATAAAATTTCAGATCAATCAGAGTTATGAAAGTCCTTCTACCTCCCTACAGAGTTTGTGAAATAGTTTTTGGACACAACACAAACAATCGAATAGTTAACTAATCAAAACAGAGCCAAAAATCGCGAAACTTTTACTCAAGACTTCTGACAGATCATGCGGATTCTTGTAAATATTTTAGAGCAATGGGAGTACTACAAACCCTCCTTATTGGCTATTGTTCCAGAAATTAAGTGCTGCAAAACTGCAGAAATACATTGGAAACAATCAACTAGTTAAGTGGTCAAAAAAAATAAAAAACACTTTAAATTTTTACTGCAAACTCCTGAATTATGATAGATACTCCTGTCAGAATCTTAGAATTTTTAGAACTGCCTAAGTAACCTTAATCGTCAGTTTTTCCCGGAACCTACGGTTTGGAAGCTGAAATGCAGCACTTTAAAGATGGTATTCGTTCGCTAGGTAAAATAACTTGGAAAACTCTGAAAATATTTTAGTAAATCAATAAAACCTTAAGGATTATGTCTATAAATTTTTCGAATTCTTTGAAATTTAGAAATATCTTTTCTGCAGTATTCTTCATTGTGAATCCGTAGACACAAGGGAGAGTGGGGGCGCTCTGAAAACAACAAAATGGAGGGCGTGCGCCCCCATGCCTAAAACAATGAACAGTACTGAAAATGCAAGAAATAAGAAAGAAAAATTAAAAGGGTGGGTGGGTTGAGAATGGGGGATTGCCCCTTGGATTCAACCAATTGAATTTCTGTCCTTAATGATTTTAAGATGGTAGCAGTGCCATTTGATAACCCATAAAAACTCAACTAGATTACTTTAACTTTATTCTTACGGTATCAATTATTTATATCCTACTCTCACATGTATATTCATGCAATATATAGAGTACGGAATGGTTCCACTCCTAAACTACCAAGACATAATATAATCCAATTAATCAAACACAAGGAACAATGGTCAGAGTCATATTTGTAGAGGTAAATTTATACTATGAAACTAAATATATTAATTTAACTTATACAAATTTAACTAAGCAATTAAATATTACTTGAATAAAATATGGAGAAGAAATTAAGGGGATTTGATTCCACTTTGATTTATTCATAATATGCTAGTGTAGATTATTGCAATCCTAACCAATTAAGATTAAGTATATGATCCCTAATTATTCATGGCAATCTCTGCCAACTAATAATTAGCATGTGAGGAAGTTCAACCCATTCTCATGGCGAATCAACTAACCTACTAGAGTGAAACTCTTAACAAGCAATAATTCTAACTAACATACCAAGTCTTCATTAAGCTTGATCAAACCACTCTAATGGAGGTTTAGCTAGAAGTCATTAGACTACCAATAATGGAAGAATAAGAAGAAAATATAAAGAAAAACAATAACTTGACATTTATTAATTTAATGGAGGCTACAAACTAAATTAATTAACTAAAACTAAAATAAACTACAAAAGGAGAGAGAGAGAGAGAGAACCCTAAACTATATTAAACTAAAGTGGGAGAAGCCAAGTTTTGTTTAACCTTAAACCTCTTTATATAGAGAGGTTTAGGTTTACAATTTCGTGCATGGGCTTTGGAGCCATGTTTTGGGCCATGAAATCAAGACCAAAACCTAATTACATATGTCCAAAAAGGGTTTCTCTGTGCAAAATTACTTCAATACCCTTGTCTTCCACTTTTACAATTCTAATTAGGTCAAGACTTAGACCATTAGAAAGCTCTTTCAGAGTCGGTCATTTTGACATATAATATGCCCAATTCTAAGGACTGAGTCCAAAGATACGGCCTGTGGAAGTTATGTTGACTTTTCTGCTATTTTTCTACCCGCGTTGACTCTTACTTTTCAGCTTTGACTAGGTTTTAAAAAAGCTTTTTCTCCTTGAAACTTGGGCTTTAATCATAGAACTTCTTAGCAACCAACCATTACTCCTTTCTTTTGCAAAAGTGATATATTTCTTCACATATTTGACTCAAAGACCTGAAATACACAAAAACACGTTAACAGTACTATTTCTTATTTATTATATACATAATTGGTCTAAATATAATATTAATAAGGTGATAAAACTATAGTTATAGGCTCTTATTAGAAGTCTGAATCTAGACCATATCTTATGAGAGGTAAGTTTTCTTGTTGATCATAATATTCCATCTTGTATGGGAAGATTATATCTAAAAGGTAACTCCTAAGATATGTCATCATGATTCCTTCCTTATCATCAGAGATCACCATTTTCAGTTTCCTTCTGTTCAAGAACTGTCTATATCAGTTCCTAGCGACTTGGAATGCCTAGCACATGTCCACTAAACACTCGTGCTAAACACGAGATTACTTATTCACAGAACTAATCCGATGGTCCTCGTCTCATTCTGGATATCTATAGTCTTAGGTTATTTCCAATACATGTGTTATATATTCAATGACTTGAAATCCCCCTTACAGTGCCGATGAAAGTGGTTTTAGGTATGCTTCCTCCTATGATTTTCCACTTCTTCTAAAGGCTCCAGTGAGGGGGGGATCCTCCCTCTCTCTTGGGACCAGGTATGGGAGAGGGGGATCCAAGTGTAATTGCTATTTGTCAAGTTGCCCCACATCCATTAGTTCGAAAGGGAGTGGGGGTTGCTTTCTCGCCATTGCATAACATGTTTCGACAACCATGTTATCTCCTCTGATTGTCTCGATTTTCCTATTGTACAGGAATTTTAGACATTGGTGATAGGTACTGGGAACAGCGCGTACTCTATACAGCCAACTCCTGCCCAAGATTATATGATAAGGTGTGTTAGATTTTACAACAACAAAATTTATGATAAGGGTTACCGAGGCAGTAGCTTCGGGTAGCTAAACTGCCATAACTGTTAGGGCTTTGTCTCCGCTGAACCCATACAGGTTAGAGATGGTGGCGACCATCTCTGAGTCAGGAATCTGCAGTTTTTTAAATGCATCATAGTATAACACATCTGCCAAACTTCCTGGATCAACCAATATGCGATGCAAATCATAGTCTCCAAAAGGAATTGTAAGAACCAGTGTGTCCTCATGCGGACTCTGGATGCTGAGATAGTTAGCCTCAGTGAATAAGATGAGGTGATCTTTGTGGGTCAACGTGTTGACTTGACATCAATCCACAGTCAATTCGTTGTTCATGATCCTTATTTGCTTTGTGACACACATTTGGTATCACGCACCCTTCTCTTCGACCTGTCTACTTTGCTTGCTTGCCTTTCTTAAAATCATGTTTATCTGAACACGACCATTGAGTGGTCCAGTACTTGGGGGATCTTGAACTGACATGTTGATCTCCTCAGTTTGTACTACGTTTTCCTACTCGTGTGTTACAAGTTGCTTCAAGTACTCCCTCTCAATCAGATCCTGTTGTTCATTTTTAAGGGTTCTACAATCTCTGGTACTGTGACCCTTACTCTTGTGGAATTTTCCGTAAGTCCGCTGGTGATTGGTACTTAGGGAAACTGGCTTGAGTGGAGTTGGCCATTTGAGGTAGCTCTGGTTCTTTATCGAGTCCAGGACCTCGTCTGGCATTTTGTTTAGAGGAGGGAAGTTTTTGTTCATTGAGGGAAGAGCTTCTTCAACTCCTTCCACCCGTGGCTTCTTTTGTGGTTTTTCATCTCCATTGCTGGCTAAATTTTGGTACTGCTCTGGGGATTTAGACCTTTGATGACTACGATGGCAGTTTATCTTTGGCTTTTGAGGTGAGGAGTTCCCGTGCCCCTCTTGTAGGAACACAGGGGTTGCCCAATTAGTCTTCTTTTCTTTCTGACGTCTGTTTAGGACATCCTCATCCCACCCTACATGAGTTTTGACTCTGTCTAGGAGTTCCTCCAAATCCCAGGGTGGTTTCCTGGAGATGGACCCAAATAAGGCATTGTTTTAATCCAACCCTTGTTTGAAAGCTATTATAGTAGTCTGCTCGTCACAAGACTCTATCTAGATTGAGATTTCCATAAACCGTTGCATGTAGGATCTCAATGAATCTTTGTCCATTTTCTTGATATTGAACAGTGCATCGATCCGTTTCTGTTGGTGCTTGTGGCACGAGTATTTGTCGATGAAGGTTCTGAACAAGTCTTCTGAGGACCTGATATGTCGCTCCGATAATCTGTGGTACCACTGGAGTGTGGATCTAGATAAGGAAGATTTAAACTCTTGACACATGACGTGGTCATACCTTTCATACTATCCCATAGTGGCACAATATCTAAATACATTATCCACCAGATCTGACTTGCCACTGAAGATACTGAACTTCGATTGTTTGTTTCCGCGAGGATAGGGCTTTCTCATTACTCGTGAAGAGAAAGTAGATCTGCATGTGCCATTATAGCGGATTGAATAAGGGAGTCTTGCATTTTTCTTCCTTTACCAGTTATCCTATGCATTTGATGGATCAGGTAATTTTTCTCGGTCTCCCATGCACTTTCTTTGGTAGAAAGTCTCTTGTTCTGGATTCTTTTTCGGAGTCGAGGGTTGACATTGCAATCCTGGTCAGTTACCTCGGATTCTTATGCCGAATCCAAGTGATCATCCAAATTACTATACTCTGATTCTGATAGTTCGCATCGAACTGGATCCCCATGCCTTGGGTTCCTAACTCGACCGCCTTCTCGAAGGCCATCACCATCGAGATCGATGAGTGGCTCCTTCCCTATTTTAGATTGATACAAATGCCTCAGCAGCTATACTTCTCGCTCAAGGTTGCTTTTTTGCTGTTCCAGAGCCTGTACCACCTGGCTTGCCTGGACAGACTCTGGGTTCATAAGAATAACATTCTCACCATTTTGGCATTCTCCTTGAGCGTCATTACCAGGGCATGCACCGAGAGCAACTAGTCTATCGGTGCTAGTTACCAGCCCTTGAAGGGGATTATTCACATCATTATGATCGACATTCTCCCCTCCTTCAAGCATCTAGTGTTCTTCTTCTCTGATAGCGATGCTGCGGGTGGTAGCGTTACCTTTTGTTTTCTTAGTTCCTGCCATCACAATGTTAAGAGTTTTTAAACTAAATCGGTTAACAAAACGAATATTTGCCTGCTTTCGTCCTCACAGACAACACCAAAAGATGTAAGGGATTTTTTGAGTATCCCCTAATCCTCTTCTATGCCTTGTGATTTAGAACTTTTTCTTCATGGAGAAGGGATGAGATGATTTAGTATTCAGGGTTGAACTACCTTGCAGCTGCTGACATATCTCTTTGTTTATTTTGAAGAATCAAACCCTACTTTGCGTCGTTCCTAATAACGAATTCCTATTGCTTATATAGGAAGAGTCTTAAAGGTCCTAGGATTAGGGTTAACCTCACCACTTGTGAGTTCCCTTCCATCTTTAGACTCTGCCTTTCTATTAGGAATCCTCTTCTTATGGAAGTCTGAATCTGGACCATATATTATTAGAGGTAGGTTTCCTTGTTGGTCATAATAGCCCATCGCATATGGGAATATTATATCTAAAAGGTAACTCTTAAAGATATGTCATTGTGATTCCTTCCTTATCATTAAAGATCGCCCTCTTCAGTTTCCTTATATTCAAGAACTGTCTTCATCAGTTCCTAATGACTTGGAGAATTGGTACATTCAGAGGCGGCTCGTCACGTGACTAACACATGCTTACGACACACTCGTGATATACACGAGATAACTTATTCCCAGAACTAATCATATGGTTCTCGTCTTATTCTGTGTATCCATTGTACTAGGTCATTTCCCACCCACGTGTCATCTAGCCAATGACTGGAAATCCCCCTTACAGAGGGGATCATGGAAGTCATCTGGGTTATGCTTTGAAGCATTTTGTTTTTCTGGGCCATTTGTTCCCTAAACGTTTTTTCATTGTTGGCCATTTGCTCCCTAAATGTATTTTCGTTGTTGGCCATTTGTTTTGTTGAGTCGGCTACTTGTTGGGAAATTCGGTATGGGTAAGGTGGTTCTGGTTGATTATTTTTGGTGGAACTCCATGAATAATTTAGATGACTAGAAAACTCTTGATTGTATGGGTTACTATGAAAGTTTGAAAATTTAGGCTCATAATTATAATTATATCCTATAGTAGGCCCAAACTCTTGGTATGATGGGTAGTGAGAAGCCTAATGGTAAAGACTAGCACAGCATGAACATTGTAAGGGAATTTCTGAGTATCCCCAGATCTTCCTCTGTGCCTTGTGATCTAGAAGCTTTTACTGAGTAGAGAAGTGATGAGATGATTGTGAGTTCAGGGTTGAACCGCCTGGCGACTGCCTATGTATCTCCTTGTTTATTTAGGAGAATCAAACCCTATATTGTGTAGTTCCTAAGAGTGAATCCCTATGGTTTATATAGGAAAAGCTTTGAGAGTCCTAGGGTTAGTGTAACGCCCGTATTTAAAATACGGATTTATTTATTTATTAATTAATTAATTTAATTATTTATTTAAAAATCGGCTGGATTGGATTTGGGATATGCGGGCCGGATTTCTGGGCCCGAGTCGGTGTTGGGCTTGGGTTTTGGACCCAAGTATATAAACATATTGTTCTAGAAAATAGGGTTCATGGAGAATAATAAAATAATGAAAATGGAGGCAGAGCTTGAAGCTTGTTTGCTGGAGGGTGGAGCGCGACGACTCAAACTCGGAGGAATTCGTAGGAGCTGTTCATACAGGTGAGTAGCTATTTTGCTATTTCACCGGAATACAGAACCGTTTTATTGTCCAATGTTTTCACTAAATTTTTACTGTTCATTACTCCGCGTCATGTCGTGTTGTTAAAACTCGAACTCCGAAAATTGAGATTTAACTGTCCAAGCTTGATGGGCGTTAAGGGCAGTTAAGGTCCAATAGAGAAATCGTCATTTTTTCCTTGTTTTCTCTGTTTGCACTTTTTTTTATTTACTATGGTTTGGGTTTGGTAATTGAACTGTCGGTGGTAGTGGGGAGTTTGGGTGTTGCTTGAAATGTCAAGGACGTCGAGATGGAAATTAGAGGTGCTGCCAAAGCTTGAGAAGGCTTTAATGGCGCCGAACGCCATTACTGTCATACTGTGGGTTGAACCGTTATGTTTTTGGTTGTGATGAACTGTTTTGTGGATTGTTGTGTTGATTGTTTTGTTAAAGTGTGAGTGTGGGGATGTATATGGGGCTGTCGATTGGAGCTTGGAACAAGCTTTAATAGAGGTCGACATCTTTTTGTTAGATCTAGTTTTGAAGGAGATAGGGATGGAATGAGTTGGGGTTTTCGATTTCATTAATGTTGTTTGTTTTGGTGTGGGGATCAAAACTGACTTGATGAAATGGGAGATGGTGGTGGCCGGTGTTTTGGTGGCTGGTGGAGGAGAATTGGGGAAGAAGATGACATGTTGACTGAATTGGGCTTGGGCCTGGGGTCAAGACCAAGTGGGTCGGTTTTGTTTAGGCCCGATTCTAGTTTGTTTAGTTGTTGGGCCGGTTTTGTTTTAAGTTCTTAGGCCCTAGCTTGTTTTGTTTGGGGCCAGACTAATTTGGCTTATCCTATGGGCCAGTTCAGTTGATGTTGGGCCCGGTTTTTTGTTTTAAATTTGTGGACCAGTTCAATTTAAAGTTTTCGGGCCAAACTCAGTTGTGTTTTGGGCCAGTTCAGTCTAAAGTTTTTGGGCCAGTTTCTAATATTGCATGGGCCAGTCCATTGGAGTTAAAATAGATCTAAATGGGTCTTTCAACATTTAAACTTTCGGGTTTTAAGGTTTGGGCTTGGCCAGTTGGGTCCAAACCATTACTTTGGTCATGAGCCCATGAGCCATGCACCCTTGACCTTTAGCCATGAACCATGGCTATGACCATGAACCTGTTGAACATAGAAATGACAGTTTGACTTTGACAATGACAGTTTGACTTTGACCATGACAGTTTGACTTTGACCATGACATTTGACTTTGACGTTGACCATGACCTGTTGACTTTGACCTTTGACCTTTGACTATGAAATGTTGACTTTTCCAGTTTTTCACACTTTTGATTATATGGACAAATGTAGTAATAAAACATTGTCGGATATTGTATAACTTTGTTTGTCATTATCTAATTAAGATTTGACGTGAGTAGTGTATAGTGCAATATAATATTGGCACGTAACTAGAGGGAAATTCTGATAATAAGAATTTGATATATATGTTTTTATGAGTATTAAATTATATACGGACTTAGATTTATAGACTTTAGTATTGGGCCTTGATTGTGGACTTTTGACTGTTTAATTGTGCTACGTTTTATGTTGTATATTATATGGACAAATGTAGTAATAAAATGCTGTGGAAGCTTGTATATATTTGGTTGTCATTATCTAAGAAAGATTTGACATTGATGTTGTGTATTTTTGACACGTGACGATATTGAGATGTTAGGAGACATTATATTCCTAATATGTTATAATAAAAATGTATGCGATACGTTGAAGCATTATGACATGATATCATATGTTGGGATATATATATTAATGTAATATCTTGGAGAAATTTATATAAACGCTCCATTATTATATATGTGAGATGCTACTATGAGGTAGCATAATATTGGTGAATATTTGCCCACGGGAGTGTGGTGTAGTGTAATAATATATTGGCACGTGAAAGTATGAAAATGGTTATGAGATATATTGAGATATTTCTATATATTGTGGCTTAGTGCAATAAGGCAATTGACCTGCACGTGATATAGTGGATTTATTATGAGTCATTAATGTATGACACTTGAATAAATTACGTAACGAAAATCCTAGAACCTAGCTACCACAACTCATGTGATTGGCCCTTCTGGCGTTTCAGTTAATCTGAATGGCCTTCGGGCGGCCCTTCTGGCGTTTCAGTAAAGCTGAATGGCCCTCCTGGCGTAGCCGAATAGTGGCTTGATTATTCCGTTCGCAAAATAGAACGATGACGCGCGATATTTTATGCCGAATAGTGGCATTACTTACATAATTGCTTCCGTGTGAGGATTTACCTGGTGTGCGGCATCCCGCTCAGGGTGGTTACGCACGGAGTGGTTCATTATGTAAGGGAGGCATGTGGATGTACATGTTCGGCGTTGGGTAGCGATTGTGGTAGCCAGGGAAACTAGGTAAGACATAGATACGACGTGATTTTAGGGACACGCAAAGAAAGTCTGAAATAATCTTATTATGGTAATATGCTTGGTTGATTATTTGTTTAGTTGAACCTAAGGCGCCTCGATGGAGGAACTACATGCCTTATTTATTATGCGTATAGTTTGTTGTGTGGTTAGTGGGAAGTTAAGGCGCCTCAGTGGAGGAACTACCTGCCTTTATTATTGTGCTTAAGGATGCTGTATTAGTCGTTGAAAGTTAAGGCGCCTCGGTGGAGGAACTAACTGCCTTGTGGATTGTGTATATATATGTATATTATATGTTGTATTTTAGGGCTACTCACACCAGCATTGTTTATAATGCTGACCCGATTTGCATGTTTGCTTATCGGGTGTGTTCATTAAATGAACATAGTTGATAAGTCTTGACAGGTTTAGTGATGAAGAATATTGGTTGCTGCTTGTGGTTTGCGTTAGCATTGCATCTCAGGTTGTGTTTTGTTTTCCCTTGAGGTGATATAGATTTTTAGTCTAGACGATGTTTTACGTATTTTCATTTGTAAATTTTTGTAATGAAGAGGACATTTGTATAATGGATCTTTTATTTGGTTTTTAATTATCCGCATATTTAAACTGTTGATGGGTTTTTGGGAGTGGATAGTGCGTCACATCTCGGAGATCGAAGAGTCGGGGACAAATAATGTTTTTCCGAATTCTGTCGAAATTCGGGGTGTGACAGTTAGGGCTATCATCACCAATTGTGAGTTCCCTTCCATCTTTGGACTCTGCCTTTCTATTAGGAATTCTCTCCTTATGGAAGTCTGAATCTAGACCATATCTTATGAGAGGTAGGTTTCCTTGCTGATCATAATGTCCTATCCTATATGGGAAGATTATACCTAAATCGTAACTCTTAAAGATATGTCGTCACGATTCCTTCCTTATCATCAAAGATTGCCCTCTTTAGTTTTCTTCTGTTCAGGAACCGTCCATATCAGTTCCTAATGACTTGGAGAACTGTTATGTTTAGAGGCGGTCAGTTACGTGCCTAGCACATGTCCACTAAACACTCGTGCTAAGCACAAGATCACTTATTCACAGAATTGATCCGGTGGTCGTCACCTCATTTCGGACATCTATAGTCTTAGGTTATTTCCCATACACGTATCATCTATCCAATAACAGGGAATCCCCCTTGCAGATTCCCCCTCTCGTGTTATCTGGCACGTGGGCTCTTGAAGCGACACTTCTTTTGGCGCGAGATTCTTTTTCCTAAACAGTTGTTGGAACTGCTTACGTACTCAACTAATTAAGGCTCTGAAAAGACGGCTTGAACAAACACGCCATCTCCCAAAAAAGATAATGATGGTAGTTCTATCCCGAAAAGTCGTAAGGCTTGGGCTAATCGTAACCATCCATCTTATCTGTATATAAAGGATGTGGTGAAAGAATCATCATTATCTCTTCTGCTACTTTTTCCCTGTATAGTGAACCTTTTTATCTCCTGTTTAAGGTTTAACCAAAACTTGAAACTTTCTCTATTTTTCGATCATGAATCCCAACTGGTCACTTGTAAACTTCGGAGATCTTTCCTCCTTGGAACTGATTCGAGAGAAATTTCACATCCCTAATGATATCTGCCTGGAGTAGGGGAGGTTGTCAGATGAGTTGGCCTATAAAGAAGTGGCGCTCATCACCATTGTTCAACTCAGGGCCGAACTCACTCTTCCTCTTCACCTACTATTAAGAGAGTGTCTGATTCATTTCAATCTTGCTCTTGGTCAAGCAGTACCTTTGTTCTATAGAACTGTCATGTACTCTACCATATTGGCCAAGAGGCATGGATTCGTTCTGAATCGTTAGGTGTTTGGGTACTTTTATGAGGTTCGGCGTATTCGAGACCAATCGTACTACTATCTCATGACCAGAGACAATAACTCTCTAATTGTCTTTTTTTAGGGGAAGCAGAGTGACGAAGGCTGGGCTGATCACCACCTCCGTGTGTTAGGTGATGCATGGGACATTCGTCCTTCTGATGTTGACGGTGAGCCTATGGGAATTCCTATTCCTAGCAAACACACTCATGCTCCAACCAGTAAGTCTCCTTCCTTACAAATTTTGCAATCACTATAAGAGTCTTTCGACTGAGTTTCTTTGCTATTTTTCCCTTAGATGACTCTTCCCCTCGGAATCAACTATCTTCAACTGATGTTGCTAAGGTGGACTTCATCAAGAAGATCCCCAAGGAGTAGAGGATGCCTTGGGTGTTAGTTCATGATCCCACCCATCTTTTTGAATATTTCAACATGTCTGTTGAAGAATTGATGTAACTTGCCCTTGGCTTTTCCCCCTTTGGGATAAACACTATGAATTTTGGGTGCACAACTCTTCCTCCTCCTGTGGATTAGGATGTTGGACTTCTCCCTCCACCAGTTCAGGATGAATCATCTTTGATTACTAGAAGAAGAGGAAACCGTAAGGAGAAGAATTATGTGGCCGCCTCTAGTGATGCTGCGACATCGGGCTCAGTTCAGGAGCCTGCTGTCATTGATGATTGTGTTATCACTGGTGGGAGAGTCCCTGAATTACCTCATGAACTACTGGTGGCTAGTAATTTTAAAAGGGAAGTACGTGCGTCCAACTGTTCAAGAATGAAGAGAACTTATCCTGCTCCTGCTTCTGACATTGCCCCATCTGGCATGAAAATGAAATTTCATCATCTCTCTGTGAATGAAGAAACACTTTTCAAGGTTCCTTATAGTATTCCCTATCCTGGTAAGTCTTTTGAGAAAGTAGTTGCATCCCTACCAGTTCTTGATCCTCTTATAGGTTCTGAACAAACTGGTGACAATGTCCCTCTAACTGTTGACATTTCCCTCCCTGATAATCGTAAGAGGAAAGGCATTGCTGAAACAACTGCCGTAACTGTCACTCTCCCTCCTCCTCAATTCAGGGATAGGAGGAGGGTGAGTGATCACATTCCCTTTTCGCCAAAATCTCTAGATTCCCCTGAAAGGGAGATGATCGTGGAGATGAGGCGTTGGGGACCAACTAATGAACTACTTGTTACCAACAAACACTCTGTTAATGATGTTGATACAACGCTCGGAGTTCCGAAAGCTGCGTGACTTCATGTTGACAAGGCGGAAGCCAACATGGCTGGGAGCTTGGACCTGTCCTTTCATCGATCTGCTATTCACCTTGCCAAGGTAAGAATTCCCCTCTCTGTTCAATGTTCTGCTTCTCTCATTGTGTCACTTACACACTCTATATCCTTTTCCAGTTAGTGAATAACTTTTTAGTTATGAAAGAGCCCATCTTTACAGCCTTAGCTGGTAAAGCCACTGATGACATGGCTACAGGTAAGCTGATCTGGGCAAAAGAGACTACTGAGAAAAGAGCTGAAGAGCTGCAGATCCAGGTTGACCAGCTCTTGCCCAGAGAGAGGAAATTTGATACTGGTATCAAGAACATGAGAGATACAATCTCTGATAACCCGAAAAAAGTGAATATAATTTTGCTACGAATAAACGATGAAGTCTAAATGAAAGTAAAACTATAAACTACTTTGTTACTAGATTTATAAAAGATATTTGTTTTCTACTCTCGAATCTATTGACGTAGAGTTGGAATAGAATATTCGTTCCACTCCTAGTCCTTTAGCATTCAAGTTTTCTAAAATTGACGAGTCTATCCAAAGTCTAATGAGAGTAAGGGTGGAATTTATACTACGATGAGAATTCAAATAACAAGCTACGAATAACGAAATGACAAATTGCTAAGAGTTTAATCTAGATAAAGAATTAGGGGAATTTGACTCCACCTTGAATCCAACTTAATAAACTAGCATAGATTTACTGTAAACGAATTCTTATGTTCTTACGGTAAGAATTGGTCATTCTAATCCCTAATTATACATGGCATTTCTACCAATTCATAACTAGCATGTGAGGTCGTCCACCCATTC
Organism: Coptis chinensis; assembly: GCF_015680905.1. Taxonomy (NCBI): domain Eukaryota; kingdom Viridiplantae; phylum Streptophyta; class Magnoliopsida; order Ranunculales; family Ranunculaceae; genus Coptis; species Coptis chinensis. The sequence goes on from NC_141456.1 coordinate 89,165,683, forward strand.
TCATGGTGAATAAACGACCTTCTAGAGTGGAATAGATTCTTACAACGATTCTATACTACACAATCAAGTTTTCATCAAGGCTTCATCAAACCCCTCTAATGGAGGTTTAGCCTTGATTCATCAAACTATCATTTCCCATGGAATTAAAAGTAGACATAATATAAAGATTTGAACTTTACTAATTTTAACTAACAATACTTCAAATCTAATTAATAACTAAGAATGGAATAACAACAAGAATTGAACTTAGATCTACAAATTTAAATGACAAAATCGAAAAAATCAAGAACTACCATTTTATTTATCTAATCAATGAAGAACAATCATTCCAATAACTAATCTAAAACAATGTATGAAACTAATTAATTAACTAATTGAAATTCCAAAAACTAGATCTACAAGCTATTTTAATGGCTACTTTCTATTCTAAGCTATCTAACTATATTTTTCTTAAGAGCTAAGTCTTGTTTTACCTAAAGTAGGAGACCATATCCACAATTTCGTGCATGCGCTGAGGAGCCATGTTTTGGGCCGGAAAATCGAGCCCAAAGCCCACTTTCTTCAGTCCACAAAGCCCGTTTCAGCTAACTTTGACTTAAGCAGACTTTTCATCTACTTCTTCTCCTTTGATTGGGTCAAAGCTTGGACCATTGAAAAGTTCTTTCCGAGACGGTCGTTTTGACGTAAGGTAGGCCCAAATCTGAGGCCTGAGTCCAAAGATATGGTCTTCGGAAGTTCTGCTGACTTGTGCACTGTTTCTTCCCGTGTTGACTTTTCAGCTTTTGACCGGGATTCATAAAGGCTTTGTCTTCTTGAATCTTGGCCTTTATCACAGAACTTCTTAGCAACCAACCTTTTGCTCCTTTATATCACCGAAGTGGCACATTTCTGCACATAATTGAGTTCCATGCCTGAAATATATAAAAACATGTAATTAGCATTAACTCTTATTTATTACTCGCATAATTGGTCTAAAAGTAGTATTATTAAGGGGTTAAAACTACAGTTTTGGACTCTTATCAAACCACCCCCAAACAGCATTTTGCTTGTCCTCAAGCAAAAATGAGAAATTAGCATAAGTGACCAAAAATGTAGTTCTAAGTAATCTCGTTTCGCCGAGTGCGATTGCATTGACCATATACAACAAGGCCTAAAACCACTAGGAATTCTCTAGTGGACGAGTTATAGCCTTGTGAGGATTTTCCAGTGAAGGTACTCACAAACTTCATCTATACTATAACGACTCAGAAATAAAACTATTGGTTCCTTATTTATGTCTAAATTATCTATACATCTCACTAGCAATGAATACAGAATAATCAAGTTGAAACCTAAGCTAATATATGCATAATAATCTATCATCTACGAATAAACATATATACAATGAGTAATACTATGAGATGAATTAGCATGTCCGTTTCTGAAAACTTGGAATAGCGTCCTTAAGTAGGTCCTCACATAAATGTCAAGACAAAAACCACTCTGATTTTTCAGCTCAAGTTTTGCTACTCCAGTGTGCAGTGGGCACACTTTACCTTACAATCTCTATGACACACAAGGAAGCTGGAGTCGATCAAACACATCTGCCACTTATTATCACACTAACCTATTCCTAATTGAGCTAGAGGTCTTTATTAGGTGTTGCGGGGATTAGGAGATGGTTTTAAGAAGGAAGGAAATGGATATTCAAAAAGGACAAATCTGAGATAATAGAGTCTTCATTTTATGTAACTAGAAAAGACCTTGTTCCTTACTTTTTCTTCTACACTTTGTTTCCATCCTTAGCCATATTTTTTTTTTCTTTGGCTTTTGACTCCTTTGATTCAATTTTTTTTTTGGAGTTCTAACTCTTTATTTTCTTTTATTTATTTATTTATTTTTTATTTGGATGGAAACTTCCTTTTCTTATCTGAAGCGACTAACGAATTCTTGATTTCAAAAGTTTTTATCTTCTCTATTCTTCATCTCTATTCTCAGACTTATTCAAAGAATTAGGTAGGTTGATTTTTTATTTTGTTTTGTTTTGTAACAGGGTAAAGGATTTGTGGTTTATGAAAGGCTCAGAGGGGAGACTAGTGGAAAATAATTCATAGGTTTGAATTTCTGGCTTATATCGATCCAAAGAGAGCCTAAATTCTCGCTTAGGATATGATATAGTAATCAAGCAAGTAGACGTGTGATTTCTCTATCCGGATTTTACTTCTCCCTTGTGTCATTTCTCAAATGTTTACTCATATAAGGCTTTAGGCTATATTTTCACAGGATTCGTAAATAAGTATTCTATCCTAGATTTCAGAAACTTACTGCCAACAATCATAGATACTCATATAACATATTTATAGATGGATGCAAGGATTATTACCTACATATTAGCCTAAGTTTCTAAAAACTATTCTAATGCAAAAGCTACATGAGACTTCTAGATTATTGAGAGCATAGAGAAAGAAAACAATACCAATGTTCCAAAGTGTATAGAATACTTTTCTTTTTTATATTTTTAAAATTTTTAGTTTTTTTAGCTAGAAAACAAGTGCATATTAGACATATCTATATCCTAACAGATGCTTTAATTACACGTGTTTCTATGCCCCCCCTCAAACAAGAAGCATGCTTTCTCCTCAAAGTATATTAAATAAAGAGGGTTGGAAAATACCATTGAAACGCGTGAAATTCGACAACATCTGCAAAACAAGGTTATAACATACTAATATAGAAAAGAAAACTGACGCAACTCTATAAGAGTTCTGCCCATAATGGGGTTAATGAGAAATAGATTGCTTGGGACATAAGCAGACACTAACTGAAATAAAACATACCTGTACTCCCGTTTAAACATTTTCCTCCTCATTTTCCTCTTCATCTTTAATAAAGAAATAAGGTTCTTTCACATCCTGCCATGGCATGGTAATTTGCCAGGCTTCACGCCACTTATCGTCTACAATAGCTAACCTGTCAAGCGCCACTTGGTCGGATGGGGTGTAAGGTGCAACCTGATGAGGTTGTATCCTCCACCCTTGCCAAGTCATTACACGGAACAATCGAATAATACAATTGGTGGGTCTCACAATGTCGACCCCAACCCAATCTGTGAAACGGGCACAAAAAATAGGGAAGAAACATAGCATTATACGGCAAATTAAAACGGGCATAAGAAGGTACTCATGCCTCTTGCCATGGGCTCGGGCTAAACTAGACATTAAGGTCTGGGGAATATCATAGAGTGTACATCTCCCAGCTATAACAAGGAAAATATCACAAGTTTCGTCATTCACAAAAGAATTACGCCATTCCCCTCTAATGTTGAGCATAATCCAAAACATAACAGTGCCCACGTTCATAGACAGGCTACCAAGGGCGACATTATAATCCCCTTGGTCCTCTATCCTAAAGATTCCTGCCCAGTTATACTCATGCAAATCATCATAGTTATACATGTACATATTATCTACCAAATAGGCCCATGAGTTGTGTATTTTGGTCGGCATAGCAAGTCCAAGCACAAAGGCTATCAAGAACCTGGAAATTTCCATTGGTTCATCCCCGATGGTGATGGAGAACACTTGTTCTCCATCTGGTCTATCAAAGAACTTACAGTTATCATAAAAATAAGATGTAAGTGCGGGAGAATAATGTTCATCAGGACTTACCAATAGTGGCTCCCATCCTGGTAGAATGATCACTTCGCGAAACCACGCACCATAGGTGTCACTTTGGAATAAATCTTCAAATGAATGTTCCTATATGATACGAGGGAATGTCATCCCTAATAAACTTGCTAGAATAGATGCGAAGGATCCTGGAACAACCCTCAGAAAACTATAAATTTTTGGTGCCCACAGGGGTCAGGGCGCAGGTGGCGCTCAAGGTATGCCTGGGATGGGCGCGAGTTGTGCTCTGGTGAATTTTGAGTTCCAGGCACTTGGGCGTAGGGTGCTCTCACTTTTAGCCTGGGATGGGCGCGGATTGCGCTTCGGATGAAAACTGGAATTCCAGTGTTTTGGGCGCAGGTGGCTCGTGTTTTAATATTGGAGAGGGCGCAGTCGCCTCGGGTAGAATTTCTCCTCGAGGGGATTAGGGCGCAGTGGCACTCCATCAGTGAGCTCTCGTGGAGTGCAAAGGAAAAATAAGGTAAAGTGGGAATGAAACGTGAGAGATGAATGTGAGATGTAGTTCGGGTTGTGAGTGTAGAATGAATGCAGTTTTTATAGGATTTAAGTTGCTAAAACAAACCAGGAAGTTACCAAAAAGTTTTAAGGCAATTACCAGAAACAAAAAAATTTCCAAAACTGAAAACGAAAACAACACATATTCTCTTTTCCAAAACAAACCTGATATCTTTTAAGTTGAATTTAGGTTAGATACTGCCTAATTCATTGAGATTTTATCCTAAAACAATATCTATTTATAGCGATGCCCCTATCGGCAATATTCTCAACCCTCACTCCAAAACAACTTCTTAAAATAGATGATCATATAATGAATTATGCTAGGCTAACTAATACCACCCCCAAACAGTTCGGGAAGGTGGGATTAATGATAAAAACAATGCATAATTCAAAATTAACCAACTTATAATAAAATTGAATTCCAAATAACATAGGACAACCAAATTCAAATTTAATTACTGAACTAATCTTAATTACTGAACTAATCTTTTTAGATCCCTAAACCACTCGCTGCTAGTAGTGGAATGCACTCGAGAAGTAGATGGCCCTTGGGCTTCCGATGGGCCAAAGTCATCTGTCTTGCGGCGACGACGCTCATGCCTCACAGACTGCTCCTCCGAAAAAGAACCCCCCTGGGGTGGGAAGCGTGCAAGCATGTCGTCTCAGAACTGGCGCTGAGCTTCCATCTCGGCCCTCGTCTGTTCCCACCGCTCATCCTCGCGTCAGGCACGAGTCTCAAAGTTATGATGCATGGTAGCGTGCCGAGTTTGAAGGTCTTCACAAATAGTATTGAGAGAACGCATGCCACGGTGAATCACAGCCATGAGTTCTGCATCCGACCTACACCTCTCCAAGGCATCGGCATAAAAACATGTTGTATCATCCTCATCCTCCGAGTCAGTCTCCTCGACTACCCTCTCTTCAGGCAACCTCCAAACTCTCTGGATACAATCCGTATAAATATGATGATTTCGGTGCTCCTTCAGGCAAATCCTATCAGACCTCGGAGTCGCTCTCAAGGTTATCATGATCTTCGTTATCAAAATAGGGAGAGGTGCAATACTCTTTCCAACTCCAATAATCATGTTACGCAAAAACTCCAAAATACATAACTCATACTTCTACTCCTGGAGTATCCATAAAACGTGAAGGTAGTTCAGACCGATATCGTTGACTGTCTCCTTCCCTATGATATTCCTACCAATCTACTGAGCTACAGCCAGCTGGTTGGTTCGGAGAGACGACTGGCGAACACAATGCGAGCACGAATTGTAGTTCCCTTTCGCAACAATCGCGTTCATCAAAGGTTCTACAGCATTAAATTGGGAATCCTGTAATGTGGCATCGAGATGGTGTCTAGGTGGAATGCCTAAAATCTCAGCCAACAACCCAGTAGTAACCTCTCTCCTCCTCCCAACCACCTTAACAAAAATTCGATCCCCATTCAACTCCCTCGTCCTATAAAACTTTCGGACCGAATCTTCGTGGTAAAAATCGTCTGTCAAGTACCACAAACCACTCCAGTCTCTCCTAACCATCTCGTCACCGTAAAACGGTGTGAAGTGGTCGGCAGTAAAAGCGTGCTCCGGCAATATCCGACGTCTTTGAGCCATTGGAGTTTTTATAAGATATGTGGGTTTGAATAAGGTAGGGGGACTTGTTTTGAAACACCCTAACTAAAAATAATGGCAGGAGGCGCGGTGGTGGTGGTGGCAGTCGAAATTTTTGAATTTTCGGTGGTTTTTGGTTGTTTAAGTTGGTGGAGGTGGTGGTGGTTGTAGTTAGGAGGAGATTTGGTGTGGGTTTTAACTTTGGGTGTGGGTGTATTTAGGTTTCTTATTTTTTTTTATTTAGGTTAGGTTTTTGAAGTTTTGTGGCTTGGTAATGGCGGTTTGGAGAATGGAACATGACTGTTGGTGGAAGAAGGAGATGCATGTGCACTGCACGTGCACGCGAAGTTGGGCCCAAGCCCACTTGATTTTCAGATTTTGATTTTTCGATATTTCGCACAACTTCAAACTTAAATTTCCGCTTTGTTACCGGGCTGATTTGTGCAAATGAGGTATGGAAATGATCATGAGAGAATTTCCAATCCAATGATCCATAAAACGCTATAGTCCGACCATTGGTGACATGTATGAAGATGAAAAATGCCTCGAAGTACGTGCATGATGTAAGTTATACGAACGAATGAAATCTAAATTCATAGATAATGTCAACCCGGATCGAAATACGATTAAACGGCCTAAACAACACAATTGGACAGTTGAGCAATCCAGGATGGAAACCGGACATCCCACCCCCAAACAAATTTTAGACAATGAGTTTTAGAAAATTTGTTTTAAAAAGTGGGTCTTTTAAAGTCAGATTCCCGAGACTTCTTAACTTACTATGTTTGTGATTTAACAAAAAAAATATATTTATTTTTTATGAATAAAATTTAATATAAGAAAACAAGAAAGCATTAAATGCATAATTCACACCATAGAGGGACATGACTCAAAACCCGAGAAAACATGCAAGAGTGGAAAAGCTGAATTATGTTAACCGTGGACTTAGGATCCGGTACTTACAGCCAGACACTCCATAGGGAGGGCCCGGTTACCTGAGTGGTGCACTTACCAATATATGGAAATGAAAGGAAGTACACCAATGAAAAAGGTCAGTCCTCGTAGACAGGGTCCTGTAAAAGGACTTTCTCTACATCAGGGGACAATAGCTCATGGAAATGTTTTAACCGTTGGCCATTAACTTGAAAGGTACTGTTGTCCTTGGGATTTACAAAGGTGATTGCCCCGTAAGGGGTGACTTCAGTAACCAGAAAAGGACCAGACCAACGGGTTTTTAATTTCCCTGGAAAAATATGTAGACGGGAATTGTACAGTAAGACCTTTTGACCTACCACAACCTCTTTGCGCAAGATTTGCTTATCATGAACACGTTTCATGTTAGCTTTATAATCCTTTGCGAGATCATAAAAGTCGCTACGGATTTCTTCAAGCTCATTCAATTGCAACTTGCGTTTGACACCCGCCTCATCGAAATGATAAGGCTTTTTATAGCCCACATAGCACGGTGCTCCGATTTCACGAGCAAATGATAAGGTTTCCCAAATACAAGTCTAAAGGGAGACATACCAATAGGAGTTTTGAAAGCAGTTCAATATGCCTTAAAGGCATCAGATAGACACTTCGACCAGTCTTTCTTATCACGATTTACAGTTGTTTGTAAGATCTTTTTGATTTCCCTATTAGAAACTTCCACTTGTCCGCTAGTTTGTGGATGATACGGAGTTGCTACCTTATGTGTAACTCCATACTTCTTTACTAGTGATGCAACAACTCTGTTGCAAAAATGTGTTCCTCCATCACTAATGATGGCTTTGGGAATGCCAAATCGACAGAAAATATACTCTTTTTCGAAAAACACAACTGTCTTATGGTCATTGCTATGGCAAGCCATGACCTCTATCCATTTAGACACGTAGTCCACGACAACTAGAATATAAATGAAACAGTGGGAAACTAGAAAGGGACGCATGAAATCAATGCCCCATACGTCAAAAATTTCTACCACCATGATTGGATTCAATGGCATCATATTACGCTTCGTGATTCGCCCAAGTTGTTGGCAATGAATGCACGCCTTGTGATGCACTTGGGCATCTTTAATTCTACTAAGAATAAACGATGAAGTCTAAACTAAAGTAAAACTATAAACTACTTTGTTACTAGATTTATCAAAGATATTTTTTTTCTACTCTCAAATTTATTGACGTAGAGTTGGAATAGAAGATTCGTTCCACTCCAAGTCCATTAGCATTCAAGTTTTCTACAATTGACGAGTCTATCCAAAGTCTAATCAGAGTAATGGTGGAATTTATACTATGATGTGAATTTAAATAACAAGCTACGAATAACGAAATGACAAATTGCTAAGAGTTGAATCTAGATAAAGAATTAGGGGAATTTGACTCCACCTTGAATCCAACTTAATAAACTAGCATAGATTTGTTGTAAACCAATTCTTACGTTCTCACGGTAAGAATTGGTCATTCTAATCCCTAATTATACATGGCATTTCTACCAATTCATTACTAGCATGTGAGGTCGTCCACCCATTCTCATGGCGAATCAAAGACCTTCTAGAGTGGAATAGATTCTTACAACGATTTTATACTACATAATCAAGTTTTTATCAAGGCTTCATCAAACCCCTCTAATGGAGGTTTAACCTTGATTCTTCAAACTATCATTTCCCCATTGAATTAAAAGTAGACATAATATAAAGATTTGAACTTTACTAATTTTAACTAACAATACTTCAAATCTAATTAATAACTAAGAATGGAATAACAACAAGAATTGAACTTAGATCTACAAATTTAGATAACAAAATCGAAATGATCAAGAACTACTATTTTATTTATCTAATCAATGAAGAACAATCATTCCAATAACTAATCTAAAACAATGTATGAAACTAATTAATTAACTAATTGAAATTCCAAAAACAAGATCTACAAGCTATTTTAATGGCTACTTTCTATTCTAAGCTATCTAACTATATTTTTCTTAAGTGCTAAGTCTTGTTTTATCTAAAGCAGGAGACCAGATCCATAATTTCGTGCATGGGCTGAGGAGCCATGTTTTGGGCCGGAAAATTGAGCCCAAAGCCCACTTTCTTCAGTCCACATATTCCCATTTCAGCTAGCTTTGACTTAAGCAGAATTTTTGTCTACTTCTTCTCCTCTGATTGGGTCAAGGCTTCGACCATTGGAAATCTCTTTCGGAGACGGTCATTTTGACATAAGGTAGGCCCAAATCCAAGGCCTAAGTCCAAAGATATGGTCTTCGGAAGTTCTGCTGACTTGTGCAATGTTTCTGCCCGTGTTGACTTTTCAGCTTTTGATCGGAATCCATAAAGGCTTTGTCTCCTTGAATCTTAGCCTTTATCACAGAACTTCTTAGCAACCAACCTTTTGCTCCTTTATATCACCAAAGTGGCACATTTATGCACATAATTGAGTTCCATGCCTGAAATACATAAAAACACGTAATTAGCATTAACTCTTATTTATTACTCGCATAATTAGTCTAAAAAGTAGTATTATTATGGGGTTAAAACTGTAGTTTTGGGCTCTTATCAATCTCCAACCTCCAGGGCTCTCTGGAAAAAGCCCAAAAAGGAGCTGCTAGTTACAAGAAAATGCTGCCACTTGGAAAGTGATGTTCTTGGAACTACGCTCCCACTTCACCACCTTGCAATTAAAGAATGACCAAGTCCAAGGGGAACTTCACCGTAGGAACACCTAGATGAGAACCCTTGGCCAAGCCATTGCCCATGCAAATGAGGTCATGTCAGGCTATGAGAGGGCTTTAAAAGAAAAACGTCTTCGCCTTAATAAGAAAGTTGGTGACTTCTTGGCGGAGACCTCTGAGTTTTATTCCCAAGTGGTGAAGAAGAGGTCAGCTGAAAATGTCATTCGCTTTGCTCTGAGAGTGCTTGATGTTTCTGAAGAGTCCTTCAATGCAGCCAGACAAGTTAAGTTTAAGGAGGCTATTGAGGCTATTGGGTATGTTTCCCAGTTAGATGATTAGGGGTATGTAACCAATCCTTTCATCTTATTTCTTTATCTGGACACCAGTATCTCTGCTATTCAAAATGAACTTATGCCTGATGCCTCCTCATCTTCTGAAGAAGACACCGATGATGACATGCTTCCAGTTCAATTTCCTATTTTGCTAGTGCCAGCTTCAGGTCAGTGTTCTGTTCAGCCTTTAACCGTTCCAACTATTCTAACCACACAGTCTATTCTTGAGAGTGAATCAGGAGTTCTTGACGATGGTGTAGCAGCAAGCACTGATGGTGAACCAAAGTTTGATTCTACCCCTGCCCAACAGGCTAAGTAAAAACTTAGCTCTTCTGTTCATGATTTGGAAAATAATTATTTTTAAACAATTATTTTATGGGTCTGTAATATTGAGCTATGTAGCTCACATACTATTTACTTACTGAGCTCTGCAGCTCTTCAAGTTTATGCATGCATACTACTTACTTACTGAACTCTACAACTCTTCTAGTTTATGTATACATTTAAAGCATTTTATGTTATATGACATGTACTACTATGCATACTCTACCCCTGATGCCCCCAAAGTTCATTTGGAACAACAATATATAGGTGACCCTAGTAGGCTAAACAGATTAAAATGAGGCATAACCAGAATCTGATTAGGATATCATGGGAGCCATTCAAGTTAACTGTAATTAAGAGTTCGATCGCAATAGAGACATATGTCTTTCCGAAAGTAACTTAGTGCCATGAGCACGACACTGTGTTTAATAATGACAGGTCCTATTTATTTAAAAAAATTAATAGCGTATCGCCAGAACAGTAGTGGGGGACGCTTCCTCAGTGCCATCATGCCGATGTTCCAGCCTAATGACTGCGTTCTAGGATCTAGATCTAACCTAGATCTTCCCAGCAACCCCTATATTTGATGTTTTGAAAGCTCCAGGAACTAGAATACAGTTTAGGCTCTCAAGAACACTATCTCTTGTTCCAAGTCAAACTGGCACACAGTTTACTGAACATTTAGTGTAGTCAGATTCCCTAAAGGCTTAACCCATCGAGGATAATCGAAGTTTAAAAAGCTGATGTACAGTTCCAACTGCATGGGGATGAGAGAAGAACTGGCATATAGTTCAACTTCCCCATACTCATTATCACTGATTCTAAGGCAAATTGGCATACAATATTCTTGAACAGATAGTGAGAAATTAATTCCGTAAAGGCTTAGTCCATTGTGGATAACAAATAAAGAACGTGCAATGAATAAATTTGATTGCAAGGTGAAGAACTTTATTGATTGGAAATAATAAACAAAGCATGAAATAACAATTTGACTGATAGTAGTACTTGCGAAGGTGTTGTGCATTCCATGGTTTGACAAGAACTTCACCTTCGACAGTGCGTAGGTAGTAAAAACCAGTTCGACCAACCATGTCAATGATGTATGGTCCTTCCCAGTCGGGTCCAAGCTTGTCGTTGGGCTCTAGGATCTCGCACAGAACCAGTTCAACAGATTTGAAAGATCGAATCCAGACTCTCTTGTCATATGATCTTTTCAGAATCTACTGGTTGGCTGCTAAATGCAATGCACCACCTTCTCGCTTTTCATCTATGAGATCCATTTCTTTACATAACAACTCCTTATTGTCTAGGGTGTGCACAACGTCAGAGTTCTGTGGGAGCTACCAGTTCGAGAGGTATGACAGCTTTAGTTTCGTAGGTTAGTGAAAATGGAAACTCACTAGGTGATCGTCTGGGTGTAGTTCGGTATGCCCATAGGACCTTAGGTAGCTCCTCGACCCATAAACCTTTAGCGTCAATTAATTTATGCTTCATGTTATCCAAAATAACCCTATTAGAGGCTTCAGCCTGGCCATTGCCTTGCTGATATCTTGGAGTTAAAAACAGATGGATAATGTGAAACTATTCACAGAGTTCAGCGACCAATCCTCCAGCAAACTATTTCCCATTATCTGTGATGCTAACTTTGGGTATGCCAAACCTGCAGACAATGCTGTTCCAAATGAACTTTCTGACATCCTATTCTCAAATGAAAACCCGGAGAACTGCTTCTATCCACTTGGTGAAGTAATCCATTGTGACCAATAAGAATATGACATTGCCGGGAGTAGGTGGTAGAGGTCCTACAATGTCAGTTCCCCACTGTGAAAATGGCCATGGGCTGGCCAATGTTTCATTGCTGGAGCATGGATAAACGGAGCATATCGTTGACACTTTTCACATTTGTAGGCAAAAACCTATGCATCCTTTTACATATAAGGCCAAAAGTATCCTTACCTTATGATCTTGAGAGCTAGTGTTCTGCCCCCAACGTGGTTGCCACAAATTCCTTCATGAACCTCTTGCATAACCTGTTCAGTGAGGTCTAGGGAGAGACATCTGAGATGAGGTCCCAGAAAGGACTTCTTGTACATATCATCTTCAACGAGGGTAAATATCTGTATCTTTGCAAGCAGATGCCTTGCTACATTCTTATCCTCAGGGAATATTTCGTCTTTGAGGTAGAACTTATATGGATCTATCCAATTTGGAGTGGTGGCTAGAATAACACAAACTTTTGTAACTGTGAGTGCCTGGATGCTGGATTTCTCTTGGAACTCTGTAGGGATGGAATGAGACTCGATGTTTCCCAACATTGAGGCAACATACGCCAAAGCATCTGTGATTAACGGTAATTTCAGGTTTTAGTTCTTTTAAGTCCATAGTCCACAGTCCAAAACATCCGTTTAGTCAAGTTACCTTACTCACATGGGTTAGTAGGATAGGTCGAGTAAGGGATCGTCCATACCTTAGGGCTCGGCAAGGTTCACAACTGGATTTATAGCTTTTAGTGAGTAGGATTTTAGGTTATTTCTCAAGTTTAGATAAATTAACGGTAATGCAAGTAACGTAAAATAATAACAATTGATTAATACATAAAATAAACTGGGATAAAGATACAGGAAAAAAGCTTAACCAGACTCATACAAGAATCAGTTTCAACAGCTAGAGTACCATATCACTACAGCTCTAATCCGTCTCGAGTTCATAGACAAATCCGAGACAACGTCGAGTATCGATCCCTAGTGAGTTGCACGCATCTCTGAGCTCATCTTACTAGCATAAGGAGTTGAACTAATATATCATCTCTGGAATATCATTTCAGCTCCTGGTTCGATTCTACATTAGCTAGACAAATCAGAGAGCTATCTGACACCATAGAGTCTCGCATGAGACATTTTGGGTCTCTCGCAGACTGTTATGGAGCATCAGCACTACAAACCTAGACAATCCCAATTATTTTGGGACCGGATGCATAATCTACACCTAATTCCTAAGTAGTGATTTTGGAACATTAAAGTGTCAATCCAGATCCTCACAGGAGCATCATTAACCCTCCCCCTTGGGAGGATTTTAGCTCATGGCCATTGGATGATTAATTGATCTTGTTGTATACAATAAATAAGTAAATGAATAACAGGAACTTAACTTGAAAAGAAATGAGTTTTATAAAAGAGAGTACTTACAGTACTAGATGCTTCAAAAGAAAAGATAAACTACTGGAAGGGCAAAGCAACAATACGTACGTACTGGAAATGAAACTAATACAAGAATATAAAGATAAGTACTAAAGTCTAAAGTCTAAAAATTGCAAACTGTAAGGTCCCCTTCTCCTATATATAGCTCCTGGTCTCCGTAAAGTCCTCATCCATTAATTTTCTTTTGTCTTTTTTTGTTTCTAGAAAATCCAAAACATATTTAACAAAGCTTGTCTTTTCTAGTTTGTATTTCTTTCTTTGTCTTTTCTTATGTGCAAGGTGTCACACACAAGTGACCATCACTTGCCACCTGTCTATGCTGACTCGTCATTTCTTGTGGGCTCGCAGCGTGGTTCCACGTGATGTGTCCAGTGGCGGCTCGGATTTTGGTGTTTTTACAACTTTCTGTCTTTGTGTAGAGCTCGTTGCCCTGGTCGTTCTCGCAGTTCACTTTCCGAACTCGGCGCCCAAGTTTGAAAGATATGAGCTTCAGAAGTTTGCTGTTTCTTTACACGTGGACCCATTCTGCACTGGTTTTGTCCCTTTGGAATCTTCGGCTCTAGTTAGGCTATATTGGCCTCACTGGGGCTGAGTGGGAAGACTTCTAGTATGCACACTATTCCCATACTTTGATGCATGTTTTATCATCATATTCACGTTAACTGCAAAAACCTACAAAAGTATGAAAATATAATTATTTCATGATTATTAAACACATAATTAACCAAAATGCTATATCTCTCGGGGTTTAGTATTACAATTTTCGGTGCTTATCACACCACCCCCAAACAGTACTTTGCTTGTCTTCAAGCAAAGAAGAGACATTAAAACGATAAGTGGCCAAAAATGTGCTGTCCTAAACTTAGTCTCGTTTCACAAAATACGGTTGCATTAACCGAATGCAACAAGGCTTTAAACCACTAGGAATTCCATAGTGGATGAGTTATAGCCTCGTGAAAGTTTTCCAGAGAAGATACTCACAAACTTCATTTATACAACGACTTAGTAACAAAAGCTTGTTCCCTTAATTATTCTCAGATATCTATACATCTCACTAGCGGGGAAACAAGGACTAATTCTTTCGAAAGTCAAGTTTATATACATACAATAATAAAAACGTCTACATATGATCATTCATGCAGTGATCTTTACAATGAAATGTACGAGTAGGGCCGTTTCTGGATCCTCTGGATAGCGTCCTAAGTAGGTTCTCACAGGTATGTCGAAACACAATTTCTCTCTTATTTTTCCACTCAAGTTTTGCTAACTCCAGTGTGCAGTGGGCACACATTTCCTCACATACTCAATGACAGTCAAAGGAGACAAGGTCGAGAATTCACATCTACTACTTATTATCACACCACCCTACTCCTAATTGAGCTAGAGGTCCTTATTAGGTGTTATGGGGCTTAGGTGGTAGTGTATAAGTAAATGGAATGGGAAATACAAAAACGAAAAGTATGAGAGAATAAGGTCTTCGAGATATTTATACTAGAGAAATCCTTATTTTCTTTCCAGTTTCTAACATGAGTTTCCATACTCGGCTTTTTTAAGCTTTTGTATTCCCTTTTGATTTGATTTTAGGGGAAATTCTAACTTTGATTTTTTTTGAATTTTTTTGGGAAACATATTTCTATTTTTCTTTTTCTTTTCTTCTGAAGCAGGTAACTGATTTTGATTTGTGACAAGTTTTTCTCTTCATTTTTCCGCACTTTATCTTATTTGTCATACTTATCATCTAGGTGAGCTTATTTATTTGTGGTTAATATATGGGTAATGAATTTTTGGTGAAATAGAAATGGTTAATGAAAGGTGAAGTGGGGCGACTAGCGGTAAATTTTTTTTTACATGTGTGGATTTTTTGCTATATCGATCCAAAGAAGGCCTAAATTCTCGCCTAGGATTCGGGTAGTAATCAAGTAAGTAGACGTGTGAACTTCTCTATTCGGAAAAACTACTCCTCTGAGTCATTACTCAAATATCACATATTTTGAGGCTATTTAGTTAGATTCTCACAGGATATGGAAATTAAGTTGTCTAACCGTGGGTCCCAGAAACACTATACCACAACAGGCTATTTGCAATTGTAAAAAACCGTTGCTAATAATTTTCGCAACGCTTTTTAAGCGTTGCAAATATGGCGTGGGTAAAGTGTTGAAAATTTTTGCAACAGTTAATAAGCGTTGCAAACTGAAATTTCCAACGCTTATTAACCGTTGCAAACAAAAATTTCCAACGCTTATTAACCGTTGCAAGAAAAACTTTCCAACAGTTTTTAAGCATTGCAAATATTATTTGTAACGCTTGTTTATGCCTGTTTCGTACAAAATTTTAGCAACATTTTTAAATTTGTAACGGTTATGAACCGTTACTGATGGGTTGCAAATAAAAAAAAATCTCATATTTTGTAGCAACCAGCTAAACCTGCCCCATTTTATTAGGATGCACTTAACCTGCAAAAATAACACTACTTGTTCTATATTGAAACAAACGTCTCATTTCCATATTGAAACAAACATCTCAATTCCATGATAAAGTCCCCATTGGCTCATACCATTTGGCAAGTAAATAATAGCAAACACAAACAAAAGACTGAAAAAAAGGATATTCCTTAAACCATGCGTGCAATATAACTTCAAAATATTTTCTAAGAGTTACAAATTCATATTTACAAATAAGGGTAACATATTCAACATGATATTCCAAGCAATCTCGAATCATTGAAATACCAAGTATTGGTGATGGCTTCACTCACTATAAATCCTAGTGTGGCTCCACAAAGTCCATTTAATTCCTAAAAATTCACAAAACAAATAATGAACTTAGAAATACAATAGTACTAATTAAACTCATGCAATTAATTAAATATTTGAAAATCCAACTAAAGGAAGTAAGAAGTTGAACAAATGAGAAAATGGAGGGTGGAATTTTACACTTTTACCTTGTCGAGGAGCTTGAGGTGAGCATGATCATTTGATTGGGGAGAAATTATTTTGGTCTGCTTCTTGCTTTTCCCTCCATCAAATTGATACCCTACACAACACACTAAACAACACATTGAACGACAACAAAATGATCTATCTAGCTATTCTAAAAGGCTTTGAAACACTTTATATATAAACAAAAGCATCATTTCTATAAACCTAAGACTATCCAAAAATATTGTGTTGCATCAACATGTACTAGAAAGCCATGGACCCAACATAACTCTAAAAAGGAGGGGTCAGAACGGAACAATGTATAGAGCAGGTCGACCTACTTTGTACCAACTGAAATTCAAATTTTCAAACAAACACTTGTGTCCAATGATAATTTATAGAGAAAATAATGTTGTGGTACGGTATCTGCTCTATTAATCTGTGATTTTCTTATGTTGTTAACTTGTAAAGTGTGACTGATCAACTCTTGAAACTAGTTAAGAATGTAGGATATAGAGTGTGCTTATGTTCTCTTATAAGCAGGAATGCCACTTCCAACAATAACATGCAAAGACTAGGGAAACCCTTCTACATATATGTGAGGCGTGCTTGGGCATATGTTAATTTGCATATTTGAATTATAAATTTGTAGCCAGCCTTGGGTCGCGTGGAGATGTGGAAATTTTTATTCAATGGATGCAAGGCCCTTATACACACACTACTAAAAAAAAGACATATTATGACACATGTTTTCCATCTATCTTGATGGTTTTATTGAAAACCCTCAAGATAGGTATTTTGGTAAAAATTTTATGACGGCTGTTGTAACATTATGTCGGGTATAACACAAGTGTCAAGAAAATATGATGGTTTTATGACGGTTGTTGCAACATTATGTCACGTATAACACAAGTGTCAAGAAAATATGATGGTTTTATGACGGTTGTTGCAACATTATGTCGCGTATAACACAAACATCAAGAAAAATTGATAATTTGTTGACGGGTTTCCTAAAACAGTCAAGTCACCAATATAATAGACCAAATTAAAGTACTTAAAAATTTCTTGACGGTTTTGTCAAATTTTGACGTAACCAAGACAGGTGTCATAATAATTTATGACGTACTTACCAAAACCATCAGCTGATATAGTTCTATTTTTTATGAGAGTAAGATAGACCATCAAGAATTATTTTGACGGTTCTAGCACAACTGATAACTCCCGTAGTTCCTAAACCATCAATACTATTTGTTGATTAACATTTTATCCAGGGACCCTTAAATTAGTGTTTCTAGCGTCAAGAGTGGTCAAGGCATCAAGAGAAATACCCAAGAAGAAAAAGTGAAAAACTTGCGGGTTGCTGGTGTGTTTAATCGAAGCATCAACAACTCAAGGCTCGGGAGTTAAGCGTCAACAATCTAGACTCGAGCGTGTCTCACCAAAAACAAAAGTAAACCAAAAGAAGAGAAAAAGCGTCAAGGGCTCTATTTTTCCCCGACTTATAATGCGAACAAGTGAGTTTTCTTTTTGCATCTTCTTATTTTTCACTAGAAAAAAAAGGTGCCTCGTTTTCTTTTTAGAATGTCACCATTTCCTTCTCGACGAATCTTTTTTTGCCTCTTATCTGGCCATGGAGAAAAGGCGCCTCCTTTTCTCTCAAATTCTAGTTTTAATTGGTTATCAGTACTGAATTTTTGTTTGGGTTTTTTATAGATTGAAATGATAGCAGTGGAAGGCTTTGGATCGATCAAGGTATGCCTCCATATATGTCTTAATTTCTCTAACCCTTTTCATTTCATTTCCTGCTAATTGGCGTGGGTTTTTATAATTTCCCCTTTAATGAATTTAGTTTTATTGACCGTAAATTTGATAATCTCTTATATTGTTACTATATTTTGGAAGCAAAGCTTGATGAGGAGAGGGAAAAACTAGAACACTAGCATTTCTGGATCTGGAAAAGTAGAAGTTTAAGCGAAAACAAGGAGTAGCATCGGTTATCACTCTCTCAATCTATCATCGGGTTCGAATTAAGCCTGTATGTTTTTATTTCAATTGGCAGCTTTGACTTCTAAAAACTCTTCATGAAAATGAATACCGAATGTTTGATTAAATTTCTGAAAGAAACTAATTATTTAAAGGCTTGGTCACAAGTTCACAAGAAAGAAGGGCGAAAGCCTGAAGTTTGTCAGACGAGAGGAAATCGAAAAATAGACGTGTAGACAAATCATAAGTTCAGTAAAAAGATTGCAGATCTGAGACTTACAAGTTCTTCAAGATGAAATCATCTGTTGTCTCTTCAAAGTCTTATCTCCTTGTGACATCGCTCGTCTTTCTTGCGTCAGCAGGTTTGTATATCATTTCCTTTTTCATCCTTATTTGTGATAAATCTAGTTGGGCAATTTTGGTTTTGGTTATAGTTTCGAACCAGATATTATAATAGTCACCAACATGTAATGAATTTATATGTCTTGAATCTTCAGTGTGATGTTCATACTGTGTAATGAAGAACCATTATGGATGATATTATGCCTTAGGAGTGTTATTGGTCAATTGCATGTTCTAGATGTGTGGGGGTATTAACTCGGTTTATCCTTGTACTTGGAAAATGGTTGGATGCTCTGCTAACAGTGTTGTTATTTCTTTGTAAGTGGTCTTGTTATTAGCTATTTACCTTTTCTTTCTTGGCCGCCACTAACTCCAACTAAAAAGGTCCAAAGCCCTCATAAGTGGTTCGCCTTCTCTTATTTAACCTCTATACGGATCTTTCCGAGGAAGTAACCCACTTTGTCCGGTTGGACCGCATACGAAGAAGTATTCAAAGATGAATTCTTTCACTCTAAAAGAGAAGGAGAAGTCTCAGCTTAGGCAGGGGCCGAGAGAGAGGAGCACACCCTATAATCAGATTTGAAAGAAAGCTTGGAATAAGAAGCACAAAGGATAGGGATAGAGAAGAGATACTACAGCCAACAGCTGAAAGAAGGGATACCACTGTTGAATAAGGGAGAGCGAGTAGTCCTATAATATTATTCTTCTAAATAAGATAATTGGAATTATCTTTCTTTATGTATTTATGCATCTTCTGTCTCGTCTCTTTGTTTCAGGAAGCCAGGGCCCCCGGAAGTGGCTATCTAGGAGGGAATTGGGCTTCATTCAATTATTTGCTTTGCTGGTTCAACTCAAGGGGTTCCATTTTTCGGTTGAGTGTGGAAGGAGGCGCTCTTTGTTGACCTTTCAAGAGACATGTTGTAATGTGATGGCAATAGGTGCTTGAGTCGATGATTAGCCGTTCGTTCCATCGGTGATAAGACTTGTAAAGATCTCTTCTATGCTGAGAATCATTTGTGAATCTCCATTTTGATTGACCGGTCATTGCTGGAAAATAGGGCATGGGGTGATGCTTCCCTTGTATATCTTTCAATGGGCTTTCTCCTTACACACACTATGTAAGTAGCAAAACCCTTTTCTTACACACACTAAGAAATATATATTCTTTTTCTTAGTAATTATAATCAAAGCTCTAATTTCACAGTCAATGGTCACACATGCTTTCCTCTTGATCTCCGTCGACCTCAGTCCCCCGCTTCCGAATAGAGTAGTTCGTCGTCATCGAGAGAACCGGGACTGAGCTCTCATTGTCTTTCCTTCGAAGCGAATACCATTTCCTCTCAAACCCATCAACCCATCGACTACCATGACAAATCTGGTTTAAAGTTCGAAAGCATTCCTCAACTTCTGCTTAGTTTGACTTGGCCAGCTTACCACTTGCCTGCTTCCTTTACTAGTGCTTTATCTTACGCTGCTTAGAAAAAACCTTCCAAAAATTTAGGAGTTTATAGCTATGCCGCACTCTAAAATCCACTCATAAAAGCATAGTTAGAGATAGCAGTTTATGATTCCAGAGATTATATCTAGGTTCTAGTTAAACTCCTTGGTTATAGGGGATTATAATAGTAATAGTACTAGAAAGGAAAAGGAGTCTTGTATATTTACAAGAAAGATTATATGTTAGTACTCTAGGTACTCTCTTATTCGAGACGAGAATAGGCCCAACTCGCCTACATCGACAGCAAAGGAAACTGGCACCTAAACTAGATATCCCTCAGCCAGAGACTCTGGGATGAAATGACTCTTATGATAGTCAAATGGCGAAAAGTTAGAATGTGGCTAATCCGCTTTCTCCCATTTCTCTCTACTCTATCTATGAACGAAGGGGCTAAGCCAGTCAAGCAGAAACTACAAAGAATGAGACCTGAATGGATGCTGAAGATCAAGGAAGAAAGAGCTTATAAAGCAGTACAACGCCGACTTCCTCCTGGTTTCACACTATCCAGTGTGACTGGCCAACATAGTTCCGGTACCCAAGAAACTACGGGACAACCTACTCTATACAATCACAAATATGAAGCTATAAACAAAAAAAAGAAAAAGGGTAAGCCGAAGAGGGATAAAACGCCTTCCTTAAGCTCTAAGTCTGCTGCTATGGCAGCTAAAGCGCGGGTGAACTCCGATTCTAAACAAGCTCCTTCCCTACCTATCTGGCATTTGAGATGCATTAAAAGGCTATTTAGTCCTGCTAATGGGTAAAGACAGCACACAGGGGTTAAACATGCAATTATGCCTATCTAAATGAAGTTCTTGGTTCTGATCCCGGGCTATTCATTATATTCAACTAGGACTAGTTAGAAGGTAATCTAAGTCAGCTTTCTTAGCAGCTAAAGCGTGGGTCCTGATCTAAACAAGCTCCAGTCCCGCCGATGCTAGCTGGGTTTTGAAGTGAATGAAACGCTAGTTTAGCACCGCTTATGGGTAAAATTTTTTTTTTTTTTTAGTAGTGATGTGAGAAGGTTACACTCATAAATCTTGCAGCCATATCATGAATAACTGCTTTGATGTTCAGGAAGTAACATGCATGGTGCTCTTTCTTTGAATCATGGTCCTATCTCAATTGTTGTTTTGAATCATGTTTTATGGTACTATTATAACATTTATGAGGAAACAAATATTTAGCGCACTTTAAATCTTCTAACCTTGTTATACATGAAAGATCAGGGGCATTTTTTGTATAGTTTTAGAACTATAAATGTGCATAAATCAACATTTTTTTTCCTCATTTTTTGCTTTCATCATACTTGTATGAAGTTCACAAGGTATTCAATTTCTTCTGTATGCTATATATGTCAATGCCTTTATGTCCCGTTATGTTTGTGCTTGTCATGCAAATTTTTGCAAGCATGGCATCATGCATATACACAATACACACTGATTCACTCTCTTGTTGTATGTTTTAGGTAATGATCGAGGAGAGCCTAGGGGATCCCAAGCTTCGAGGAATTAAGCTCCTCCAAAGATCTTACCCATTGAAATGCCAACAATATCTTTGGATGAACTGAAGAGGTTGACTTATAACTTTGGGACAAAGGCTTTAGTTGGAGAAGGGTCTTATAATCAAGTTTTCTCTGTGACCCTAAGTACTGGTAAGTCTGCAGCTGTAAAGAAGCTAGATCCCTGATAATGATAAAAAGATAGTTTTACTCACAAATAAAGTGATGAAACTCTAAACGTAAGTAAAACTATGCACTGAACGGTACTAGATTTATCAAAGATATTTGTTTTCTACTCTCGAATCTATTGACGTAGAGTTGGAATAGAAGATTCATTCCACTCCTAGTCCTTTAGCATTCAAGTTTTTTACAATTGACGAGTTTATCCAAATTCTAATGAGAGTAATGGTGGAATTATACTACGATGTGAATTCAAATAACAAGATAGGAATAACAAAATGACAAGATGCTAAGGGTTTGAATCTAGATAAAGAATTAAAGGGAATTGAATCCACCTTAACTTGACTTAATCAACTAACAAAGACTCGTCGTGATCCAAATTGCAATGATTCGCATATCAAATTGGTAATTCTAATCCCTAATTATACATGGCATCTCTACCAATTAATAACTAGCATGTGAGGTCGTCCACCCATTCTCATGGCGAATCAACAACCATCTAGAGTGGAATAAGCTCTCACGACGATTTCTAAGTTAACAAAGATTAAGTTTCATCAAGGCTTCTTCAACCCCTCTAATAGAGGTTTAGCCTTGATTCATCAAGCTATCATTTCCCATTGAATTAACACTAGACATAATATAAAGATTTGAACTTTACTAATTTTGATTAAATAATACTTCAAATCTAATTAATAACTTAGAATTGAATAACAACAAGACTTGAAATTAGATCTACAAATTTAAATGACAAAATCGAAATGAACAAGAATAAACTATTTTATTTATCTAATCAATGAAGAATAATGATTCAAAGAATTAATCTAAAACAAGGAATGAAACTAATTAATTTAACTAATTGAATTCAAAAACTAGATCTACAAGCTATTTTAATGGCTACTTTCTATTCTAAGCTATCTAACTATATGTTTCTTAAGAGCTAAGTCTTGTTTTATGTAAAGCAGGAGACCAGATAGACAATTTCGTGCATGGGCTGAGGAGCCATATTTTGGGTCGGAAAATCGAGCCCAAAGCCCAATTTCTTCAGTCCACAGAGCCCGTTCCAGTTAGCTTTGAATTTAGTAGACTTTTCATCCATTTGTGATATTCTAATTGGGTCAAGCCTTACACCATTGGAAAGCTCTTTCCGAGCCGGTCGTTTTGACGTAAGGTAGGCCCAAATCCGAGGCCTAAGTCCAAAGATATGGTCTTCGGAAGTTCCGCTGACTTGTGCACTGTTTCTGCCCGTGTTGACTTTTCAGCTTTTGACCGGGCTTCATATAGGATTTGTCTCCTTGAATCTTGGCCTTCATCACAAAACTTCTTAGCAACCAACCTTTTACTCCTTTATATCACCAAAGTGGCACATTTCTGCACATAATTGAGTTCCATGCCTGAAATACATAAAAGCATGTAATTAATATTAACTCTTATTTATTACTCGCATAATTGGTCTAAAAGTAGTATTATTAAGGGGTTAAAACTACAGTTTTGGGCTCTTATCAAACTACCCCCAAACAGCATTTTGCTTGTCCTCAAGCAAATATGAGAAATTAGCATAAGTGACCAAAAATGGAGTTCTAACTAATCTCGTTTCGCCGAGTTCGATTGAATTGACCATATGCAACAAGGCCTTAAACCACTAGGAATTCCCTAGTGGATGAGTTATAGCCTCGTGAGAGTTTTCCAGTGAAGGTACTCACAAACTTCATCTATACTACAACAACTCATAAATAAAACTATTGTTTCCTTATCTATGTCTCAATTATCTATACATCTCACTAGCAATGAATACAGAATAATCATGTCGAAACCTACGCTAATATATGCATAATAATCTATCATCTACGAATAAACATACATACAATGAGTAATACTATGAGATGAACTAGTAGGTTCATTTCTGAAAACTCGGAATATCGTCCTTCAGTAGGTCCTCACATAATTGTCAAGACAAAAACCACTCTGATTTTTCCGCTCAAGTTTCACTACTCTAATGTGCAGTAGGCACACTTTACCTTACAATCTCTATAACACACAAGGAAGCCAGAGTCGATCAAACACATCTTCCACTTACTATCACACTAACCTATTCCTAATTGGGCTAAAGGTCTTTATTAGGTGTTGCGGGGATTAGGAGATGGATTTAAGAAGGAAGGAAATGGATATTCAAATAGGACAAGTCTGAGATAATAGAGTCTTCATTTTATGTAACTAGAGAAGACCTTGTTCCTTACTTTTATTTCTGCACTTTGTTTCCATCCTTAGCCATATTTTTCTTTTCTTTGGCTTTTGACTCCTTTGATTATATTTTTTTTTTGGAGATCTAACTCTTTATTTTCTTTTATTTATTTATTTATTTATTATTTGGATGGAAACTTCCTTTTCTTATCTGAAGCGATAACGAATTCTTGATTTCAAAAGTTCTTCTCTTTTATATTCTTCATCTCTATTCTCAGACTTATTCAAAGAATTGGGTAGGTTGATTTTTTATTTTGTTTTGTTTTGTAACAGGGTAAAGGATTTGTGGTTTATGAAAGGCTAAAGAAAGGCTCAGGGGGGCGACTAGCGGAAAATAATTCATAGGTTTGAATTTTTGGCTTATATCGATCCAAAGAGGGCCTAAATTCTCGCTTAGGATATGGTATAGTAATCAAGCAAGTGGATGTGTGATTTCTCTATCCGGATTTTACTTCTCCCTTGTGTCATTTCTCAAATGTTCACTCATTAGTAGAATAAGTATTCTAGCCTAGATTTCAGAAACTTACTGCCAACAATCATAGATACTCATGTAACATATTTATAGATGGATGCAAGGATTATTACCTACATATTAGCCTAAGTTTCTAAAAACTATTCTAATAGAAAAGCTACATGAGACTTCTAAATTATTGAGAGCATATAGAAAGAAAACAATACCAATGTTCCTAAGTGTATAGCATACTTTTTATTTATATTTTTTAATTTTTTTAATTTTTTTAGCTAGAAAACAAATGCATATTATACATATCTATATCCTAACGGATGCCTTAATTACACGTGTTTTTATGCCCCCCAAACAAGAAGCATGCTTTGTCCTTAAAGTATTTTAAATAAAGAGGGTAGGAAAATACCATTGAAACGCGTGAAATTCCGCAACATCTGCAAAACAAGGTTATAACATACTAATATTGAAAAGAAAACTGACGCAACTCTATAAGAGTTCCACCCGTAATGGGGTTAATGAGAAATAGATTGTTTGGGACATAAGCAGACACTAACTGAAATAAAACTTACCTGTACTCCCGTTTGAACATTTTCCTCCTCATTTCCCTCTTCATCCTTAATAAAGAAATGAGGTTCTTTCGCATCCTGCCATGCCATGGTAATTTGCCAGGTTTCACGCCACTTATCGTCTACTATAGCTAACCTGTCAAGCGCCACTTGGTCAGATGAGGTGTAAGGCGTAACCTGATGAGGTTGTATCCTCCACCCTTGCCAACTCATTGCACGGAACGATCGAATAATACAATTGGTGGGTCTCACAATGTCGACCCCAACCCAATTCGTGAAACGGGCACAAAAAATAGGGAAGAAACATAGCATTATATGGCAAATTAAAATAGGCATAAGAAGGTACTCATGCCTCTTGCCATGGGCTTGGGCTAAACTAGACATTAAGGTCTGGGGAATATCATAGAGTGTATGTCCCCCAGCTAAAGCAAGGAAAATATCACAAGTTTCGTCATTCACAGAAGAATAACACCATTCCCCTCTAATGTTGAGCATAATTCAAAACATAACAGTGCCCACGTTCATAGACAGGCTACCAAGGGTGATGTTATAATCCCCTTGGTCCTCTATCCTAAAGATTCCTGCCCTGTAATACTCATGCAAATCATCATAGTTATACATGTACATATTATCTACCAAATAGGCCCATGAGTCTTGTATTTCTGCTGGCATAGCAAGTCCAAGCACAAAGGCTATCAAGAACCTGGAAATTTCCATTGGTTCATCCCCGATGGTGATGGAGAATGGAGAACACTTGTTCTCCATCTGGTCTATCAAAGAACTTATAGTTATCATAAAAATAATATGTAAGTGTGGGAGAATAAAGTTCATTAGGACTTACCAATAGTGGCTCCCATCCTGCTAGGATGATCACTTCGCGAAACCACGCACCATAGGTGTCACTTTGGAATAAATCTTCAAATGATTGTTCCAGTTTGATACTAGGGAATGTCATCCCCAATAAACTTGCTGGAATAGATGCGAAGGATCCTGGAACAACCCTAAAAAAACTGGAAATTTTTGGTGCCCACAGGTCAGGGTGCAGGTGCGCTCAAGGTATGCCTGGGATGGGCGCGGGTGCGCTTTGTTGAATTTCGAATTCCAGGCACTTGGGCGCAGGTGTGCTCACTTTTAGCCTGGGATGGGCGCGGGTTGCGCTCCGGATGAAAATTGGAATTCCAGTGTTTTGGGCGCAGGTGGCGCTCAGGGTAGAATTTCTTTGATAGTGTTGAGGGTGCAGGTGGCGCTCCACTGGGGAGTAGGTGCGTTCGGCGAGCTGTTAGGCCGAAGTGCGAAGGAAAAATAAGATAAAGTGGGAATGAAACGTGAGAGATGAATGTGAGATGTAGTTGGGGTTGTGAGTGTAGAATGAATCCAGTTTTTATAGGATTTAAGTTGCTAAAATGAATCGGGAAGTTACCAAAAAGTTTTAAGGTAATTGTCGGAAATAATAAAATTTCCAAAACCGAAAACGGAAACAACTCATATTCTTGATTCTAAAACAACCCTAATATTTTTTAGGTTTAATTTAGGATAGAAACTGCCTAACTCATCGAGATTTCATCCTAACACAATATCTATTTATAGCGATGCCCATATTGGCAATATTCTCAACCCTCACTCCAAAACAACTTCTTAAATTAGTGATCATATAACGAATTATGCAAGGCTAAATAATACCACCCCCAAACAATTTGGGAAGTTGGGATTAATGAAAAAAAAACAACGCATAATTCGAAATTAACCAACTTATATTAAAATTGAATTCAAATAACATACGACAACCAAATTCAAATTTAATTACTAAACTAATCTTTTTACATCCGTACTAAATAAAAACAAATACAATAAAACAAATCAACTCATTAGATCCCTAGACCACTCGCTGCTAATAGTGGAATGCGCTAGAGAAGCAGATGGCCCTTGGGCTTCCGATGGGCCAGAGCCATCCGTCTTGCGGCGACGATGCTCGTGCCTCACAGACTGCTCCTCCGAAGAAGAACCCCCCTGGGGTAGGAAGCGTGCAAGCATGTCGTCTCATAACTGGCGCTGAGCTTCCATCTCAGCCCTCGACTATTCATACCGCTCATCCTCGCGCCGGGCACGAGTCTCAAAGTTATGATGCATGGTAGCCTGCCGAGTTTGAAGGTCTTCACAAATAGTATTGAGAAAACGCAAGCCACGGTGAATCACAGCCATGCGTTCTGCATCCGACCTACACCTCGTCAAGGCATCGGCATCAAAACATGCTGTGTCATCCTCATCCTCTGAGTTAGTCTCCGCGACTACCCTCTCTTCAGGCAACCTCCAAACTCTCTGGATACACTCCGTATAAATATGATGATTTCGGTGCTCCTTCAGGCAAATCCTATTAGACCTCGGAGTCACTCTTAAGGTTATCATGATCTTCGTTATCAAAATAGGGAGAGGTGCAATACTCTTTCCAACTCCCATAATCAGGTTACCCAAAAACTCCAAAATACAGAACTCATACTTCTGCTCCTGGAGTATCCATAGAACGTGAAGGAAGTTCAGACCGATATCACTGAATTTCTCCTTCCCTATGACATTCCTACCAATCCACTGAGCTACAGCCAGCTGGTTGGTTCGGAGAGACGACTGGCAAACACAATGCGAGCTCGCATTGTAGTTCCCTTCCGCAACAGTCGTGTTCATCAAAGGTTCTACACCAGTAAACTGGGAATCCTGTAATGTGGCATCGAGATGGTGTCTAAGTGGAATGCCTAAAATCTCAGCCAACAACCCAGTAGTAACTCTCTCCTCCTCCCAGCCACTTTAACAAAAATTCGATTCCCATTCAACTCCCTCGTCCTATAAAACTCTTAGACCAAATCTTCGTGGTAAAAATCATCTGTCGGGTACTACAAACCACTCCAGTCTCTCCTAACCATCTCGTCACTGTAAAACGGTGCGAAGTGGTGGGCAGTAAAAGCGTGCTCCGGCAATATCCGACGTCTTTGAGCCATTGGAGTTTTTATAAGATGTGTGGGTTTGAATAAGGTAAGGGGACTTGTTTTGAAACACCCTAACTAAAAATAATGGCAGGAGGCACGGTGGTGGTGGTGGCAGTCGAAATTTTTGAATTTTCGGTGGTTTTTTGTTGTTTAAGTTGGTGGACGTGGTGGTGGTTGTAGTTAGGAGGAGATTTGGGGTGGGTTTTAACTTTGGGCGTGGGTATATTTAGGGTTTTTTTTTTTTTTTTTTTATTTTATTTAGGTTAGGTTTTTGAAGTTTTGTTGTTTGGTAATGGCGGTTTTTAGAATGGAACACGACTATTGTTGGAAGAAGGAGACGTATGTGCGCGCCGCGAAGTTGGGCCCAAGCCCACTTGATTTTCGGATTTTGATCTTTCGATATTTCGCGCAACTTAAAACTTAAATTGACTCTTCGTTACCGGGTTGATCTTTGCGAATGAGGTATGTAAATGATCAGGAGAGAATTTCCAATCCAATGTTCCATAAAATGCTCTAGTCCGACCGTTGGTGACATATAAGAAGATGGAAAATGCCTCGAAGTGCATGCATGACGTAAGTTATGCGAACGAATGAAATCTAATTTCATAGATAATGACAACCCGGATCGGAATACGATTAAAGGGCCTAAACAACACCAATGGACAGTTGAACAATCTAGGGCGGAAGCCGGACACCCCACCCGCAAACAAATTTTTAACAACAGAGTTTAGAAAATTTGTTTTTAAAAGTGGGTCTTTTGATAAGAGGCCAAAACTGTAGTTTTAACCCTTTAACAGTCATACTTTTGGACCAATTATGTGAGTAATAATTAAGAGTTAACACTGATTACGTGTTTGTATGCATTTCAGGCTTCAAAGTCCATTATGTGCAGAAATGTGCCACTTTAGTGAGATAAAGGAGAAAAGGTCGGTTACTAAGGAGTTCCGTGATTAAAGGCCAAGATTCAAGAAGATAAAGCCTTCCTAAAGCCCGGTCAAAAGTTGAAAAGTCGACACGGGCTGAAACAGCACACAAGTCAGCAGAACTTCTGAAAGCCGTACCTTTGGACTCAGACCTCGGAATTGGGCCTACCTTATGTCAAAACGACCGGCTCGGAAAGAGCTTTCCAATGGTCTTAGCTTTGACCCAATCAGAGGAGCAGAACTGGACGAAAAGTCTGTGGAAGCCAACTGCAACTGAAGAGGCCTTTTTGGACTGAAAGAATTGGGTTTTGGGCCTGATTCTCTGGCCCAAAACATGGCTCCAAGCCCATGCACGATTTTTGGATCTGAAAGTATAAAAACAAAAGTTTAGCTCTTTGTTAATGGTAGCTAGTTAGACCTAAATTAATATAGATAATTCTAGATCTGTTTTCATTAATTAAATTAAGCTTTAGTTCCATTTTCAATTCTTGTTTTAGATTAAGTCTTTGAATCATTGTTCTTGATTGATTAGATAAATAAAATAGTTGTTTTCTCAATTTCGAATTGTTTTATTTCAATTTATAGATCTGATTTTAATTCTTGTTGATTATCATTCCGTAGTTTAAATAGATTGAACCATTGTTAGTTAATTTAGTTAAGTTAGAATTTTAATATGATGTGTAGTTATAATGAAGTGGGAAATGATGGTTTGATGACTCAAGGCTAAAACCTCCATTAGAGGGGTTGATGAAACCTTGATGAAAACTTAGTGGTATAGTGTAGAAACATTGTAGAATCTATTCCAATCTAGAAGGTCGATTAAGCCATGAGAATGAGTGGACGACCTCACATGCTAGTTAGTACTCGGTAGAAATGCCATGAACACTAGGGATTAGAACTCGAATTTCTTGCCGTAAGAATGTAAGAATCGAGATACAAGAATCTATGTTAGGCTATTAAGTTGGATTCGAGGTGGATTCAATTCCCCTCTAATCATTTATCTAGATTCAAAATAATCATATTTCCATAGCATTAGTAGTTTAAAAGTCAAGTAATTAAATTCAGTAAGTATCGTAGTAATCACCTTCGTAAAGCTCTCATTGACTTAAAAACGACTAATTAGATTAGAAAACAATCCATGCTAGAGCACTAGGAGTGGAATGAATTTGTTACTCCACTCTATCTCGATAGAATTGAGAGTAGGAAACTTTGATAAATATGAGCATCATAAGATTAGTTTAGTTTACTTACGTTTTGAGTTCATCGTTCATTTCGTAGGTAGACTATTCAATTTTATCTTTTATCAAATGGCGCCGCTGCTCATCATAAGATTTTTTGGAGTACGATAAAAGGCCTAAAACTTGAAAACCCTGGGAGCGACCAGCGCAAAAAAGCAAGACCGCACTCCAAAAACACCGGACATTCGACAAAAACAGGGGCACTTCTCCCTCAAGGGAAAATTCAGTGTGAACAGCCCAATTTTCATAGGTAAATGCAAATTTTTATGTCTTCAAGTTACTCGGTGTTTCTAACTTGTTAAATACACTGAGATCAGCGTATACAAGACGCTATTCAAACGCTGCAGAAGCAAGGAGGCATTCAGTACTCCTTCTTCCACTCCTCGCCTCTTCTGTCAGAGGAGTTTTAATTCTAGTATAATCAGGCTTGTTTTCTTAAAACGAAATACCACACGCCTATCTAGAAATGTATGCTTAGAGTTGTGGTTGCATATTAATTGCCCTATAGTATATTTGAAAAACCAATATGACATATCAATATGTAGACCAACAATCATATGATAATTATGCAAACCCTTCACCATGTTCATCTTTGTGGTAGTCCTGACCATTGGGCTTCTCAATGCCCATCATATCATCAAGAGCAATCATGTAATTATTATGGGAACCCTTCACCATGTCCATGTTGTGGTAGTCCCCCGACCATTGGGCTTCTCGATGCCCATCATATCAAGAGTCCGAGCCTACTATAGGATATAATAATAATTATGAGCCTCAATTTTCAAATTTTTATAGTGACTCATACAATCAAGAGTTTTCTAGTCATTCAAACTATTCATGTAATTCCACCAATAACAATCAACCAACCATTCAAATCAACCTAACCATCACAGCATTTGCGACCTCAACCGGAGTCACTCAAACGCCAATAACTATGACTATCAAAGACCATACCAACCAGACACACACCACCAAGCTTCCCTCAGCTAACAACATTCGATGAAATAATGGCCCAAAACAAAATAATACTTCAGAAAATAAACCGAACCTAAAGATACTAGGTTCACCTACACGCATTATTTCTACCATGCCGAGATCGACACTATTCCCATAACTAACCCAAATCAACCTAGTTCACACCTACCCTACATTTCATGAACCATTACCTTCCGAAGACCCTCCCATTAACCATGATATTAACTCCACACCCCACCTGGATGAGGAAATTCTTGTAGACAACTCTTTAGGACTAGTTTCGGATGACCACTCAAACTTGAGCGATGGCTCCGAGGAACTTCCCACTGATCCACCTGATGATGAATATAATGATTACACTTTAGAAGATATTTATAAAGGTGTGACGAAGGAAGAATTTGATAACTATTGGCATTCTCGTAATATGGACCCTCCTGTTGAGCATGTCCAGGCCTTTGAGTTTGCTAACTGCACTCGGCTGGATGATGTCTCGACACATTCGAATGAGGCCATTGATGATACTTGTAGTGTTTTAGAGGAAGAGGGTGAGGACATGGAGATTAACAATTCAAATATAAGGCATGAACAAGTTAATGTGCAAGAAAATGAGGAAGTTACATCTTTAGAGCAATGTGAATCTCAATTCAGTTTGGCAGCTGAGGAAATAACAAGGAAAGAAATAGAGGAAAATCTTAAAGATAAAGCCACGAACCATAACCTTGTGGATTCAGTTAAGCCAGATGTAGAGTCCTTAAGAGCATGTGAGGATCCACCACCCGATGAACCACCAACCAACCACCATCCACCTGAGTTACCATCTCCTATAATCCAACCATCTACCACAACTAAGCCATCCATTCACCCACCATTTAAAAGGAACCTCGATTTTGCCCTTGAGCCAATTGCCTCAGAGACCATCTATAATTTTTTCAACCCTCACAATGAAGAGTGTTTGCTTAGCACACAATCCCATGAGTACACCATTCCGGTAATTGAGAGACAAGCTCTGACCGAGTGTAGTGAGAAACCTAGTTTGTCTTATTTTTCCTCATATGAACTTCATGAAAGACATCAGGATCCACACTTCATTCCCTTCTCACCTAAAGTATCGCTAATTCATCTTTTTGGTCATTCCAACTATTTAAAACAAATACAACATGATGGTTTGCATGTGTTCTTTGATAGGATGCATAAGTTTTCATTCCTTCGCTTACATGTTTGCTTCCAATTATACAACATTATTCTGTTTGGGGGTGCATTTAGTATCATGTTTTTATGGCTAGACCCCCAACTCTTCCGACTATTTGTTTATAGTTGACCACGTATCATCCACTTTGTGCCACCCCATTTTCATGCTTGTTTGGGGGTGTGCACAGTCTAGGGGAATCTGACGTAAAATGGCCCCACATTAAGTCTCGGGAATCTGACTTTAAAAGACCCACGTTTTAAAACAAATTTTTACAAGCCTGTTTTCAAAAATTTGTTTGGGGGTGGGTGGGGTGTTTGGTTTTTCCATTCTTGATCACTCAAATTCCTATTCTTACCCCCAACCCCCCTCCCTTGAAGGGTAGCTAGATTTCTTCTTGTTTGTTGTTTTGATGTTGTTTTTATTATTTTTTTAGTAGATAGGATGTTACGTTGTTAAATTTAAGTAGTTAACTTTGAATTTGGTAGTAAAATGTTGTTTGAATTTCAATTTTAATATAATGTTGTTCTTTTCAAATTGTGCATGGATTTTATTGTTAATCCCACCTTCCCAATTGTTTGGGGGTGGTATTATTTATTCTATCATGATTTGTAGAAGATCCCCATTTTAGAGTTTGTTTTGGAGTGAAGGTTGAGAATATTGTCTTAATTGACATACCTATGATTAGATGTGGTGGTAGGATGAAATCTAAGAGAGTTTAGAAGTTACTATTCTAAATCCAAAGATAAAAGATATTAGGGTTGTTATAGAATCAAGAATATGAGTTGTTTCCGTTTTGGTTCGAAATTTTATTGTTTCCGAAATTGCCTTAAAGCTTTTTGGCAACCTACCGATTCGTTTTAATAATTCAAAAACCTATAAAAACTTCATTCATTCTACACTCACAACCCGCACTACACCTAACTTCCATCTCTCACCTTTCACTCCCACGTTTCCCGTTGTTCTTCACCATTTTCACAAATCAGTACCTCGGAGCGCACTTGCGCCCCAGAGGAGCGCACTCGCGCCCAAGGTGAGCGTGACTCGTGCTCAAACTCTGGAATTCCAAAATCAACAGAGCGCACTCGCGCCCAAACACTGTAACTCCAAAAACCTCAGAGCGCGACCCACGCCCAAGTGGAGCGCACCCGCGCCCTGCCTTCTGTGAACACGGAAAATTCCAGTTTTCTGCGGGTTGTTCCCGGGTGATTTGCAGCTGTTCTAGAGCGTAGTTTTGAGATGACATCTCCTACAATAATACCGGAACAGTCTTTCGAAGATTTGTTTCAAAGCACTACTTATGGTGCTTGGTTTCGCGAGGTGATCACACACGCGTAGGGAACCCGCTTATGGTTCTTGCTAGCATTTGTTCTTGGACTTGCCATGCCCGCTGAAATACAAGACCCATGATGCTATTGGGTAGATAATATGCATGTCTACACTTATGACTTTTTGCATGAGGCTTATGGGGCAGGCATTTTCCGTATCGAGGACCAAGGCGAATATAACGTCGCCGCTTGGTAGCCCGGCCCATGAACATAGGAACTGTTATGTTTTGGATCATGCTAAACATTTTAGGGGAATGACGTTTTTTCTTCTGTGAATGATGCCACTTGGAGCGTCTTCCTTGCTTTAGCCACAGGACGTATGTGCCATGACCTTCCCAGAACCTTGATGTCTAGTTTGGCACGAGCCCATAGCATGAGGCATAAGTATCTTCTTATGCCTGTTTTAGTTTGCCGTATTATGCTATGTTTCTTCCCTATTTTTTGTGCCCGTTTCACGGATTGGGTTGGGGTCGAAATTGTGAGACCCACCAATTGTATTATCCAATCTTTCCGTGCAATGACTTGGCAAGGGTGGAGGATACAACCTCATCAGGTTGCACCTTACACCCCATCCGACCAAGTGGCTTTAATGTGGTTAGCATCCGTAGATGATAAATGGCGGCAAGCTTGGCAAATTATAATGGCATGGCAGGATGCTAAGGAACCTCACTTCTTTATAAAAGAGGAGGATGACGAAAATAAACGCTGGAGTGGAGGTAAGTTTTAGTTTCAGTTAGTGTCCGCGCTTATGTCCCAAGCAATTTAATTCTGTTAACCCCATAATGGGTTGAACTCTTATAGAGTTGCGTCAGTTTTTTTTATTTCCTATATTAGTACGTTCTAACCTTGTTTTGCAGATGTTCCAGAATTTCACGCGTTTCCATGGTATTTTTCTACCCTCTTTATTTAAATGCTTTGAAGACAAAGCATGCTTCTTGTTGTCAGGGCATAGAAACACGTGTAATTAAGGCATCTGTTAGGATATAGATAGGTATAATATGCACTTGTTTTCTAGTTAGAATTTTAAAAAATTCAAAAATATAAATAAATAAGTTATGCTATACACTTAAGAATATTGGTATTGTTTTCTTTCTCTATGATCTTAACAATCTAGAAGTCTCAATGTAGCTTTTCGCATCGAATAATTGTTAGAAACTTAGGTTAATATGTAGGTAATAATCTTTGCATCTATCTATAAATATATTACATGAGTATCTATGATTGTTAGCAAGAAGTTTCTCAAATCTAGGCTAGAGTACTTATTCTACAAATCCTGTGAGAATATAGCCTAAAGCCTTATATAAAAGCGAAACATTTGAGAAATGACACAAGGGAGAAGTAAAATCGGATAGAGAAATCACACGTCCACTTGCTTGATCACTATGCCATATCCTAACCGAATTTAGGCCCTCTTTGGATCGATATAGCCGAGAAATTCAAACCTATGAATTATTTTCCGCTAATTAAGCCCCTCGAGCCTTTCTTTAGCCTTCCATAAACCACCAATTCCTTTACCCTGTTACAAAAAAAAAAAAATAAAAATTCAACTTACCCAATCTAGAATAAGTCCGAGAATAGAATGAGTGAAGAAAAGAAGAAGAGAAAACCTGTGTAAACAAAAATTAGTAAGTTGCTTGAAAAAAAAAAAGAAGTTTCCATCCAAGGAAAAGAAATAAATAGAAATAAATAAAAACTCCAAAAATAGAATAAAAAGGAGTCAAAAGCCAAAGAAAAAAAAAAGAAAAATATGGCTAAGGATGGAAACAAAGTATAGAAGCAAAAGAAAATAATATGGTTTTCTCTAAGTTACATAATATGAAGACTCTATTATCTCGGACTTGTCCTTTTGAATATCCATTTCCTTCCTTCTTAAACCATCTCCTAATCCCCAAACACCTAATAAAGACCTCTAGCTCAATTAGGAATAGGTTAGTGTGATAGTAAGTGGCAGAGGTGTTTGATCGACTCCGCTTCCTTTGTTTGTCATTGAGATTGTAAGGTAAAGTGTGCCCACCGCATTAATCGGAGTAAACTAAACTTGAGAAAAAAAATCAGAGTGGTTTTGTCTTGACATTTATGTGAGGACCTACTTAAGGACGCTATTCCGAGTTTTCAGAAACGAACCTGCTAGGCATTTCATAGTATTACTCATAGTATATATATTTGTATCATAGATGATTGATTATTATGCATATATTAGCTTAGGTTTTTGACTTGGTTATTCTTATTCAATTGCTAGTGAGATGTATAGATAGTTGAGACATGAATGAGGAAATAATAGTTTTATTTCTTAGTCGTTGTAGTATAGATGAAGTTTGTGAGTACCTTTATGGAAAAAAACTCTCACGAGGCTATAACTCGTCCCACTAGGGAATTCCTAGTGGTTTAAAGGCCTTGTTGTATATGGTCAATGCAATCGCGACTTCAAAAAATGAGAGTAGTTAGAACTCCATTTTGGTCACTTATTCTAATTTCTCATATTTGCTTGAGGACAAGCAAAATGCTGTTTGGGGTGGTTTGATAAGAGCCCAAAACTGTAGTTTTAACCCCTTAACAATCGTATTTTTTTAGACCAATTATGTGAATAATAAGTAAGAGTTAATACCGACACGTTTTTATGCATTTCAGGCTTCAAAGTCCATTATGTGCAGAAATGTGCCACTTTAGCGAGATAAAGGAGCAAAGGTCGGTTGCTAAGGAGTTCTGTGATTAAAGGCCAATTTCCAAGAAGACAAAGCCTCTGTAAAGCCCGGTCAAAAGATGAAAAGTCAAAGTCCACGCGGGCAGAAATAGTGCACAAAGTCAACAGAACTTCCAAAGACCATATCTTTGGACTCAGACCTCGGAATTGGGCCTACCTTATGTCAAAACGACCGGCTCGGAAAGAGCTTTCAAATGGTCCAAGCCTTTGCCCAATCAGAGGAGCAAAAGTGGACAAAAAGTCTGTCGAAGTCAACTGCAGCTGAAGAGGCCTTTTTGGACTGAAAGAATTGGGTTTTGGGCCTGATTCTCTGGCCCAAAACATGGATCCAAGCCCATGCACGATTTTTGGATCTGAACATATAAAAACCAAAGCTTAGGTCTTTGTTAATGGTAGATAGTTAGGTTAGAAAATAAATTAGGTTAGGATAAGAAAAGTAGCCATTAAACCTTAGTTCTAGATCTAGTTTTAGATTAATTAATTAGTTTTTATTCTTGCCTTAAATTCAGTATTACATTATTGTTATTTCTATTCATTAGATAAATAAAGTTAATTAGTTCTCCATAATCTAGTTTCATTTTCATTTATTTATTAGCTTAAATCCTTAGATTTACTTATTTGTCATTATTAGTTTAATTCAATTATTGCATGAGTAGTTTCGAATTGAGTTTAAACAAGTAAAGTTCAAATCTTTATATTATGTCTTGTTTAGATTCCATGAGAAATGATAGTCTTATGATTCTCGGCTAAACCTCTGATAAGAGCCCAAAACTGTAAAGTTCAAATCTTTATATTATGTCTTGTTTAGATTCCATGAGAAATGATAGTCTTATGATTCTCGGCTAAACCTCTGATAAGAGCCCAAAACTGTAGTTTTAACCCCTTAATAATCATACTGTTAGACCAATTATGTGAATAATAAGTAAGAGTTAATACTGATTACGTGTTTTTATGCATTTCAGGGCTTCAAAGTCCATTATGTGCGAAATGTGCCACTTTTTAGCGAGATAAGGGAGCAATCGAAAAAAGAGAACTTCCTAATGCCATATCTTTGGACTCAGACCTCGGATTGAGGCCTACCTTATGTCAAAACGACCGGCTCGGAAAGAGCTTTCCAATGGTCTAAGCCTTGACCCAATCAGAGGAGCAGAAGTGGACGAAAAGTCTGTTGAAGCGAACTGCAGCTGAAGAGGCCTTTTTGGACCGAAAGAATTGGGTTTTGGGCCTGATTCTCTGGCCCAAAACATGGCTCCAAGCCCATGCACGATTTTTGGATCTGGATGTATAAAAACAAAAGCTTCACTCTTTGTTAATGGTAGCTAGTTAGACCTAAATTAATATATAGAATTCTAGATCTAGTTTTAATTAATTAATTAAGTTTTAGTTCCATTACAATTCTTGTTTTAGATTAAATTCTTGAATGATTGTTCTTGATTGATTAGATAAATAAAATAGTTATTATTCAATTTCGTTCTTGTCATTTCCATGCTAGATCTAATTTAAATTCTTGTTCTTATTCCATTCCAGCCATTAAATTAGATTCATTATTGTTAATTAAGTAAATCTCAATTTCCTACATTATGTTTAGTTTAGATTCAATGGGAAATGTTAGTTGGATGACTCAAGGCTAAACCTCCATTAGAGGGGTTGATGAAGCCTTGATGAAAACTTAGTGGTTAGTATAGAATTGGTAGTAGAATCTATTCCACTCTAGAAGGTCGTGTTTCGCCATGAGAATGGGTGGACGACCTCACATGCTAGTTAGTATCCGGTAGGAATGCCATGAACACTAGGGATTAGACTCGAAATTCTTGCCGTGGAAAACGTAAGAATCGAGATACGACAATCTATACTAGGTTATTAAGTTGGATTCGAGGTGGATTTAATTCCCTCTATTTCTTTATCTAGAGTCAACAATCGTATTTCCGTAGCCATAGATTATCTTTAGTTTATATTTTATCTTGTTATTTATTATATCTAGTTATTTAAAATAACGCGTCTTGTTAGCATAACATTTCGTAAAGCTCTCATTGACTTAGGGCTGATTTCTTAGACTTAGAAGACAATCCATGCTAGGAACTAGGAGTGGAACGAACTTCCTACTCCACTTAGTGCAATTCGCATAGAGAGCGAGAAGCTTTGATAATAGACTCGTAAAAGTCCAGTTTTAGTTTACTTACGGATTGAATTCGTTCATTTCGTAGGTAGACTATACATTTTATAGTTATCAAATGGCCACCGCCATCTTAGTTACACTTTAGCATTGTTTTCATAGTAGAAGTAGTCATTTTTAAGTCCCATTAAACCCACCCACCCTTGTTTGTTTCATACTTGGTTGCCCCGTTTCAGCGTGACAAATTCAGCGAAAAAATACGGGCGCCAGCAAGGAGAGCCCAACCCGCTAAGTTAATCGAATTTTATCTACTACATCGAGCGCCCCCAAGACTTCCATACCAAAGCCAATTCAGCCAAACACGAACTTCGACTTTACATTCGAAGCGACTCCGCCCCCATTGGAGCTGCCCGCCCGCCTAAAAACACATGTAATCTGAAAATTACTTTCGGGCCTTGACCCAAATTAAAAATTTCCGATTTCCACAGTTTGATTCAACTTTGATCTTTCATATTTTTCAGTGTTCTAACCTCGCTATATACACCTAACAAGCGTAAACAAGACGCTATTCATAAGCCAAGCAAGGACCTTGTCGGTATTCCTTTCTTCCATACCTCGCGTTTCCGTTAGAGGTTTTCTACTAGTATATCAGAATTGTTTGGAGTGTTGCATGTTTAGTTAAGCTCAACTTAGTCTTGCATGAGATTAAGGTCCGGTCGAACAAAACAACAAACGAATTACACGACAACAAACAAGTCTATCTAGTACACCACCCACGACACCTCTAACTACTATCACACACACCATACCCCGACATAATGGGTCAAGAAAGAGAGACTCCTCTCTCCTCGACTTTTACAAAGCCTTGAAGCGATAGCCCTAAATCGTGCATCGTTCTAGCGGACCGATTGGGGATTTTCGAATCCCCAAACATATTTAATTTGTTACCCGTTTTTCATGGGTTAGACCATGAAAAACCTTATCAACACATGCGTAGGATTGAACAAGTCCTTACAACATTCCATCATCCTACGGTAGGTGCGGAACAAATTAAACCGAGGGTATTCCCTTTCACATTAGCTGATAAAGCGCGCCTTGGTTAAATCTTGCCCAAGAACTAATTAATCGTGGACTCGTGGGCTAAACTTGTTCAATTGTTTATGGAACATTTTACCCACCCCTAAAGACGGATGAGATGCTTTCAAAGATTCATTTTTTCCGGTAGAATCCTCATGAATCATTTTCTGAGGCATGGAATCATTTCACCGATCTCCTTATAGAGTGTCCACATCATAACTTAGCTAAAGACACGTTAGTTCGGTGCCTTTTCAAAGGTCTTCTACACCACCATAAAGAAGTCCTTGACATAATGAATGGGGTAGTTTCCTAAGTAAAGGAGCCTCGGAGGCTTACAAATTTTAGAAGACCAAACTAAACGGAATAATAATTGTGGGGTAGTGATGATATCCCCCGGCTAGTTCTTCTTCAACAAAGAAGGCACGGTATGTTTGAGGCGAAAACCGATCCGAACTTAAAAATCTAATCAATCTCTAACTAAAAAAGTAGAGGCTATTTCTGCTCAACAAAAGCCTATCCCCGCCATGAATGTAAACTCCAACCCATGTAATTTCTGTTTGAGTCCGAGCACCACTCGACGATTATTGTCCTCTAGCTTATGAACAACAACCACCGTAACAAGATAATGTTTACTCTATTAATAACTATCCTATTCCTAACTGAGACAACATCCCAACTTCAGTTGGAGAAATAATCAACAAGTAACACCTCCAGGGTACAATAATCAAAACGTTAGGCAAGCAAACAATTATAACCAAGCTCCACCTAGGCAAGGACAAGGACAAGGACAAGGTCAAGGGAATTATAATAATTATAACAACCAAGCGCGAAATCCACGACAAGGTCAAGCACTTGGTCAATAATTATAATAATTATAATACCAATAGAGGTATCGTTCGGTTAATAATAATAACTATCACAACCCACCCATAAATAATCAACGAGATAGTTCCAAATACACCACCCGCGGACTACTACACCTACACAACCGGATCGTATCGACGCTTTATACAAGTTACCCAACAACTTTTCCGCACAATGACTCAATCAAACCAACAGATTTTACAATCCATAAATCGGGGCATACAACGCTTAGCCCAAGCGAAAGCCCAACCAAAAGGCGTGTTTCGGGACAAGCAATACCAAACCCTAAAACAAAGAAACACAAATTTGAGGTAAACGGTAATTCTAGTATGGAAACTACAATCGTAGGTGACCTAAATGAAATCACCACTCTCCGCTTGGAAGAGTGGTTGATAACAAAGTAACTACGCTATAGTTACCCCATCCGTAATCCCTACACCGATATCGAACTAGATACCGCAATAGAAACTGAGGAGCCTACCACGGTAGAGGTACCGGTTAAATCACAACCAAAGAAACCGAAAAGCCAAGGTTACACGTTAAGTAGAGCCATATGCTAAATATAGAGCTTAAACCATCGTTCCTCAAAAATTAGCCATGCTAACCCGGGGATACAAACTTTGAGGAAATTAGGAACGCTTTTCAAGAATCTAACGATAAACCTTCCTTTTCTCGGCTATTAAAAAAGCTACCTAACAACGCTTAAGTTTCTTAAAGAGTTGTGCACTACTAGGCGAAGACCAACATACCTAAAGACGCCTTTTAACCGAACGGTTCCCAACTTTATCCGAAAAATAATGGAATTGTTAAGTACAAGGACCCCGGTCGCCCTATCGTAAAATGCACCTTAGGAGATTCCCACACGACGACCGCCTTTATTAGACACGGGGCGAAGTTTAACTTACTCCCCGTATTACTTGTATAAACAAATAGGTCTACAGAAATGCAACCTACAAAATTAACGCTGCAATTAGCGGACGTGTCAATTAAGTATCCTAAAGGTGTAGTGGAAAACGTGCTTGTTAAGGTTCGTGGATTTCTACTATCCTGCTGATTTTGTTATCCTCGATACGTCACTCACTAATGACTCAGACCGATCATTTTAGGGCGCCCGCTTCTTGGCAACCGCCAA
The DNA here is from genome assembly GCF_015680905.1 of Coptis chinensis. Taxonomy (NCBI): domain Eukaryota; kingdom Viridiplantae; phylum Streptophyta; class Magnoliopsida; order Ranunculales; family Ranunculaceae; genus Coptis; species Coptis chinensis. The sequence continues at coordinate 89,207,164 of NC_141456.1, forward strand.
CGCGCTTTATAAATTGTCGCGATGGAAAGATGTCCTTATCTTTTGGCCATCTTTCCGTCGAGGTAAATGTTGTTAAAATGATGAAACAGTTACCAGATTCGTCTGTAGATGGGGAGGTTAGCATGATTGAGAGTTTAGCTCAAGATTATTTTAACAACACGTTTCCTGAAAACAATATATACAAATTCCTTTCTTTTGGAACTTCAGATTTTGTAAATGACTCCTACTTAGAGGAAGTCAACACCATCCTGGAGTCCACACCAATTGTCTTCATTACGCAAGATAAGGACACTTATGAAACATCAATGGACATTCCGTCCACACCAGTGCTTAAACCTCTTCCCCCGGAGTTAAAATATATTCAACTTGATCCGGATGGTAGTCACCCGATAATTATATCTTCTCTGTTAACTAAGGATGAAGAGACATGTTTAATAAGGGTGATTAGGGAACATCGGTCTGCGATTGGTTGGTCCCTAGCCGACATTAAGGAATTGACCCTAATGTTTGCACTCATCGATCCATTTGGAGGATAACGCCAAGACTTCTCGCTAACCTCGGCCGGGGCTTGAACCCCCGCCATGAAAGAGGTGGTTAGGGAAGAAGTCTTGCGATTACTCGATGCGGGTATTATATACCCAATCTCCGATATATTAATGGGTAACTCCCATTCATGTAGTTCCTAAGAAATCGGGAGTTACCATGGTGCGAACGGGAAGGGGTGACTATGTTGTCACTCAAGGTCCTATGAAATGGAGAATCAGATTGATTACGACGCTTTAAATGCTATGACACGAAAGGATCACTTTTCCTTACCATTTATAGATCGATGCTAGAACGCCTAGCTGGTCATGCCTTTTATTGTTTTCCGATGGCTACTCGGCTATTTTCAGATTATTATTGATATTGATGACCAAGAAAAGATAACAACCTTCATATGTCCCTTCGAACATATGCCTATAAACGAATGCCTTTTGGCCTTTGTAATGCCCCCGGTACCTTCCAAATGATGTATGCTTCATATATTTAGTGACATGGTAGAAATTTTTATGGAAGTGTTCATGGATGATTTTTCTATCTATGGAGGCTCCTTTACAGAATGTTTGTCTAACCTATCTAAGGTCTTGACATGGTGTGAAGAAAAGAGCCTCGTTTTAAATTGGGAAAAGTGTCATTTCATGGTCAAAAAGGGCATAGTACTAGGTCATATTGTATCTAGTGATGGCATCGAAGTAGATAAAGCCAAACTAGATAAGATAGCTTACCTACCTAAACCCACAGACCGTCCGTCGTGAGATTAGAGTCTTTCTTTTCCTTGGATGGAAACTTCTTTTCTTTTCCTCAAGCAACTAACTAATTTTTGTTTACACTACGGGTTTTTTTCTCTTCTTCTTTCTTCACTCATTCTATTCTCGGACTTATTCTAAATTGGGTAGGTTGATTTATTTATTTTTATTTTGTTTTGTAACAGGGTAAAGGAATTGTGGTTTATGGAAGGCTAAAGAAAGGCTCGAGGGGCTTAATTAGCGGAAAATAATTCATAGGTTTGAATTTCTGGCTATATCGATCCAAAGAGGGCCTAAATTCTCGCTTAGGATATGGCATAGTGATCAAACAAGTGGACGTGTGATATCTCTATCCGGATTTTACTTCTCCCTTGTGTCATTTCTCAAATATTTCGCTCATATAAGGCTTTTAGGCTATATTCTCACAGGATTTGTAGAATAAGTACTCTAGCCTAGATTTCAGAAACTTACTGCTAACAATCATAGATACTCATGTAATATATTTATAGATAGATGCAAAGATTATTACCTACATATTAACCTAAGTTTCTAACAATTATTCTGATGCAAAAGCTACGTGAGACTTCTAGATTGTTAAGAGCATAGAGAAAGAAAACAATACCAATATTCCTAAGTGTATAACATAACTTATTTATTTATATTTTTGAATTTTAAAAATTTTAACTAGAAAACAAATGCATATTATACATATCTATATCCTAACAGATGCCTTAATTACACGTATTTCTATGCCCCCCCCCCAAACAAGAATCATGCTTTGTCCTCAAAGTATTGTAAATAAAGAGGGTAGGAAAAATACCATTGAAACGTGTGAAATTCAGAACATCTGCAAAACAAAGTTAGAACGCATGCTACTATAGGAAATAAACCGACGCAAACTCTATACGAAGTTCCACCCATTATGGGGTTAACAAAATGAAATTGCTTGGGACATAAGCGCACACTAAAAACTAAAACTTACCTTATCTCCCGCTTTAAGCATCCTCCTCCTCATTAAGGATATGAGGTTCCTTCAAGATCCCCGCCATCCATTATAACTTGCCAAGCTTGCCGCCATTTATCATCTACTAATGCTAACCTTGTTAAGTGTTATTATGTCCGATGGGATGTACGGGCGACCAAATGAGGTCACACCTGCCATCCCTACCAAGTCATTATTCGCGAATGAGCGAACCACCTATTGGTGGGTCTCATGACTTCAACCCGCTTCCAATCTGTGAATTGTGCACGTATACAGGTAAACAACTACGCATGATCGCGGCTTACCAACACAGGCATAAGAAGATACTTATGCCTCATGGTTTGGGCTCTCTTAAGACTAGTGACCAAAACTTCGAATGTCATAGTGGCGACGTCCCTCGCCTAAAGCGAGGAAAATGTCACCGCCAGCATCGTTTGCGTATGAACCGCCATTCCCCAAAATATTCATCGGGATAAATAACATGGTGGTGCCTACGTTTAAGATTAGGGCTACCAAGGGCAATACTATATCGCCCACGGTCCATTACTCGAAATACCCTCCCCATAATAATCATGAAAATATGTATAATCATAAAGATATGCATTATCATCATATATGCCCATGTGTGAACAGGGATCGGTATTGGTATTCCTAAAAGTAAAGCGACCACATTTTTATTGAATTCATGTGTCGTGTCATCGACTCTGACGGAGAATTCTTGATCTCTATCCCGATTACAATAGAATTTAACGTGGTCATAGAAATAAGCAAATAAGTTGTTGTGAATATGACTCGTCATCACTTACCGATGATGACGCCATCCTAATCTTCGGGATCCCGTAGTCGGAACCGGTGTCCATAGGTCTCGGTGCCCAACACATCTTTGAAAGACTGTTCAGGTATGACTATAGGAGATGTCATCACAATAACTCTTTGAACAGTTTCACAAAATTCGGAATGACCGTCTGAAAATTGGAAATTTCCGCGTTCGTAGAAAACGCTAGTATGCTTCGTAAGAAGCGTCGCTCTTTTGTGTAAATGCGACATTCTGATGTTATGGCTGGTCGCGCTTTGGTATGAGGGCGGGTCAGCGCCTAGGTCCGATAGATGAGGGCGGTCGCAGCTCGACAAAATTTTCAAAAAAGTAAAGCAGCGCCTTGGCTTCAGTAAAACCGGAGTTTAGATGAAAAAGAAAGTAAAACTTGGAGTGGATGGTGGAATGTATTGTGGTTTGTTAGTGTAGAAAGAAGGGAGTTTAAATAGGTTATGAGCTTCCAAAACGAATCGGGAAGTTCCCTATTTATTTGAAGGCAATTTCGAAATAGGAAAATTCCCAAAACCGAAAACGAAACAAGCCATTTTCATGATTTCCTAAAATCATGGTATCTTTCATAATCGGATTTAGAATAGTAACTTCTAAACTCTCCTAGATTTCATGCTACCACCACACAAGTCATAGATATGCCGATATCGGCCAAATTATCAACCTTTCCTCCAAGACAACGTAACATATATATGATCATATAACGACTTATGCTCGGTCTAAATATTTCCACCCCCAACCAAGTCGGAAGGTGGGATAAATGATAAAACAAGCAGTTATTTCGAAAATAACCAATTATATTAAAGACAAAATAAAATATAAATCCAAAGAACATTAAATAAACACATTACTATTTAAATTTAACTACTGAATTAAAATCCTTCTAATAAAACGAAATATGAAATAACAAATAACTCAAACAACCGGGTGAACACCTAGTTTTGTGATGATGATGGACCTTGAGATGGGGATTGGCTCTGGGATGGAGAATGGCTTGAACCATCGTCCCGGCGACGACGCTCATGCCCGTCCGGACTCGGGCTGAAACATAGTCCTCCACGGGTGGCATGCGTCGTAGCATCTCTATTCGAACAAGCGTTGGGCTTCCATCTCAGCATCGAAAGTAATCGCATAATTGGGTTTGTTGTTGCTGGTGGATAGTCTCCATGTTAGACAAGATATCGCCCGTAAACCCTTCGAGTATTTCAAATCTCCTCCCGAAGGTTCCCTTGCTTCTTTTGAACTACTATCCGCCTATTTGGATATCTCCACAAATACCATAAACGCATCGCAAGGCAGTTTGCAACACTTGCATCGCTTTTACATTAGAATTACACTTCTCTAATGCATCTTCATCCATCCATGTCATATCTTCCCTTTCATCCTCCGACTCATCCATTTTTCTTCGACAACGGCCAAGTCTCTTGGATGCAATCCATTATAGATACTTGCATTAGAATGCAATTTGATCTTAATAGGAGTAGATCTTGCGACAACTCTAAAGGAGAGCATGATCTTAGTGATCAATACGGGAAGAGGCGCTAAACTCTTCCCCACTCCTCGAATCACATTAAACATTAAATCAAGGATGCAGAAATTATACTTCTTTGTTTGCAAAATCCAGAGAACGTGCAGACATTGCAGGCCGATATCACTAACTTTGTCTTTCCCGAGGACGTTCCTACCAATCCACTGAGCTACAGCCAGTTGATTGGTTCTCAGGGTGGTCTGGCGGTCGCAATGGGATGTCGGATTGTATTCACCCTCCACGACAGTATCCTTCATCAAAGTAGGAACTCCAGTATACTGGGGTTCCTGAATTGTCGTTACTAGGTTGCTTTCAAGCGTAATTCCTAACAGTTCAGCTAACAACTTTCTCGTTACTTCTCTCCGCGTTCCTCTTAACTTTATGAAAATCCTATCCCCTTCCAATTCTCGCTTTTTATAAAACTGTTCTACCAAATCATAGTGGTAGAACTCCTCAGTTGGGTACCACAGTCCGTTCCAATGTCTCTTGAACATCTCCGGCCATAAAATGGCGCCGAACCGGAAGCAAACGCGTTTTCCGCAAAAATTCTACGTCGTAAGCTATTGAAATTTCTTAGACTACTATGGTTTGTAGACTGTGGGGAGGCGAGTTTTGAAGAAAACTACTAAAACGGGCGTTGGTGGTGGTGGTGGAAACTATAATTGGTGGGTGTTTTTCGGGTTGGGTTGGTGGTGATGATTGTTTAGAGAAGATTTAAGGTTGATTTGATTTCCTTGTTGTAGGTGTAGTTAGGTTTTTCCCTCTCTCTATATATATATATATTTTTATTTTGGTTTTCCAAGTTTGATTTAAAATAGGTAACCGGGCGTATTGGAAGGGAAAGAAAGGAACCGTCGCGTTTTTAAGGAAGGAAGGAGACGCTACATGCGTCGATTTGGGCCCCAAGCCGGTTTGAATTCAAGAAATTTTCCGATTTTTTTTCGCGCAATTTCAAACTCAATTTGCCGCTTAAATTCGGGCCTGATTTTGGCGAATGAGTTATGGAAATGATCAGTAGAGAATTTCCAATCCAATGATCCATAAAACACTCAATTCCAACCATGGGTGACATATAAGAGGGTGGAAGAACGCCTCGAAGCGCGTGTGGCGTAAGTTATCTTGAACGAAGGAAATCTAAGTTTAGATTACGCCAACCCAATTGAACTAATGGGCCTAAACAAAACCAATGGAAAGTTCGAACAATCCCGATGGAAAGATTGACTGCCCACCCCCAAACAAATTTTTAAACACAAAATTTGTTTACAACGTGGGTCGTTTAAAGTCAAATTCCCAGGACTTGTTGGATTGCTATTTCTATGATTTTATGAATTTTAATTTTATTTTTATATGTTTATTATAAGAAACACGAAAAACAATAAATACATAATTCACTCCATAGAGGAACATGACTCAAAAACCGAGAAAACATGCAAAAGTGGAAAACGTGAATTATGTGAACTGTGGACTTAGGATCCGGTACTTATAGCCACATGTGAACTGTGGACTTAGGAAAACGTGAATTATGCAAAAGAGGGCCCGGTTACCTGAATGGTGCACTTGTCAGTATATGGAAATGAAAGTAAGTACACCAAATGTCAAGGGTCAGTCCTCATAGACAGGGTCCTGTAAAAGGACTTCCTCTACATCATGGGACAAAAGTTCATGAAAATGTTTTAACCGTTGACCATTACCTTGAAAGGTATTGTTGTCATTTGGATTTACCAAGGTAATTGCCCCGTAAGGGGTGACTTCAGTAACTAGAAAAGGGCCAGACCAACGGGTTTTTAGTTTGCCTGGGAAAACATGTAGACGGGAGTTGTAAAGCAAAATCTTTTGACCGACCACAAACTATTTGCGCAAGATATGCTTATCATGAACACGTTTCATGTTAGCTTTATAATCCTTCGCGAGATCGCATCGAATCGCCACGGATTTCTTCAAGCTCATTCAATTGCAACTTGCGTTTGACACCTGCCTCATCAATATTGAAGTTAAGGCTTTTATAGCCCACGAGCACGGTGCTCTAATTCAATCCGCAAATGACATGGTTTCCCAAATACAAGTCTAAAGGGAGACATACCTATAGGAGTTTTGAAAGCAGTTCTATACGCCCATAAGGCATCCGATAGACCCTTTGACCAGTCTTTCCTATCAGGGTTTACAGTTGTTTCTAAAAAAATTTTGATTTCCCTATTAGAAACTTCTACTTGTCCGCTAGTTTGTGGATGATAAGGAGTTGCTACTTTGTGTGTAACTCCATACTTTTTCACTAGGGATGCAACAACTCATTTGCAAAATGTGTACCACCATCATCAATGATGGCTTTAGGAATGCCAAACCGACAGAAAATATATTCTTTAATAAAAAATACAACGGTCTTATGGTCATTGCTACGGCAAGCTAGGGCCTCTATCCATTTTGACACGTAGTCCACGACAACTAGAATATAAATGAAACCGTGGGAAACTGGGAAAGGACCCATGAAATCAATGCCCCAAACATCGAAAATTTCTACGATCAAGATTGGATTTAATGGCATCATATTACGTTTCGTAATTCGCCCAAGTTGTTGGCAACGAATACACGTCTTGCAATGCACTTGGGCATCTTTAAAAAGGGTAGGCCAATAAAATCGACATTGAAGAACTTTAGCGGCTATTTTCATCCCACTAAAATGGCCACCACACTCTTTGTCATGGCAGAACGATAGAACTTCATTGTATTCCCCAGTGGGAATACAACGACGAATAATCCGATCCGCACAATACTTAAAAAGGTAGGGCTCATCCCAAGTAGTATAACTTAACTCGCCAAAACTTCTTACGCTCATTTCTTGACCAATTATAAGGCATAACACCATTAAGCTAGATAATTTACAATGTCAGCATACCATGGTGCTGAAAAAAATGCCATACGATGCTCATCGAAAAGAGTCCCAGATGGACTCGAAATCGATCGATCGTCGTTTGTGAGTCTAGATAAGTGGTCGGCAACTACGTTTTCGACCCCTCTTTTGTCCTTTATTTCTAATGTGAACTCTTGCAGGAGAAGGATCCATCGGATTAATCTCTGCTAAGCATCCTTCTTTGCAAGAAGGTACTTAAGGGCTACATGGTCCGTGTAAACTAAAGTTTTAGAACCAATCAAATAAGGACGAAACTTATCTAAAGCATAAATGACGGCTAAGAATTCTTTTTCTGTGGTTGAATAATTTCGTTGAGCATCGTTTAATGTTTTACTAGCATAATAAATGACAGCGGACTTATTATCTAGTTTTTGTCCCAAGACTGCACCAACTGCATAATCACTAGCATCACACATGAGTTCGAAAGGTTTAGACCAATCGGGAGGTTGTATAATTGGTGCAGAGGTTAGGGCGGCTTTTAAAGTTTCAAAAGCCTGTTTACAGTTAAAATTAAAATCAAAGATTGCATCTTTCAAAAGCAAATTAGTTAAAGGCCTAGCTATTTTCGAGAAGTCTTTAATAAATCGCCTATAGAAACCTGCATGGCCTAGAAAGGCTCTAATATCACGGACAAATTGTGGTTTTAGGTAAAGTCGCTATCTTATCTAGTTTGGCCTTATCTACTTCGATGCCATCACTAGATACAATGTGACCTAGTACTATGCCCTTTTTCACCATGAAATAACACTTTTCCCAGTTTAAAAACGAGGCTCTTTTCTTCACACCTTGTCAAAACCTTAGACGGGTTAGACAAACAAATTGCGGAAGGAGTCTCCATAGATAGAAAAATCATCCATGAAAACTTCCATAAAGCTCTACCCATGTCACTAAATATATGAAGCATACACACGCGGAAGGTTCTAGGAGCATTACAGAGGCCAAAAGGCATTCGCTTATAGGCATACGTTCCAAAAGGACATGTGAAGGTAGTCTTTTTCTTGGTCATCAATATCAATAATAATCTGAAAATAGCCCGAAAGTAGCCATCCGAGAAAACAATAAAAAGCATGACCAGCTAGGCGCTCGAGCATTTGATCTATAAAGGGTAAAGGAAAGTGATCCTTTCGTGTCATAGCATTTAAACGCCTCAGAATCAATACAGATCCTTGTCGAGCGCCGCGCCTTTACTTTTTTTTTTTGAAATTTTGTCGAGCGACCGCCCTCATAATCGAAAGCACGAACCGCCCTCATCTACTGGACCTAGAGTCGCGATCCGCCCATACCATACCAAAGCGACCAGCGCCATAACACTATAATCGCATTTACACAAGAGCGACCGCCGCTTCTACACGAAGCGCCACCCGGTTTTCCTCGAACGCGGAAATTTCCAATTTTCAGGCGGTCATTCCAGGATTTTGTGAAACCGTTCAAAGAGTTATTGTGGTGACATCTCCTATAGTCATACCTGAACAGTCTTTCAAAGATGTGTTGGGCACGTGACCTATGGACACCGGTTCCGGCCACGGGATCCTGCAGTTTAGATGGCGTCATCTATCGGTAAGTGATGACGAAGTCATATTCACCACAACTTACCGCTTATTTCTATGACCACGCGTTAAATTCTATTGTAATCGGGATGGAGATCAAGAATTCTCCGTCAGAGTCGATCGATGACCACGACACATGAATTCAATAAAAATGTGGTCGCTTTTTTTAGGAATACCAATACCGATCCTGTTCACACATGGGCATATATGACCGATAATGCATATCTTTATGATTATACATATTTTCATGATTATTATGGGGAGGGTATTTCGAAAGTAATGGACCGGGCTTATATAGCATTGCCCTTGGTAGCCCGGTCCTTAAACGTAGGCACCACCATGTTATTTATCCCGATGAATATTTTGGGGAATGGCGGTTCACTTCGCAAAACAAGATGATCGCTGGTGACATTTTCCTCGCTTTAGGCGAGGGGCGCCGCCACTATGACATTCCCCGAAGTTTTGGTCACTAGTCTTAAGAGAGCCCAAACCATGAGGCATAAGTATCTTCTTATGCCCGTGTTGGTAAGCCGCATCATCGCGTAGTTGTTTACCCTGTATTCTCGCGACAATTCATAGATTGGAAAAGAGTTGAAGTCATGAGACCCACCAATAGGGTGGTTCACTCATTCGCGAATAATGACTTGGCTAGGATGGCAGGTGCAGCCTCATTTGGTCGCCTGCACATCCCATCGTATTATAATAACACTTAACGGGTTAGCATTAGTAGATGATAAATGGCGGCAAGCTTGGCAAGTTATAATGGACCGGGGATCTGAAGGAACCTCATATCTTTAATGAGGAGGAGGATGCTTAAGTGGGAGACAAGGTAAGTTTTTAGTTTTTTAGTGTCTGCTTATGTCCCAAGCAATTTCATTTTTGTTAACCCCATAATGGGTGGAACTTCGTTATAGAGTCAAGCGTCGGTTTATTTCCTATAGTAGTACGCGTTCTAACTTTGTTTTGCGGATGTTCCCCGAATTTCACGCTTCAATGGTATTTTTCCTACCCTCTTTATTTACAATACTTTGAGGACAAAGCATGATTCTTGTTTGGGGGCATAGAAACACGTGTAATTAAGACATCTGTTAGGATATAGATATGTATAATATGCATTTGTTTTCTAGTTAAAATTTTTAAAATTCAAAAATATAAATAAATAAGTTATGCTATACACTTAAGAATATTGGTATTGTTTTCTTTCTCTATGCTCTTAACAATCTAGAAGTCTCACGTAGCTTTTGCCTCAGAATAATTGTTAGAAACTTAGGTTAATATGTAGGTAATAATCTTTGCATCTATCTATAAATATAATACATGAGTATCTATGATTGTTAGCAGTAAGTTTCTGAAATCTAGGCTAGAGTACTTATTCTACAAATCCTGTGAGAATATAGCCTAAAAGCCTTATATGAGCGAAATATTTGAGAAATGACACAAGGGAGAAGTAAAATCCGGATAGAGATATCACACGTCCACTTGTTTGATCACTATGCCATATCCTAAGCGAGAATTTAGGCCCTCTTTGGATCGATATAGCCAGAAATTCAAACCTATGAATTATTTTCCGCTAGTCGCCCTCCTCGAGCCTTTCTTTAGCCTTCCATAAACCACAATTCCTTTACCCCCTACAAAAAAAAAAAAAAAAAAAAAAAAAATCAACTTACCCAATTTAGAATAAGTCCGAGAATAGAATGAGTGAAGAAAGAAGAAGAGAAAAAAACCATGTAAACAAAAATTAGTTAGTTGCTTCAAAAAGAAAAGAAGTTTCCATCCAAGGAAAAGAAAAAAAAAAATATAGAAATAAATAAAAACTCCAAAATAGAATAAAAGGGAGTCAAAAGCCAAAGAAAAGAAAAAGAAAAATATGGCTAAGGATGGAAACAAAGTATAAAAAGCAAAAAAAATAACAAGGTTTTCTCTAAGTTACATAATATGAAGACTCTATTATCTCGGACTTGTCCTTTGAATATCCATTTCCTTCTTAAACCATCTCCTAATCCCAACACACCTAATAAAGACCTCTAGCTCAATTAGGAATAGGTTAGTGTGATAGTAAGTGGCGATGTGTTTGATCGACTCCGCCTTCCTTGTTGTCATTGAGTTGTAAGGTAAAGTGTGCCCACTGCATTAATCGGAGTAGTGAAACTTGAGTGGAAAAATCGAGTGGTTTTGTCTTGACATTTATGTGAGGACCTACTTAAGGACGCTTATTCGAAGTTTTCAGAAACTTAAACCTGCTAGGCATTTCATAGTATTACTCATAGTATATATATTTGTATCATAGATGATTGATTATTATGCATATATTAGCTTAGGTTTTGACTTGGTTATTCTTATTCATTTGCTAGTGAGATGTATAGATAGTTGGGACATGAATGAGGAAACAATAGTTTTATTTCTTAGTCGTTATAGTATAGTTGAAGTTTGTGAGTACCTTCACTGGAAAACTCTCACGAGGCTATAACTCGTCCACTACGGAATTCCTAGTGGTTTAAGGCCTTATTGCATAGGGTCAATGCAATCGCACTCAGCAAAACGGGAATAGATAGAACTCCATTTTTGGTCACTTATTTTAATTTCTCAGCTTTGCTTGAGGACAAACAAAATGCTGTTTGGGGGTGGTTTGATAAGAGCCCAAAACTGTAGTTTTAACCCTTTAACAGTCATACTTTTGGACCAATTATGTGAGTAATAATTAAGAGTTAACACTGATTACGTGTTTTTATGCATTTCAGGCTTCAAAGTCCATTATGTGCATAAATGTGCCACTTTAGTGAGATAAAGGAGAAAAGGTCGGTTACTAAGGAGTTCCGTGATTAAAGGCCAAGATTCAAGAAGATAAAGCCTTCCTAAAGCCCGATCAAAAGCTGAAAAGTCGACACGGGCTGAAACAGCACACAAGTCAGCAGAACTTCCGAAAGCCGTATCTTTGGACTCAGACCTCGGAATTGGGCCTAACTTATGTCAAAACGACCGGCTCGGAAAGAGCTTTCCAATGGTCTCAGCTTTAACCCAATCAGAGGAGCAGAAGTGGACGAAAATTCTTTGGAAGCCAACTGCAGCTGAAGAGGCCTTTTTGGACTGAAAGAATTGGGTTTTGGGCCTGATTCTCTGGCCCAAAACATGGCTCCAAGCCCATGCACGATTTTTGGATCTGAAAGTATAAAAAGAAAAGTTTAGCTATTTGTTAATGGTAGCTAGTTAGACCTAAATTAATATAGATAATTCTAGATCTGTTTTCATTAATTAAATTAAGCTTTAGTTCCATTTTCAATTCTTATTTTAGATTAAGTCTTTGAATCATTGTTCTTGATTGATTAGATAAATAAAATAGTTCTTTTATCAATTTCGAATTGTGTTATTTCAATTTATAGATCTGATTTTAATTCTTGTTGATTATCTTTCCGTAGTTTAAATAGATTGAACCATTGTTAGTTAATTTAGTTAAGTTAGAATTTTAATATGATGTGTAGTTATATTGAAGTGGGAAATGATGGTTTGATGACTCAAGGCTAAAACCTCCATTAGAGGGGTTGATGAAGCCTTGATGAAAACTTAGTGGTATAATGTAGAAACATTGTAGAATCTATTCCAATCTAGAAGGTCGTGATTCGCCATGAGAATGGGTGGACGACCTCACATGCTAGTTAGTACTCGATAGAAATTCCATGAACACTAGGGATTAGAACTCGAATTTCTTGCCGTAAGAACGTAAGAATCGAGATACAAGAATCTATGTTAGGCTATTAAGTTGGATTCGAGGTGGATTCAATTCCCCTCTAATCATTTATCTAGATTCAAAACAATCATATTTCCATAGCATTAGTAGTTTAAAAGTCAAGTAATCAAATTCAGTAAGTATCGTAGTAATCACCTTCGTAAAGCTCTCATTGACTTAAAAACGACTAATTAGATTAGAAAACAATCCATGCTAGAGCACTAGGAGTGGAACGAATTTGTTACTCCACTCTATCTCGATAGAATTGAGAGTAGGAAACTTTGATAAATATGAGCATCATAAGATTAGCTTAGTTTACTTACGTTTTGAGTTCATCGTTCATTTCGTAGGTAGACTATTCAATTTTATCTTTTATCATCTTTTAAAGTAAGATTCCTGAGACTTCCTAACTTACTATTTTATGATTTTAATAATTTTTTTTTTTTTTTTTTTTAAGAATAAAATTTAATATAAGAACACAAGAAAGCATTAAATGCATAATTCACACTATAGAGGGACATGACTCAAAACCCAAGAAAACATGCAAGAGTGGAAAAGGTGAATTATGTTAACCGTGGACTTAGGATCCGGTACTTACGGCCCACACTCCATAGGGAGGGCCCGGTTACCTGAGTGGTGCACTTACCAATATATGGAAATGAAAGGAAGTACATCACTGAAAAAGGTCAGTCCTCATAGACAGGGTCCTGTAAAAGGACTTCCTCTACATCAGGGGACAATAGCTCATGAAAATGTTTTAACCGTTGGCCATTAACTTGAAAGGTACTGTTATCCTTGGGATTTACCAAGGTGATTGCCCCGTAAGGGGTGACTTCAGTAACCAGAAAAGGACCAGACCAACGGGTTTTTAATTTCCCTGGAAAAATATTTAGACGAGAATTGTACAGTAAGACCTCTTGACCTACCACAAACTTTTTGCGCAAGATTTGCTTATCATGAACACGTTTCATGTTAGCTTTATAATCCTTTGCGAGATCATAAGAGTCGCTATTGATTTCTTCAAGATCATTCAATTGTAACTTGCGCTTGACACCCGCCTCATTAAAATTGAAGTTAAGGCTTTTTATAGCCTACATAGCACGGTGCATGCCATGCAATGCACTTGGGCATCTTTAAAGAGAGTAGGCCAATAAAACCCACATTGTAGTATTTTAGCAGCTATTTTCATACCACTGAAATGGCCACCACACTATTTTTCATGGCAGAATGAGAGTACCTCATTATATTCCCACTAGGGAATACAACGACGAATAATTTGATCCGCACAATACTTAAAAAGGTAGGGCTCATCCCAATAGTGTAGCTTAACTCTGGCCAAAAACGTATTACGTTCATTTCTTGACTAGTCATAAGGAATAATATCAGACGCTAAATAATTCACGATGTCAACATACCATGGTGCAGAAAATATAGCATACAAATGCTCATCCGGAAAAAAGTCCGGTATGGAGTCAGAATCACTATCATCGTCATTTGTAAGTCTAGATAAGTGGTCGGCAACTACGTTTTCAACCCCTAGTTTGTCCTTTATTTATAATGTGAATTCTTGCTGGAGAAGAATCCATCGGATTAACCTCTGCTTAGAATCCTTCTTTGCGAGAAGGTACCTAAAGGCTGCATGGTCCGTGTAAACTAGAGTCTTAGAACCAACCAAATAAGGACGAAACTTATCTAAAGCATAAACGACAGCTAAGACTTCTTTTTCAGTAGTTGTATAATTCCTTTCAGCGTCTTTACTAGCATAATAAATAACGGTGGATTTATTATCTAGTTTCTGTCCCAAGACAGCACCAACTGCATAATCACTAGCATCACACATGAGTTCGAAAGGTTTAGACCAATCGGGAGGTTGTATAATGGGTGCAGAAGTTAAAGCGGCTTTCAAAGTTTCAAAAGCATGTTTACAGTTAAAATTAAAATCAAAGATGGCCTCTTTTAAAAGCAGATTAGTTAAGGGTCTAGCTATTTTCGAAAAATCTTTGATAAAACGCCTATAAAAACCTACATGGCCTAGAAAGGCTCTAATATCACGGACAGTCCGTGGTATAGGTAGAGTCGCTATCTTATCTAGTTTGGCCTTATCTACTTCGATTCCATCACTAGATACGATGTGACCTAGTACTATGCCTTTTTTCACCATGAAGTGACATTTTTCCCAATTTAAAACGAGACTCTTCTCTTCACATCGTGTTAAAACTGTAGATAGGTTAGACAGGCATTCAGTGAAAAAGTCTCCATAGATAGAAAAATCATCCATGAACACTTCCATGAAACGTACTACCATGTCACTAAATATATGAAGCATACACTGCTGGAAGGTACCAAGAGTATTACAAAGGCCAAAAGGCATTCGTTTATAGGCGTATGTTCCAAAGGGACATGTGAATGTAGTCTTTTCTTGGTCATCAATATCAATAATAATTTGGAAATAGCCAGAGTAGCCATCCAAAAAGCAATAAAAAACATCACCAGCTAGACGTTCAAGCATCTGATCTATAAATGGTAAAGGTAACTGATCCTTTCATGTCATGGCATTTAAGCGTCTGTAATCAATACAAATCCTCCATTTCATAGGACCATGTGTGGCAACATATTCACCCTTGGCATTACGTACCATGATAATCCCTAATTTCTTTGGAACTACATGAATGGGACTGACCCATTCGCTATCAGAGATTGGGTATATAATACCCGTATCAAGTAACCATAAGACTTCTTCCCTGACCACTTCTTCCATGGCAGGGTTTAAACGACGCTGAGGTTCGTGGGAAGTTTTTGCGTCATATTCTAAATGGATACGATGAGTGCACACATTAAGGTCAATTCCCTTAATGTCAGCTAGGGACCAACCAATCGCAGAACGATGTTCCCTAATCACCCTGATCAACCGTGTCTCTTCATCCTTAGATAACAAAGAAGATATAATTACCGGATGACTATCATCTAGATCAAGTTGAATATACTTTAACTCAGGAGGAAGATGTTTAAGCACCGGGGTGGGAGGAATATCGATAAATGCTTTTGGAGGGTCCTCATCTTGAGTAATGAATACTTGCTTCGCCGCAGTCTTCAAACTCAGATATGGAGCAACCGGGGCGGTCTACGATTTGTGTAGACTCGAAGATGGTGTTGACTTCCTCTATGTAGGAGTCATCGACAAAATCTGAACTTCCAAAAGATAGGAATTTATGCATATGGATTTCCAGAAATGTGTTATTAAAGTAATCTTGAGCTAAGCTCTCGATCATGCTAACCTCTCCATCTATAGACAAATCTGATAACTGTTTCATTAGTTTAAAAACATTTACCTCAACCGAAAGATGGCCAAAAGACAAGGACATCGACCCAACGCGGCAGTTTATAAGCGCGTTGGCAGTCGCCAAGAAGGGACTTCCTAAAATGATCGGAACAGAGTCGTTAGCGACTTCTGTATCGAGGATAACAAAATCAGCAGGATAATAGAAATCTTGGACCTTAACAAGCACATTTTCAACCACACCCTTAGGGTAGTTAATTAATCGATCTGCTAATTGCAACGTCATTTTAGTAGGTTGCATCTCTTGTAGACCTATTTGTTTGTATAGATAATACGGGAGTAAGTTAATACTCACCCCAAGGTCTAGTAAAGCGGTGGTCATGTGGGAATCTCCTAAGGTGCATTATACAGTAGGATGACCAAGGTCTAATTGCATTAACGATTCCATTGTGTTCCATTAAAGTTAGAAATTGTTCAGTTAAAAAGGCGTCTTTAGGAATATTTGTCTTACGCCTAGTAATGCACAACTCTTTAAAAAACTTAGCATGGTGAGGTAATTTTTTTATCTCTTCAAGAAAAGGAAGGTTTATCGTTAGATTTTTGAAAACTTCCCTAATCTCATCGAAATTCGTATCCTTAGTTAACATTGCTAATCTTTGGGGAAACGGTGGTTTCTCTCTATATTTAGCGTAATGATCAACAAGATGTTTAACCTTGGCTTTTTGTTTCTTATGTTATGGTTTAACTGGTACCTCTACAGGGGTAGGCTCTTCAGTTTCTATTACGGTATCTAGTACAATCTGCAGTGTAGGGACAACTGGTGGGGTAACTATAGGCATAGTTACTTTGTTATCAACCACTCTCCCAGAACGGAGAGTGGAGATGTCATTTAGCTCACCTACGTTTTCATTTTCCATACTAGTATTACCATTTATCTCAAAGGCTGTGTTTGGTGTTTTCGGATTAGGTATCGCTTGTCCTGGAAACACACCTTTGGGTTGTACTTTCTCTTGAGCTAGCTGCTGTAAGGAAAGTTGGATGGCTTGTAAAATCTGTTGTTAAAATTGCATAAAGGTATCGAAATGATCCGGTTTGTGGAAGAGTGTTAGCTTTAGGTTGTGTGACAAGAACTATGTCAAGTTGATTATTAATGGGTGAATTTTGGTAGTTATTATTTACCTGAACGATACCTCTATTAGCATTATAATTATTATTGTTATAATTATTATAATTACCCTGACCTTGTGCTTGACTTTGTCGTGGTTGCGCTTGGTTGTTATAATTATGATTACCTTGACCTTGTCCTTGTCGTGGTTGAGCTTGGTTATAATTGTTTGCTTGCCTAACATTTTGATTATTAAACCATAGAGGTGTTACTTGTTGATTATTTCTCCAAATGAAGTTGGGATGTTGTCTCCAAGGGGTGTTAGGAATAGGAAAACTATTAATCGTGCAAACATTATCTTGTTGTGATTGTTGTTGCTCATAAGCGAAAGGACAATAGGAGTCGGGATGCTCTGGACTCAAACAGAAATTATATGGATTGGAGTTGACATTCATGACGGGGATCGGCATTTGTTGAACAGAAATAACCTCTACCATTTTAGTTAGAGATTTGATTAAATTTTTCAGTTCCAGATCGGGTTTCATATCCAACATAACGGCAGCCTTTATTGTTGTAGAAGAACTAGCATTGCGGGAGATATCGTCACTACCCCCCCCCCCCCCCCAGTTTATTATTATGCTTAGTCTGATCTTCTAAAAATTTATAAGCCTCTGAGGCTCCTTTACTTAAGAAACTACCCCCATTCATTATGTCAAGGACTTATTTATGGTGGTGTAGAAGTCCCTTGAAAAAGGCATGAACTAACATGTCTTTCGCGAGGTTATGATGTAAACACTCTATAAGTAGATCGGTGAAACGATTCCAAGCCTCCGAAAATGATTCATGAGGATTCTGTCGAAAGAAATGAATCTTGGAAAGCATTTCATCTGTCTTTAGTGGTAGGTAAAAATGTTCCATGAATAGTTGAACAAGTTTAGCCCACGAGTCCACAGAATTTGGCGCTTGGGCAGTTAACCAAGACGCCTTTATCGGCTAAAGTGAAGGGAAATACCCTTTAGTTTAATTTGTTCAGCACCAACCGTAGGATGGTGAAATATAGTAAGGACTTGGTCAATCCTACGCATGTGCTGATAAGGTTTTTCATAGTCTAAACCATGAAAAACGGGTACCAAATTAAATATATCTGGGGGAATTCAGAAATCCCCCAATGGGTCTGATAGAACGATGCAAGATTTAGGGCTATCGTTCAAGGCTTTGTAAAAGTCAGAGAGAGGAGACTCTCTTTCTTCAGCCATAATTTCAGGTGTGGTGTGTGGTATGCTAGCTAGAGGTGTAGTAAGTGGTATACTAAAAAGACGTGTTTGTTGTCGTTGTCGGTTAATTACGTTAGGCATTTTTCTACGGCCTGACCTTAATCTCATGCAAGGCTAAGACCAATCTTAATGAACACAACAACACTCCAAACAATCCTGATATGCTGGTATGAACCTCTAACAGAAGATGCGAGGTGTGGAAGAAAAGAGTACCTGAAAGCCTCCTTGCTTCGCTTATGAATAGCGTCTTGTTTACGCGTGGTCAGTGTATATAACAAGTTAGAAAACTGAAAACCTTGAAGGAAATGTAAGTTTGAAACAAACCTGTAGAAATCAGGCTGTTTCAGCAGAGGGCGTACGTAGCACTCCAAATATGCCTAGGAAGGGCGCAAGTCGCGCTCAGGCAAAAGGTGGGATTCCAGGCGTGTGGGCGCAGGTCACTCTCCGAGTTGGCCTTGGTAGGCAGCGGTCGCTCGGGCAAAAGTTGGAATTCAGGGTCAGTTGCGCGAGGTGTTTCCAATTTGGCTTGCCCAGTGCTTGGCGCTTTGAGTAATTTTTTCTGAGAAAAATTTAAGTGCTGAAACAGACAACCACAGTGAGAATCAAACCTAGGGTGGGTGGGTTATAGGACTTTGAAAAACTATCAATTCTAAAGAAAACAATACTAAAGAGTACTAAGATGGCAGCGGCGCCATTTGATAAGCTGATAAATTTGAATAGTTTTACTCACAAATAAAGCGATGAAACTCTAAACGCAAGTAAAACTATGTACTGAACTATACTCGTGATTATCAAAGATATTTGTTTTATACTCTCGAATTTATTGACATAGAGTTGGAATAGAAGATTTGTTCCACTCCTAGTCTTTTAGCATTCAAGTTTTCTACAATTGACGAGTCTATCCAAAGTATAATGAGAGTAATGGCGGAATTTATACTACGATGTGAATTTAAATAACAAGATACGAATAACAAAATGATAGGATGCTAAGGGTTTGAATCTAGATAAAGAATTAAAGGGAATTGAATCCACCTTAACTCGACTTAATCAACTAACAAAGACTCGTCGTGATCCAAATTGCAATGCTTCGCATATCAAATTGGTAATTCTAATCCCTAATTATACATGACATCTCTACCAATTAATAACTAGCATGTGAGGTCGTCCACCCATTTTCATGGCGAATCAACGACCTTCTAGAGTGGAATAAACTCTCACGACGATTTCTAAGTTAACAAAGATCAAGTTTCATCAAGGCTTCTTCAACCCCTCTAATGGAGGTTTAGCCTTGATTTATCAAGCTATCATTTCCCATTGAATTAACACTAGACATAATATAAAGATTTGAACTTTACTAATTTTGATTAAACAATACTTCAAATCTAATTAATAACTAAGAATTGAATAATAACAAGACTTGAAATTAGATCTACAAATTTAAATGAGAAAATCAAAATGAACAAGAATAAACTATTTTATATATCTAATCAATGAAGAACAATGATTCAAAGAATTAATCTAAAACAAGGAATGAAACTAATTAATTTAACTAATTGAATTCAAAAACTAGATCTACAAGCTATTTTAATGGCTACTTTCTATTCTAGGCTATCTAACTATATGTTTTTTAAGAGCTAAGTCTTGTTTTATGTAAAGCAGGAGACTAGATCCACAATTTCGTGCATGGGCTGAGGAGCCATGTTTTGGGCCTTAAAATCGAGCCCAAAGCCCAATTTCTTCAGTCCACAGAGCCCGTTCCAACTGGCTTTGACTTCAACAGACTTTTTGTCCACTTTTGCTCCTCTGATTGGGTCAAAGTCTAGACCATTGGAAAGCTCCTCCCGATCCGGTCGTTTTGACGTCAGGTAGGCCCAAATCCGAGGCCTGAGTCCAAATATATGGTCTTCGGAAGTTCTGCTGACTTGTGCCCTGTTTCTGCCCATGTTGACTTTTCAACTTTTGATCGGGCTTCCTAAAGGCTTTGTCTCCTTGAATCTTGGCCTTTATCACAGAACTTCTTAGCAACCAACATTTTGCTCCTTCATATCGCCAAAGTGGCACATTTCTGCACATAATTGAGTTCCATGCCTGAAATACATAAAAACACGTAATTAGCATTAACTCTTATTTATTACTCGCATAATTGGTCTAAAAGTAGTATTATTAAGGGGTTAAAACTATAGTTTTGGGCTCTTATCAATCCCGATAACACGCAAGAGTCAGATTCTGATTTTGCCACTCAGGTGACTTGAGTAATAAAATGAAATATGTATAGCTCTTTGAAGGGCAGTATATGAGGTTTAAGCCTGATTCATTGTCTTGACTTTAAAATTTGTTGGCTGCAGTTATCAACAGTTTATAGACTAAAGCATGAGTATTTTGTGGAATTGTTAGGCTACTGTTTGGAGGCAAACAATCGAATTTTAATATATCAGTATGCAACGAAGGGTTCTTTACATGACATTCTACATGGTATATCTAATGTGTTCCCTATAAGTTGGACTTATTAACTCTACTGATCATATATGTGACAACATACTATTTTTGTTCTCATTTTCATCTCTTGGAACTTAAATTGCTAAGTCACTAATTTCTTTATGTAGGAAGGAAGGGAGTACAGGGGGCTACACCTGGCCCTGTTCTCAGCTGGAACCAAAGAGTCAACCTTTCACATCACTTCTCACATGTTAAGTCACTAATTCATGTTAAGTGTAACCTTCTCACATCACTCGGTTTCTTACTCTTTTTTTTCTTGGTAATTTCTTATGTTCTTTCCTTTGCATATTAGGTAAAGGGTTATTTGTGTATACAGATCAGATATCCTACGATGTGTGTATGCGTTTGGGGCTTAACCAACATGATTCTCTGTCATAGTAAGCGTTGCTTTCATTATCTCTTTCATTTAGTAGTTATATGATTATATTTTTAGTTTATTTATTAAACAAACTAACACATTCTTCTTTATATTGTTTTTTAGGTTATAAGTGAGATAGCATGGTCGCTCGATTAAGTTTGTTTTAGATGGATCGGTTGATTAGCAATTTGTTGGATAGGTTATGTAAATTGTATTATTGTTGGATTATGAATTGATTTTGAATCAAGTGTTTGAGTTATTTAATTTTTTTCTTTGTGAATAAATCATGTAATATGAACAAGTTCTTGGAATAATTTATGTTGGTAATAAAAGTATGATTCTTGTTTCCGTAATGGACTTGAGTTATCAAGGTGTATGAATGCATTGGGTTTATAGGAATTTCAAATTTACAGGAATTTTCAGATTTATAGGAAAAAAAAAGAAGTTATGACGGCTTCCAAAGAATGTTACATACCAATTCTTGACAGTTTTTAATGTTAATTTATTGACGCTTTTGTTTCTCATGGTGACATTTAAATAAAAACAGTCATAAAGAAGGTTTATTTCTTGACGTTTTTTCTAGTAAAACTATGACGGTTAAGTAAAACATGTCACAAAAAATGATCCAATTATGACATTTATAAATGAATTTTTGTCATATTAAGTTCGAGCGTTTATGTTAGTTTCTTCAGAACCGTCATCAAAATTATGACACTTTTGGTTAACTTTTATGATGAGCTCTATAATGACAATTGTTTTTTAAATGAAAAAATGTCATTAAACCTGTTTCATGACAGCTAAAAGCCGTCATCACATGTCTTTTTTTTTGTAGTGACATGGTTTTCTTTAATATTTTATTCAATTATTATTGATTGTACCACAAACCAAATAGTTTTCTACATGTCTAGAGACATATACAACAGCAGCACAAGTTAGGCTTATAACTTTATATACAGTCTAACTCTCTATTCCAGTATCAAAAGTCTAGGTAGTTTCCAACTGCACTAAATCCCAATGTTCAAAGGAACTATGTCAGACAAGCATTTAGTGAACTGAAACAATGAAATTTTAGCACACATGTTCCTCAAATACTCCATAAAGTACATGAATTTCTCACTAAGTTAATATATATAGAGGACACCCATACGATTGTTACAAATAAAGATCATGGGCAGTTCAACTATATAGTGAATATAGCTCGTCTGAACTAGAGGGTATACAATCACATCTCACCTAACAGTGCTAGAGACACCATCTGATCTAAAGGGATGACTCTTGACTTAGAGTGTGACATTGAAGCTTTACTGTTACATAAGGAGGAAATGCATAATGAAGAAGTATAAACCAACCTAAGGAGGAAATGCATAATGAAGAACCATAAACAACCTAATCAGGAAATGCATAATGAAGAAGCATAAACCAACCTGAAAACTCTCACAGCTCCCCTAGCTGAGATGACCTCATGACAATTATACAAGAATTTAAAAGCTAAGGTTTCTTTTTCGATGCTAAGTTTTTGATACAAGGTGTATAATTTGTGCTTCTTCTCGCAAACTAGAATGGTTATTAGAGTTATTCACCAATCAGCAAGTGAATTCAATAATTGCTATTATTCCTTCTTCTTGATTGAATTTTCTCAAGGTATCATTTCTTCCAATACCAACTGTTAGTCTTTCAATGCAACAAAATCTAGCACTATGTTAACTGGCTTAGGCTAATTATCTAAGAGAAACGGTTACTCTCACCTCACCTTCAGAACAAATAGATTCAAAAACGAGAAAACTCGAAGGACAACACCTAGGACCTATCTCGATACGTCACACTTTAATTCTAATGTCTACGAGAGCATGGGTTGTAAACTTATAACGTGAAGTGATAAGAACTTGGAACCTTAACTATGGGCGTGCAAAAAAAAAAGTATGTTTAAGGGATAACTAATCAATCTTTACACCTTTTTATATTTACTATAACTCAATCCAAAAAAGACCACAGCTATTACTCTTTGACAATTAGTAAATAGACCAAAATTTAGATAAAATACGTAAAAAATCAAAAACAAAAACAAAACTAGGGCACTTCAGTAAAGCAATAGGAAATTTATCATATCAACAAAACCTCAATTACTAATTATTTGTCTCATCAAACAGTTTCAAGAGTTTACTATTTCTGGCCTGATAAATTATCCTAATGCAACTAGATAAATATACAAAGATTAGCATTCTTGCAAAATGACATGAACAAATTCTCAAGAACAGAAACTGTGAGAACAAGTACACTCGATCACCTCGGTAGACAATATGCAAATGCCAAAACAGTTGATAATGATCTGACAAAATTCAAAAGATGTTGTTTAACAAGCTGACTAGCTTTGTAAGGTAAACTTATTGGATCCAATGCCCTGCAAAAACATAGGATCAAGCAACTGGAAGAAAAACTTACATAGAGGATTGTCTAGCAGATGGAATAAAAAGACAAAGGTAGATATTATTCTCGCAATTCTGAGGACCGAATTATAGACACCTGCGACAAGTCTTTGCTCCGTCCACAACAACAACGGTTGAATATAAGAGGACATTACATAATGTGTGCTACTCTTTTTCCAGCTACTATCATTGCTGCAACCAAGTACGAAGAAGAAATATAAGCACTTAAGCAAAGATGTCAAGTGCAGAAGTAACCACAAAATGAAAAGAAGTATAAGTCCAAGGTTGAAAAAAAAAAATTTGGTAAGGTTAAAAATAATGAAGCACACATACACGGAGGAAAATGTTCCCGCTATGACGCTAAAATGGCTAAGCCCCATACAACAAAAGCAATGATGCCGATCTTTGGGACCGGCCGTAGCATAAGAGGACTGCCACCATACATGTTACATGACCTGTATAAAATAAAGAAAGCCAACAACAAACACCATCAAGGAAACAATAATAATACAAGCTTTCTCGACTCCTCCAATACAATTTAGAAAGAGAGCAAACCTCGACCACATTGTGATAGCAGTTTTCAGATTAGGAATCTCATTTGCTTGCCCAGGGATAAGGAAAGAATGGCACTTGAAAACATTATTTCTGGAAGTATATGACTATATTGGCTTGTGCACGCCTCGAGAGCGCAGACTCAAAGCATCCCGTCTCTGAATCATTATAAGATAAATCAATAAATCTAAAAGTGTCAACTGTGGGAGATAGCATACAAGAATGACAATCTTACATAGACACTAATGCAAACAAATAAGCATGAAGTAATCATAAACAACAAAAATGGCAATCACATTAACAAAAGCGATCGTGAGCATAAGCATGAGGGAAACTGTGAGAACAAGTACACTCACCTCGATAAACAATATTTGTGGTCAAAAGGGATTTGATTGAAGCATCTCTTAATCATTTACGATAATGTATTTAAGCAGTTGAACTTTACATCTTCCAGTACATCCTCTAAGGTGTCATAAACAACAAAGAATTAATTTAAAATAATAAACTCAAAAAAAATAACCCTTCGGAGATCCGAATTAACTGAAAATATTGCAAAGCTCGCTCCAACGCATCAGCAAAAATAAAAATCGTACCTTTGAAGCAAGAAAATTTAGAGCAGTATCAAGCCAAGCAAAATTGAAGTAATATTAACCCAAGTGAGCGAGAGAGAGAGAGAGAAAAAGGTACCGACAGTGAGTGAGAGGGAGGAGACCTAAGAGTGTAGCGGCGGTGAGAGAGAGAGAGGAGAGAGACTAAAGTTAAAGTTATCTTTTATATTTTGACCGAAATAATAGAGCGCGATTGTTTTTGGTTTCCCTCTTTCGCGAAATTTTTGAATTTTTGATTTGTAACACTTCTCAAATGATTTTTAAGCGTTAGAAATTAATTCCTGAAATTCACCCAAATTAAAGCAACACTTAACAACATTACTAACGCTTATATAGCATTGGCAATTTGCTAACTGTAAATAACAATTGCAAAGCAAAAAAGGTCTATGTTGCAAATATCCTATTATGATGTAGTGAAACTTGCTGCTATGTACATTTACTGATAGTCAATGCATGCATGCTCATGAAAAGATGTAAAAAGTATTGCATACGTATTAACTTAAGTTTCTAAGAACAAGTCCTAATTCGAATGCTAGGGTGATATTTCTAAATATTTTTCATCACAGAAAAGGAAACAAGACTTTGTCACTAAATTTACTTATTTAGACATAAAGTAAAACTATATACAACCTATAAATGCTTATTTTTTGCGTAAGGTTCTAACCACCCCCAAACAGTCAGACACTGTGTCCTCAAAGTGTCAAAAGTAAGAAAGAATATACCTGAGAGGTTTAAGCAAAAATAAAGCTGATATCTTCAACAGAAAATTATGTTAACACCACATATAGTGTACAACACAAAAGTGATAGCACACTGTTAGGTTATTTATTTTTCACATCAAAAACTAAAACAACAAATATGTACATCAACTTACACTGCCCTAATCACGAATTAGGGGTCTGTCCATTCTAGCTTCATCTTTATTGAAATGTCATTCCTTTGCATCACACTAGTTTATCATAATCTACCAGACTTCGCTCCACTTCCTCTTTCTAGAAGTGTCCAGATAAGTTATCATGTCTTTGTCATTAGGGAAGCAACGAGCTTTCCTCAGATACCTTAAAGAGAGCCAACGCCAGACCCGAAATCTCAAAGAACAAATTATCTTATTCTTCGGACACGTAGAATCTACCTGTACCCAGTCATGAAAAGTGGCCGCAAACTGTGGGAAGAATGTCCTCATTATTCGGCATGCCGTAACTAGCAAACTGATATAGTGCTGCCAAAAAAGACGAGCCCTTTTCAGGTTCTCAATTACTTGGTTTGTGATGTTGAAGGCAGTATATTGCTGGGCCAGAGCATGAAAAATCTTACAAGTTGATTCAGAGGTAGTGGAAAAATGCCAATCCCCCATGATGTTCATAAGAATAAATAACATGGTAGTCCCGACATTCATGGTCATCTAGCTAGTAGAATTGTGTTGTCTGGCCATCGGCCAGGTTTTGCACGTTCAATGACTTAGGCGAGGCCATCGCCGTAATGGCTGGAAAAATCTTCCCAATAATAGTCATTAAAGTTGTTTTGTATGATGTATTGAATGAGGGTGTTTGGCTGAATATAAGGAAGGTCCAAAGCCAGGGTCGTAAAAGAGATGTCTAATGTTACCAATACGGACTGCAAATCCGTTCAAATCGAAACCACATGCAGCAGGTGGATCCTCCATATGATTATTAAAATAAGTTGCCAAACCTGGAGAGTATGACTGCTCAGGGTGCAGAATGAAGGAGTTCCAACAAACTTGGGTGATGAAACCTCTGAAAAGATGTCCATATGCAGGAGAATTCAACAAAGCATAAAAATATTGTTCTGGAATAATCTTTGGAGATGTCATTGTAGAAGACGTGTGATGAAAGAAACCACATGTAGACAAAGATAAACCAAAATTAGAATACGATGGGAATGACTAAGTCAAAATAAATGACATTTATTACCATAGGAAAATTGCACTATATTTAAAAACTAAAAAGAAAATGACAAAGAACATTAATTTGCAAAATCTAATTTGTGTCATGGGCCCAAGTAACGGCGATGATCCTTTGGTGAGATAAATCAATTTATAAGATTCTCGATGCAGTCAATCCGTGCAACAGCCCATTGCAACAGGGCGCTCTGTGTCTGGTAAATCTCGGCTTGGTTCTCCATTATGAGAGTGTGATTTGCCAAGAACTGGTTGTGGCTGTGCAAGAATTGTGCTTGTTCCTCGTCTTGTATTGTCCGCAGGTCATGAAATTCAAGAAGACTAGTGATGATAATGTTCTGACGTTTGTATAATGTCATTAGTCCCTAGTGAATTAAACGAAGGCCTTCCATAGGATTAAATATGTTGTGTATTGCATTTTCATTGAAGATATTGACGGCGGAATAACCTTCACCAGTTTCTACACCGGCATGGTTCTTTGCAACGTCCAAAGTCCGAAAACCGTTGATGCAGACAGAGTGAATGGTGAGAATATTAGCTGTTCTGAGGTACATAGTAGGAGAAGTAATAGGAAAACCCCAATGCACCATGATAAGTGTCACAATGGTTAGCAAAGGAGCTGACTTTTTCCTGGCACGTGCGATCGCGTTCCAGAGAAATTGAATTATGCAAAAATCATTGCATTTAGTCTGCAGTACCCAGAGTAGATAGAGGAGGGGTTTTGTTATTTCGGAAGTCTTAGATGTGCTAAGCACATTATGAGCTAGCCATTGGATCATAGATAATTGGTTTCTTTGCAAGGATCACTGACAAACAATGTGGTTTTTCCGGTTGTATTCGCCGTAAAGGATAGTTGCAAACATCAGATGCCTTATATTGTCGAATGGTAAGTCATTAAGGTGTACCCCCGAGTTCGTTATGGGAATTTGAAGGACCTAAGAGATGATTTCTAGAGTTAATTCACTCTCGCATCCATTTGCACGGACAAAGAATTGCCTATTTTGGAAATAATCGTGTTTATAGAATAGGAGGACCAATTCTCTGGAATATAGTGCCACCTTATGATGTAATAGAGGGAACCATCCTCGACGTAAAATTTCAGTATCAAAATATGGGTGAAATAGACCACTCTGGAAATTTTCCATAAAATTTTGCTCGGGCACGAAAATTCGAGTGAGGGCCATTAAAGATGGAAGGAATGGAGTGGTGAAGATAATTTCGTGGAAGAGAGAAGATTTGATTTAGAGGTGTCTAGCCTAGCTATAAATAGGCACCAATCCGAAAATATAGAAAATATGGATCGAGGTGTCACAGGGTAGTTAGACCACGTGTATCTTCTAAAATAGTTCTATCAAGTGGGAAAGAATAGGGCATGTGACTACAAGAAGTACCTTTTTTTTTTTTTTAATGTTAATAGCGTATGTAGAAGGACAAGGAAGATGTAAATATAATATCACAATAAGATGTAACAATGTACAAAGATGTGAAAACGCACCATAAAGACACAGGGAATAAAATACAAACCTAAATATTAGATAGGACTATATGCCACATTAATAACATTACTATAATAAAACTAACGAGCATGAAGACTTGAGTAGCATATTCAATTTTCCGTTGCTCAAACTTTCTAGTGCATCCATGAAGCTTGAAATTTGGTAAGAACTAAAAAAACAATATTAGAATTAAAGAAGAACTGTAGAGAGAAGAAGATGAAATGAGTGAATGTGAAGGATGTGGTGAACTTTCTATTTATAGAAAGGAAATGGAGTTGTTTTCTGACCATTTTCTGACGGTTTGGGTGCGATTTCATGACCGTTTTCTGACCATTTTTTGTGCGATTTCATGACCATTTTTAGTGAGATTTCATGACTGTTAGTAGACGGTAAAGCTCGCCGTTAAGTGTGACGTCAAATATATATATATATTGTTACTAATATAATTATATATATTTCTACCAATATATAATATAATATTGGAGATATATAATAACTGATATAATATTTGACAAGGCAGAAGTTTTGGAAAATGTAGGAAATAATAGACATCCTAGGTTGGAAAATTAAAATGCAAACAAGTAAATAAAATATGCGACATAAATAATATACAAGACCGGGAAAATAAACCGTCTACTGAGAATCCTCATGGGCTGCAGAAAAAGAACCAGGAGTCATGCGATGGCGTGTAGTACGAGCTCCCATGGAGGCTAACTGTTCCTGGATATCGCCTAGAGTATCCATCACCTCAGCCTGAAACTGGTGTTGGTTTGCCATGAGCATTACATGGAACTGATTCTGTCGAGTAATCATATGATCCTAAAATGCATTCATGCAAGTTCGCATTTCTTGCTGAAATTCGCCCATGCTATCTGTCAGCGACTCATGGCGAGTGGTCATACCCTCCCTAAACTCGCCCATGGTATGTTCCATCGATACTTGGTGAGTATACATGTCTCTCATGCCACTGTTCATAGCACGTAAGGCATCTATAGGATGGCTCATCTTGCTAATAGCAGTCACATTAGAGAAGGGTGGGTGAGTTAAACCCATGTTATCGTGTTCAGCTGCCATAGGTGTTGTGGGTTCCCATGGGGACAATATGCATTTCTTGAAAACAAGCATATTCTCATATGGTAGCATAGGGACTAATGGGGTGGTAGATAGAAAACCCAAATTAATCATAACTTACGTGACAAGAACAACAAGAGGGGCTGACCTGAGTGTGGCATGCATAATGATGTCGAATAGAAAAGTTACGATACAAAAGTTACCCTTGCGCTCCTGGAGGACCCAGAGTAAGTGCAGAAATGTCCTGTTAATGTCTGATGGCTTCGAGGTGCCAATAACATTTTGTCCTAGCTATTGAGTCACGACAAGCTGATTCCGCCGCACAGAACATTGATATGGACATTTCCCATCCATATTATACTCGCCCTCGATTAGCGTGTTGAGCATAAGGTCGTAAGTCTATGGATACACAGACTTCTGCTGAGTCAGCAAGTGGTTGACCACAGGTATTTTCATGATCCCGGAGATCAAAACGGGTGTGACTTGGCAGCGCCCGCCGTCGATGGTGACCCAAAAATGGTCGCCATTAAAGTCACCATTGTTATAGAACTTCAACACCAAATAAGTTGAATACAACCCGCCGTTAGCATACAAGAGATACTCCCATCCTCTCTGATAAGAGCCCAAAACTATAGTTTTAACACCTTAACAATATTGCTTTCTGACCAATTATGTAATTAATAAGTATGAGTTAGTACTGTTATCATGTTCTTATGTATTTTAGGCATTGGAGTCGAATATGTGCAGAAATGTGTCCCTTTTGTGAGATAACGGAGTAAAGGTTGGTTTCTAAGAAGTTCTACAATTAAAGGCCAAGATTCAAGGAGAAAAAGCCTTTTTAAAGCCCGGTTAAAGCTGAAAAGTCAAAGTTAACGCAGGCAAAAATAGTGCACAAAAGTCAATAGAACTTCCAAAGGTCGTATCTTTGGACTCAGACCTTAGAATTGGGCCTACCTTATGTCAAAACGACTGGCTCGGAACAAGCTTTCTAATTGTCCAAGCGTTGACCCAATCAGAGGAGCAGAAGTAGATGAAAAGGCTATTAAAGTCATTTCCAGCTGAAAACCCCTTTGTTGACTGAAGTAATGAGGTTTTGGGCTCGATTTTCCAGCCCAAAACATGGCTCCTCAGCCCATGCACGAAATTGTGGATCTTGTCTCTTCTATATGAAGAGACAAAAACTTAGCTCTAAAAAAAAAGTTAGTTTTGTATCTAGTTATTTTTTCATAGAATTAGTTTTCAGAACAAGAATTTAATTTGTAGAATCAATAACTTAGTTTTTATCTAGTGAATTATCAATAAATTAGTTAGAACAATAAATTTAGTTTTTGGAATCCATTACTTAGTTCATTTCATATAGTTTGTCTTAAATTGATAATTAGTTATTCATACTCTTAGTTTTAAATTCAATTTTAATTCATTTTGAATCATTATTATTATTATTCAATTAGATTAATAAAGTTTAATACTTATTCAATAATAACTCGTTCTTATGGTTATTGTGTTATAAATGATAGCTTAATGATTCAAGGCTAAAACCTCCATTAGAGAGGTTTGAGGAAGCCTTGATGAAACTTGATTGTATTAGCGTAGAATTGGTTGTAGTAATCAATTCCACTCTAGAAAGTAATTAGATCTCCATGAAAATGGGTTTGATTACTTCACATGCTGATTGTTAGTTGGTAGAGATTACCATGAATAATTAGGGATTAGAAATACCCAATTGTGATGAGAAAACATTGCAATTCGGATTACGACAATTCTTCGTTAGTTTATTAAGTCAAATCAAGGTGGAATCAAATTCCCCTAATTCATTCTCATATTGTCAATTTAGTATTGAATTGCCATCATTTCATTTATCGCATCTTCATTAGTTGATTTACCATCGTAGTTAATTTCAATTCCATTACTCTCACGACTTTGTTAGCTTACACGAACTAAGAAACCTTACATCTAAACGAGCTAGGAGTGGAATGAATTCTCTACTCTAAATGTATTGCATTGATAACGAGAGTAGATAACTTTGATATCTAAGCATGAAAATAGTTTTAGTTTTACTTACATTTGATTTTCATCGCTTATTCGTAGGTAAAACTACATTTTTTCCTTTTATCATCCTCTAGAGTGTATTTCCGTATCAAAAATTGGAACAAACATCCCATTTTCAAATAGTGATCCAAATTTTTTTTCCACCAAAATTTGCCTGTTTCCGGCCATTGGTGATCGCAGGAAGAAGATGATTATTGATTTGAGATGAGGGGAAGAATTGGAAGTTGCTGACAGAAGGGAATTTGTTTCTAAGTTGTGGGGGTCGCGCACGAGACTCAAATTTAGTTAGAGGCTGTCTCGTGCGAGACTGTATTTTGAGGGGACAAGATCCAGATTTTGGGGAAGAAGAAAAAGGGAATGATGACGCGTGGGAGAGATGTCTCGAGTTATAAATGGGCTGAGAATAATGAGATTTGGTTGGGGCCTAAATTTTTTTCCAAGCCCAAATCAAGCTTAAAGCCTAATTTAAGCCTAAAAAATGTAAACGCTCACACACGACTCGTTCGGACTCCGAATTGCATAAATGAGCTACCGAAATGATTGACCCAAAAAATGCCATACAATTTTATGATTCATTCTCAAAGGTCATAATAATTTTTGAAAAGAAGGAAGGATGTTTTATTATTGAACAATTGTTTTTTTTCTATTATTTTATTTTTTATTTTTTACAAGGGAGATTAATGTGAACAACACTGGATGTCCAGAAGAGTCACCATCTAAATTCTTAGGCAACTGTCATGTCGGCTCTGGAGCGAACCCAATCCAGCCAGACTGTGGCTTTACCTTTATGTATTATGGGTCTAGGGGCAGGACGGTACCATCCTAGACCGTGTGCACTACGGTCTAATAATATTGCCCTTCTTACATACGGCTATCTATAAACATCCCCAAAGGGAACTTAAAGTAACCAATTCTAGGGGTTGGCCTGGTGGAATCCATTGCCCGTACGTGTTCCAAGTAGGCAACATCCGAGGTTGATCACGAATCTCTATGTGCACAGCTTAATGCAAGGGGAATATTAAAAGACAACAATATATACATATCTACAAGGTGAGTCTTTTAACATCAGATCCACAAAAGGAATCGAGTCTTTTAACGTTAGATCCTTAAGACGTTTGCAAGTCTTTTAACGTCAGATCCTCAAGACGATTCCCAACCCGTGGGAGAAACGGTGCGGTGACGAAGTTTATCCTACGCAGCTAGTGTCAGACAAAAGTATACCTTATACTAACTAGTATTGGATAGGAAGTCAAGACCTGGACAGAAAGGTGTTTGACAATGTATACACCACCCCATCCTTCCTGCACGTCATTTATGAGCAAAAGTACTACGACCATTACCTATTCGTGATGAGTGAGACTTACACCAAATGATTAGCTGAAGTTCGCGAAGCAGAGAGTAGAAAAGGGTAGAGAAGGAAGGAAGGGAAATTTTTGGTACCCATCGTTTACCAGTAGAACCGTTTGCTGGCGTTTCAGAAGACATTTATACTCAGTTATGAAATAGATTTTTTGTAGACTACGGCTCCGGCGCTTGCAACCACACACTTCAACGAACTTTTGAGATCATAAAATAGAAAATGGCCCAGCTACCAAAATAGTGTACCCTTTACAAAAAAAAAAAGATTGAGTATGCCAAACGAAATATCTAGTCTATGTAGACCGGATCCTGAAGAAGAGTATGTTCAACAGTTAGGGAGCGTAACTCATGGTAATGTTTGAGGCATTGGCCATTTACTTGAAATTTGCTGTTATCTTCTGGATTAAGCAAACAGATTGCCCCATAATGGGTCACAGCTGACACAATGAAAGGACCAGACTATCGTGTTTTCAATTTACTAGGAAAAATGTGTAATCTGGAGTTGTAAAGTAAAACTTTTTGGCCAATTTTGAAATCTTTACGCAAAATATGCTTGTCGTGCACTCTTTTCATATTTTCTTTGTAGGATTTCGTGAGATCATAAGCATTACTCCGAATCTCCTCAAGCTCATTTAATTGTAGTTTTTACTTCTCGCATGCCACGTTGATATTGTAATTGAAGCTTTTGATGGGCCATAGGGCACGATGCTCAAGTTTAACTGGAAGATGACAAGGTTTTCCAAAAATGATGCTGTAAGGAGACATCCCTATAGGTGTCTTAAAGGCCGCTCAGTATGCCCACAAGGCATCCGATAAGTGGAGAGACCAGTCTTTTCTTGATAGATTGACAGTTTTCTCTAGAATGGACTTTATCTCTCTGTTGGAGACTTCCACTTGGTCACTCGTCTATGGGTGATATGGAGTAGCAACTTTGTAAGTAACTACATATTTCTTCATTAAAAACACAAAAATTTTATTACAAAAATGTGTACCCCCATCACTGATGATAGCTTTGGGGACACCAAAATGAGAGAAAATATTTTCTTTTACAAATTTCACGACAGTCTTATGGTCATTTTGATAGGGTTATACACTAAAAGCATTACTTTTGTATTAACTCTAATTCTTTATATTTTGAATGAGAATCATATGGGCAAATGTTATGCATATTATATATGTTATTAGTTATATGCATGTGTTTAATACTTTATGTTGTAGATGATATGGTGTGTGGTGACACACAGAAGATCATATCAACAGTACTTTATAAAGTATAAGTAAATGTTCACAACCTAAATGGATTTGGAAAAACCATTGGTACGATTATAGTATAATCTGGTATTAGTCTATCTTGACTACAGGATTACACTAGTACACTTTGTGTGTATTGAACAACACCAAGTGAGGTTGTTTCTCTTTATACTGACTATATAAGAGAACAAACACCTCTGTTATTATGGATGCTTGTCCTCTTAATCCGGATATAATAACGGGCACTTACGTGAATTGTACATTGCTTTAAATCATCAATGAGTGAGATTCATTTGTGAATCAAGAAACTTGATGGATTGGGTAATGACATTGTATGTAAGGTGTGCTAATGATTATAGAAGGAATCCATGACCCGCAGGAAGTCGGGCTGATGATGTCCCCTTGAGGAACTCATAAAGATTGTCATGTAAACGTTGTAGGTGGATTTAATCAGACATGACAATGAGGTTGAGTAGTACTACTCAAGGACATAAGAAGTTGATTAATGTAGTTGTCAGTAACTTGACTTAATCAACAGACATTCGATATCTTAAACACGGGGAGATCAACGAGCATATAATATGGATCCCATAAACGTAACATATAATGTGGGATTAGGGCGGTAGTGCAACAATGGCCTTTAGTGGAATAAGCCATTTGTTGACGGACTTGGGTCGTGTGTTCTGGGTGAACATGGGAAGCCCAAGCCCGTCAGGAGGCCCAACCCAAAATTCTCCTCATGGTCTGTGTTGTAGTCTATAAATAGAAACCCTTCTCTCCTGGCTGAATTCACTATTCATTGATTGGAAAAAAGAGGCAAGGAAAGAGAGAAAGAAAGGGTTGGTAAATCGTTACCCACACAACGTCCAATCTAAAGATAGGAATACAATAGAAAATCAAGAGGTCGATTCGGATTCATAGCTATTTGATTCTCAGAGTTATCTGAGCCGATCTAAATGTATGAATTTTCTATCAAAAATCGTAAGAACCATTAATTCCGCTGCGCATGGTTTTCACGGTTTGTAGAAATTTACATTCAAAAATAACGGTTCCTACAATTGGTATCGGAACATGTAGATTTGTTGGTATAAGTAGAACTGTTCTAACATGGTTTTGCAGGCATCTAGACCAACTGTTATGGTCAGAATGATTTCTGGAAAGAAATGGATCGATTTTGATTTTATGAAAAGTGATTGGTTTTACAATTTTTGTTTATTGGTGGATGTAATTTAAATCACGGTATGTATCGTGTTATTTGTTTTTTATCCATGATGTAATCATATGTAAAGATCAAAATATCAAAGAGATTAAGAATTGGATTGGTTCATACCCAAAACTGAGTTTTTTTATGTTGGAGCGCGGGTTGAGCGCGAGTCGCGCTCAAGCGCCTGGAAGTTGCAAAAGGAAGGAGCGTAGGTTGCGCTGATGCGCCTGGAAGTTGATATAGGCATGAGCGCGCCACACACCTTGTACAGGTTGATTTGGAGTGCAGGTCGCACTGATGCGCCTCGAAGTCATTGAAGGCATGAGCGCACCACGCACTTTGTGCAACCACAAACGGAGCGCGGGTTGCGCCCTTCACGGCAGAAAGAGAATTTTTTTTCTCTATAATGAGATGAAATTTGCTTGCTATTCGGGGGTCTATGAAGTGATTTTGTGTGGTTTCTAGTGAAGGAAACAGGTCACGATTTATAAAAAGAAAAAAAGAATTCGACAAAAAAGGAAAAAGGATGGAGCAATGAATATGGGCCATAACAGTTGGGAATTTATTTTCCATTTTATTGTTCATATTTGCTTATTCTATATGCATGTTTTTATTTGTGGATGTTTGTTAAAAAAATCAGCCCACATGAATAATAGATAACATGGACATAGGCCTAACCAGTAAACAGAAAGATCCTCAGTTCTAAATAACTAAGTGGGAGCGGGAATTTGTTTCGTATAAATCCCACGGTCTCCATTACTGGTTTGTTGGTAATGTAATTATACTTGCGCGTCGGTTTTAGTGTCTTCCTCCATATCGGATGAGTCTATTTACGGATTACCAGAACAAACTTCTAGAGGACAACTATATGAAATTATTAATGAATGGATTCACTTCTCCATCTGAAGGGATTCATTACAAATAATGGACTTAGTGTTGAGTAAAGGTATACACATAGATGCAAGTAATGGTATCCTCCCCATCAGAGTCACTGCTATTATTTGTAGGACCAAAGAAATGTCACCATTTTAGTTTTACTTGTCTAGATGGCATGTGTCCACTCTAAAGAGTGGTGTGCTGTTAAGTTGATGAGAAGTAGAACTAATAGGAAAAACCTTTCTACACGAATGTAGATATGGTAAACGTCCACACTATCGTGGCTTACTACTTCTCGGTGTGTAGGGTGATGACGGGTTGATTAATTAATTTTTCAAGTTAACTCCAAAAGTATTTCCATGAATGTAGAATAGTAAACGTCGGCACTACCGTGGCTTACTACTTCTCGGTGTGGAGGGTGCTGACGGGTTGATTAATTAATTAATTTTTGTTATTAACTCAAGAAGTTTTTGCCCTACATAATAGTTATTTTATGTGATTCTCAGGTTTTCAAAATGGTTACTTTCAATCCACTAGCAACTATTCTTAAGGAAAACAAACTTATTGTCCCTTATAACATAGATTGGAAGGGAGATGGTCTTCTTCTCAAACCAAAGAATAATGGAGGTATATCTCATGCACAAGTTGTTGAAACATGTTTAGCGGTGTTATCTACCAATACCTAGTGTGTACATACAGGAGCCACTAACCATGTCTGCATTTCAATGCAAGGGTTCTAAGAAACCAGAAAACTTAGTGCTGGAGAGATTACCATATCTTTGGGGGATGCTACGAAAGTATTTGCTGTTGCAGTGGTAGATGTTTGTTTATCTTTTGGTAGAAATAAGACTATGGTGTTAAAGAATTGTCTTTATGTGCCTAATTTTAGAAAGAATTTAATTTCAGTTTCTATGGTAATTAAGGATGGATATTCTGTTTCTTTTAATGACAAGGTCGTCATTAAGAAAAGTAAACATTTTATATGTTCTGGTACATTAGAAGGCAATTTATACATCATTAATCATATTCCACCCACAGTGCATCAAATGGAAATTAATAACACATCTTCTAATTCAAATAAAAGAAAGGAACCTTCTCAAATGAACCAAACACATCTCTGGCATTGATAAATGCTCAAAAAGTGCTATTTAACCCTCGATTATGCCTCTTGTTTAGCCATCTTAGTGGACTAATAGTGTTTATAAGTTGTGTTTTAAGATTCTACAGGTAAAAAAGAGAGTTTTGTAGAATATTAGAGAAAATGGGGTAAAACGGAGCAATTTGGAGCATTAAGGATCACATGGGAAGCCCGTGGACAATCATGGAGAAGGCCAAGGAATTGGAGCTATTAAAGATGTGACTTGGACCTATTTTAAAGCCTATTTGGAAGCCCAAGGCCAAAGGATTCGTTGCTTGGACCAAAGCCCGCAAAAGAGGATAGAAGGATGGAGCAAAAGAGGGAAAATAGACTTCTGAGTCTGAGACTCATGGATCGTGAGTCTGGACTCAATGCTCATGTCTGGGACGCATAGATCATGAGTCCAGACGCATTGCTTGAGTCTGAGACACATGGATAATGAGTCCAGACGCATGAATCGACACTGTAGCCAATTCCTTCTCAGTTTTGGAGACGAAGTTGGACTCTGAAAGAAGTCTATTTGTATTAGGAAACAAATGACGGTTTGGAATGCTTCTAGAGCTCATTGTAACCCCTATAAATAGAGGACCTAAGTGCCTCATGTAATTTGCCAATTCACTTATATTCTTGTCTCCAGAACTTGAGGCAGAGAGAGATTAATAATAAAAGATCGGTTTTAACTAGCTGAGTCTTAATAAATTAGTCTTTCTAGTCTTATGTTCTTCGACTCTTCTTCTTCTCGTTCTTCGTGTTCTTCCTTCTATATGGAAGGTTAATCTTCTCCTTCAAAGGAGGAGATGAAGTCGGTGCTTAAGGTTTAATGATTCTTCTGGTTTATGGTGTTCTTCAATCAGGTTAGTTCTTTATGTTTTTAGTTATTAGTTCCATTGCCCACACCAGGGGATGGAAGTATAGATTAAGGTTTTTATTTATTACAATTGAATATCATGCTAGTTTAGGGTTTTATTTATTGCAATTGAATATTTGCTAGTAACATGCTTTTATTTATTGCAATTGAATATAATGCTAGAATAGAGTTTTATTTATTGTAATTGAATATTATACTATTATTCTCTACTTTTCTTTTAATTGTGTAGTGTTTTAGAGTAAGGGAAGTATTCCTTGTGTTTGCCTTAGATGGTGATTCATTGAATAGCTGCCCAAGCTCACATAAAAGGAAAGAAGATACTAGTAATATGAACATAGGAACAACCTTAAAGTAGAAGTTAATTGTTAACGATGTTTCATCCAAGAGGGCATCGGCACTCGCCGACGATTACCCGATTGTAGTCTACTTGGAGAACAACATGAAGCAAAAGGTCATTGAATCAAAAGCATTGGTGGATTTGAATCTCTTGAATCTATCTCTCTCATATTCTCTCCCTATTTCCAATTCTTAGTTTTAGTATAAGTTTAGTTAGTTAGTTTAGTTTAGTTTAGTTTAACATTAGAATCTACAATATCTATAATAATAGTTTTAATCCCTCAAACCCCCTTTCCAATCCTGTCCTTCATATAAACATACACTTAAAAGTGGAACGATACCCTACTCATCCTTTACTTATTGAGGGATAATTAGGTTTTGATACGCTTTTTTTTGTTCAACGACCATCATCTATCTACATCATCCATATACCACATCTACACACACAAAAAGAGGCAGTGTCAGGCATCTACGGTTAGGTCATATCAACTTGAGGAGGATTCAGAGATTGGTAGAAGATGGACCTTTGGGTTCATTGAAAGTGGAAACTTTTCCTATCTGTGAATCCTGCTTGGAAAGTAAGATGACGAAAAGGCCTTTTACCGCCAAGGGGTATAGAGCCAAAGATGTGTTGGAACTGGTTCATTCTGATTTATATGGACCTATGACTGTCCAGGGTAGAGGTGGTTTTGAATACTTTGTCACTTTCATTGACGATTATTCAAGATATGGGTACATTTATTTGATGCGTCGTAAGTCTGAGTGTTTTGAAAAATTCAAAATGTACAAGGCTGAGATGGAGAAACGTCATGGAAAATGTATCAAATCACTACGATCAGATCATGGTGGTGAATACCTCTTAGGAGAGTTTAGGGATTATTTATCAGAGGTTGGGATTACATCCCAAATGTCTGCACCTAGGAGCCCCCAACAGAATGGTGTAGCAGAGAGGAGAAACAGGACTCTTATGGAAATGGTTAGATCGATGATGAGTTATTTGGATTTACCAATTTTGTTTTGAGGATATGCCTTGGAAATAGCAGCTTACATTCTGAACCTGGTACCTTCTAAATCAGTACCTAAGACTCCAACAGAATTATGGAATGGGCGTGAGCCTAGTATGAAACATATTCGGATTTGGGGTACCCCAACACATGTGTTGGTAGATGTTGATAAGTTGGGATCTCGTACAAAGGTACGCTTGTTTGTGGGCTATCCTAGAGGAACGAAGGGTGGTTTATTTTATAGTCCTAAGGATCAGAAGATCATTGTTAACACCAATGCTTGATTCTTAGAAGAGGACTATTTGATGAACCACAAGACCCTAAGTAGTATTATTCTAGAAGAATTAAGAGGAGAGACACCAACTACTTCAGTACCAATTGTACAAGAACAGGATCCACAACGTGTAACTAATGACATACAAGAACAAGAGGTGCTTCATCGTAGGAGGAGGGTTGTTAGACAACCTGATAGGTGGATTGGTTTGGGAATGTCTTCTGACATAACCACTGATAATCAAGTTCCTGATCCCTGGACCTACAATGAAACACTCCAAGATAAAGATGTAGAATCTTGGCAAAAGGTAATGATTTGTGAGATAGAATCTATGGATTCTAATCAGGTCTGGGAGCTTGTAGAGCCACCCAATGGTGTAAAAACCATTGGATGCAAATGGGTCTATAAAAGAAAAAGAGGGGCAGACGGTAAGGTTGAAACCTTTAAAGCAAGGCTGGTGGCAAAGGGCTTTACTGAGAGAGAGGGTATCGATTATGAGGAGACCTTTTCACCAGAGCCATTCTTAAGTCTATCCGGATTCTTTTATCTATAACAACTCATTTCAATTATGAAATATGGCAAATGGATGTCAAGACAGCTTTCCTTAATGGAAGTCTTGAGGAAACCATCTCTATGAAGCAACCAGAAGGTTTCATTGAAAAAGGTCAAGAGCATCTTGTTTGTAAGCTTAAACGATCCATTTATGGACTTAAAAAAGCTTCTAGATCTTGGAACATTTGTTTTGATGAGATAATCCAATCTTATGGATTCAATTAAAGTCCAGACGAATCTTGTGTGTACAAGAAATTTGATGGAAACCTAGTGGTTTTTCTTGTGCTTTTATGTAGATGACATCTTACTCATTAGAAACAATGTGAAAGTGTTGTCAAACATAGGGGTATGGTTATCAAAGCAATTTAATATGAAGGACTTGGGAGAAGTAGGTCACATCCTTGGGATCAAAATTATAAGAGATTGCAAGAAAAGGATGTTGTGCTTATCTCAGGCCACCTATATTGATACTATGTTGACTCGTTTTAACATGCAAAACTACAAGAAAGGTTTCTTGCCTTTCAGGCATGGAGTTCCTCTATCAAAAGATATGTGTCCCAAGACACCAAAAGAGATAGAGGACATGAAAGCAGTTCCTTATGATTTGGCTTTAGGAAGCTTAATGTACACCATGCTATGCACGAGGCCAGAGATCTGCTTTGCCGTTGGCATGGTTAGCAAATATCAGAAGGACCCAAGACAAGGGCACTAGACTGCGGTAAAACATATTTTGAAGTACCTGAAAAGGACTAAGGATTATATGTTAGTATACCATGCAGATAGTTTGGTTCCCTTAGGGTATACAGATTCTGATTTTCAGTCAGATAGGGACAAGAGTAAGTCTACCTCAGGTTGTGTGTTTACCATGGGAGGTGGAGCTATAGTATGGAGGAGTGTCAAGCAGAAATACGTGTCTGACTCCACCATGGAAGATGAATATGTGGCAGCCATTGAGGCAGCCAAAGAGGCAGTTTAGCCCGAAACTTCTTGTTGGACTTGACAGTGGTACCTGGTTTACTTACGAGTATCACACTTTATTGTCATAACACTGGTGCGGTATCTAACTCGAAGGAACCACGAGCCCATAAAGCAAGTAAACACATTGAGCGCAAGTACCACCTGATACGATCAATCGTAAAGTGAGGAGATAACACTGTTACCAAGATAGCATCAGAAGATAACCTGGCTGACCCCTTTACAAAGGGTTTACCTGCTAAGTCTTTTGGCAGGCATGTTGAGGGGATGGGAATCAGATGCTTGGCAGCATAGCTTTAAGTATAAGTAGGAGTTTTGTTAGTAGTATACTAAAAAGCAATGCTTTAAGTATAAGTGGGAGATTGATAAGGTTATATACTAAAAGCATTACTTTTGTATTAACTCTAATTCTTTATATTTTAAATGAGAATCATATGGGCAAATGTTATGCATATTATATATGTTATTAGTTATATGCATGTGTCTCATATTTTATGTTGTAGATGATATGGTGTGTGGTGACACACAGAATATCATATCATCAGTACCTTATAAAGTATAAGTAAATGTTCACAACCTAAATGGATTTGGACAAACTATTGGTACGGTTGAAGTATAATCTGGTATTAGTCTATCTTCACTACAGGATTACACTAGTACACTTTGTGTGTATTGAATAGGACCAAGTGAGGTTGTTTCTCTTTATACTGATGATAAGAGCCCAAAACTGTAGTTTTAACCCCTTAATAATCATACTGTTAGACCAATTATGTGAATAATAAGTAAGAGTTAATACTGATTACGTGTTTTTATGGATTTCCAGCTTCAAAGTCCATTATGTGTAGAAATGTGCCACTTTAGCGAGATAAAGGAGCAAAAGTCAGCAGAACTTCTGAATGCCATATCTTTGGACTCAGACCTCGGAATTGGGCCTACCTTATGTCAAAACGACCGGCTCGGAAAGAGCTTTCCAACGGTCCAAGCCTTGACCCAATCAGAGGAGCAGAAGTGGACGAAAAGTCTGTTGAAGCCGAATCTAGCTAAAGAGGCCTTTTTGGACTGAAAGAATTGGGTTTTGGGCCTGATTCTCTGGCCCAAAACATGGCTCCAAGCCCATGCACGATTTATGGATCTGGATGTATAAAAACAAAAGCTTAGCTCATTGTTAATGGTAGATTATTTAGTAGAGAATTAGGGTAGATAGCTTATATAGAAAGTAGCCATTAGAATAGCTTCTAGATCTAGATTTAATTGTTTTAATTAAGTTTAGCTCCATTTAAATTATTGTATTAGATTAAACCTTTGAATCTTGCTCTTCAATTTGATTAGATCAATAAAGTAGTATTCTTTATCACTTGATGAAAGCTTGATTCCGTTTATCGTTTAGTTAAATCGTAATTTCTATTCTACGCCTTTAAATAATTAGTTCACCATGAGAATGGGTTTAATTGTTCACATGCTAGTTATAAATTGGTAGAAATGCCATGTGTAATTAGGGATTAGGAATAACCAATTGTTACTGCGTGGAGCGATTCAATTCGATTACGATTAAATTAGGTAGTGGATTAAGTTGAGTTAAGGTGGAATCAATTCCCCTCTAACTCCTTATCGTAGAATCAATGAGTAATTTCATAGTCGTTTATTTAATTGACTAGTTGTATCTTGTGGGTAAGTTGCAGCAGTAGTCTAGTTACCTATTTAAGTAAAGCTCTCATTAGACTTAAGACTGATTTCTTAGACTTAGAAAACAATCCATGCTAGGGAACTAGGAGTGGAGCGAACTTCCTACTCCACTTAGTGCAATTATCGATAGTAGAAGCTTTGATAAACAAAGGCACAAAAGTCTAGTTTTAGTTTACTTACGTAATGAATTCATCGTTCATTTCGTAGGTAAACTATTCATTTTACATTTATCAAATGGCGCCGCTGCCATCTTAGTTGCACTTTAGCATTGTTTTCCTTGTAGAAGTAGTCATTTTTAAGTCCCATTAAACCCACCCACCCTTGTTTGTTTCATCTTGTGGTTGCCCATTTCAGCGTGACAAATTCGCGAGAAAATACGGGCGCGCCGCCAAGGAGAGCGACCAGCTAAGTTCTTGGAATTTCGTCTACCAGCGGCGGCGCCGCCATACCATACCGCGACACCGCTCAAAACCAAATTGAATTTACCTTATTTGCCGACCAGCGCTAAAAACAACGTAATTTGACAATTACTTTCGAGCCTTGGGCGGCGCCTTGGCGTGTTAAATTTTTTAAATTTTTCGTTTGGCGGTTTTGATTCAAACTTTGATCTTTCATATTTTTCAGTGTTCTAACCTGCTCTATACACTGAACAAAGCGTAAACAAGGCGCTATT
Source organism: Coptis chinensis (assembly GCF_015680905.1). NCBI lineage: Eukaryota > Viridiplantae > Streptophyta > Magnoliopsida > Ranunculales > Ranunculaceae > Coptis > Coptis chinensis. Next base: position 89,250,776 of record NC_141456.1, read on the forward strand.
CATAAAGCGAAAGCAAGGGCCTTGTCAGGTATTCCTTTCTTCCACACCTCGCGTCTCTGTTAGAGGTTTATACTAGTATATCAGAATTGTTTGGAGTGTTGCATGTTTAGTTAAGCTCGACTTAGTCTTGCATGAGATTAAGGTCGGTCGAACAAAACACCTAACGTAAATACATAACAACAACAAACAAACAAATCTATCTAGTATACCACACACTACACCTCTAGCTACTATTTCACACAAACCACGATATAATGGGGGAAGAAAGAGAGACTCCTCTCGGACTTCTGAAAAGCCTTGGCGATAGCCCCAAATCTTGCATCGTTCTAGCGGACCAGTGAGGGATTTTGAGAATCCCTCCAAATATTTTTAATTTGTTACCCGTTTTTCATGGTTTAGACCATGAAAAACCTTATCGGCTACGTAGGTATTGAACAAGTCCTAACAACATTCCACCCATCCTACGGTTGGTGCGGAACAAAAATTAAATTAAGGGTATTCTCTTTCACCTTAGCCCGATAAAGGCGGCATCTTGGTTAACTGCCCAAGCGCCCTAATTACGTGGACTCGTGGGCTAAACTTGTTCAAATTTGTTTATGGAACATTTTACCCACCCCTAAAGGCGGATGAGATGCTTTCCAAGATTCATTTCTTTTCGACAAAATCCTCATGAATCATTTTGGAGGCTTGGAATCGTTCACCCGATCTGCTTATAGAGTGTCCACACCATAACCTAGCAAAGACCGTTAGTTAGTGCCTTTTTCAAAGGACTTCAACATCACCATAAAGAAGTCCTTGACATAATGAATGGGGTAGTTTCTTAAGTAAAGGAGCCCCGAGGCTTATAAATTTTTAGAGACCAAACTAAGCGAAATAATAATTGGGGTAGTGACGATTACTCCCGCTCGCTAGTTCTACTAATACAGTTAAGGCCGCCGGTATGTTTGAAATTAAACACGATTCGAGCTTAAAACTCTAATCGAATCACTCACTAAAAAGGTAGAGGCCATTTCTGTACAACAAAAAAGCTATCCCGTCATGAATGTAAATTCAAACCCATGTAGTTTTACGTTGGAGTCCCGAGCATCCCGCTCCCAACGTCCTATAGCCTATGAACAGGCTTGTTCCATTAATAGTGAACCTAAGCCCTTGGAGACAAAATCCCAACTCGGTTGGAGAAATAACCAACAAGTCACACCTCGAGGGTACAATAATCAATATGTTAGGCCAGCGACAACTTTAACCAAGCTCCACCACGACAAGGGCGAGTCGGGGTAATTTTAATAATTATAACAACCAAGTGCAACCTCGACAAGGTCAAGCACAAGGTCAAGGTAATTATAATAATTATAATGCTAATAGAGGTATCGTTCGGTCAATAATAATTATCAAAATCCACCAATAAATAATTCCGTGAAATAGTTCGGTCCACACCACCCGTGACTACTACACCCACACAACCGGATCGCCTTGACACCTTCATACAAGTGAGCCAAAACTTTTTCAAACCATGGCTCAATCTAACCAACAAACTTCTACAATCCGTTAATAATTTAACCCACGGTTGGCTCAAGATAAAGCCCAAACCAAAGGTGTGTTGCGAGTCACGATACCTAATCCTAAAACAACAAACCACAGCCTTTGGGGTAACCGATAATACTAGTAATGAATATGAAAATGTAGGTGAGATAAATGCCATCACCACTCTCCGTTAAGCGAGTGGTTGATAACAAGGTAACTATGCCTATGGTTACCCCACCCGATAACCCTACACCTACTATTTTACTAGATACGAAATAAAACCTGAAGAGCCTACCACCATAGAGGTACCGTTACAACACAACCCTAAGAAACAGAAAGCCACGGTTAAACATCCGGGTGATACCATTGCTAAATATAGCCGAAACCACCGTTTCCACAAAAATTAGCCATGTTAACTAGGGATACAAATTACGAGGAGATTAGGGGCGTTTTCAAGAATCTAACTATAAACCTTCCGCTTCCTCGAAGCTATTAAAAAGCTACCACATCATGCTAAGTTTCTTAAGGAATTGTGTACTACTAGGCGTAAGACAAATATACCAAAAGGCGCTTTTAACGAGAACAATTCCCAACCTTATCTGAACATAATGGAATTGTTAAGTACAAGGACCACAATTAGATCCTCTTGTCAATGCACCTTAGGAGATTCCTATCTGACGACCGCGTTATTAGACACGGGGGCTAGTGTTAACTTACTCCCATTTTATTTGTATAGACAAATAGGTCTAGACAAGATGCAACCCACTAAAAATGGCGTTGCAATTAGGTGATCGGTCTATTAAGTATCCTAAAGGGTGTAGTCGAAAATGTCTTTGGTAAAAGTTCGGGATTTCTACTATCCGGCTGATTTTGTAGTCCTCGATCTGAGAAGTAAGCTAACGACTCTGTCCCGATCATTTTAGAGGCGTCCTTTCACGGCAACCAAATGCGGCTCATTAATTGCCGTGATGGTTCAATGTCCATGTCTTTTGGCCATCTTGATGTTGAAGTCAATGTTTTTAAAACAAGGACCACGATTACCCGATTAGATCTATGGATGGAGAGGTTAGCATGATCGAGCTTTGCTCGAGATTATTTCAACAACACGTTCCACGATAATCATATTCCCAAAATTCTTTCCTTTGGAAAGTCGGACTCAACATTTTCATTCCTACACTAGTCGATACACATATTATTGATGAGGGCCGGGATAGATGACTTTCTCAAAGATGTAGAGGACTACCATAGTAATGTGGATATGACCAATCTAGATGAGGAATTGATGAGTTTCTTCGGTAGGTGACAATTCACCCTATCAAGAACTAACTTGCACAACATCCACCTCGACTCCCCTCCTTCCCACCTTTCAAAGGAATCTCGAGTTTGCACTTTCGATCCTTTTGTTTCTCCCATGCTTCATAATTTTTTAAATCCTCTAGCAAACGGATACTTTAGAAGGACAAACTATTTGACACCTTCATTTTTCAGAATTGAGGCAGTCCCCTACACACCTGATGAATGAGTTGATTGCTAAAACCACATCCTCATTATTATGCACGGGCTGTCTTTCTACAACTTATCCATATCCACCATATTCTCCACAACCATTCACTTTTCCACACTTATTTACTAAAACACCCACTCATTCAAAAATTAAAAAGAAGGTGCATGATAGGTTACCTGATAGGGTTATCCGACTTAGTTTTCATTCCACTAGGCTGCGTCGTAGGAAATCTTGGTGCTTGATTGTGTTTGGATATGTTTTTTGTGATATTTATTTATGGAATGATCCACAACTATTTTTGGTTGTTGATATATGATCAACTGCATGTTCATACATATATTTTAGATAAAGTCTCGAGTATCGACTATAAGCGACTCAATTTCGTGTTTGGTGCACTTCCTTTCACTTTAATATATTGGTGAGTGCACCATTAAAGGTAACCGGCCCTCCCTATGGAGTGTGTGGCTGTAAGTACGGATCCTAAGTCCACGGTTCACATAGTTCCACGTTTTCCACTCTTGCATGTTTTTCTCCGGATTTTTGAGTCATGTTTCTCTATGGTGTGAATTATGTCTTTATTGCTTATTGTTTTCCTTCTAAAAAAAAAAATAAAAAAAAAAAAAAAAAATAAAAATAAAAAAAAAAAAAAAAAAAAAATAAAAATAAAAAAATAAATAAAAAATAAATAAATAAATAAAAATAAAAATAAACATAGTAATCTAGGAAGTCTCGGAATCGACTTTAAAAGACCATTTTTTAAAAACAAATTTTCTAAGCCGTTGTAAAATTTGTTTGGGGAATGAAGTGTTAAATGTTCCATACTAAAATGTTTTATGTCCCATTAGAGTTGCTTAGGCCGTTTTATTGTATTACGATTCGGATTGACATAATCTATTAATTTAGAGTTCATTCGTTAAGCATAACTTCGTCATGCCGCGCTCGAGGCGTTTTCCACTATCTCGTATGTCATCTGAAGTCGGAATAGAGTGTTTTATGGATCATTGGATAGGAAATTCTCTCCTGATCATTTCCATATCTCATTCACAAAAATCGGACCCGATAACAAAGCGGCAATTTTGATTTGAAGTTCGCGAAAAAATCGAAAAAATCAAAATTTCGATTTTGGGCTTGGGCCCAACCAGCAACCAGCCCACAAACCCGGTAGCGACCGCCCTTACCTTCACCTTCACCTAGCGTTCATCGTTTCTTCCTCCATTCCGCCATTAACAAAGCTCCAAAACCTAAAACAAAATAAAAAAAAAAAAGAAAATACAATAAACCCAGCCCCCAAAATCAAATCCCAACCCAATCTTCTCTAAAAACAATACCACCCTGACCCCCACCGATTTCCACCACTAAAACCCACGAAAAATCATAATTTTTGTCTTTGCCGCCACCACTCCACCACCACCACTGTTGCTTCAACCGGCCTATTAAAATCCCACCACCACATCACATTTCAACCCTCACTCCATTCCAAACACTAGATGGCTCAACAACGCCGAATTTTACGGGAACAAGTTTTTTCCTTTGCCCGACCCTTCTTTTTACCATTTTCACGGTGACGAAATGGCTAGTAGAGACTGGAGTAGTTTGTGGTACTTTCGACCCGAAGCCTTCTACCACGAAGACTTGGTCCGGCGGTTCTACAACACCGGGGAGTTGGAGGGGAGTAGGATTTTGTGTTGGTAAGGAAGAAGAGGAAGGAGTTGACTCTTTGAATTTGTTGGTGAGATTCTAGGCATTCGCCTAGAATCCATCTGAATGCCACTTTACGGGGAGCCCGTTTGTGAGGGTAGAGCCTTTGATGGGCGTGGTGTCATCAATGGGAGCTACAATACAAACTCCCATTGTGTTCGCCGGGCATCCCTCCGGGACCAACCGGTTGCTCTGACTTTTCGGTGGATTAATTCGAATGTCCTAGGGAAAGGACAAGGTCGGTGACATCGGTCTGCCCTGCCTCCACATCTTATGGGTACTCGAGGGAGGCGAGAAGTCACGATTTACGTATCTTGGAGTTTTTTGCTGAGCATGATTAGGGGGTCGGAAAGTCTTTGGCACCTCTTCTGTGTTAATTACCAAGATCATCTTTGAAGATGAAAGCGACTCCCGTCGATAGGATTTACATTACCCTACACGTAACCCGCGTATCTATAGGGAGTGTGTCCAACAACGCTGGATATTGCCCATGGATAGGGAACGGGATGAGATAGAGGAGGAGGATGAGGATGATTCGGAGGAGGATGAGGAGGGCGTGACTTGCTTTGATCACGGATGCCTTCGGAGGTGTTGATGCGATCGACGAACGCATGGCTATGCTTCATAGGGGCATCGTTCACTAAACACTATTTGTCTTGACCTCCGGACTCGACAGGCGACTATTCATCACAACCGAGATCCGCGCCGAGAGGATGAGAGATGGGAGATGGGAACGGTGAGATGGAAGCCAGCGCCGGTTTAGAGTGGATATGCTTGCCGCGCTTCCCACCTCATCTGAGACTCTGCCGAGGACCACGACTCACGAGGCATGGCGTCATCGGCGAAGGAGGACTGCTGCTTTGGACCTTCGGGAGCCAGGAGCCACCACTAGAGAGTGTGCCCTCCGCCACCCGATGGCGAGGTGTTTAGAAGTGTGAGGATTGATAGTGGTTGTTGTTTTATTTATTTTTGTTGTTTTATTGTAATGTAACTTTTATTTTATTATTTTGAATTTTGTAGTGAAAGGTACTCGAATGAAAATTTTAATATAAGGGGTTATTTTCAGTATGTGTTGTTGTTTCATATTGATCCCACCTTCCCAACTTGTTTGGGGGTGGTTTTATCAATTCAAGCTTTATTTTTATATAACCACTAGTGTTAGAATTTATTCTTGGAGTAAAGGTGAAAATATGGCCGTTTAGGCATATCTATGAGTGAGAATCATTGTAGGATGAAATCTAGATTAAATAGGTACATTCAATCATAAAATCAACCTAAAAGATCTTGGGTTTGAATTAGAATCAAGAAAATGAGTTGTTTCGTTTTGGGTTTGGAAATTTTAGGATTTCGGCTGCCGTAAAAACTTTTTGGCAACTTCGATCCGTTTTAGCAACTTAAAACCTATATAAACTTCATACATTCTACACTCACAACTCACACTACATCTAACTTCCATCACGCGCCCTTCACACCCGCGATTCCCGTTTAAATCTCCATTTTAGCAAATATGCAACTTCGGGCCGGCCAGCTTTCGCTTTCGCGCCTACACTTCGGCGAAAATTTTGCTTTCGAGGCCTGCCCAGCGCCAAGTCAAAAGCGACTTCGGCTCAAACACTGGAATTCCAAAATACAAAAGAAGCGACTTCGCGCCCTAGTTAGTGGCCTTTCAGCGCTGACTTCCGTGGACCAGAAAAATTCCAGTTTTCCGCGAGTTGTGCCGGTTGTTTTGCAGCTGTTCGGGCGTAGTTTTGAGATGACATCTCCTATAATAATCTGGGAAACAGTCTTTCGAAGATTTGTTCCAAAGCACTACTTACGGTGCTTGGTTTTGTGAGTGATCACATCATTGGTTGGTAGGAACCTCTTATGGTAAGACCGGCTGAACTTTATTCTCCGGCACTTGCATCTTATTTTTATAATAACTGCATTTTCTTTGAGAGACGGATGGAGAACAAGTGTTCTCCATCAACATGACGATGAACCAATGGAAATTACGGGTTCTTGCTAGCATTTGTTCTTGGACTTGCTATGCCCGGCTGAGATACAAGACCCATGGTGCTATTGGATTCGATAATATGCATGTCTACACTTATGAGTTTTTGCAAGGGCTTATGGGGCGGGCATTTTCCGTATTGAGGACCAAAGGGACTATAACGTTACCGCTTGGTAGCTTTGTCCATGAACATAGGAACTGTGTTATGTTTTGGATTATGCTAAACATTTTAGGGGAATGGCGTTTTCTTACGTGAATGGCGCCACTTGCGGCGTTTTCCTTGCTTTAGCCACGGGGACACGGTTATGACCTTCCCGAACTTTGATGTCTAGTTTAGCACGAGCCCATACCATGAGGCATAAGTACCTTCTTATGCCTGTTCTAATTCCACGTATTATGCTATGTTTCTTTCCTGTTTTTTTGTACCGTTTCCGCGGATTGGATTAGGGTAGACCGCGGTCGCGACCCACCAATAGTATTATTCGATCTTTCCGTGCAATGACTTGGCAAGGGTGGCGGATCTGACCTCACCAGGTTGCACCTACACCCCATCGGACCAAGTGGCACTTAATAGGTTAGCAACCATAGATGATAAATGGCGTGAATCACGGCAAATTATCATAGCATGGCGGGGCCTTGAAGGAGCCTCACTTCTTTATAGAAGTAGAGGATGGCGAAGATGACGAATAAATAACAGCGGGAGTGGAGGTAAGTTTTAGTTTACGTTGAGTAATGCGCTTATGTCCCAAGCAATTTAATTACTGTTAACCCCATAATGGGTGGAACTCTTATAGAGTTCGCGTCGGTTTTATTTCCTATATTAGTGCGTTCTAACCTTGTTTTGCGGATGTTTTTGAATTTCCGCGGCGCTTCAATGGTATTTTTCCTACCCTCTTTATTTAAATGCTTTGAGGACAAAGCATGCTTCTTGTTTGGGGGCATAGAAACACGTGTAATTAAGACATCTGCTAGGATATAAATATGTATAATATGCATTTGTTTTCTAGTTAAAATTTCAAAAATTCAAAATATAAATAAATAAGTTATGCTATACACTTAGGAATATTGGTATTGTTTCTTTCTCCATGCTCTTAACAATCTAGAAGTCTCCGTGTAGGCATTTGCGTCGAAATAATTGTTAGAAACTTAGGTTAATATATAGGTAATAATCTTTACATCTATCTATAAATATATTACATGAGTATCTATGATTGTTAGCGATAAGTTTAAAATCTAGGCTAGAGTACTTATTCTACAAATCCTGTGAGAATATAGCCTAAAAAGCCTTATATGAAGCGAAACATTTGAGAAATGACACAAAGGGAGAAGTAAAATCCGGATAGAAAAATCCACCGTCCACTTGCTTGATCACTAAACCATATCTAAAAGAATTTAGGCCCTTTTGGATCGATATAGCTAGAAATTCTTACCTAAGTATATTTTTAAGCTAGTTAAGCCCCATTGAGCCTTTCATTAGCCCTTCCATAAACCACAATTCCTTTACCACATTACAAAAACAAAACAAAATAAAAAAAAAATCAACCTACCCAATTTAGAATAAGTCCGAGAATAGAATGATGAAGAAAGAAGAAGAGAAAAACACAGTGTAAACAAAAAATTAGTTAGTTGCTTGAGAAAATAAAAAGAAAATAAGTTTCCATCCAAAGAAAAAAAATAAAAATAGAAATAAAATAAAAACTCCAAAATAGAATAAAAAGGAGTCAAAAAGCCAAAGAAAAAAAAAAAAGAAAAATATGGCTAAGGATGAAAACAAAGTGTAGAAGCAAAAGTAAATAACAAGGTTTCTCTAGTTACGTAAAATGAAGACTCTATTATCTCGGACTTGTCCTTTTGAATATCCATTTCCTTCCTTCTTAAACCATCTCCTAATCCCCGTAACACCTAATAAAGACCTCTAGCTCAATTAGGAATAGGTTAGTGTGATAGTAAGTGGCGGATGTGTTTGATCGACTCCGAACTTCCTTGTTGTCATTGAGATTGTAAGGTAAAGTGTGCCCAATGCATTGCTTTGGAGTATGCGAAACTTGAGTGGAAAAATCAGAGTGTTGTTTCTTGACTATTATTGTGAGAACCTACTTAAGGACACTATTAGAAGTTCTCGAAACAAAACACGCTAAACATTTTATAGTACTACTCATTGTGTATATGTTTATTGTAGATGATAGATTATTATGCATATATTAACTTAGGTTTTGACTTGGTTATTCTTATTCAATTGCTAGGGAGATGTATAGATAGTTGAGCATGAATAAAGGAAACAATAGTTTTATTTTCTTAGTCGTTGTAGTATAGATGAAGTTTGTGAGTACCTTCACTTTGGAAAACTCTCACGAGGCTATAACTTCGTCCACTAGGGAATTCCTAGTGGTTTAAAGCCTTGTTGCATATGGTCAATGCAATCGCACTCAGTGAAAGCGAGTAGTTAGAACTCCATTTTTGGTCACTTATTCTAATTTCTCATCTTTGCTTGAGGACAAGCAAAATCTTTGTTTGGGGGTGGTTTGATAAGAGCCCAAAACTGTAGTTTTAACCCCTTAATAATCATCTTGTTAGACCAATTATGTGAATAATAAGTAAGAGTTAATCTGATTACGTGTTTTATGCATTTCGGGCTTCAAAGTCCATTATGTGCGAGAAATGTGCCACTTTAGCGAGATAAAGGAGCAAAAGTCAAGTCGAGAACTTCGAATGCCATATCTTTGGACTCGACCCACCTCGAATTGGGCCTACCTTATGTCAAAACGACCGGCTCGGAAAGAGCTTTCCAATGGTCAAGCCTTGACCCAATCAGAGGAGAAGTGGACGAAAAGTCTGTTGAAGCCGAATCTAGCTGAAGAGGCCTTTTTGGACTGAAAGAATTGGGTTTTGGGCCTGATTCTCTGGCCCAAAACATGGCTCCAAGCCCATGCACGATTTTTGGATCTGGATGTATAAAAACAAAAGCTTAGCTCATTGTTAATGGTAGATTATTTAGTAGAGAATTAGGGTAGATAGCTTATATAGAAAGTAGCCATTAGAATAGCTTCTAGATCTAGATTTAATTGTTTTAATTAAGTTTAGCTCCATTTAAATTATTGTATTAGATTAAACCTTTGAATCTTGCTCTTCAATTTGATTAGATCAATAAAGTAGTATTCTTTATCAATTTCGATTTTGTCATTTCCAATTCTAGATCTAATTTCAATTCCAAATTTATTTCATTTTAGTCATTAAATTAGATTTCATTATTGTTTAAATTAAGTAAATTTCAATGCTTTATATTATGTTTAGTTTTAATCTAAATGGAAATGATTAGCGTAATGATTCAAGGCTAAACCTCCATTTGAGGGGTTGAGAAGCCTTGATGAAAGCTTGATTCCGTTTATCGTAGAAATCGTCGTAGTAATTTCTATTCTACGCCAGAAATAATTAGTTCACCATGAGAATGGGTTTAATTGTTCACATGCTAGTTATAAATTGGTAGAAATGCCGTGTGTAATTAGGGATTAGGAATAACCAATTGTTCTCGCGTAGCGATTCAATTCGGATTCTGACGATTATCTGGTAGTGGATTAAGTTGAGTTAAGGTGGAATCAATTCCCCCTCTAACTCCTTATCATAGAATCACGTAGTAATTTCATAGTCGTTTATTTAATTGACTAGTTGTATCTTGTGGGTAAGTTGCAGCGTAGTCTAGTTACCTATTTCATAAAGCTCTCAGTAGACTTAAGACTGATTTCTTAGACTTAGAAAACAATCCATGCTAGGGAACTAGGAGTGGAACGAACTTCCTACTCCACTTAGTGCAATTCGCATCGAGAGTAGAAGCTTTGATAAACAAAGGCACAAAAGTCTAGTTTTAGTTTACTTACGTAATGAATTCATCGTTCATTTCATAGGTAAACTATTCATTTCCACAGTTATCAACTGACTATATAAGAGAACAAACATCTCTGTTATTATGGATGCTTGTCCTTTTAATCCGGATATAATAACGGGCACTTACATGCATTGTACATTGCTTTAAATCATCAATGAGTGAGATTCATTTGTGAATCAACAAACTCGATGGATTGGGTAATGACATTGTATGTAAGGTGTGTTGTTGATTATAGAAGGAATCCGTGACCTGCAGGAAGTCGGGCTGATGATGTCCTCCTGAGGAGCTCATAAAGATTGTCATGTAAACCCTGTAGGTGGATTTAATCCGACATGACAATGAGGTTAAGTGGTACTACTCAAGGACATAAGAAGTTGATTAATGTAGTTGTCAGTAACTTGACTTAATCAACAGACATTCGATATCTTAAACACGGGGAGATCAACGAGCATATAATATGGAGCCCATAAATGTAAAACGTAATTTGGGATTAGGGCGGTAGTGCAACAATGGCCTTTAGTGGAATAAGCCATTTGTTGACGGACTTGGGCCGTGTGTTCTGGGCGAACATGGGAAGCCCAAGCCCATCAGAAGGCCCAATCCTAATTTCTCTTCATGGTCTGTGTTGTAGCCTATAAATAGAAACCCTTCTCTCTTGGCCGAATTCACTATTCATTGATTGGAAAAGAGAGGCAAGGAAAGAGAGAAAGGAAAGGTTGGTAGATCGTTGCCCACACAACGTCCAATCTAAAGTTGGGAATACAACAGAAGATCAAGAGGTTGATTCGGATTCATAGCTATTGGATTCTCAGAGTTATTTTAGCCGATCTAAAGGTATGAATTTTCTATCCAAAATCGTGAAAACCATTAATTCCGCTGCGCATGGTTTTCACTGTTTGTAGAAATTTATATTATGAAATAATAGTTCCTACACATTTGAGCGACATGCGAGTACCTCAATCTATTTAGACACATAGTCTACAGCGACTAGAATGTAGAGAAAACCTTGAGAAATAGGGAAAGGTCCCATAAAATCAATGCCCCAAACATAAAAAAATTCCACAATTAAGATAGGATTTAGGGGCATCATATTGCATTGGTAATTCAACCTAGGTGCTGACAACGAATGCAAGCTTTGCAAAGTTCGTGTTCATCTCAAAAAAGGGTAGGCCAGTAAAAACCACATTGTAAAACCTTGGCCGCAGTTTTTTTCCCACTGAAATGACCACCGCAAGATTGTTTATGGTAAAAAGATAACACGTCGGTGTGTTCCCAGTCGGGAATACAGCGATGAATGAGTTGGTCAGAACAATATTTAAAAAGGTAGGGGTCATCCCAGAAATAATATTTTACAGTGGATAAGAACTTTTTACGATAAGGACGTGACCAAGAGGAATAAACTTCCTCAGTAACTAGGTAGTTAACGATATCCACATACCATGGAGAGGAGAAAATGGAGTATAAATGCTCATCTGGGAAGGACTCATAGATGGCGTCATAATCACTATCAATGTCACCAACTAGCCTTGATAAATGGCCGGCCACCACATTTTCGGTTCCTTTCTTGTCTTTTATTTCCAGGGTGAATTCTTACAAGAGAAGGATCGAGCTGAACAACCATTGTTTCGCGTCCTTTTTCGCGAGTAGGTACCGAAGTGCGACATGGTCAGTATATACGATGGTTGAAGAGCCGACCAGGTCAGGGCAAAACTTATCCAAAGTATAGACAACAGCTAGTAATTGTTTCTCAGTTGTTATGTAATTACGTTGAGGGTCATTAAGACTTTTACTAGCATAGTAAATGACAACAGGTTTGTGATCTTGTCGTTGTCCTAACACAGTGAAAATTGCAAATTTGCTAGCGTCACACATTAGTTCGAATGGTTGAGACCAATCAGGGGGTTGAATGATAGAATCGGTAGTCAGGGTAGTTTTTAGAGTTTCAAAAGCTTGTTTGCAATTGAAATTGAAGTTAAAGACCGCATCCTTAAGCAGGAGATTGGTTAAGGGGTCGAGCAACTTTAGAAAAATCCTAAATGAATCGCCTGTAAAACCCAACGTGGCCTAAAAAGGCATAGATATTGCAAACTGTTTGAGGGACAGGTAGCGAAGCAATTTTAACAATTTTAGCTTTATCAACCTCTATCCCATCTTTCAAAACAACATGACCTAGAATAATTCCTTTGGTAACCATGAAACGACACTTCTCCCAATTAAGTACCAGATTTTTTTCTTCATAACGTGTTAACAGTTTAGAAAGGTTAGATAGGCAGTCGTCAAAGGAATTTTCATAAATGGAAAAGTCGACCATGAAGACTTCCATATAACGTTCCACCATATCACTGAAAATGTGAAGCATGCAGCGTTGGAAAGTGCCTTGGGCATTGCAAAGATCAAAAGGCATTCGTTTGTATGCAAAGGTTCTAAAGGGACATGTGAAAGTTGTCTTTTCTTGATCGGTAGGATCGATGACAATTTAGAAGTAGCCTGAATAGCCATCAAGAAAACAGTAGTAAGCATATGCATGACCGGCTAAACATTCTAGCATCTGGTCAACGAATGGAAGAGGGAAGTGATCTTTACGTGTTCTGGCATTAAGTTTGTGATAGTCAATGCAAATTATCCATTTCACTGGAATGTGAGTGGAGATGCATTCATCATTTTCATTATGCACAACTGTAATCCCGGACTTTTTGGGAACAACGAGGACAGGACTAGCTAACCCAATCACTATTAGAGATAGGGTATATGATACCCGCATCAAGTAAACATAAAACTTCGTCCCTCACCACCTCTTTCATGGCGGGGTTAAGGCAATGTTGCGGTTCTCGCGATGTCGTTTTGTAGTCATCTAGATATATGTGATGCATGCATATACTAGGGTCTATTCCTTTGCTATCATCTAAGGACCATCCGATAGTGGAGCGGTGTTCATGAATAACATGAATCAAACGTGCTTCTTCGTCGATAGTCAAGTGGGAAGAAATTATTATAGGGTGAATACCATCGGTATCAAGATGCACATACTTCAAATTAGAGGGTAGAGGTTTTAACTCCGGAGTTAGAGGATTTATGATCAAAGATTCGTGAGGAGCCATCTCTTCAATGGAAAAGAGCGAGTCTAGTTTTTCTGAATTAGTTGGTAATATAGTAGGGTAAAAAAGTGGTACTGACTCTAATTATGTGTGGACATCCTTAACGTACGAGTCATCATCAAACTCAGGATTATCAAAAGAAAAAGAAAGAAATTGGTGTACCTCGTCTGGGGGAAAAGAGTTTGCAAAATATTCATGTGCTAGACTATCAACTAGGCTAATCTCACCCTCAATATCAGGAACGAGAAGTTGTTTCATTAGGTTGAATATATTGAACTCTACATAAAGGTTCCCGAAAGATATTGTCATTGAACCGACAATTGATGAGAACGGTAGCAGTTGCAAGAAATGGACGTCCTAAAATAATAGGAATGGAGTCACAGGCAACTTCGGTATCTAGAATTACAAAATCGACGGGATAGTAAAAATCTTGGACCTTGAGTAAGACATTTTCTATGATGCCCTTTGGGTACTTGATTGAGCGATACGCGAGTTGCAGGGTCATGTTGGAAGGTTTTAATGCATGAAGACCTAACTACTTAAATAAGTAGTAGGGAAGTAGGTTAACACTGGCGCCTAGGTCTAAAAGTGAGGTAGCAGTATACTTGTCGCCCAACGTGCATGGTACAGTTAGTCGACCTGGGTCTTTGTATTTAACCACACCATTGGTAGTAGTAATGGAGGGAAACTGCTTAGTGAGGAACACTTGTTGAGGAACATTCGTTCGTCGTTTGTTGATGCACATGTCCTTCAAAAACTTGGCATGCTTGGGCAAATGCTTAAGTGCATCTAGAAAAGGTAGGTTTATGGTCAAATTTTTGAAGGTTTCTCGGATCTCATCGAAATGTTTGTCAGGTTTTTTCTTTGCCAAACGGGCAGGGAACAGAGCTTTTGGGTAGAATCGCACATATGGATCAATGGCGTCTTTCCCTAGGGACATGGATGTAGATTTGGAAGGAACTACTTCATCCACTATAGGTTGCGAGGTAGGAGTTGGAAGGATGTCAGCTGCGGCTTTTATCAGTTCAATGTCTGCCATATGTATGTGATTGTCCACAGCTTGGCCAAAATGAAGAGTGGTGATGGCTTTTACCTCACCCTGGTTGGGATTACTAGATCCTTGTGCATTGTTGAGTTCGAAGGCAGTGTTTGTGGGCTTAGGGTTTGGAACTGCTTAGCTAGGAAACACGCTCTTTTGACTTTTATCCTGTGCTAATAGCTAAAGAGATTGTTGGACAGATGCTAGGATTTGAGATTGGTAATTCATGTAAGTCAGAAAAGTTTCAGCTATTTTATCGACAGTGGATTGTCCTAGTGGAGTAGCATGAACAAGTTCACGATTATTATTTATAGGTTAATTTTGGTAGCCATAACCTTGATTAGCGGGAACAAAGCTACGGTTGTTTTGGTACCCTATATTGGCAGTGTTGGGAGACTGACTTTGCCCTTGCTGTAATTGTGGAGTATTTCCTTAACGGTAGGAATTGTAGTTCGTGGGTGGTCGTACAGGAACGTTGTTGAAACCCAAAGGAGCTGGCTGTTGGGCAGGGGGATACCAAGCAAAATTCAAATGTTGTCGCCAAGGTGCATTAGGGATGTTGAAAGCACAAGCCTCTTCAGATGGTTGGGTAGGGCCCTCATATGCCAAAGGACAATAAAAATCAGAGTGCTCAGGACTTAAGCAAAGAAGACATGGAGTAGCATTAGCAGCCACGACTTGTTTCGGTTTTTGATCATTTACTTGAACCGAAAGAGCATCGACTTTTTTGGTTAGGGACTCGATCAGAGTTTTTAATTCCGGATCGGGTTTGACCTCGAACATAAACATAACTTTGGTAAGAGTGTCTTTAGAAGATCTGGAAGAATCAATGTTACCCTAATGGGTGTTTCGTGAAGCCTGTTTCTCAAGAAAAGTGTATGCTTCATTAGCGCCTTTGTCGATGAAATAACCACCATTCATGATATCTAATGTTTCCTTTTGATGGTCAGAGAGACCATTAAAGAATGAATGGACTACGATAGCGGTGTCAAGTTGATGATGGGGACGTTCGAGAAGTAGATCAATAAATCTGCTCCATGCATCCATAAAGGATTCTTGGGGATGCTGGTGAAAGAATTGAATCTTCTTAAGCATCTCTGTAGTTTTCTTCTTAGTATAGAACTTTACCATGAATGCTTGTATGAGTTTGGCCCATGTGTCAAGGGATTGCGGTGTTTCACCCGCGAGCTAAACCGAAGCTTTATCAACTAAGGTGAAGGGAAACAACCTAAACAAGACTTGTTCGTTGGTAATGGTCCGATGGTGGAATGTGGGGGCTACTTGCTGCATCCGACGAAGGTGATTGTATGGTTTTTCATGGTCTAGACCATGGTAAGCAGGTAACAAACCGAAAATGTTTGGCGGAATGCGAAAATCACCTGCAATCTCAACGAGTTTAATTTAGGAAGCAGGTCCTTCCTGTAAGGCAGTATAGAAGTCCGAAAGGGGTTTCTCGACTGTGGGATTTTCCTGGGCCATAACTATGGGAGGTAATGGCAACTGAGATACTTGACGAGGTTGATTTACGAAGGAAGAGCTATGTCTAGGAGATAACTTATGCAGTTGTTTATTGTAGTTCTGATGACGATATGTAAGTTCTAATTCCTTACGGAAATTTTGATTCGAGGCTCATAAGGAACGAATTATTACATGAGGATTAGTAATTACGGAAGGAGGGAGGTGAACCACGTCTTCCTGAGCTATTGCTAACGTGAGAAGGTAAGCTAGGATAATGTGTGAATAATCCAGCAGCCAGGGCACATGAGAGAATTAAGGGAGGGTGTCCGTGCTAACACGTTCCTTAATTAGATAACTTCAATTTTTCACGTTTGCTAGACACTGATGGAATAGGATGATGATGTATGATGGTGTATTATACAATTATTATTACTATGATTATGTTGAAATTTTTATTTTTAGGATTTTTTTTTAATTTCAAAATTTTTTATTATTTATTATTTTATTATTCTTTTTATTCTTTTTAGTTTTCGTAATTAATGTATTATGGAGACGTGATTACGAAGCATGCAATTAAAGACGAGATGCCAAAATAGATGATTAAGCATACAATTAACACATGCTAGTTTTATACAGGAAGTCTACACATGCAACTCTATATTAACTATACGTGAATAAAAACACGTCCTACGCATGCAATATTATATAGCGAAAAATACGTGCAACTAGATGCGAGCTAGGAGAATATCGAGAACGAACTCATGCAAAGTAATACCGCGTACGTGAATGGATGTAATATACACATACAAAAATAATCTAAGCAGGCGGTTTGAAATTACGCAGACATCCAAATATATTCGAATTATATTAATCGTATTAATATGCAATGACGAACCACACATACCCAGAAAAAATTCTATATATGTAACGAGATCTCATGCCAACATACGAATATGCGATATAAAACAGGTTATAGCAATCAGCCAAATAATATCCTTGACAAAGTTTGAGGAGTTTAAGAATTCAAAACCTGGCATCCCGCTTTACCTCATATAACGATCGAATTAACTCCAAAGCTCGTCAACTTATTGGAAGTTGGATAAACAGGTCTAGAGAGTCCAAAATAGTACTGAGAAGGAAAGTGGCTTGTACCTGAAAACTGGAGTGTTGATACTCGAAGTTAGTCTCGCGCGCTACTATTTTAGTCTCGTTCGAGACTGTAAGATAAATTTAGGATTTCAACTTCCTATGGAATACTAAGACTATGCTATTGATGATAAACAAGATCTGGTTCACATATATCTGATAGTAGAAAAAGAAAAGTTTGTACAAACAGGTACGTAACAGGTTAGTATTGCAAAACAAATGAAAATCAGAAAGATGAGGGGGTAGGAGAAGGGGTTGTCCGTGATGTATTCCAGTTGTCATGTTTAATGTCTGGAGTCCTTAGGCATGCAGCGTCTCCATTTGATAAATGGTAATTTCAGGTTTTTGTCCTTTAAAGTCCAAAGTCCAAAGTCCAAAGTCCAAAACGTCCGTTTAGTCAAGTTACCTTACTCACGTGGGTTAGTAGGATAGGTCGAGTAAGGGATCGTCCATACCTTAGGGCTCGGCAAGGTTCACAACTGGATTTACAGCTTTTAGTGCTTAGGATTTTAAGTTATTTCTCAAGTTTAGATAAATTAACGGTAATGCAAGTAATGTAAAATAATAACAATTGATTTCTACGTAAAATAAATAGGGATAAAGATACAGGAAAAAGGGTTAACCGTACTCATGGAAGAATCAATTTCAACAGCTAGATTATCATATCACTAAAGCTCTAATCCGTCTCAAGTTCATAGACAAACCAGAGATAGTGTCGAGTATCGATCCCTAGTGAGATGCACGCATCTCTGAGCTTATCTCACTAAAATAAGGAGTTGAACTAATATTTCATCTCTAGAATATCATTTAAGCTCCTGGTTCGATTCTACATCAGCTGGACAAATCAGAGAGCTATCTGACATCATAGAGTCTCGCTCGTGACATTTTGGGTCTCTCGCGAGTATTTTAGAGCATCAGCACTCCAAACTTGGACAATCTCAATCATTTTGGGACCGAATGCATAATCTACACCTAATTCCTATGTAGCGATTCTAGAACATTAAAGTGTCAATCCAGATCCTCACATGAGCATCATTAACCCTCCCCCTTAGGAGGATTTTAGCTCATGGTCATTGGATGATTAATTGATCTTGCTGTATACAATAAATAAGTAAATGAAGAACATGAATTTAACTTGAAAAGAAATGAGTTTTATAAAAGAGAGTACTTACAGTACTAGATGCTTCAAAAGAAAAGATAAACTACTAGAAGGAGAAAGCAACAATACGTATTGGAAATGAAACTAATACAAGAATATAAAGCTAAGTCCTAAAGTCTAAAGTCCAAAAAGTGCAAACTGTAAGGTCCCCTTCTCCTATATATAGCTCTTGGTCTCCGTAAAGTCCTCATCCATTAATTTCCTTTTGTTTCTAGAAAAATCCAAAACCATTTAACAAAGCTTATCTTTTTCTAGTTTGTATTTCTTTCTTTGTCTTTTCGTATGTGCAAGGTGTCACACGCAAGTGACCATCACTTGCCACCTTCCTATGCTGACTCATCATTTCTTGTGGGTCTGCATCGTTGGTCCACATGCTGTGTCCAGTGGTGGCTTAGATTTTGGCATTTTTACAACTTTCTATTTTTGCATAGAGCTCGTCATCCTGGTCGTTCTGGCAGTTCACTTTCCTAACTCGGCATCCAGGTTTGAAAGATGTGAGCTTCGGAAGTTTGTTGCTTCTTTATACGTGGACCCGTTCTACACTGGTTTTGTCCTTTTGGAATCTTTGGCTATAGTCGGGCTAAGTTGGCTTCACTGGGGCTGAGTGGGAAGACTTCGAGTATGCACACTATTCCCGTATTTTGATGCATGTTTTATCATCATATTCACATTCACTGCGAAAACCTACAAAAGTATGGAAATATAATTATTTCATGGTTATTAAACACATAATTAACCAAAATGCTATGTCTCTCGGGGTTTCATATTACAATTTTGGGTGCTTATCAATCTGCGTGCCAATTTTTAGATCTAAGTAACTGATAAAACTGAATGTTCTAAAACTTGCCCTGAGTTATTTGGCCATTCGTTCGTCCCTGGCCTCATATCCTCCATCAACTTGGAACACAACCAACTGTTAGTCACTAAAAACTATGAGGTGTGTTAAGCCCAAGTCGAGAGCCATTGTGAGGGCAGCATGTGTCACCTCATACTCTGCCTCATTGTTACTGGCATTCCAACCTAATCGGATGGATTTTTCCAGTTGCATGTTGTCAAGAGTAACTAACACAGCTCCCACTCCCGCGCCTTTGTCATTTGAAGATCTATCCACAAACAGTCGCCATCCGGAGCTCGACTCCCATGGGTCTGGACCGGTATTTGGAGATTCAAGTAGGATGCCATTATCTAAACTAGGGGTGGTTGAGTCGTACCCAGTATAGGTCATTGGGAAATCTCCCAAGAATTTTGCTAGTGCTTGACCCTTCTCTGAGATTCATGGGACGTAGATAATGTCATACACTGACAATTGCACTAGCCATTTAGCTAATCTCCTTGACCTATTCTGCATTTCTAGAACTGATCGTAATTGGTATTCTGTGATTACCCAGATAGTGTGGGACTGGAAGTATGGTCGTAATTTCTCTGCTGCAAAAACAAGGGCGAAAGTGACTCTTTCGAGTTTAGGATATCTTGTTTCTACTGGTAGAAGCGTTTGGCTCAAAAAATAGACAGGTTTTTCAACCTTCTTTTCATCCACACATATCAATACAGAACTGATACCATAGTCAGATAAACAGAGATAAAGACCCAAAACTTCTCCCTTAACTAGTTTGGAAAGGATTAGTGGTGCGCCCAGGTACATTTTGAGCTAATCGAATGCTTTTTTGCTTTCTTTTGTCCATGAAAATGAGGTATTCTTTCGCTATAACTGAAATAGAGGTTTACACTTATCTGAACTCTTGGAGATGAACCTATTTAGAGTTGTTAGCCTGCTTGTAACTTTTTGAACCTCTTTCATGTTTTTAGGTGAAGGAATTTCTATGAGCACCCGGATCTGATCTGGGTTTGCCTTGATTCCTCGCTTAGTAACCAGATACCCTAAAAGCTTTTCTGAAGAGACAGCGAAAGCACATTTTGTAGGGTTCAGTTTCATGTGATACTCTAGGAGAATGTCAAATGCACGTTTCAAGTGGGAGAGATGATCTCCCCATTTCAGGCTCTCGATCAAGAGATCGTTTACGTACACCTCCATAATTTCACCTATCAATCTTTCAAACATTTTGTTCACCAACTGCTAGTACGTGGCCCCCACATTTTTTAGTCCGAACGGCATGACCTGATAACATTACAAGCCATCCTCAGTTATGAAACTTGAATGCTTGTGGTCTTCCTTATACAATGGGATCTAGTTGTAGCCAAATGACCCATCTGTGAAAGATAACATTTCATGTCTAGCCGTCACATCTACCAATTTGTCAATCCATAGTAGAGGGTAACTGTCTTTTGGACATGCGCGGTTTAGATCCGTGAAGTCAATATATATTCTCCATGACCCATTCTTTTTATGAACTGGGATAATATTAGAAATCCAGGTCGAGAAATTGATTTCCCTGACAAAATTAGCTGCCTTTAGTTTTTCAACTTCGGCTTTTACCGCTTTGGATATGTCAGCACCTATCTTTCTCGGTTTCTGCTTGACCACTACTGCATCACTGTGAACATTGAGCCGGTGGCATGCCACATGGTGGTCAATTCCTGGCATTTCTTTGAATGACCAAGCAAACACGTCTTTGTGTTCTCGAAGGAAATGTATTAGAGCCTGCCGCTTTTCAGAACTCAACAAGGTACCGATGAAAGTGCTTTTGGCGAGCTGCCTCCCATAATTTCCACTTCCTCTATTGACTCCAGTGATGGGGGATCCTCTATCTCTCTTGGGACCAGGTCCGGGAAAGGTGGATCCAACTGTAATTGATATTTGGTAAGTTGCCCCATGATAACCTATTAAAACTAAACTAGATTACTCTAACTTCATTCTTACGGTTTATCAATTATTTTTTTTCTACTCTCACATATATATTCATGCAATATATCGAGTACGGAATCGTTCCACTCTTAACTCTCAAGACGTAAACAAATTCAATTGAACAAACACAAAGAACAATGGTGAGAGTAATGTGTGATGTGAAATTTCTATACTATCATTCCCAACACAAGAACAATAATAACAAGTCATAATTTAATAACTAATTTAAACTCTATTAATCTATTTGAACAATAACAATAATGATTCAAAATGAATTAAAACTAATATTAAAACTAATTTAGAACTAAGATTATGAATAAATACTTATCTAATTAAAACAAACTAATTAATTGAATGTAAAAAATAGATCTAAACTAAGTTATTTGAACTCATTAATGGAGTCTAACCTAATTTTCTAATCTAGATCTAGGTATTTGATAAGAGCCAAAAACTGTAGTTTTAACCCTGTAACAGTCATACTTTTAGACCAATTATGTGAGTAATAATTAAGAGTTAACACTGATTACGTGTTTTTATGCATTTCAGGTTTCAAAGTCCATTATGTGCAGAAATGTGCCACTTTAGCGAGATAAAGGAGCAAAGGTCGGTTACTAAGGAGTTCCGTGATTAAAGGCCAAGATTCAAGAAGACAAAGCCTTCCTAAAGCCCGGTCAAAAGCTGAAAAGTCGACACGGGCAGAAACAACACACAAGTTAGTAGAACTTCCGAAGGCCGTATCTTTGGACTCAGACCTCGGAATGGGGCCTACCTTATGTCAAAACGACCGGCTCGGAAAGAGCTTTCCAGTGCTTCAAGCCTTGACCCAATCAAAGGAGCAGAAGTGGATGAAAAGTCTGTTGAACCAAACTGTAGCTGAAGAGGCCTTTCTGGACTGAAAGAATTGGGTTTTGGGCCTGATTCTCTGGCCCAAAACATGGCTCCAAGCCTATGCACGATTTTTGGATCTGAAAGTATAAAAACCAAAGCTTAGCTCTTTGTTAATGGTAGCTAGTTAGACCTAAAACAATATAGATAATTCTAGATCTAGTTTCCAGTATTTTAATTAAGTTTTAGTTCCATTTTCAATTCTTGTTTTAGATTAAGTCTTTGAATCATTGTTCTTGATTGATTAGATAAATAAAATAGTTATTTTGTTAATTTCGATTTTGTCATCTCAATTTATAGATCTAGTTTTAATTCTTGTTGATTATCATTTCGTAGTTTAAGTAGATTGAAACATTGTTAGTCAATTTAGTTAAGTTAGAATTTTAATATGATGTGTAGTTATAATTCAATGGGAAATGATAGTTTGATGACTCAAGGCTAAAATCTCCATTAGAGGGGTTGATGAAGCCTTGATGAAAACTTAGTGGTATAGTGTAGAAGCATTGTAGAATCTATTCCAATCTAGAAGGTCGTGATTCGCCATGAGAATGGGTGGGCGACCTCACATGCTAGTTAGTATTCGGTAGAAATGCCATGAACACTAGGGATTAGAACTCGAATTTCTTGCCGTAAGAACGTAAGAATCGAGATATAAGAATCTATGCTAGGTTATTAAGTTGGATTCGAGGTGGATTCAATTCCCCTCTAATCCTTTATCTAGATTAAAAAACAATCATATTTCCATAGCATTCGTAGTTAACTTCAACATAATCAATTTCATATAGGTATCGTAGTATAACACCCTTCGTAAAGCTCTCATTAGACTTAAGACCGACTAATTAGATTAGAAAATATTCCATGCTAGAGCACTAGGAGTGGAACGAATTTGTTACTCCACCTTATCTCGATAGAATTGAGAGTAGAAACTTTGATAAATATAGACATGTAAGTTAGTTATAGTTTACTTACGTTTTGAGTTCATCGTTCATTTCGTAGGTAGGCTATTCATTTTTATGTTTATCAGTATTCTTAAGAGATAAGTCTTCTCCATACAAATGGAGGAGACCAGATCCACTTTTTCATGCATAGGCTGAGGAGCCATGTTTTGGGCTGGAAAATCGAGCCCAAAACCCAATCTCTTCAGTCCACAGGGCCTTTTTCAACTGGATCTCATTTCAGTAGGCTTTTTGTCCACTTTTTCTCCTCTGATTGGGTCAAGGCTTAGACCATTGTAAAGCTCTTTCCGAGTCGGTCGTTTTGACATAAGGTAGGCCCAATTCCGAGGCCTGAGTCCAAACATACGATCTTGAAATTATCTTTGACTTTTGTGTCTTTGTTTACATCGCGTTTGACTCGACTTCTCGAAACTTCTAACCGGGATTTACAAAGGCTTTTTTTTTTCTCCTTGAATCTTGGCCTTTATTCATAGAACTTCTTAGCAACCAACCCTTGCTCTTTTATATCACCAAAGTGGCACATTTATGCACAAAATAGACTTTAATGCCTGAAATACATAAAGGCACGTAATCAGCATTAACTCTTATTTATTACTCGCATAATTGGTCTAAAAGTAGTATTATTAAGGGGTTAAAACTATAGTTTTGGGCTCTTATCAAACCACCCCCAAACAGCATTTTTGCTTGTCCTCAAGCAAATATGAGAAATTAGCATAAGTGACCAAAAATGGAGTTCTAACTAATCTCGTTTCGCCGAGTGCGATAGCATTGACCATATGCAACAAGGCCTTAAACCACTAGGAATTCCCTAGTGGACGAGTTGTAGCCTCATGAGAGTTTTCTAGTGAAGTTACTCACAAACTTCATCTATACTACAACGACTTAGAAATAAAACTATTGTTTCCTTATTTATGCTCCAATTATCTATATATCTCACTAGCAATGGATACAGAATAATAAAGTTGAAATCTAAGCTAATATATGCATAATAATCAATCATCTATAAATACACATATATACAATGAATAATAATATGAAAAGCACTAGTAGGTCCCGTTTATGAAAACTCGGAATAGCGTCCTTAAGTAGGTCCTCACATAAATGTCAAGACAAAAACCACTCTAATTTTTCCACTCAAGTTTAATTTACTCCGATTAATGCGGTGGGCACACTTTACCTTACAATCTCAATGACGCACAAGGAAGTCGGAGTCGATCAAACACATCTGCCACTTACTATCACACTAACCTATTCCTAATTGAGCTAGAGGTCTTTATTAGGTGATGCGGGGATTAGGAGATAGTTTAAGAAGGAAGGAAATGGATATTCAAAAAGGACAAGTCTGAGATAATAGAGTCTTCATATTATGTAACTAGAGAAAACATTATTCTTTACTTTTGCTTCTACACTTTGTTTCCATCCTTAGCCATATTTTTTTTTCTTTTCCTTGGCTTTCGACTCCCTTGATTCTATTTTTGGAGTTCTAACTCTTTATTTTCTTTTATTTATTTATTTATTTATTTGGATGGAAACTTTCTTTTCTTATCTGAAGCAACTAACTAATTCTTGATTTCAAAGGTCTTTCTCTTTTCTATTCTTCATCTCTATTCTTAGACTCATTCAAAGAATGGGTAGGTTGATTTTTTTTATTTTTTTATTTTGTTTTGTTTTGTAACAGGGTAAAGGATTTGTGGTTTATGAAAGGCTAAAGAAAGGCTAAGAGGGGTGACTAGCGGAAAATAATTTATAGGTTTGAATTTCTGGCTATATCGATCCAAAGAGGGCCTAAATTCTCGCTTAGGATATGGTATAGTGATCAATCAAGTGGACATGTGATTTCTCTATCCGGATTTTACTTCTCCCTTCTGTCATTTCTCAAATGTTTCACTCATATAAGGCTTTAGGTCATACTCTCACAGGATTTGTAGAATAAGTACTCTAGCCGAGGTTTCAGAAACTTACTACCAAACAATCAAAGATACTCATGAAATATATTTATAGATAGATGCAAAAATTATTACCTACGTATTAACCTAATTTTCTCCAAATTATGCTAATGCAAAAGTTACGTGAGACTTCTAGATTATTCGGAGCATAGAGAAAGAAAACAATACCAATATTCCTAAGTGTATAACATAACTTTTATTTATTTATATTTTTAAAACAAATTTGAATTTTTTTAACTAGAAAACAAATGCATATTATACATATCTATATCCTAACAGATGCCTTAATTACACGTGTTTCTATCCCCCAAACAAGAAGCATGCTTTGTCCTCAAAGTACTTAAATAAATAGGGTAGAGAAATATCATTAAAACGCTTGAAATTCAAGAACATCTGCAAAATAAGGTTAAACATACTAATATACAAAAGAAAAACTGATGCAACTTTATAAGAGTTCCACCCGTTATGGGGTTAATGAGAAATAAATTGCTTGGGACATAAGCAGACACTAACTGAAATAAAAACTAACCTTAACTCCAACGTTTAAACATTGTTAACGTCTTCTATAAAGAAATGAGGTTCCTTCGCATCCTGGCTCTCCAAAAAGATGAGGTTCCTTCACATCCTAACTGTAAGATCCTTTCGTGGAACCAATGTCCATAAGTCTCGCTTCCCAACAAGTGTTCGAAAGACTGCTCCGATATAACTATAGGAGAATTCATTACAAAACTACTATCTAGAACAGCTGCAACGATCCTGGAACAACCCACAAAAATTTGGAATTTTTTGTGCCCACGGGGGTCAGGGCGCGGGGGGCGCTCAACCTATGCCTGGGTAGGGCGCGGGGTGCACTTGGGTGAATTTCTAGTTCCAGGCACTTGGGTGCAGGGCGCGCTCACTTTTTGCCTAGTGATAAAAATGAAATTTATCTAGTTTACCTACGAAATAAAGCGATTAAACTCTAAACGTAAGTAAAACTAAACGATATTTTATGATGCTTTATACTTATCAAAGATTCTACTCTCAATCCTATGCGATATAGTGGAGTAGAGTGATTCGTTCCACTCCTAGTCCTTCCGCATGCTTGTTATCGCGTGTAATTACTCTACTTAAGGTCTAATGAGAGATTTACGAAAAGGCAACTAGACTACGATGCAACTACCCACAAGATGCACTAGTCAACTATTAGGACAACTAAGGGAATGCTACGTTGATTCTATGATAAGGAGTTAGAAGGGGATTGATTCCACCTTAACTCGACTTAATCCTATTAACGACGAATCGTCGTAATCCGAATTGAACTGTTTCGCAGAACAATTGGTTCTTCCTAATCCCTAATTACACATGGCATTCCTACCAATTCATAACTAGCATGTGAACGATTAAACCCATTCTCATGGTGAACTAATCATTTCTAGAGTGGAAAGGAAATTACGACGATTCTATGATAGTCGGAATCAAGCTTTCATCAAGGCTTCTCAACCCCCTCTAATGGAGGTTTAGCCGAGAATCATTACGCAATCATTTCCAATTAAATTTAAACTAAACATGATATAAAGAATTGAAATTTACTGATCTAAATTAAACAATAATTAAAATCTAATTAATAACTAAGAATTGAATAACAAGTAATAAATGAATCAGATCTAACACAAATGTAAATGACAAGAATCGAAATTGACAAACTAGCTATTTTATTTATCAAACTAATTAAGAACAATGATTCTAAGAATTTAATCTAAAACAAGAGTTGGACTTGAAATTAAACATAGTTAAAAACAATTAAATAAAAACTAGATCTAGAAGCTACTTTAATGGCTACTTTTTACTCTAACTTATCTACCATTAACTATCTACCATTAACAAAGAGCTAAGCTTTTGTTTTTATATTTTCAGATCCAAAAATCGTGCATGGGCTTGGGGCCATGTTTTGGGCCAGAGAATCAGGCATAAAACCCAATTCTTTCAGTCAAAAAGGCCTCTTCAGCTCAGTTGGCTTCAACAGACTTTTCGTCCACTTTTGCTCCTCTGATTGGATCACGGCTTAGACCATTGGAAAGCCCTTTCCGAGCCGGTCGTTTTCGACGTAAGGTAGGCCCCATTCCGAGGTCTGAGTCCAAAGATATGGCCTTCGGAAATTCTGCTGACTTTGTGTGCTGTTTCTGCCCGCATCGACTTTTCAGCTTTTGACCGGGCTTTAGAAATGCTTTGTCTTCTTGAATCTTGGCCTTTAATCACGGAAATCCTTAGTAACCGACTTTTGCTCCTTTATCTCGCTAAAGTGGCACATTTCTGCACATAATGGACTTTGAAGCCTGAAATGCATAAAAACACGTAATTGGTCTAAAAGTATGTCTGTTACAGGGTTAAAGCTACAGTTTTGGGCTCTTATCAAACCACCCCCAAACAGCATTTTGCTTGTCCTCAAGCAAAGATGAGAAATTAGAATAAGTGACCAAAAATGGAGTTCTAACTACTCGTTTATTTGAGTCGCGATTGCATTGACCATATGCAACAAGGCGCTTAAACCACTAGGAATTCCCTAGTGGGACGAGTTATAACCTCGTGAGAGTTTTCTAGTGAAGGTACTCACAAACTCCATCTATACTACAACGACTAAGAAATAAAACTATTGTTTCCTTTATTCATGCTCTAAATTATCTATACCTCTCATTAGCAATGTATATAGAGTAATCAAGTCGAAACCTAAGCTAATATATGCATAATAATGAATCATCTACAATAAACATATATACAATGAGTAATACTATGAAATGCCTAGCGAGGTTAGTTTCTGAAACTTTCGGAATAAGCGTCCTTAAGTAGGTTCTCACAATAATAGTCAAGATACAACACTCTGATTTTTCCACTCAAGTTTAAGCTACTCTAGTGCTTGCTGGGCACACTTTACCTTACAATCTCAATGACAACAAGGGAAGCCCGAGTCGATCAAACACATCTGCCACTTACTATCACACTAACCTATTCCTAATTGAGCTAGAGGTCTTTATTAGGTGTTGGGGATTAGGAGATGGTTTAAGAAGGAAGGAAATGAATATTCAAAGGACAAGTCCGAGATAATAGAGTTTTCATATTATGTAACTTAGAAAAACCTTGTTATTTTCTTTTTTGCTTCTATACTTTGTTTCCATCCCTAGCCATATTTTTTCTTTTTTTTTCTTTTTCTTTTCTTTGGCTTTTGACTCCCTTTTCTTCTATTTTTTTGAGTTTTTATTTATTTCTATTTTTTTTTTTTTCTTTTCCTTGGATGGAAACTTATTTTCTTTATTTTCCTCAAGCAATTAACTAACTTTTGTTTACACAAGTTTTCTCTTCTTCTTTTTCTTCCTCATTCTATTCTCGGACTTATTCTAAATTGGGTAGGTTGATTTATTTTTTTTATTTTGTTTTTGTTTTTGTAACAGGGTAAAGGGATTGTGGTTTATGAAAGGCTAAAGAAAGGCTCAGAGGGGCGACTAGTATGAAATAATTCATAGGTTTGAATTTTTGGCTATATCGATCCAAAAGGGCCTAAATTCTCACTTAGGATATGGCATAGTGATCAAGCAAGTGGACGTGTGATTTCTCTATCCGGTTTTACTTCTCCCTTGTGTCATTTCTCAAATGTTTAAGCTCATATAAGGCTTTTAGGCTATATTCTCACAGGATTTGTAGAATAAGTACTCTAGCCTAGATTTCAGAAACTTACTACTAACAATCATAGATACTCATGTAATATATTTATAGATAGATGCAAAGATTATTACCTACATATTAACCTAAGTTTCTAACAATTATTCTAATGCAAAAGCTACGTGAGACTTCTAGATTGTTAAGAGCATAGAGAAGGAAAACAATACCACTATTCCTAAGTGTATAGCATGAACTTATTTATTTATATTTTTGAATTTTTTAAAATTTTAACTAGAAAACAAATGCATATTAACTCTATATATATCCTAATAGATGCCTTAATTATACGTGTTTCTATGCCCCCCCCCCCCCAAACAAGAAGCACGCTTTGTCCTCAAAGCATTGTAAATAAAGAGGGTAAGAAAAATACCATTGAAACGTGTGAAATTCAGGAACATCTACAAAACAAAGTTAGAACGTACTAATAAAGGAAATAAAAACTGGCGCAACTCTATACCAGTTCTACCCATTATGGGGTTAATAAGAATGAAATTGCTTGGGACATAAGCAGACACTAACTAGAATGAAACTTACCTTATCTCCCGCATTACTCATCATCTTCCTCATCCTCTTCTTCCATAAAGAAGTGAGGTTCCTTTGCGTCCTGCCATGCCATGATAATTTGCCAGGCTTTCCGCCATTTATCATCTATTATTGCTAACCTATTAAGAGCCACTTGATTCCGGACGGGGTGTAGGGTGCAACCTGATGAGGTTGTATCCTCCACCCTTGCCAAGTCATTGCGGAAAGATCGAATAATACTATTGGTGGGTCGCATGCGATTAATCGACCGTAATCCAATCCGGAAACGTGTACAAAAAACAGGAAAGAAACATAGCATAATACGGGAAACTAGAACAGGCATAAGAAGGAACTTATGCCTCATGCTATGGGATCGAGCTAAACTAGACATCAAGG
Organism: Coptis chinensis; assembly: GCF_015680905.1. Classification (NCBI taxonomy): domain Eukaryota; kingdom Viridiplantae; phylum Streptophyta; class Magnoliopsida; order Ranunculales; family Ranunculaceae; genus Coptis; species Coptis chinensis. Next base: position 89,280,470 of record NC_141456.1, read on the forward strand.
TTCGGGGAAGGTCATGACACATACGTCCCGTGGCTAAAGCAAGGAAAACGCTACAAGTGGCATCATTCACAGAAGAAAAACGCCATTCCCCTAAAATGTTTAGCATGATCCAAAACATAACAGTTCCTATGTTCATGGACAGGCTACCAAAAGCGACGTTATAGTCCCCTTGGTCCTTGATACGGAAAATGCCCGCCCCATACGACTCATGCAAAAACTCATAAGTGTAAACATACATATTATCTACCCAATAGCACCATGGGTCTTGTATTTCAGCGGGCATAGCAAGTCCAAGAACAAATGCTAGCAAGAACCTGGTAATTTCCATTGGTTCATTATCAATGTTGATGGAGAACACTTGTTCTCCATCTGGTCTTTCAAAGAAAATGCAGTTATCGTAAAAATAAGATGCTAGTGTTGGAGAATAAAGTGCATCCGGTCTTACCATAAGCGGCTCCCAGCCAACGTATGTGATCGCCTCGCGAAACCAAGCACCATAAGTAGTGCTTTGGAACAAATCTTTGAAAGACTATTTCGGTATCAGTGTTGGAGATGTCATCTCAAAATTATGCTCTGGAATAGCTGCAAATGATCCGGATACTACCCGCAGAAAACTAGAAATTTTCTGGTCCACGGAAGTCAGGGCGCGAGTGCGCTCTGAGTATTTGAAATTTCCAGTGTTTGAGCGTGGGTCGGCTCAAATTTCGGCGAAAAGGCTCGACAAAAAAATGTGAAAAAATATACACAGAGTCGCGAAAAGCTTCGGAGTTCTTTGAAACTTGGAAAATGAGCCGACACGTGGGAATCGTGGGAGTGAAAGGTGAGTGATGGAGTTTAGGTGTAGTGTGAGTTGTGAGTGTAGAATGTATGAAGCTTATATAGGTTTTAAGTTGCTAAAACGGATCAGGAAGTTGCCAAAAGTATTTACGGCAATTTCTGGAAATTCTAAAATTTCCAAACCCGAAAACGGAAACAACTCATTATCTTGATTCTAATTCAAACCTAGTATCTTTTAGGTTGAATTTATGATAGAATCTACCTATTTAATCTAGATTTCATCCTACCCTTATACTTATTCCTGGATATGCCTAAACGGCCATATTTTCACCTTGACTCCGCAATAAATTCTAACACGAAGGTTATCTAAAAATCATGCTGGAATAGATAAAACCACCCCCAAACAAGTTGGGAAGGTGGGATCAATATTAAACAACCACGCATACTGAAAATAACCCATTATATTAAAAATTTCATTCGAAGTACATTTCACTACAAAAAAAAAAAAAAAAAAATCAAATTACGGACATAAAACTTACATTAAAATAAATAACAAGAATGAAACTACAATTAAATATAAAAACATCAACCGATGCTATCCCTAACTACTCCGGTCTCCGTAGCGGAGGGCACGGTCCGAGATCCGGAGGCTTGCTCTTGGGCTCTGATGGGCGGCACCATTATTCGCCCGCGGCGGCGCTCGTGCCTCGATGGTGTGTCCTCGGAAGGAGAGTCCCGTGAGGTGGGAATCGTGTAAGCATCTCTTCCCGGGCGGCGGCAAGCGAGCTTCTAGCTCGGCCCTCATCTATTCCCACCTCTCGTCCTCTCTCTCTCGGATTATGATGCATCGTTCGAAAATCTTTGATATAGCTCGGCCCTCATCTATTCCCACCTCTTGTCCTCTTCTACTTAAACATTAAGAAAACGGACCTGCGAAGTTATGATGCATCGTTGCTGTTAATCGAGTCCATTAGTGGAGGTCTTCCTAAACTCATAGACAGATAGTGTTGAATGCGAGCATACATGCGCCCAATGACGATGAATCACTACAGCCATGGGATTGTAGTGTTAGTTGTTTATCCTAAAACCTCCAAACCGGACACCTCTCCAAGGCATTAACTCATCAAAACACGATCAAATCCTCCTCATCCTCCAAACTCATTATATATTTCTAGAAGATTTCCCCATTAAAACTCCTCAAGCATTCTCCTCTCCACCAGGAACCTCTTCTTCTTCTTTTCTATCCATTTGAGAGACCTCCACAATTATCGTTGGACACATTAAAACAAAGTCCCTATAGATGCAATTTATTACGGGTTACGGTGTAGGGTGATGTAAAGTCCTATCGATGCGCTGCCGATGCTGCTCTCAACTTCAACATGATCTTGGTTATCAACACGGGGAGAGGGGCAACAGACTTCCTTACTCCCCTAATCATGCTAAGCGAAACTCCAAGATCTGAGAACTTCGTACTTCTCAATGCTCACTTTTGGGTATCTATAAGATATGGAGGCGATTCGGGGCCGATGTCGCAACGACCTTCTCCTTTCCCGGGGCGTTCCGATGCTTCAACCAATCCACCGAGCTGCGGCCACCGGTTGGTCCTAAGGAAGCTTTGTCGAACACAATCGATCTCGCATTGTAGTCCCCCAAATAACTGTCTCGTTCATCAATGGCTCTACCCCATTATGTTGGGACTCCTGTGTAGGGTGACATCGGATGGATTCTAGGCCATAAGAATGCCTAGAATCTCAATGCCAACAACCCAGTCATCACTTCCTTCCTCCTCTTCGCCACCACAACAAAAATCCTAGTCCCTTCCAACTCCCTCGTATTGTAGAACCGTTTGACTAAGTCCTCGTGGTAATAGGATTCAGTCGAGTACCACAAGCTATTCCAGTCTCGACTGATCATTTCGTCACCGTAGAACGGCGCGAAGTGGTCGCCGGTAAAAGCTTGCTCCGGCAAAATTCGGCGTTGTTGAGCCATTGGAAGTTTGGAATGTAGTGGGGGTTTAAATAGGATGTGGTGGTGGGATTTAAATCGACCAACTGAAGCAATAGTGGTGGTGGTGGAGTGGTGGCGCGGCAACACCAAAATTTGGAGTTTTCGGTGGTTTTTGGTGATGTAAATCGGTGGGAAGCTTTTAGAGTCGATTTGGGTTGGGTATTGATTGTGGGCGTGGGTTAATTTAGGTTTTCTTTTTATTTTTTTTTATTATTATTTTTTTTTTAGGTTTGTTTGAGCTTTTGGGCGTTAATGGCGGATGGAGAAGAAGATCGCGACTGTTGGCTAAGGTAAAGGCGCGGTCGCGTTGTCGGTGGGTGCGGGTTGGGCCTAAGCCCAAATCGAAATTTGTGATTTTTTTCGATTTTTCGCGAAACTTCAAATCAAAATTGCCGCTTCGTTACCGGTCCGATTTTTTCGAATGAGTTATGGAAATGATCAGGAGAGAATTTCCAATCCAATGATCCATAAAACACTCTATTCCGACCGTGGATGACATATAAGTTAGTGGAAAACGCCTCGAAGTGCGTGCATGACGTACATTATGCGAACAATTGGACTCTAAAATCATGGATTATGTCAACCCGAATCGTTATACAATTAAACGGCCTAAACAACTCTAATGGGACATAAACATTCTAGGACGGAAACACGAACACCCCACCCCCAAACAAATTTTTTACAACGGAGCTTAGAAAATTTGTTTTTAGCAGTGGGTCTTTTAAAGTCAGATTCCCGAGACTTCCTATATTACTATGTTTATTCTTTAATATATATATATATATATATATATATATATATATATATATATATATATATATTATTTTTATTTATTTTTTAATTTAAAAAAAAACAATAAACAAGAAAGACATAATTCACCCCATAGAAAACATGACTCAAAAATCGAGAAAAACATGCAAGAGTGGAAAACGTGAATTATGTCAAACGTGGACTTAGGATCCGGTACTTACAGCCACACACTCCATAGGGAGGGCCCGGTTACCTTAATGGTGCACTCACCAATATATGAAAATGAAAGGAAATGCACCAAACACAAAAGTTGAGTCATTTATAGTCAGATACTCGAGACTTTATCTAAACGTATGTATGAACATGCAGTTTACTATATATCAACAACCGAAATAGTTGTGGATTATTCCATAAATAAATATCACAGAAAACATATCCAAACACAATCAAGCACCAAGATTTCCTATGACGCAACCTAGTAAAATGAAAGCGAAGTCGGATAACCCTATTACTTAACCTAGCATGCACCTTTTTTTTCATTTTCGAACGAGAGGGTGTCCTAGTGAATAAGTGTGGAAGAGTGAATGGTTGTGGAGAATATGGTGGATACGGGTAAGTTATAGAAAGACAGCCTGTAAACAATGAGGATGTGGTTTTAGCACAAAACTCATTCATTGTGTGTGTAGGGACTGTCTCAAGTCTGAAAATGAAGGTGTCAAATGGGTTGTCCTTCTGAAGTATTTGTTTACTAGGTGGATTTAAAAAATTATGGAGCACAGAAGAAACAAAAGGATCGACTGCAAACTCGAGATTCCTTTCAAAGGGTGGAAGGAGGGGAGTCGAGGTGGTTGTTGTGCAAAGTAGTTCTTGATAGGGTGAATCATCACCTGCTCTAAGAAACTCATTGAATTGCTCATCTAGATTGGTCATATCCACATTACTATGATAGTCTTCTATATCTCTAAAAAAGTCATCTATTTCCTCCTCATCCGTAATATGTGTATCGACTAGTGTAGGGATGGAAATGTTGGAGTCTGATCTTCCAAAGGAAAGAAATTTGGGCATACGATTATCAGGGAACGTGTTGTTGAAATAATCTCGAGAAAAGCTCTCGATCATGCTAACCTCTCCATCCATAGACGAATCGGGTAACTGTGTCTTTGTTTTAAAAACATTGACTTCAACAGCAAGATGGCCAAAAGACATAGACATTGAACCATCATGGCAATTAATGAGCGCATTGGCAGTTGCCAGAAAAGGACGCCCTAAGATGATCGGGACAGAGTCGTTAATAAAACATCTGTGTCGAGGATGACAAAATCAGCCGGATAATAAAAATCCTGAATTTTTACCAGAACATTTTCGACGACACCCTTAGGATACTTAATAGACCGATCAGCTAATTGCAACGTCATTTTAGTGGGTTGCATCTCGTCTAGACCTATTTGTCTATATAAATAAAACGGGAGTAAGTTAACACTAGCCCCCGTGTCTAATAACGCGTCGTGATAAGAATCTCCTAAGGTGCATTATGCAAGAGGGGCGACCGGTCTTTGTACTTAACAATTCCATTATGTTCGGATAAAGTTGGGAATTGTTACGTTAAAAGGCGTCTTTTGGTATATTCGTCTTACGCCTAGTAGTACACAATTCCTTAAGAAACTTAGCATTGTGTGGTAGCTTTTTTATAGCTTCGAGGAAGGGAAGGTTTATAGTTAGATTCTTGAAAACATCCCTAATCTCCTCATAATTTGTATCCCTAGTTAACACGGCTAATTTTTATGGAAACGGCAGTTTCTGTTTATATTTAGCAATGGTATTACCTGGATGTTTAACCGTAGCTTCCTGTTTCTTAGGTTGTGTTGTAACTGGTACCTCTACAGTGGTAGGCTCTTCAGTTTCTATTTCGGTATCTAGTAATATAGCAGGTGTAGGGGCTACTGGTGGGGTAACTATAGGCATAGTTACTTTGTTATCAACCACTCTGCCAGAACGGAGAGTGGTGATGGCCTTTAGCTCACCTACATTTTCATGTTCCTTACTAGTATTATCGGTTACCTCAAAGGCTGTATTTGTTGTTTTAGGATTAGGTATTTCGTGACTTGGAAACACACCTTTGGGTTGGGCTTTATTTTGAGCCAACTGTTGGGTTAAATTATTAACGGATTGTAGAAGCTGTTGGTTAGATTGAGCCATGGTTTGGAAAACTTTTTGGCTCACTTGTATGAAGGTGTCAAGACGATCCGGTTGTGTGCGTGTAGTAGTCACGGGTGGTGTGACTGGAACTATTTCACGTGAATTATTTATGGGTGGATTTTGATAGTTATTATTTACCGGAACGATACCTCTATTAGCATTATAATTATTATAATTACCTTGACTTTGTGCTTGACCTTGTCGAGGTTGCGCTTGGTTGTTATAATTATTAAAATTACCCCCCCTCGTCCTTGTCATAGTGGGGCTTGGTTAAAAGCCGTGCGTGAGCCTAACATATTGATTATTGTACCCTTGAGGTGTGACGTTTTGGTTATTTCTCTAACCGAAAGTTGGGATTTTGTCTCCAAAGAGTTAGGTTCACTATTTAATGGAACAAGCCTGTTCATAGGCAATAGGGGACGATTGAGAGTCGATGCTCGGGGCTCAAATGAAACTACATGGATTTGAATTTACATTCATGACGGGGATTGGCTTTTGTTGTACAGAAATGGCCTCTACCTTTTTTGTGAGGGATTCACTTAGAGTTTTAAGCTCAGGATCTGATTTAACCTCAAACATACTGGTAGCCTTAACTGTTGAAGAAGAACTAGCGGAGCGGGAGTAATTGTCACTACCCCCCCCCAATTATTATTACGCTTAGTCTGATCTTCCAAAAATTTATATGCCTCTGAGGCTCCTTTACTTAAGAAACTACCCCATTCAATATGTCTTGGACTTCTTTATGGTGGTGTAGAAGTCCTTTGAAAAAGGCACGAACTAACGTGTCTTTCGCTAAATTATGATGTGGACACTCTATAAGGAGATCGGTGAAACAATTCCAAGCCTCTGAAAATAATTCATGAGGATTTTGTCGAAAGAAATTAATCTTGGAAAGCATCTCATCCGTCTTTTAGGGGTGGGTAAAAATATTCCATAAACAATTTGAACAAGTTTAGCCCACGAGTCCACGAATTAGGCGTTTGGGCGTTAACCAAGAGCCGCCTTTATCGGCTAAGGTGAAAGGGAATACCCTGAGTTTAATTTGTTCCGCATCAACCGTAGGATGGTGGAATGTTGTTAGGACTTGTTCAATCCTACGCATGTGCTGATAAGGTTTTTCATGGTCTAATCCATGAAAAATGGGTAACAAATTAAAAATATTTGGGGATTCAAAATCCCCCACCAACGACCGCTAGAACAATGCAAGATTTGGGGCTATCGCTCAAGGCTTTGTAGAAGTCAGAGAGAGAAGTCTCTTCTTCGTCGGGCATTGTGTCAGGTGATGTGTGTGAAAATAGTAGCTAGAGGTGTAGTGGGTGGTATACTAGATAGACTTGTTTGTTGATGTTGTTGTGTAATTACGTTACGTGTTTTTTGTTCGCCGGACCTTAATCTCATACAAGGCTAAAACCAAACTTAGCTAAACATATCAACACTCCAAACAATTACGATATACTAGTATAAACCTCTAAACGAGAGATCGCGAGGTGTGGAAGAAAAGAATACCTGATTGCGTCCTTGCTTCGCTTATGAATAACGCCTTGTTTACGGCGTTTGTTCGTATATAACAAGTTAGAACACTGAAAAAAATTGAAAAAAAAAAGCTCAATCAAAACCGAAATCGAAAAAAATTAAAAAGGCGGCGCAAGCGCCAAGAAGCGGTCGTCGCTCGGGTAATTTTCAAATTACAGTGTTTTTAGGGCGTCGCTCCACATGGGGGTCGCTCTTTGTTGTAAGTGCTATAGAAGAGTCGTCGTTCTACTTTTTTCCCGGTGTAATTTTTCCCGGAATTTTCCAACGTTGAAACGGATAACCACAGTATGAATCAAACACGGGTGGGTGGGTGAAATGGGACTTTAAGAAAAGTACTAACACTACGAAAACAATGCGAAAGTGAAACTAAGATGGTAGCGGCGCCATTTGATAAAAATGAAATTTATCTAGTTTACCTACGAAATAAAGCGATGAAACTCTAAACGTAAGTAAAACTAAACGATATTTTATGATGCTTTATACTTATCAAAGATTCTACTCTCAATCCTATGAGATATAGTGGAGTAGAGTGATTCGTTCCACTCCTAGTCCTTCTGCATGCTTGTTATCGCGTGTAATTACTCTACTTAAGGTCTAATGAGAGATTTACGAAAAGGCAACTAGACTACGATGCAACTACCCACAAGATGCACTAGTCAACTATTAGGACAACTAAGGGAATGCTACGTTGATTCTATGATAAGGAGTTAGAAGGGGATTGATTCCACCTTAACTCGACTTAATCCTATTAACGACAAATCGTCATAATCCGAATTGAACTGTTTTGCAGAACAATTGGTTCTTCCTAATCCCTAATTACACATGGCATTCCTACCAACTCATAACTAGCATGTGAACAATTAAACCCATTCTCATGGTGAACTAATCATTTCTAGAGTGGAAAGGAAATTACGACGATTCTACGATAGTCGGAATCAAGCTTTCATCAAGGCTTCTCAACCCCCTCTAATGGAGGTTTAGCCGAGAATCATTACGCAATCATTTCCGATTAAATTTAAACTAAACATGATATAAAGAATTGAAATTTACTGATCTAAATTAAACAATAATTAAAATCTAATTAATAACTAAGAATTGAATAACAAGTAATAAATGAATCAGATCTAACACAAATGTAAATGACAAGAATCGAAATTGACAAACTAGCTATTTTATTTATCAAACTAATTAAGAACAATGATTCTAAGAATTTAATCTAAAACAAGAGTTGGATTTGAAATTAAACTTAGTTAAAAACAATTAAATAAAAACTAGATCTAGAAGCTACTTTAATGGCTACTTTTTACTCTAACCTATCTACCATTAACAAAGAGCTAAGCTTTTGTTTTTATACTTTTAGATCCAAAAATCGTGCATGGGCATGGAGCCATGTTTTGGGCCAGAGAATCAGGCCCAAAACCCAATTCTTTCAGTCCAAAAAGGCCTCTTCAGTTGCAGTTGGCTTCAACAGACCTTTCGTCCACTTTTGCTCCTCTGATTGGATCACGGCTTAGACCATTGGAAAGCTCTTTCCGAGCCGGTCGTTTTGACATAAGTTAGGCTCCGTTCCGAGGTCTGAGTCCAAAGATATTGCCTTCGGAAATTCTGCTAACTTTGTGTGCTGTTTCTGCCCGCGTCGACTTTTCAGCTTTTGACCGGGCTTTAGAAAGGCTTTGTCTTCTTGAATCTTGGCCTTTAATCACGGAACTCCTTAGTAACCGACCTTTGCTCCTTTATCTCGCTAAAGTGGCACATTTCTGCACATAATGGACTTTGAAGCCTGAAATGCATAAAAATACGTAATCAGTATTAACTCTTAATTATTACTCACATAATTGGTCTAAAAGTATGTCTGTTACAGGGTTAAAACTACAGTTTTGGGCTCTTATCACCTAGGATGGGCACGGGTCGCGCTCAGGTTAAATTTTAACAAACAGTGCCTAGGGCGCAGGTGCGCTCTGAGGTGCTGAAATGCGGAATTGAGAAGGAAAAGGAAAGAAAATTTGGGAGTGAAAGGTGAGAGATGTGAGTTTTGTGTGGAGAATGAATGAAGTTTATATAGGTTTGAGTTCCCAAAATGAATTGGGAAGTTTCCAAAATGTTTTAAGGCAATTGTCGAAAACAGAAATTTCCAAAATTGGAAACGGAAACTACCTATATTCTTGATTCTAATACAAACCTAATATCTCTTAGACTGAATTTAGAATAGTAACTTCTAAACTCTTATAGATTTCATCCTACCACCACATCTAATCCTAGGCATGTCCATATCGGCAATATTCTCAACCATCACTCCAAAACAACTTCTAAAATGAAGGATCATATAACAAATCATGTTAGAATAAATAATACCACCCCCAAACAATTCGGGAAGGTAGGATTAACAATAAAAATAATGCACAATTTGAAAATAACCATATTATATTAAAATTGAAATTCAAACAACATTTAACAACCAAATTCAAATTTAACTACGGAATTCAAAATTAACATCCGAACTAATAAAAACAACAATGCAATACATGCATAATTCACACCATAGAGAAATATGACTCAAAAACTGAGAAAACATGCAATAGTGGAAGACGTGAATTATATTAACCGTGGAGTTAGGATCTGGTACTTATAGCCACACACTCCCTAGGGAGGGGCAGGTTACCTGAATGGTGCACTTATCAACATATGGAAGTGAAAGGAAGTACACCGAAGAATAAAAGGAGTCTTTTATAGTCAGATACTCAAGATTTTATCTAACACATATGTATATAATGAACATGTAGTTTACCATATATCAATAGCCAAAATAGTTGTGGATCATTCCATAAATAATTACCGTGGAATGCACCCCAAAACAGAAACAAGCATCAAGATTTTCGACGACGCAACTTAGTGAAATGAAAGCGAAGTCTAGTAGATCTAGAACGTAACGGAGCATGCACCTTCTTTTTCCTCCAACGAAGAGGTGGCCAAGTGAATAAATGTGAAAAAATGGATGGTTGTGGAAGATACTTGGAATGTGGATAAGTGTTAGAAGAAAAGGGTGGGAAGAATGATTGGATTCTGTGAGGGATTAGCTCAGGTAGTTGGTGGTAAGGTGGTGCTTTAGGCAGTGCTTGAGAGGGTGGATCATCATAGGCTTTTAGAAACTCGTCGAATTCCTCATATAGGTTGTTCGCATCCATATAATTATGGTATTCATCTCCATCTTTGAGGAATTCATCTATCTCGTCTATTGTTAGGTTTGCTCCATCTCTTGTAGTGTCGGAGGGCAGGGTGGAAAATTCTTTCTCCAGTTCAGTTATGTTCAAGGAGTCAAAATTGTGATCTTTGTCTTCTTCCATAAGAGAAGTATCTACTAGTGTACGGACGAGATCGTCAGAAGCACCAATGTGATATACCAAACTCTCAATAGACTTAACTTCACCTTCTACAGGAAAACCTAGTTGTCTCTGCTTTTGTCTAAACATGTTAACTTCCACAGAAAGATTTCCAAAAGAAAGAGTCAATGAGCCATCCCGGCAATTGATTTGGGCATTGGCAGTTGCCAAGAAAAGACGCCCTAAGATGATGGGAATAGAATCATGAGCAACTTCTGTGTCAAGAATAACAAAGTCGCCTGGATAGTAAAAATCCTGCACTTTAACGAGAATGTTTTCAACCACACCCTTGGGATACTTAATAGAACGATCGGCTAACTACAAAGTCATTTTGGTTGGTTGAAGTTTTGTTAGACCCAGTTGTTTATATAAATAAAAAGGGAGTAAGTTAACACTCGCTCCCTGGTCTAATAAAGCAGTTGTTATGAATGTATCACCTAAGGTGCATTGTACAGTAGGACGACCAGGGTCCTTGTACTTAACAATTCCGTTATGTTCAGATAAAGAGGGATATTGTTTAGTTAAAAAGGTTTCATTGGGTATGTTGGTTTTCCTCTTATTGGTGCACAATTCTTTTAGAAACTTAGCGTGTCCAGGTAAACTTTTTATAGCATCTAGAAAAGGTAGGTTTATAGTCAGATTTTTAAACACTTCCCTAATCCCATCAAAATTTTCATCCATTTTAGACATAACTAGTCTCTGGGGAAATGGTGGTTTATCTCTATATTTAGCAATATTATTAGTCTTTACTTTATCTCTATCCGTTTTCCATCTAGGTGTCCATATTGGAACCTCTACAGGTGTAGGATCATCACTTTCTATTATTGGGTCTTGTAATGTTCTCCCTTTTGGTTGTGGTTTAACTGGTACTTCTACAGTTGTAGGGTCTTCAGTTTTTATTATAGTATTTGGTATGGTATCATTTTTAGTTTGCGGGTGATCTTTAGGCATAGTTACTTGGTTATCAACTACTCGCCCTGAACGAAGGGTAGTGACTGCATGTAGGTCCCCTTGGTTTATATTACCATTACAGTGAATACTATTTATTTCAAAGGCGGTGTTTGTTGACTTAGGATTATGCACTGCTTGACCAAGAAACATGCCGGTTTGGCTATTATTTTGGTTAGAAGGCATGTCAATAACCTTTTGGCACAAAGACTGCATCGTTTGCATTGTTTGTTTCATCATATTAGAGTTTTGATCATGCTGATCTTTCATCAAGTTAGAGTTTTGTTGCATAATTTGATTTTGTTTCTCCAACAAGGTCACTACTACTTTGTTTGTAGATGGTTGGACTGGAATTAAAGCTTGTTGAACGTTCATGTCTTGATGTTGATAGTTGTGGGTCATGGGCACTAAACTTTTATTCTGGTCACCTAAGTTTCCTTGTCCTTGATGTTGAGTTAACTGGTTAAAGTGTGATGGTTGTGGTGGTGGTTGTGCATAGACAAGAGAAGAATAGAAGTTGAAATTCTCAAGACTAAAATAGACATTACAATGAGTAGAGTTAATCTTCATGACTGGAGTGGGTTGTTGTTGAATAGAGAGGGCATCTACCTTTTTAGTGAGGGTATCGATAAGAGTTTTAAGCTCGGGATCATTTTTAACCTCAAAAGAAGAAGGAGTGGAGTGGGAAGATTCGTTACCTCCCCAATTGTTGTTCCTCTTAGATTGATCTTCTAAGAATTTATAAGCTTCCGAGGCTCCTTTACTAAGAAAAGTACCCCCAGTCATGATATTTAGAACCTCCTTATGATGATGTAAAAGCCCCTTAAAGAAGGCACGAACAAGCGTGTCCTTCGCAAGATTATGATGCGGGCATTCAATGAGAAGATCAGTGAAACGATTCCAGGCCTCTGAAAAGGATTCATGAGGATTCTAGTGGAAGAAATGAATCTTTTGAAGCATTTCATCTGTTTTTAGTGGTGGGTAAAACTGTTCCATGAACAATTGAACAAGATTAGCCCATGAGTCCACAAAGTTTGGCGTTTGGGCAGTTAACCAAGACGCCGCCTTGTCGGCTAGGGTGAATGGAAACACCCTAAGTTTAATTTGATCCGGACTTACACTAGGATGATGGAATGTAGTGAGAACTTGGTCTATCCTACGCATGTGCTGGTAAGGCTTCTCGTTGTCTAAACCATGAAAAACTGGTAACAAGTTAAATATATTAGGGGGAATTCGAAAATCCCCCACTAGGTCTGCAAGAATGATGCACGACTTAGGGCCATCGTTTAGGGCTTTATAAAAATCAGAGAGAGGAGTCTCTTGTTCTTTAGCCATTGATGCAGGTGTAGTGTGTGAAATTCTAGATAGGCGTGTGGTATTTATGTCTACGAAAAACAAGCCTGATTATACTATAATTAAAACTCCTCTGACAGAAGAGGCGAGGAGTGGAAGAAGGAGTACCTGAATGCCTCCTTGCTACGTGTTTGAATAGCGTCTTGTATACACGATCTCAGTGTTTGTATGATGTTAGAAACACTGAATAACTTGATGAAATGAAAATTTGGGTGACTGCGGAAATTCGAAGCCGCTCCGAAGAGGGCTGGTCGCGCTCTGTCTAACTCAAGTTCCAGGTGGTTGAGTGCGGGGCGTGCTTGGAAGTAGGCTACCTAGGGCGCGGGTCGCTCTCGTGCTTGGCACAATGTCTAGGCGGTTGAGCGCAGAGCGCGCTTGAAAATAGGCTATCTAGGGCGCGGGTCGCGCTCAGGTGGAATTTGGAATTCCAGTGTTTAGGGCGCGGGTCTCGCTCTCCAAAAAATTTGAAATTTTTACAGTAGATTGCTAAGACGTCTATCAAATAACCTGTAAAATATTAGATCAATCGCAGCTATGAATGTTCTTCTACTGCCCTTCAAAATTTGTGAAACAGGTTTCGAACACAATACAAACAACCGAATGGTTAACAAATCAAAATAGAGCCAAAAATCTCCAAAATTTTACTGGAGCCTCCTGACAGATCCTAAGTATTTTGGTAAAAATTTTAGAGCAATTGGAGTGCTACAAACTCTCCTTATAGGCTGGTGTTCCAGAAATTAAGTGTTTGCAAAACTGCAGAAACACACTGAAAGCAATCAACTAGTTACATGGTCAAAACAAATCAAAAACTTATCAAATTTTTACTGAAAACGCCTAACTTAGAATAGATACTCCTATAAAAAATTTAGAATTTTGGAACTTCCTAAGTAACCTTACTCGTCTGTTTTTCAAGAACATACGGTTTAGAAACTGAAATGCAGCACTGTAAAGATCATATTTGTTCACAAGGTAAAACAATTACGAAAAATCTGACAAAATTACAATAAGTCAATAACACCTTACGGATTATACCTGTAAATTTTCAAAAAATTTCGAAATTTACAAATATCTTTATTGCAGTGTTTTCCTATGTGAATCCGCTGCCCCTATGCCTAAAATAGTGAAAAGTTCCGAAAAGTCAAGAAATAAGAATGAAAAATTAAAAGGGTTGGTGGGTGGAGAATGGGGGATTGCCCCTTGAATTCAAGCAATTGAATTATTGTCTTGAACGAGATTAAGATGGCAGCGGCGCCATTTGATAACCGTAAAAACTCAATTAGATTACTCTAACTTCATTCTTACGGTTTATCAATTATTATTTTTTTACTCTCACATATATATATTCATGCAATATATCGAGTATGGAATCGTTCCACTCTTAACTCTCAAGACTTAAACAAATTCAATTGAACAAACACAAAGAACAATGGTGAGAGTAATGTGCGATGTGAAATTTCTATACTATCATTCCCAACACAAGAACAATAATAACAAGTCATAATTTAATAACTAATTTACACTCTATTAATCTATTGGAACAATAACAATAATGATTCAAAATGAATTAAAACTAAAATTAAAACTAATTTAGAACTAAGATTATGAATAACTACTTATCAAATTAAAACAAACTAATTAATTGAATGTAAAAACTAGATCTAAACTAAGTTATTTGAACTCATTAATGGAGTCTAACCTAATTTTCTAATCTAGATCTAGGTATGCTTAAGAGTTAAGTCTTCTCCATACAAATAAAGGAGACCAGATCAACTTTTTCGTGCATGGGCTGAGGAGCCATGTTTTGGGCCGGAAAAAGTGAGTCCAAAACCCAATCTCTTCAGTCCACCGGGCCCTTTTCAGCTAGATCTGACTTCAGTTGGCTTTTTGTCTAGTTTTGCTCCTCTGATTGATTTAAGGCTTAGACCATTGGAAAGCTGTTTTTGAGCCGGTCATTTTGACATAAGGTAGGCCCAATTCCGAGGCCTGAGTCCAAAGATACGGTTTTCGGAAGTTATGCTGACTTTTGTGTGTTGTTTCTGCCCGCATTGACTCTGACTTCTCAGCTTCTAACCGGTCTTTACAAAGGCTTTTTTTTCTCCTTGAATCTTGGCCTTTATTCATAGAACTTCTTAGCAACCAACCCTTGCTCCTTTATATCGCTAAAGTGGCACATTTCTGCACAAAATAGACTTCAATGCCTGAAATACATAAAAGCACATAATCAGCATTAACTCTTATTTATTACTCGCATAATTGGTCTAAAAGTATTATTATTAAGGGGTTAAAACTACAGTTTTGGGCTCTTATCACCCCACCACCATTGGTTCAAAAGAGAGTGGGGACTGCTTCGTCGCTAGAGAGTAGCATGCTTTGGCAGCCACCTGATATCCTCTTATTATTTTAATTGTCTTGTTATACGGGAACTTCAGACATTGGTGATAGGTTCTGGGAACAGCTCAGAGTCTGTGCAGACAGGTCCTGCCTAAGATCATGTGATAGGGTGTTTTAGTTTTTACCACAACAAAATTTATGATAAGAGTTACCAGACCAGTAGCTACAAGTATTTAGATCTCCCCAACTGTTAGGGCTTTGTGCCCGCTGAATCCATATAGGTTGGAGTTGGTGGCGACCATCTCAGAATCAGGAATCTATGACTTTTTGAAGGCATCGTAGTATAACACATCTGCTGAGCTGCCTGGATAAACCATTATGAGATGTAAATCATAATCTCCAAAAGGAAGTGTCAAAACAAGTGCATCCTGATATGGGCTCTGGATGCTATAACAGTCAGCCTCAGTAAAGATGATAAGTAGATCTTTTTGGGGTACCGCATTGACCTATGCACCCATAGTCAGTTTGTTGTTCATGACCCCATTTGTTTGGCGATGCACATTTGATATTGCACACCCTTTTTAGTGACCTGCCCACTTCGTTTGCTTGCCTTTCTAGAAATCATATTTATCTGGAGGCAGCCATTGAGAGATCCAATACCTTGGGGATCATGAACTGACGTGTTGATCTCCTCAATCAGATCCTATAGTTCATTTTTCAGGGTCCTGCAGGCTCTGGTGCTGTGACCCTTACTCTTATGGAACTTGCAGTACGACTTTTAGTCTTTGGTACCCAGGGAGCCTGGCTTAAGTGGAGCTGGCCATTTGAGGTAACTCTAATTCTTGATTGATTCCAGAACCTCATCTGGTATTTTGTTCAAAGGGGCGAAGTTTCTGTCCAATGAGGGAAGAGCTTCTTCAACCATTTCCACACATGGCTTCGTCTGTGGTGTTCCATCTGTACTGCTGGCTACATTCTTGTACTGTCCTCTGGGCATTCTTCCTTTTGATAGGGATTCAGCTCTTCGATGGCCACAATGATGGTCTCTCTTTGGTTTTTGAGGGGAAGAGTTCCCTTCTCGAGGGGCCACATAAGCTTTCCGATTAGGCCATTTTTGCTTCCTGACATCTATTTAGGATATCCGCCTCCCATCCTGCATAAGTCTCAATGCTATTTAGGAGTTCCTCTAAATCACGGGGTGGCTTCCTAGAGAGGGATCCGAATAAGGCGTTGTTTTCATCCAACCCTTGTTTGAAAGCTATTATGGCAGTCTATTTATCGCAAGACTCTATCTGGATTGATATTTCCATGAATCGTTGCATGTAGGACCTCAATGCTTCTCCGTCCTTTTTCTTGATGTTGAACAATGCGTCGATCTGCTTTGGTTGGTGCTTGTTACATGAGTGGTGTCTATGAAGGTCCTAAACATTTATTCTGAAAACCTGATCTGCCACTCAGGCAAACTGTGGATCCACTGGAGTGTAGATCCAGACAGGGAAGCTTTGAACTCTTGGCACATGACATGGTCATACCTTTCATATTGTCCTATAGTTACTCGATATCTGAATACGTTATCCACCGGATTTGACTTGCCATTGAAGACACTAAACTTCGGTTGCCGATAACCGCGAGGGTAAGGCTTTCTCAATATTCGAGATGCGAAAGGAGATGTGCCTACCCCCATTATGGCGGATTAAACAAGGGAGTCTTGCATTTTTTTTCCCCTTGCCTATCATCCGCTAAATCTAACAGATCAAGTCATTCTTCTCAAACTCCCATGCAGTTTCTTTGGTAAAATGCTTCTTGATCTGAGCTCTTTTTCGGTGTCGAGGGTCGACATCATGATCCTGATTAATTGACTCTGGTTCAGATGTTGTATCTGAGTCCTCATATAGGTTACTGTATTCCGACTTAGATGTCTCACGTCGAACTAGACCCACATGCCTTGGGTTCCTTGCACGACCACTTTCTGGAAGGTCATCATCATCAAGATCGATGAGTGGCTCCTTCCCTGTGTTGGATTGATACAAATGCCTCAGCAGCTGTACTTCTCTTTCAAGATTACTTCTTTGCTGTTCCAGAGCCTGTACTGCCTGCATGGCCTGAACAGACTTTAGGTTGGTGAGGACAACATTCTCACCATCTTAATGCTCCTTTTGAGCGTTATTCCTGGAGCCTGCACCGGGAGCAGCTGGTCCATCGGTGCTGATCATAGGTCTTTGGAGGGTTATTCACATCTTGGTGACCGGCATTTCTCCCCCCCCCCCCCCTTTTAGGTATTTCGTGCTCTTCTTCTCTCGCATGGTTGCGCCACCATTTTGCTTTCTTTGCTCCTGCCATCACAATGGTAAGAGATTTTAAACTAAATAAGTCATTCAGAATGAATGTTTACCTGCTTTCATCCCTACAAACGACGCCACAAGATGTAGGGGAATTTCCAAGTATCCCCTGATCTTCCCATGTGCCTTATGATCTAGAAGCTTTTACTGAGTAGAGAAGTGATGAGATGATTGTGAGTTCAAGGTTGAACCGCCTGGTGGCTGCCTACGTATCTCCTTGTTTATTTAGGATAATCAAACCCTATTTTGCGTAGTTCCTAAGAGTGAATCCCTATGGTTTATATAGGAAGAGCTTTGAGAGTCCTAGGGTTAGGGTTGTCCTCACCGCTTGTGAGTTCCCTTCCATCTTTGGACTCTACCTTCCTATTAGGAATTCTCTCCTTATGGAAGTATGAATCTAGACCATATCTTATGAGAGGTAGGTTTCCTTGCTTATCATAATGTCCCATCGTATATGGGAAAATCATACCTAAAAGGTAACTCTTAAAGATATGTCATCACGATTCCTTCCTTATTATCAAAGATCACCCTCTTCAGTTTCCTTATGTTTAGGAACTGTCCATATCAGTTTCTAATGACTTGGAGAACTGTTATGTTTAGAGGTGGTCAGTCATGTGCTTGGCACATGTCCACTAAACACTCGTGCTAAGCATGAGATCACTTATTCACAGAACTAATTCGGTGGTCCTTGTCTCATTCTGGACATCTATAGTCTTAGGTTATTTCCCATACACGTGTCATCTATCCAATAACAGGAAATCCCCCTTACAAACATGGTGAAGGGTTTGCATAATAACCACATTATTGTTAGTTTACATATTCATAAGCCATATTGGTTTTAAACATATATTCTATGTTAATTAATATACACAAATTCTAACTATAAAATTTATGAGAAAAACAATTCCCAAATACTC
This sequence comes from Coptis chinensis, assembly GCF_015680905.1. Lineage (NCBI taxonomy): Eukaryota > Viridiplantae > Streptophyta > Magnoliopsida > Ranunculales > Ranunculaceae > Coptis > Coptis chinensis. The sequence goes on from NC_141456.1 coordinate 89,298,998, forward strand.
CTCTAGCTGCGAATTTCTAGATAGGCGATGATTTCTGCGTCTACGGGAAACTAATATGGCAGGTTTATGCGTACCAGATCTTAATCTCTTGCAAGTTTTAAGTCTAATAGGTAATTCCTAATGAGCATGCAAAAATTAGCCTGATTATTACTAGAAATAGAATCCTCTGACAGTAGATTCGAGGATGTATAGAGGTGTTACCTGTAGTGTCCTTGCTACGCGTATAAATAGCGCCTTCAATAGCCTTGAAGCACGTCTACTAAAAACTTTTCAAACCAATGGCTAGGCTACTTAAGAATTAAGGGAGGTTGTCTGTGCGTGAACGTTCCGTAATTAGATAACCCCAATTCTTTGAGTTTTCTAGACACCATAAAGTATGAATTTTTTTTTTATGCAATTATTGGAATGGTTGGGCATACAAGTATTGTACTGTACTTATGAAGTAATATTGCAATTAATATAAAAAAATAAATTTATTCTACTTAACCTAGCGCGCGCACTTATAAATAGGCTAATGATGGCGCAAGGTGCACTTTGGTACATTTTTTTTCGTAAATTTAAAGGAGTGCGGGGCCCACTCTAGATAGGCAAAATGACGGCATGGCACTCTCTCAAGTAAAAATAAGAGGGTAAAAATTTTAGGGTCAAGTCACGAGGATGCAAAGATTTGGATTCTCAACTCGTATGCACTAAAACAATAACAAAACAATTTCGGAAAATCGTGATTAGTGAAAACAATATTGATTTTCGAAAACAGTGAACAGTGTATTCTATTCTAAACACGCTATACTTAACAAAGCAAGATGGCAAGCGGCGCCATTTGATAACTAAGTTTTAATAGATATAAAAATAGCGGTTCTACAATACTAAATCATGCATATCAATAATATAATAATACTCTCAATATCATAAAATAAAGGGAGTAGTCGTGTTCGATCCACTCTTGCTTGCACGTACTTGACACGAATTTAGACTAAACAAATGATTCACTAATGAGAGTAATTTTATAATATGAAAACTGTAAACTAAGATGCTAAAACAATGATTTAAACTATGAGAAAGATAATAGAGAGGAGTAATAAATCCACCAAATTATTAGTTTTATGCAAGAATCGAATTATTTATTGAAAAGTGATCGTCTTTTGGTTTTAATGCAATGATCCAACCTAAAGCCTCAAACTTTATCATCCCTAGCAACAACCTATATCTCTATAGTCATTATTACTAGCATGTAGGATTATTACAACCAAATCGCTCGACTTAAATATAACAATACCTAGTTTAGTTTACTATATGCTTATTTTGAAAGTTAAACAATAAACTAAACTCATTGAAACACATACACAATTAAATAATTCTACTTAGCAATCTATTTTTCATTAGGCTTCATAATCACTCCCTCTAATAGGGGGGATTAGCCTAATATCATTAGATTGAAACTAACTAAACAATAGAATAAAGATATAATGTAATTAAGAATTGAATAAATACTAAAGCTTTTATTAATGGGGAATTAATGGAGGCTACACTACAAAATATAACCCTAAACTATACCAACTACATAATCCTATGAGTACACCATTCCGGTAGTTAAGAGCCAAGCTTTGACCAAGTGTAGTGAGAAACCTAATTTGTCTTATTTTTCCTCATCTGAGCCTCATGAAAGACATCAGGATCCATACTTCATTCCTTTCTCACCTAAAGTATCACTAATTCATCTTTTGGGTCATTCTAACTCTTTAACACGGCTACAACATAATGGTTCGCCTATGTTCTTTGATGGGTTGCATAAGTTTTCTTTTATTCTTCTACATGATTGCTTCCAATTATACAACTTCATTCTATTTGGGGGTGCATTTAGTATCATGTTTTTATGGCTAGACCCCCAACTCTTTCGACTATTAGTTTATAGTTGATCACGCATCATCTATTTTGTGCCACCCCAGTTTCTTACTTGTTTAGGGGTGTGTACAGTCTAGGGGAATCTAACTTAAAACAACCCCACATTAAGTCTAGAGGAATCTGACTTTAAAAAACCCATATAATTTTTTGTAAAATACCACCTTAATAGAGTATAGGCCGTAAAAAATTTCAAACATCAAAAAGAGTTTTCAAATTTTGTTTGGGGGTAGCGTATTTTGGTATTTCATTTCAAATCTTTTTGCCACCCTTTGCCTGTCATGTTTACTCCAGTAGAATTTGTGTTAGTTAGTACGTAATAGTTTTATTATGCTTCATGTTATCATATTATCTTTATAATATTTCTGTTACAGGTACTGCCAATTTTTATCACGTTTCTATGGTAAATTTTTTTCTTATCTCTTTACACTTTGAGGACAAAGCGTTCGATTGTTTGGGGGAGGGATAGAAATATTTGCAAAAATTACGCACTTTTAGGATGTAAATTACACACTTTTATTTATAAAATGTTAAAAATCATAAAAATTAGTTAGTTACATAATTTAATTATGCTATTGAATTGTTTCATGAACCCCCTTCTCCCATATTGTTTAGGGGTGGTATAGAAATACGATGTAAATATTTAAGCATATATTAGGTTGTATATTACGTATTATTTGTCTTATAAAAATTAGAAAATAATAAATAATAAAAAGTATTTATACTATGCACTTAGGAATATTAATATTGTTTCTTTCTCCATGATGATATTAATCTAGAAATTTCACGTTAGATTTTAAATTAGAATAGTTTTTAGAAACTTAGGTTAACATGTAGATAATAATCATTGCATCTTTCCATAAATATATTGCATGAGCATCTATGGTTGTATTGGCAGTAAGTTTCTAAAATCTAGGCTAGAGTACTTATTCTACAAATCTTGTGAGAGTATAGCCTAAAGCCTTATATGAGTGAAATATTTGAGAAATAACACAAGGGAGAAGTAAATTCCAAATAGCAAAATCACACATCCACTTGTTTGATCACTATACCATATCCTAAGCAAGAATTTAGGCCCTATTTGGATCGATAAAGCCAGAAATTCAAACTTATATGAAATTATTTCCGCTAATCACCCCTCTGAGCCTTTCTTTAATCTTTCGTAAACCGCAAATCTTTTACCCTTTTACAAAACAAAATAAAAATAAAAATCAGCCTACCCATCTTTGAATGAGTCTGAGAATAGAGATGAAGATTAGAAAAGAGAAAGACCTTTGAATCTATGTTAGGCTATTAAGTTGGATTCGAGGTGGATTCAATTCCCCTCTAATCCTTTATCTAGATTCAAGCACAATCATATTTCCATAGCATTCGTAGTTAAATTCAAGTAATCAAATTCAGTAAGTATCGTAGTATATCACCTTCGTAAAGCTCTCATTGACTTAAGACCGACTAATTAGATTAGAAAACATTCCATGCTAGAGCACTAGGAGTGGAACGAACTTCCTACTCCACTATATCTCATAGGATTGAGAGTAGAGAAACTTTGATAAATATAAGACACATAATTTAGTTTTAGTTTACTTACATTTTGACTTTCATCGTTCATTTGATACGTGTTTGATAATACGTGTTTATATCAATATTCCTACTCTCAATAACGAAGTAATATATTAGAGTCAGGATTCGTTCCACTCTTAAACCCTCAAGACTTAAATTGAATTCAACTAATCAAACCCAAAAGGAACAATGGTGAGAGTAATGATTTGATGTGAATTTTCTATTCTACCATTCCCAACAATTGAATCTAAACAAGACATAATATAAAGATTTGAACTTTATTTGTTTAAACTCAATTTGAAACTACTCATGCAATAATTGAATTAAACTAATAATGACAAATAAGTAAATCTAAGGATTTAAGCTAATAAATAAATGAAAATGAAACTAGATTATGGAGAACTAATTAACTTTATTTATCTAATAGAACAATAAGAACAAGATATGATTGAATGAATAACAACTATTTTATTTATCTAATGAATGATATTCAATGATTTAAATAACTAAGCTAAAACAAAGAATGAAACTAATTAATGGAATGAAAACTAAGTAATTAACTAATCTAGATCTAACTTTTTCTAACCCTAAACTCCATTAACATTAGCTTCCTAACCTAACTGCCATTAACAAAGAGTCAAGCTTTTGTTTTTATACTTCCAGATCCAAAAATCGTGCATGGGCTTGGAGCCATGTTTTGGGCCGGAAAATCGGGCCCAAAACCCAATTTCTTTAGTCCAGAATGGGATCTTCAGCTGCAGTTGGCTTCGACAGATGTTTCGTCCACTTCTGCTCCTCTGATTGGGCCAAGGCTTGGACCATTGCAAAGCTCTTTTCGAGCCGGTCGTTTTGACATAAGCAACTCCCAATTTCGAGATCTGAGTTCAAAGATACGGCCTTCGGAAGTTCTGCTGACTTGTGCATTGTTTCTGCCCGTGTTGACTTTTCAGCTTTTGACCGGGCTTTACAAAGGCTTTGTCTCCTTGAATCTTGGCCTTTATTCACAGAACTCCTTAGCAACCAACCTTTGCTCCTTTATCTGGTTAAAGTGGCACATTTCTGCACATAATAGACTTTGAAGCCTGAAATGCATAAAACAAATGTCGATTATTAACTCTTAATTATTACTCACATAATTGGTCTAAAAGTATGATTGGTAAGGGGTTAAAACTACAGTTTTGGGCTCTTATCAAACCACCCCCAAACAGTATTTTGCTTGTCCTCAAGCAAAGATGAGAAATTAGAATAAGTGACCAAAAATGGAGTTCTATCTACTCTCGTTTCGCTGAGTGCGATTGCATTGACCATATGCAACAAGGCCTTAAACCACTAGAAATTCCCTAGTGGATGAGTTATAGCCTGGTGAGAGTTTTCCAGTGAAGGTGCTCACAAACTTCATCTATACTACAACGACTAAGAAATAAAACTATTGTTTCCTCATTCATGTCTCAACTATCTATACATCTCACTGGCAATTGAATAAGAATAACCAAGTCAAAAACCTAAACTAATATATGCATAATAATCAATCATCTATGATACAAATATATATACTATGAGTAATACTATGAAATGCCTAGCAGGTTCGTTTATGAAAACTCGGAATAGCGTCCTTAAGTAGGTCCTCACATAAATGTCAAGACAAAAACCACTCTAATTTTTCTGCTCAAGTTTGTTCTCCCGTTGTGCAGTGGGCACACTTTACCTTACAATCTCAATGACAACAAGGAAGCCGGAGTCGATCAAACGCATCTGCCACTTACTATCACACTAACCTATTCCTAATTGAGCTAGAGGTCTTTATTAGGTGTTGTGGGGATTAGGAGATGGTTTAAGAAGGAAGGAAATGGATATTCAAAAGGACAAGTCTGAGATAATAGAGTCTTCATATTATGTAACTTAGAGAAAACCTTGTTATTTTCTTTTGCTTCTATACTTTGTTTCCATCCTTAGCCATATTTTTCTTTTTCTTTTATTTGGCTTTTGACTCCCTTTTATTCTATTTTTGGAGTTTTTATTTATTTCTATTTTTTTTTCTTTTCCTTGGATGGAAACTTCTTTTCTTTTTCTGAAGCAACTAACTAATTTTTGTTTACACAGATTTTTCTCTTCTTCTTTCTTCACTCATTCTATTCTCAGACTTATTCTAGATTGGGTAAGTTGAATTTTTTTATTTTGTTTTGTTTTTGTAAGGGTAAAGAAATTGTGGTTTATGGAAGGCTAAAGAAAGGCTCGAGGGGCTTACTAGCGGAAAATAATTCATAGGTTTGAATTTTTGGCTATATCGATCCAAAAAGGGCCTAAATTCTCGCTTAGGATATGGCATAGAGATCAAGTAAAGTGGACGTGTGATTTCTCTATCCGGATTTTACTTCTCCCTTGTCATTTTCTCAAATGTTTCGCTCATATAAGGCTTTAGGCTATATTCTCACAGGATTTGTAGAATAAGTACTCTAGCCTAGATTTGAAAACTTACTACTAACAATCATAGATACTCATGTAATATATTTATAGATAGATGCAAAGATTATTACCTACATATTAACCTAAGTTTCTAACAATTATTCTCGATGCAAAAAACTACATTGAGACTTCTAGATTGTTAAGAGCATAGAGAAAGAAAATAATACCAATATTCCTAAGTGTATAGCATAAACTTATTTATTTATATTTTTGAAATTTTTAACTTGAAAACAAATGCATATTATACATATCTATATCCTAACAGATGCCTTAATTACACGTATTTCTATGCCCCCAAACAAGAAGCAAGCTTTGTCCTCAAAGCATTTAAATAAAGAGGGTAGAAAAATACCATGGAAATGCGTGAAATTCTGGAACATCTGCAAAACAATGTTAGAACATACTAATATAGGAAATAAAAAAACGGACGCAACTCTATAAGAGTTCCACCCATTATGGGGTTAACAGAATTAAATTGCTTGGGACATAAGCGGACACTAACCTGAAACTAAAACTTACCTCCACTCCAGTTAACTTCGTCATCCTCCTCTTCTATAAAGAAGTGAGGTTCCTTCAGCATCCCCGCCATGCCATTATAATATGCCAAGCTTACCGCCATTTATCATCTACGGATCCTAACCTGTTAAAAGCCACTTGGTCGGATGGGGTGTAAGGTTCAACCTGATGAGGTTGTATCCTCCACCCTTGCCAAGTCATTGCGGAAAGATCGAATAATAGAATTGGTGGTTCTCACAATGTCGACCCCAACCCAAATCCGTGAAACGGGCACAAAAACAGGGAAGAAACATAGTATAATACGGCAAACTAATATAGGCATAAGAAGATACTTATGCCTCATGCTATGGGCTCGTGCTAAACTAGACATTAAGGTCTTAGGAAGGTCATATAGCAGGCGTTCCTCAGCTAAAGCAAGGAAAACATCGCAAGTGGCATCATTCGCAGAAGAAAAATGCCACTCCCCTAATATGTTTAGCATGATAAAGAACATTACCGTATCACATTAAGGGACAAGCTACCAAGGGCTACATTATATGTCCCTTGGTCCTCTACACGGAAAATGCCGGACCCATAAGCCTCATGCAAAAAGTTATAAGTGTAGACATGCATATTATCTACCCAATAGCATCATGGGTCTTGTATTTCAAATGGGCATGGCAAGTCCAAGAACAAATGCTAGCAAGAACCATAAGCGGTTCCCACTATTTTACGTGTGTGATCACCTCATGAAACCAAGCACTATAAGTAAAACAAATCTTTGAAAGACTGTTCGGTATTATTGTAGGAGATGTCATCTCAAAACTACGCCTGGAACAATTGAAAATCACCCGAACAACCCGCAGAAAATTGGAAATTTAAGGTCTATGGAAGTCGCATGGAAGTCTACTTGGTGAAAGCGCTCTCAAGATTTTGGAATTCCAGTGTTTTAAGCGAGTCGCTCACCTTACCTTGAAAAGCGCTCTGTACAAAAATTCTGAAAAATGTGTAAAGGAAGTGTGTGCTCCTCAGGCAGACGCACTCCAAGGTGCTGGTTTGTGAAAATGGTGAAGAACAACGGGAAACGTGGGAGTGAAAGGTGAGAGATGGAAGTTAGGTGTAGTGTGGGTCGTGAGTGAAGAATGAATGAAGTTTTTATAGGTTTTGAATTGTTAAAACGAATCGGTAGGTTGCCAAAAAGCTTTAAGGCAATTTCCGAAAATAATAAAATTTCCGAACCCGAAAACGGAAACAACTCATATTCTTGATTCTATAACAACCCTAATATCTTTTATACTGGATTTAGACTAGTAACTTCTAAACTTTCTTAGATTTCATCATACCACCACATCTAATCATAGGTATGTCAATTACGACAATATTCTCAACCTTCACTCCAAAACAAACTCCAAAATGGATGATCTTCTACAAATCATGATAGAATAAATAATACCACCCCCAAACAATTCGGGAAAGTGGGATTAAAAATAAAATCCATGCACAATTTGAAAAGAACAACATTATATTAAAATTGAAATTCAAACAACATTTAACTACCAAATTCAAAGTTAACTACGGAATTTAACAACGTAACATCCTATCTACTAAAAATAATAAAAGACAACATCAAAACAACAAACAAGGAGAAATCTAGCTATTCTTAAAGGGAGCGCAAGGTGGGGATAAGAATAGGAAGTTTGTGATCAAGCATGGAAAAACCAAACACCCCACCCCCAAACAAATTTTTGAAAACAGGTTTGTCAAAATTTGTTTTAAAACGTGGGTCTTTTAAAGTCAGATTCCCTAGACTTAAAGTGATATATATGTATTTACATGCAGTTTCCCATATATCAATAATCTAAACAATTGTGGATCTTTCCATAAATAGTTAACATGGAATGCACCACCAAACAGAATCAAGCTCCAAAACTTTCTACGACGCAACTTAGTCAAATAAGAAGGTGTCCAAGTGAATGATCGTGAGTAAATGAATGGTTTTGGAAAATACGTGGAATGTAGATAAGTGTTAGAAGAAAAGGGTGGGAAGAATGATTGGATTTTATGAGGGATTAACTCAGGTGGATGGTGGTAGGGTGGTGCTCTAGGTAGTGCTTGAGAAGGTGGATCATCACAGGCTCTTAGAAACTCGCCGAATTCCTCATCTAGGTTGTTCGCATCCATATAATTATGGTATTCATCTCCATCTTTGAGGAATTCATCTATCTCGTCTATTATGAGGTTTAGTCCATCTCTTCTATGGTCAGAAGGTAGGGTTGAAAATTCTTTCTCTAGTTCAGTTATGTTCAAAGAGTCAAAATTGTGATCTTTGTCTTCTTCTATAAAAGGGATATGTACTAGTGTAGGGACGACATCGTCGGAAGCACTAATGTGATATACAAAACTCTCAATAGACTTAACTTCACCTTCTACAGGAAAATCTAGTTGTTCATGCGGTGTTTTATCCCTATACCTAATATGAGGGGGAACATATTTGTTAACCGTTGCTTTATCTTTTTCACTTTCCAACTAGGTTTCCATATTGGAACCTCTACAGGTGTAGGGTCTTCAATTTCTATGACCGTATTTGGTATGGTATTATTTATAGTTTGCGGGTGATCTTTAGGCATAGTCACTTGGTTATCAACTACTCTCCTTGAACAAAGGGTAGTGACTGCATATAGGTCCCCTTGGTTTATATTACCATTACACTGAATACTTTTTATTTTGAAGGCGGTGTTTGTTAACTTAGGATTAGGCATTACTTGACTTGGAAACACGCCGGTTTGGTTATTCTTTTGGTTAGAAGACATGTCAATAACCTTTTGGCAGAAAGACTGCATCATTTGCATCGTTTGTTTCATCATATTAGAGTTTTGATCATGCTGATCTTTCATCAAGTTAGAGTTTTGTTGCATAATTTGATTTTGTTTCTCCAACAAGGTCACTACTACTTTGTCTGTAGATGGTTGTATTGGAATTAAAGTTTGTTGAGCGTTCATGTCTTGATGTTGATAGTTCTGGGTTATAGGTGCTAAACCTCTATTCTGGTCACCTAAGTTCCCTTGTCCTTGATGTTGAGTTAACTGGTTAAAGTGTGATGGTTGTGGTGGTGTTTGTGCATAGACAAGAGGGCAATAAAAGTCGGAATGCTCAAGACTACAACAGACATTACAACGAGTAGAGTTAATGTTCATAACTGGAGTGGGTTGTTGTTGAACAGAGATGGCATCTACCTTTTTAGTGAGGGCATCGATAAGAGTTTTCAGCTCGAGATCATGTTTAACCTCAAGAGAAGAAGGAGAGGAGCGGGAGGAATCGCTTCATCCCCAATTGTTGTTCTTCTTAGATTGATCTTCTAAGAATTTATAAGCCTCTAAGGCTCCTTTACTAAGAAAACTACCCCCAGTCATGATATCTAGAACCTCCTTATGATAATGTGAAAGCCCTTTGAAGAAAGCACGAACAAAGCGTGTCTTTTCGCAAGATTATGATCTTGAGGGCATTCAATGAGAAGATCGATGAAACGATTCCGGCCTCCTCGAAAAGGATTCATGAGGATTATAGTGGAAGAAATGAATCCTGTGAAGCATTTCATCTGTCTTCAGTGGTGGGTAAAACTGTTCCATGAACAATTGAACAAGTTGAGCCCATGAGTCCACAGAGTTTGGTGTTTGGGCAGTTAACCAAGACGCCGCCTTGTCAGCTAGGGTGAAAGGAAACACCCTTAGTTTAATTTGTTCCACACCAACCGTAGGATGATGGAATGTTGTTATGACTTGTTCAATCCTACACATGTGCTGATAAGGTTTTCATTCTAAACCATGAAAAACGGGTAACAAATTAAAAATATTTGGGGGGATTCGGAAATCTCCCACTAGGTCTGCAAGAACGATGCACGACTTAGGGCCATCGTTTAGGGCTTTATAAAAATCAGAGAGAGGAGTCTCTTGTTCTTTAGCCATTGATGCAAGTGTAGTGTGTGAAATTCTAGATAGGCGTGTTGTATTTATTTCTATGAAAAACAAGCCTGATTATACTAGAATTAAAACTCCTCTGACAGAAGAGGCGAGGAGTGGAAGAAGGAGTACCTGAATGCCTCCTTGCTACGCGTTTGAATAGCGTCTTGTATACGTGATCTCAGTGTATTTAACAAGTTAGAAACACTGAGTAACTTGAAGACATAAAAATTTGCATTTACCTATGAAAATTGGGCTGTTCACACTGAATTTTCCCTTGAGGGCGCGAAGTTCCCTCTGTTTGAAGCCTTGGTGCCCTCTGTTTTGTCGAAAGTCCATGTTTTTGGGCTGGTCGCTTCGGTTTGGGCGGCAGTGGTCGGTCTCGAGTTTTTCAAGTTTTAGGCCTTTTATCGTACTCCAAAAATCTTCACCGCAGTGTTTTCTCTCTGTGAATCCAGCCCCTATGCCCAAAACAAAGGAGCAGTTCGAAAATTCAAGAAACAAGAATGAAAAATTAAAAGGGTGGGTGGGTAGAGAATGGGGGATTGCCCCTTGGATTCAAGCAATTGAATTCTTGTCATGAACGAGATTAAGATGGCAGCGGCGCCATTTGATAAAAGATAAGATTAAAGATTAGATTAATAGCCTCCATTAATTAATTCTAGATCTAGTTTTCCTTAGATTTAATTAGTTTAATTCAATTAGTTTCATATCTTGTTTTTATTTAATTCCTTGAATGATTGTTCATCATTTAATTAGATAAATAAAATAGTTATTATTATTCAATTTCGATTTTTGTCATTTGCATTTATAGATCTAATTTTAATTCTTATTGATTATCATTCCATAGTTTAAATAGATTGAACCATTGTTAGTTAATTTAGTTAAGTTAGAATTTTAATATGATGTGTAGTTATAATGAAATGGGAAATGATGGTTTGATGACTCAAGGCTAAAACCTCCATTAGAGGGGTTGATGAAGCCTTGATGAAAACTTAGTGGTATAGTGTAGAAACATTGTAGAATCTATTCCAATCTAGAATGTCGTGATTCGCCATGAGAATGGGTGGACGACCTCACATGCTAGTTAGTACTCGGTAGAAATGCCATGAACACTAGGGATTAGAACTTCGAATTTCTTGCCGTAAGAACGTAAAAATCGATACAAGAATCTATGTTAGGCTATTAAGTTGGATTCGAGGTGGATTCAATTCCCTCTAATCCTTTATCTAGATTCAAAACACAATCATATTTCCATAGCATTCGTAGTTAAATTCAAGTAATCAAATTCAGTAAGTATCGTAGTATATCACCTTCGTAAAGCTCTCATTGACTTAAGACCGACTAATTAGATTAGAAAACATTCCATGCTAGAGCACTAGGAGTGGAACGAACTTCCTACTCCACTATATCTCATAGGATTGAGAGTAGAGAAACTTTGATAAATATAAGACACATAATTTAGTTTTAGTTTACTTATGTTTTGACTTTCATCGTTCATTTGATACGTGTTTGATAATACGTGTTTATATCAATATTCCTACTCTTAATAACGAAGTAATATATTAGAGTCAGGATTCGTTCCACTCTTAAACCCTCAAGACTTAAATTGAATTCAACTAATCAAACCCAAAATGAACAATGGTGAGAGTAATGATTTGATGTGAATTTTCTATTCTACCATTCCCAACAATTGAATCTAAACAAGACATAATATAAAGATTTGAATTTTATTTGTTTAAACTCAATTTAAAACTACTCATGCAATAATTGAATTAAACTAATAATGACAAATAAGTAAATCTAAGGATTTAAGCTAATAAATAAATGAAAATGAAACTAGATTATGGAGAACTAATTAACTTTATTTATCTAATAGAACAATAAGAACAAGATATGATTGAATGAATAACAACTATTTTATTTATCTAATGAATGATATTCAATGATTTAAATAACTAAGCTAAAACAAAGAATGAAACTAATTAATGGAATGAAAACTAAGTAATTAACTAATCTAGATCTAACTTTTTCTAACCCTAAACTCCATTAACATTAGCTTCCTAACCTAACTTCCATTAACAAAGAGTCAAGCTTTTGTTTTTATACTTCCAGATCCAAAAATCGTGCATGGGCTTGGAGCCATGTTTTGGGCCGGAAAATCGGGCCCAAAACCCAATTTCTTTAGTCCAAAATGGGCTCTTCAGCTGCAGTTAGCTTCGATAGATGTTTCATCCACTTTTGCTCCTCTGATTGGGCCAAGGCTTGGACCATTAGAAAGCTCTTTTCGAGTCGGTCATTTCCACATAAGCTACTCCCATTTCCAAGATCTGAGTCCAAAGATACGGCCTTCGGAAGTTCTGCTGACTTGTGCACTGTTTCTGCCCGTGTTGACTTTTCAGCTTTTGACCGGGCTTTACAAAGGCTTTGTCTCCTTGAATCTTGGCCTTTATTCACAGAACTCCTTAGCAACCAACCTTTGCTCCTTTATCTGGCTAAAGTGGCACATTTCTGCACATAATAGACTTTGAAGCCTGAAATGCATAAAAACACGTGATCAGTATTAACTCTTAATTATTACTCACATAATTGGTCTAAAAGTATGATTGTTAAGGGGTTAAAACTACAGTTTTGGGCTCCTATCAAACCACCCCCAAACAGCATTTTGCTTGTCCTCAAGCAAAGATGAGAAATTAGAATAAGTGACCAAAAATGGAGTTCTATCTACTCTCGTTTCGCTGAGTGCGATTGCATTGACCATATGCAACAAGGCCTTAAACCACTAGAAATTCCCTAGTGGACGAGTTATAACCTGGTGAGAGTTTTCCAGTGAAGGTACTCACAAACTTCATCTATACTACAACGACTAAGAAATAAAACTATTGTTTCCTCATCCATGTCTCAACTATCTATACATCTCACTAGCAATTGAATAAGAATAACCAAGTCAAAAACCTAAACTAATATATGCATAATAATCAATCATCTATGATACAAATATATATACTATGAGTAATACTATGAAATGCCTAGCAGGTTAAGTTTTTGAAAACTTCGAATAAGCGCCCTTAAGTAGGTCCTCACATAAATGTCAAGACAAAAACCACTCGATTTTTTTCTGCTCAAGTTTAAGCTACTCCATTAAGTGTGGGCACACTTTACGCACAATTTCAATGACAAAAGGAAGCCGACAAAAGGACAGCCACTTACTATCACACTAACCTATTCCTAATTGAGCTAGAGGTCTTTATTAGGTGTTGCGGGATTAGGAGATGGTTTAAGAAGGAAGGAAATGGATATTCAAAAGGACAAGTCTGAGATAATAGAGTCTTCATATTATGTAACTTAGAGAAAACCTTGTTATTTTCTTTTGCTTCTATACTTTGTTTCCATCCTTTGCCATATTTTTCTTTTTCTTTTCTTTGGCTTTTGACTCCTTTTTATTCTATTTTTGGAGTTTTTATTTATTTCAATTTTTTTTTCTTTTCCTTGGATGGAAACTTCTTTTCTTTTTCTGAAGCAACTAACTAATTTTTGTTTACACAGATTTTTCTCTTCTTCTTTCTTCACTCATTCTATTCTCGGACTTATTCTAGATTGGGTAAGTTGAATTTTTTTTTATTTTGTTTTGTTTTTGTAACATGGGTAAAGAAATTGTGGTTTATGGAAGGCTAAAGAAAGGCTCGAGGGGGGCTTACTAGGAAAATAATTCATAGGTTTGAATTTTTGGCTATATCGATCTAAAAAGGGCCTAAATTCTCGCTTAGGATATGGCATAGTGATCAAGCAAGTGGACGTGTGATTTCTCTATCCGGATTTTACTTCTCCCTTGTGTCATTTCTCAAATGTTTTAGCTCATATAAGGCTTTAGGCTATATTCTCACAGGATTTGTAGAATAAAGTACTCTAGCCTAGATTTCAGAAACTTACTACTAACAATCATAGATACTCATGTAATATATTTATAGATAGATGCAAAGATTATTACCTACATATTAACCTAAGTTTCTAACAATTATTCTGATGCAAAAGCTACGTGAGACTTCTAGATTGTTAAGAGCATACAGAAAGAAAACAATACCAATATTCCTAAGTGTATAGCATAAACTTATTTATTTATATTTTTGAAAATTTTAACTTGAAAACAAATGCATATTATAGATATCTATATCCTAACAGATGCCTTAATTACACGTATTTCTATGCCCCCCCCAAACAAGAAGCATGCTTTGTCCTCAAAGCATTTAAATAAAGAGGGTAGAAAAATACCATGGAAATGCGTGAAATTCTGGAACATCTGCAAAACAAGGTTAGAACATACTAATATAAGAAATAAAAAAACTGACGTAACTCTAAAAGAGTTCCACCCATTATGGGGTTAACAGAATTAAATTGCTTGGAACATAAGCAGACACTAAATGAAACTAAAAACTTACCTCCACTCCAGCGTTTACTCGTCATCCTCCTCTTCTATAAAGAAGTGAGGTTCATTCGCATCTTTCCATGCCATTATAATTTGCCAAGATTGCGGCCATTTATCATCTACGGATCCTAACCTGTTAAGTGCCACTTGGTCGGATGGGGTGTAAGGTGCAACCTGATGAGGTTGTATCCTCCACCCTTGCCAAGTCATTGCACGAAAAGATCGAATAATAGAATTGGTGGTTCTCACAATGTCGACCACAACCCAGTCTGTGAAACGGGCACAAAAAACAGGGAAGAAACATAGTATAAGACGGCAAACTAATATAGGCATAAGAAGATACTTATGCCTCCTGCTATGGGCTCGTGCTAAACTAGACATTAAAGTCTTAGGAAGGTCATATAGCAGGCGTTCCTCAGCTAAAGCAAGGAAAACATCGCAAGTGGCATCATTCGTAGAAGAAAAATGCCACTCCCCTAATATGTTTAGCATGATAAAGAACATTACCGTATCACATTAAGGGACAAGCTACCAAGGGCTACGTTATATGTCCCTTGGTCCTCTACAGGGAAAATGCCGGACCCATAAGCCTCATGCAAAAAGTCATAAGTGTAGACATGCATATTATCTACCCAATAGCATCATGGGTCTTGTATTTTAGCGGGCATGGCAAGTCCAAGAACAAAGGCTAGCAAGAACCATAAGCGGTTCCCAGCCTACGTGTGTGATCACCTCGCGAAACCAAGCACCATAAGTAGTGCTTTGAAACAAATCTTTGAAAGACTGTTCCGGTATTATTGTAGGAGATGTCATCTCAAAACTACGCCTGGAACAACTGAAAATCACCCGAACAACCCGCAAAACCGGAAATTTCTGGTCTATGGAAGTCGGTAGCGAGTCGCTTTCTACTTGAAGCCTGAAAAGCGCTCAAGAAGATTTTGGAATTCCAGTGTTTGAGCGAAGTCACCCTCACCTTGAAGCGCGAAAAGCCTGTACAAAAATTCTGAAAAATGTGTAGCGCGCGAGTGGCTCCCTCAGAAGCAGCGCCAGCTCAGAATGCTTGATTTGTGATAATGGTGAAGAACAACGGGAACGCGTGGGAGTGAAAGGTGAGAGATGGAAGTTAGGTGTAGTGTGGGTTGTGAGTGTAGAATGAATGAAGTTTTTATAGGTTTTGAATTGTTAAAACGAATCGGTAGGTTGCCAAAAAGCTTTAAAGGCAATTTCCTAAACAATAAAATTTCGAACCCAAAACGTAAAACAACTCATATTCTTGATTCTATAACAACCCTAATATCTTTTATACTGGATTTAGACTAGTAACTTCTAAACTCTCTTAGATTTCATCATACCACCACATCTAATCATAGGTATGCCAATTACGACAATATTCTCAACCTTCACTCCAAAACAAACTCTAAAATGGAGGATCTTCTACAAATCATGATAGAATAAATAATACCACCCCCAAACAATTTGGGAAGGTTGGATTAACAATAAAATCCATGCACAATTTGAAAAGAACAACATTATATTAAAATTGAAATTCAAACAACATTTAACTACCAAATTCAAAGTTAACTACGGAATTTAACAATGTAACATCCTATCTACTAAAAATAATAAAAGACAACATCAAAACAACAAACAAGGAGAAATCTAGCTACTCTTAAAGGGAGCGAGGTGGGGATAAGAATAGGAAGTTTAGTGATCAAGCATGGAAAAACCAAACACCCCACCCCCAAATTTTTTTTTGAAAATAGGTTTGTAAAAATTTGTTTTAAAACGTGGGTCTTTTAAAGTCAGATTCCCTAGACTTAAAGTGATATATATGTATTTACATGCAGTTTCCCATATATCAATAATCTAAACAATTGTGGATTTTTCCATAAATAGTTAACATGGAATGCACCACCAAACAGAATCAAGCTCCAAAACTTTCTACGACGCAACTTAGTCAAATAAGAAGGTGTCCAAGTGAATGATCGTGAGTAAATGAATGGTTTTGGAAAATACTTGGAATGTGGATAAGTGTTAGAAGAAAAGGGTGGGAAGAATGATTGGATTTTATGAGGGATTAACTCAGGTGGATGGTGGTAGGGTGGTGCTCTAGGTAGTGCTTGAGAAGGTGGATCATCACAGGCTCTTAGAAACTCGTTGAATTCCTCATCTAGGTTGTTCGCATCCATATAATTATAGTATTCATTTCCATCTTTGAGGAATTCATCTATCTCGTCTATTATGAGGTTTAGTCCATCTCTTCTATGGTCAGAAGGTAGGGTTGAAAATTCTTTCTCTAGTTCAGTTATGTTCAAAGAGTCAAAATTGTGATCTTTGTCTTCTTCCATAAGAGGGATATGTACTAGTGTAGGGACGACATCGTCGGAAGCACTAATGTGATATACAAAACTATCAATAGACTTAACTTCACCTTCTACAGGAAAATCTAGTTGTTCATGCGGTGTTTTATCCCTATACCTAATAAAAGGGGGAACATATTTGTTAACCGTTGCTTTATCTTTTATCACTTTCCAACTAGGTTTCCATATTGGAACCTCTACAGGTGTAGGGTCTTCAATTTCTATGACCGTATTTGGTATGGTATCATTTATAGTTTCATGGGTGATCTTTAGGCATAGTCACTTGGTTATCAACTACTCTCCCCGAACGAAGGGTAGTGATCACCAGAGGTCCCCTTTGGTTTATATTACCATTACACTCAATACTTTTATTTTTGAAGGCGGTGTTTGTTAACTTAGGATTAGGCATTGCTTGACTTGGAAACACGCCGGTTTGGTTATTATTTTGGTTAGAAGACATGTCAATAACCTTTTTTGCACAAAGACTGCATCATTTGCATCGTTTGTTTCATCATATTAGAGTTTTGATCATCTTTGATCTTTCATCAAGTTGGAGTTTTGTTGCATAATTTGATTTTGTTTCTCCAACAAGGTCACTACTACTTTGTCTGTAGATGGTTGTATTGGAATTAAAGTTTGTTGAGCCGCTCATGTCTTGATGTTGATAGTTACGGGTTATAGGTACTAAACCTCTATTTTGGTCACCTAAGTTCCCTTGTCCTTGATGTTGAGTTAACTGGTTAAAGTGTGATGGTTGTGGTGGTGTTTGTGCATATACAAGAGGACAATAAAAGTCGGAATGCTCAAGACTACAAATGACATTACAACGAAGTAGAGTTAATGTTCATGACCGGAGTGGGTTGTTGTTGAACGTAGATGGCATCTACCTTTTAGTGAGGGCATCGATAAGAGTTTTCAGCTTCGGGATCATGTTTAACCTCAAGAGAAGAAGGAGAGGAGCGGGAGGAATCGCTTCCTCCCCAATTGTTGTTCTTCTTAGATTGATCTTCTAAGAATTTATAAGCCTCTAAGGCTCCTTTACTAAGAAAACTACCCCCAGTCATGATATCTAGAACCTCTTTATGATAATGTGAAAGCCCCTTGAAGAAAGCACGAACAAGCGTGTCTTTCGTAAGATTATGATGCGGGCATTCAATGAGAAGATCAGTGAAACGATTCTAGGCCTCTGAAAAGGATTCATGGGGATTATAGTGGAAGAAATGAATCCTATGAAGCATTTCATCTGTCTTCAGTGGTGGGTAAAACTGTTCCATGAACAATTGAACAAGTTGAGCCCATGAGTCCACAGAGTTTGGCGTTTGGGTAGTTAACCAAGACGCCGCCTTGTCGGCTAGGGTGAAAGGGAATACCCTTAATTTAATTTGTTCCGTACCAACCGTAGGATGGTGGAATGTTGTTAGGACTTGTTCAATCCTACGCATGTGCTGATAAGGTTTTTCATGGTCTAATCCATGAAAAACGGGTAACAAATTAAAAATATTTGGAGGGATTCGGAAATCCCACCGGTCCGCTAGAAACGATGATGCAAGATTTGGGGCTATCGCTCAAGGCTTTGTAGAAGTCAGAGAGAGGCCTCTCTTCTTCGTCGGGCATTGTGTCAGGTGATGTTTGTGAAATAGTAGCTAGAGGTGTAGTGGGTGGTATACTAGATAGACTTGTTTGTTGACGTTGTTTTGTAATTACGTTCGGTGTTTTTGTTCGGCCAGACCTTAATCTCATACAAGGCTAAAACCAAACTTAGCTAAACACATCAACACTCCAAACAATTCTGATATACTAGTATAAACCTCTAACAGGAGATGCGAGGTGTGGAAGAAAGGAATACCTGATTGCGTCCTTGCTTCGCTTATGAATAGCGTCTTGTTTACGCTTGTTCAGTGTATATAGGAGGTTAGAACACTGAAAAATATGAAAGATCAAAGTTCGAATCAAAACTGTCGAAATCCGACAAAATTTGCTAAGGGCGCGAGTCGCGCTCAGTGTATCTTAGAATTCCAGAGTTTAAGGGCAGGTCGCGCTCCACATGGGGGCGGGTCGCGCTCGAGGTCCAGTGAGTTAGGTCCAGGGTTGGTCAGCCTTGTAGCGCGGCGATCAGTGTAATTTCTGGCCCGGAATTTTTCAACTCTGAAATGGACAACCACAGTATGAATCAAACATGGGTGGGTGGGTGAAATGGGACTTTAAGAACAGTACTAACACTACGAAAACAATACGAAAGTGAAACTAAGATGGCAGCGGCACGGCGCCATTTGATAGAAGTAAAATGAATAGTCTTACCTACGAAATAAAGCGATGAACTCTAAACGCAAGTAAAACTAAACTTTTCGTATCAGTCTATATTTATCAAAGATTCTACTCTCAAGTCTATGAGATATAGTGGAGTAGAGTGATTCGTTCCACTCCTAGTCCTTCCGCATGCTTGTTATCGCATGTAATTACTCTACTTAAGGTCTAATGAGAGATTTACGAAAAAGGCAACTAGACTACGATGCAACTACCCACGAAATGCAACTAGTCGACGATGGGAATAACTAAGGGAATGCTACATTGATTCGATGATAAGGAGTTAGAGGGGAATTGATTCCACCTTAACTCGACTTAATCCCATTAACTACAAATCGTCGTAATCCGAATTGAACTACTTCGCAGAACAATTGATTCTTCCTAATCCCTAATTACACATGGCATTTCTACCAATTAATAACTAGCATGTGGACGATTAAACCCATTCTCATGGTGAACTAAACGTTTCTAGAGTGGAAAGGAAATTACGACGAATCTACGTTAATCGGAATCAAGCTTTCATCAAGGCTTCTCAACCCCCTCTAATGGAGGTTTAGTCGAGAATCATTACACAATCATTTCCGATTAAATTTAAACTAAACATGATATAAAGAATTGAAATTTACTTAATTAAATAATAATGAAATCTAATTTAATGACTCAAATGAAATAAGGACAGGAATTGAAATTAGATCTAGAAATGGAAATGACAAAATCGAAATTGATAAAAATACTACTTTATTGATCTAATCAAAATGAAGAACAAGATTCAAAAGTTTAATCTAATACAATAATTGAAATGGAACTAAACTTAATTAATCTACATGATAAACTAGATCTAGAAGCTATTTTAATGGCTACTTTCTATTCTAAGCTACCTTTATTTTCTAACCTAAAAATCAACTATTCTTTTCTAAAAGATCTGTCTATGCTAGTTAGTCCCCGGCAGCGGCGCCATTTGATAAAAGTGATTTTACATATTCCAACTATCTACGTAAACACAAATAATCAATTTACGTAAATACATGTTTATATCAATATTCCTACTCTCAATAACGAAGTAATATATTAGAGTCAGGATTCGTTCCACTCTTAAACCCTCAAGACTTAAATTGAATTCAACTAATCAAACCCAAAAGGAACAATGGTGAGAGTAATGATTTCATGTGAATTTTCTATTCTACCATTCCCAACAATTGAATCTAAACAAGACATAATATAAAGATTTGAACTTTATTTGTTTAAACTCAATTTGAAACTACTCATGCAATAATTGAATTAAACTAATAATGACAAATAAGTAAATCTAAGGATTTAAGCTAATAAATAAATGAAAATGAAACTAGATTATGGAGAACTAATTAACTTTATTTATCTAATAGAACAATAAGAACAAGATATGATTGAATGAATAACAACTATTTTATTTATCTAATGAATGATATTCAATGATTTAAATAACTAAGCTAAAACAAAGAATGAAACAAATTAATGGAATGAAAACTAAGTAATTAACTAATCTAGATCTAACTTTTTCTAACCCTAAACTCCATTAACATTAGCTTCCTAACCTAACTGCCATTAACAAAGAGTCAAACTTTTGTTTTTATACTTCCAGATCCAAAAATCGTGCATGGGCTTGGAGCCATGTTTTGGGCCGGAAAATCGAGCCCAAAACCCAATTTCTTTAGTCCAAAATGGGCTCTTCAGTTGCAGTTGGCTTTGACAGATGTTTCGTGTGCTTTGCTCCTCTGATTGGGCCAAGGCTTGAACCATTGGAAAGCTCTTTTCGATCCGGTCGTTTTGACATAAGCTACTCCCAATTCCGAGATTTGAGTCCAAAGATACGGCCTTCGGAAATTCTGCTGACTTGTGCACTGTTTCTGCCCGTGTTGACTTTTCAGCTTTTGACCGGGCTTTACAAAGGCTTTGTCTCCTTGAATCTTGGCCTTTATTCACAGAACTCCTTAGCAACCGACCTTTGCTCCTTTATCTCGCTAAAGTGGTACATTTCTGCACATAATAGACTTTGAATCCTGAAATATATAAAAACACGTAATCAGTATTAACTTTTAATTATTACTCACATAATTGGTCTAAAAGTATGATTGTTAAGGGGTTAAAACTACAGTTTTGGGCACTTATCATGTGTCATTAAGATTGTAAGATAAAGTGTGCCCACTACACACTGGAGTGAGCAAAACTTGAGTGGAAAAATTAGAGTGGTTTTTGTTTTGGCATATATGTGAGGACCTACTTAAGGATGCTATTCCAAAGTTTCAGAAACGGACCTGTTATTGTATTTCATAGCATAGTTAATTATATATATATTTATCCGTAAATCATTGATTATTGATAAGAGCCCAAAATTGTAGTTTTAACCCATTAACAATATTACTTTTAGACCAATTAAGTGATTAATAAGTAAGAGTTAGTCAAAAAAAAAAAAAAAGGCTAAGAATGGAAACCAAGTGTAAAAGCAAAATAACAAGGTTTTCTCTAGTTAAATAATATGAAGACCCTATTTTCTCAGACTTGTCTTTTTGAATATCCATTTCCTTCCTTCTTTAACCAATACCTGTGCCCCGTATCACCTAATAAAGACCTCTAGCTCAATTAGGAATATGTTGGTGTGATAGTAAGTGGCAGATGTGTTTGATCGACCTTGGCTTCCTTTGATTGTCATTGAGATTGTGAGGAAACGTGTGCCCACTGCATATTGAAGTTAGCAAACTTGAGTGGAAAAATTAGAGTGTTATGTTTTTTGACACATTCCTTGTGAGCACCTACTTAGGCACGCTACCCAAAAGTTCAGAAACGGACCTGCCATTGCATTTCATATCATAGTTCATTGTATAGTTGTTTATCTTAAGATGATTTGATTATTATTCATACACTAGCTTAGATTTCGACTTGATTATTCTGTATTTATTGGTAGTGAGATGTATAGATATTTGAGAATAAATAAGGAAACAACAGTTTTATTTCTTAGTCATTGTAGTATAGATGAAGGTTGTGAGTACCTTCACTGGAAAACTCTCACGAGGCTGTAACTCGTCTACTAGGGAATTCTTAGTGGTTTAAGGCCTTGTTGCATATGGTCGATGCAATCGCACACGGCGAAACGAGATTAGTTAGAACTCTATTTTTGGTCACTTATTCTAATTTCTCATAGTTGCTTGAGGACAAGCAAAATGCTGTTTGGGGTTGGTTTGATAAAAGCCCAAAACTGTAGTTTTAAACCATTAACAATATTACTTTTAGACCAATTATGTGATTAATAAGTAAGAGTTAGTACTGTTATCGTGTTCTTATGTATTTCAGGTATTGGAGTCAAATATGTGCATAAATGGGTCCCTTTTGTGAGATAAAGAAGCAAAGGTTGGTTGCTAAGAAGTTCTATGATTAAAGGCCAAGATTCAAGGAGAAAAAGCCTTTTTAAAGCCCAGTCAAAACTGAAAAGTCAAAGTCAACGCGGGCAAAAATAGTGCACAAAAGTCAGCTGAACTTCCGTAGGCCGTATCTTTGGACTCAGACCTCGAATTTGGGCCTACCTTATGTCAAAACGACCGGCTTGGAAAGATATTTCTAATGGTCCAAGGCTTGACCCAATCATAGGAGCAAAAGTGAACAAAAAAGCTATTGAAGTCATTTCCAACTGAAAACCCCTTTGTGGACTGAAGTAATGAGGTTTTGGGCTCGATTTTTCGGCCCAAAACATGGCTCCTCAGCCCATGCATGAATTTGTGGATCTTGTCTCCTCTATTTGAAGAGAGAAAGACTTAGCTCTTAAGGATACTTAGTTTTACTTGGTCTAGATCCAATAGTTAGTTTTAGATCTAGTTAATTAGCATCAAATTAGTTTATTAGAATAAGATTTAGTTTTTAGAATCAATAATTAGTTTGTATTTCAAGTTTTAGTTTTGAATTCAATATTAGATTCATAGATTTAATTTGTCTTAAATTGATAATTAGTTATTCACAATCTTAGTTCTAAATTAGTTTTAAATTTAGTTTTAATTCATTTTGAATCTTAGACTATTGTTCAAATTTAGATTTATAAAGTTTAAATTACTTATATCAAATGACTTGTTCTATTTGTTCTTGTGTTAGTAAGTTCAGTCCAATGAATCAAAGCTAAACTCCCATTAGAGGGAGGTTAATGAAGCCTTGAGAGGACTTGATTTGTTTAGCATAGATTTGTTGATTAAGGTTTAAAGTTTGGATTTTTCTTGACTTAGAGATAAGAAGAGAAAAATCTAAACTAGAGGATTGTGAGTTTTGCCATGAGAATGGAAAACAAACCTTCCTCTCATGCTAATTTGATTATGACTATAGATGGTATAATTGAATTAGGGATCATAAAAGTCTTAGATTTATATTTAACCTTTGAGTGAGAATATAAAGATTAGGGTTTCTTAACAATCTATTCTAACACTTCTAGGAATCAAAGGGGCAATCCCCCATTCTCAACCTACCCACCCTTTTAATTTTTCATTCTTTTTTCTTGTATTTTTGGTACTGTTCACTATTTTAGGCATAGGGGCTACGGATTCATAGAGGAAAACACTACAGTAAAGGTATTTGTAAAATTTGAAATTTTTTGAAACTTTACAGGTGTAATCGTTAAGGTGTTATTGATTTACTGTAATTGTTTAAGATTTTGCCTAGTTGTTTTACCTAGTGAACTAATACGATCTTTACAGTGCTGCATTTTAGTTTTCAAACCGTATGTTCTTGAAAAACAGACGAGTAGGGTTACTTAGGCATTTCCAAAAACTTTAAATTTTTTACAGGAGTATCTATCATAAGTTAAGAGTTTGCAGTAAACATTTGACGAGTTTTTGATTTGTTTTGATCACCTAACTAGTGGATTGTTTTCAGTGTGTTTTGGGAGTTTTGCAAACATTTAATTTCTTGAACACCAGCCGATAAGGAGGGTTTTTAGAACTCCAATTGCTCTAAAACTTTTACAGGAACACGTAGGATCTATCAAGAGTCTCTAGTAAACTTTTGGTAATTTTCGGCTCTGTTTTGATTGGTTAACCACTCGATTGTTTGTATTGTGTCCAAAAACTGTTTCATAAACTTTGAAGGGCAGTAGAAGGATTTTCATAGCTCCGATTCATCTGATATTTTACAGACTACTTGATAAACATCTTAGCAAATTACTGTAAAAATTTCAAATTTTTTAGAGTATGTTAAAGTTACAGGACATTGCCAAAGGCAAGAGCGCGACCTACGCCCGTGTCATGCAAATTCTAAGTGCCCCCCGCGCTCAACTCACTGGAAATCGCCTGGACACGAGCACAACCAACGCCCTACATAGGAAAATTCTGAGCACCCCCCACACTAAACTCACTGGACATCGCCCCAGGCACGAGCGTGACCTGCGCCCTTCCATTCAGTAATTTCGAAGCACCCGTGCCCTCTTCTTCCTCGAATGTTCCGATCTTCACAAAAGTTAGTACAAACTTCCATTTCTTCAAGTTATTTAGTGTTTCTAACTTGTTAAATACACTGAGCTCGCGTATACAAGATGTTATTCATAAGCGTAGGAAGGAAGCATTCAGGTACTCCTTCTTACACTCCTCGCCTCTTCTATCAGAGGAGTTTCAATTCTAGTATAATCAGGCTTGTTTTTTGTAGACGCAATCTCACACGCCTATCTAGAATTTCACACACTACACCTTCATCAATGGCTAAAGAACCAGAGACACCTCTCTCTGATTTTTATAAAGCACTAAACGATGGCCCTAAGTCGTGCATTGTTCTTGCAGACCTAGTGGGGGATTTTCGAATTCCCCTGAATATATTTAACTTGTTATCAGTTTTCCATGGTTTAGCCCATAAGAAGCCTTATTAACACATGCGTAGGATAGAACAAGTTCTCACTACATTCTATCATCCTAGCGTAAGTCCGAATCAAGTTAAACTTAGGGTGTTTCCATTCACCCTAGCCAACAAGGCGGAATCTTGGTTAACTAACCAAACGCCAAACTCTATGGACTCATGGGCTAATCTTGTTCAATTGTTCATGGAACAATTTTACCCACTACTGAAGACCGATGAAATGCTTCAAAAGATTCATTTCTTCCACCATAACCCTCATGAATCCTTTTCAGAGGCCTGGAACCATTTCACTGATATTCTCATAGAATGTTCGCATCATAACCTTGCAAAAGACATGCTTGTTCGTGCTTTCTTCAAGGGGCTTCACATTATCGTAAAGAGGTTCTAGATATCATGAATGGGGGTAGTTTTCTTAGTAAAGGAGCCTTAGAGGCTTATAAATTCTTAGAAGATCAATCTAAGAGGAACAACAATTGGGGAGGTAACGAATCTTCCCGCTCCACTCCTTCTTCTGAGGTTAAACCTGATCCCGAGCTTAAAACTTTTATTGATGCCCTCACTAAAAAGGTAGATGCCATCTCTATTAAATAACAACCCACTCCTGTCATGAACATTAAATCTACTCGTTGTAATGTCTATTTTAGTCTTGAGCATTCCGACTTCTATTGTCCTCTTGTTTATACACAACCACCACCACGACCATCAAACTTCAACCAGTTAACTCAACCTCAAGGACAAGGAAACTTAGGTGACCAGAATAGAGGTTTAGTGCCCATGACCCAGAACTATCAACATTAAGACATGAATGCTCAACAAGCCTTAATTCTAGTTCAATCATTTACAGAAATAATAGTAGTGACCTTGTTGAAAAAACAAAATCAAATTTTGCAACAAAACTCCAACTTGATGAAAGATCAGCATGATCAAAACTCTAATATGATGAAATACTCGATGTAAATGATGCAGTCTTTGTGCCAAAAGGTTATTGACATGTCTCATAACCAAAATAATAACCAAACAGGCATGTTTCTAGGTCAAGCAGTGCCTAATCCTAAGTCAACAAACACCGCCTTCGAAATAAAAACTATTCACTGTAATGGTAATATAACCCCAGGGGACCTATAGGCAGTCACTATTTTTCGTTCAGGGCGAGTAGTTGATAACCAAGTGACTATGCCTAAAGATCACCCACAAACTTAAAATGATACCATACCAAATATATAATAGAAACTAAGGACCCTACAACTATAGAAGTACCAGTTAAACCACAACCAAAACGGAAAACCTTACAAGACCCAATAATAGAAATTGAAGACCCTACACCTGTAAAGGTTCCAATATGGACACCTAGATGGAAAACGGCAAAAGATAAACATATACTAATAATATTGATAACCCTTATGCTAAATATAGAGATAAACTACCGTATCCCCAGAGACTAATTGTGTCTAAAAAAGACAAGAATTTTGATGAGATTACGGAAGTGTTTAAAAAGCTAACTATAAGCATACCTTTTCTAGATGCTATAAAAAGTCTACCTAGACATGCTAAGTTTCCAAAAGAGTTATGCACTAAGAAGAGGAAAACCAACATACCCCACGAAGCTTTCTTAACTGAACAATATCCCTATTTATCTGAACATAACGGAATTGTTAAGTACAAGGACCCTAGTCGTCCTACTATACAATGCACCTTAAGTGATACCTTCATAACAACTGCTTTATTAGACCTAGGGGCGAGTGTTAACTTACTCCTTTTTTATTTATATAAACAACTAGGTCTAACAAAACTTCAACCAACCAAAATGACTTTGCAGTTAGCCGATCGTTCTATTAAGTATCCCAAAGGCGTAGTTGAAAACATTCTCGTTAAAGTTCAGGATTTTTACTACCCAGTTGACTTCGTTATTCTCGACACATAAACTGCTCATGATTCTATTCCCATCATCTTAGGGCGTCTTTTATTGGCAACCGCCAATGCCCAAATGAATTGCCGGGATGGCTCAATGACTCTTTCTTTTGGAAATCTTTATGTGGATGTTAACATGTTTAAACTCAAGCAGGGGCAACTAGGTTTGCTTGTAGAAGGAGAAGTGAAGTCAATTGAGAGTTCTGTATCTCATATTAGTGTGGCCAATGCTTTCGTCCCCACACTAGTAGATACCCCTCTTATAGAAGAAAACAAAGATCACAATTTCAACTCTTTGGACGAGATTGATGACTTTTTCAAAGATGCATGTGGATGCGACCAAGCTAGATGAGGAATTCTATGAATTTCTAAGAGCCTGTGATGATCCACCCTCTCCAAAACTACCTAGAGCACCACCATTCACATGAGCGAATCCCTTATAGAATCTAATCATTCTTTCCACCTGTTTCTTCTAACATTTATCCACATTCTAAGTATTTTCTACAACCATTCTTTTTTTCACGATCATTCACTTGGACACCCTTTCGTTCAAAAAAGAAGAGAGTACACGCTCGATTAGGTTCTAGGTTCATCAGATCTCGCTCTCATTCAACTAAGTTGAGTTGTGGAAAGTCTTGGTGCTTGATTTTGTTTGGTGGTGCATTCTGTGTTAACTATTTATGGAAAGATCCACAATTATTTAGATTATTGATGTATGGTAAACTGTATGCTAATACATATATATCACATTAAGTCTAGGGAATCTGACTTAAAAAAGACCCATATAATTTTTTGTAACATACCACCTTTCTGGAGTATAGGCCAAACAAACATTTTCAAACTTAAAAAGAGTTTTCCAATTTTGTTTGGGGGTGGCATATTTTGGTATTTCATTTCAAATCTTTTTGCCACCCTTTGCCTGTCATGTTTACTCCAATAGAGTTTGTGTTAGTTAGCATGTAACAATTTAATTTTGCTTCATGTTATCATATCATCTTTACAATATTTCTGGTACAGGTACCGCCAATTATTGCCATGTTTCCATGGTAAATTCTTTCCTTATCCCTTTACACTTTGAGAACGAAGCGTTCGATTGTTTGGGGGTGGGATAGAAACATTTGTAAATATTAGGCACTTTTAAGATGTAAATTACACACTTTTCTTTATAAAAAATAAAAAGTCATAAATATTGTTTATACTAGGCACTTAGCGATAATAGTATTGTTCCCTTCTCCATGATGATATTAGTTGAATTAGGATTTAATTTTTGAAACATAGATTAATACATAGGTAATAGTCATTGCATCTTTTCACGAACATCTTGCATGAGCATCTTTGATTGTACTTGGCAGTATTTTTCTGAGACTTAGGTTAAAGTACTTAATACATATCCTGAGCATCTAGCCTAAAAGCCTCATAAGAGTGAAATATCTGAGTGATGACACAAGGGAGAAGTCAAATATGAGTAGAGAAATCACACATCCACTGGCTTGATCACCACACCATATCCTAAGTGAGAATTTAGGCCCTCTTTGGATCGATATAGCCAGAAATTTACACCTATATGAAATTTATTATCCACTAGTCGCCCCACTGAGCTTTTCATTAGCCTTTTCACAAACCACAAATCCTTTACCCAATAAAACAAAATAAAAAATAAAATCAGCCTACCTATCTAGATAAGTATGAGAAATAGGATGAGTGAAGAAAAGAGAAGAGAAAAACCTGTGTAAACAAAAATTAGTTAGTTGCTTCAGAAAAGAAAAAGAAAAGAAAAGAAAAGAAAAATAGAAATAAAATAAAAACTCCAAAAATAGAATAAAAGGAGTTAAAAAGCCAAAATAAAAAGGCTAAGGATGGAAACCAAGTGTAGAAGCAAAAGAACAAGGTTTTCTCTAGTTACATAATATGAAGACCCTATTTTCTCAGACTTGTCTTTTTGAATATCCATTTCCTTCTTTCTTTAACCAATACTTGCACCCCGTATCACCTAATAAAGACCACTAGCTCAATAAGGAATAGGTTGGTGTGATAGTAAGTGGTAGATGTGTTTGATCGACCTCGATTTCCTTGGATTGTCATTGAGATTGTGAGGAAACATGTGCCCACTGCACACTGAAGTTAGTAAACTTGAGTGGAAAAATTAGAGTGTTATGTGTTTTGACACATTCCTTGTGAGAACCTACTTAGGCACACTACCCAAAAGTTTAGAAACATTGCATTTCATATCATAGTTCATTGTATAGTTGTTTATCTTAAGATGATTTGATTATTATTCATATACTAGCTTAGGTTTCGACTTGATTATTCTGTATTCATTGCTAGTGAGATGTATAGATATTTGAGAATAAATAAGGAAACAACAGTTTTATTTCTTAGTCATTGTAGTATAGATGAAGGTTGTGAGTACCTTCACTGAAAAACTCTCACGAGGCTATAACTCGTCTACTAGGGAATTCCTAGTGGTTTAAGGCCTTGTTGCATATGGTCAATGCAATCGCACTCGGTGAAACGAGATTAGTTAGAACTCTATTTTTGGTCACTTATTTTAATATCTCATATTTGCTTGAGGACAAACAAAATGCTGTTTGAGGGTGGTTTGATAAGAGCCCAAAACTGTAATTTTAACCCATTAACAATATTACTTTTAGACCAATTATGTGATTAATAAGTAAGAGTTAGTACTGTTATCGTGTTCTTATATATTTCAGGCATAGGAGTCGAATATGTGTATAAATGCGTCCCTTTTGTGAGATAAAGAAGCAAAGGTTGGTTGCTAAGAAGTTCTATGATTACAGGCCAAGATTCAAGGAGAGAAAGCCTTTTTAAAGCCCGGTCAAAGCTGAAAAGTCAAAGTCAACGCGGGCAGAAATAGCGCACAAAAGTCAGCTGAACTTTCAAAGGCCGTATCTTTGGACTCAAAACTTGGAATTGAGCTTACCTTAGGTCAAAACGACCGGCTCGGAAAGAGATTTCTAATGGTACAAGACTTGACCCTATAATAGAAGCAGAAGTGGACGAAAAGGCTATTGAAGTCATTTCTAATTGAAGTAACGAGATTTTGGGCACGATTTTCCAGCCTAAAACATGGCGTCTCAGCCCATGCACGAATTTGTGAATCTTGCCTCCTCTATTTGAAGAGAGAAAGACTTAGCTCTTAAGGATACTTAGTTTTGCTTAGTCTAGATTCAATAGTTAGTTTTAGATCTAGTTAATTAGCATCAAATTAGTTTTTTAGAATAAGATTTAGTTTTTAGAATCAATAATTATTTGTATTTCTAGTTTTAGTTTCGAATTCAATATTTGATTCATAGATTTAGTTTGTCTTAAATTGATAATTAGTTATTCACAATCTTAGTTCTAAATTAGTTTTAAATTCAGTTTTAATTCATTTTGAATCTTAGACTACTGTTCAAATTTAGATTTATAAAGTTTAAATTACTTATATCAAATGACTTGTTCTTTTGTTCTTGTGTTAGTAATTTCAGTCCAATGAATCAAAGCTAAACTACCATTAGAGGGAGGTTAATGAAGCATTTAGATTACTTGATTTGTTTAGCATAGATTTGTTGATTAAGGTTTAAAGTTTGGATTTTTCTTGACTTAGAGATAAGAAGAGAAAAATCTAAACTAGAGGATTGTGAGTTTTGCCATGAGAATGGAAAACAAACCTTCCTCTCATGCTAATTTGATTATGAATAGAGATGGTATAATTGAATTAGGGATCATAAAAGTCTTAGATTTATATTTAACCTTTGAGGGAGAATATAAAGATTAGGGTTTCTTAACAATCTATTCTAATACTTCTAGGAATTGAAAAGTAGATTTAATTCTCTCTCTAACATTCTTTATCTTTGATTCACATCATTATATTATTAGTTAATTTAGTATAAATTTGCAGTATCATCATAATAATTAATTTTTTATTCAAATCGTTACTCTAATCATTGTTCCTTTTATTTGATTAGTCGAATTCTATTTATGTCTTGATGGTTTATGAGTGGAACAAATCCGTACTTTTTATATATTGCATAATGAATTAAGAGTAGGAATATTGATCTAACTACTTGTTTAGTTAATTGATTATTTGTGTTACGCATAAATAGTTAGTTTACGTAGATTTGTCTTTATCAATTATTATATACGTATTAGCTTAGATTTCGAATTGATTATTCTGTATTCATTGCTAGTGAGATGTATAGATATCTGAAAATAAAGTAGGAAACAATAATTTTATTTCTTAGTCGTTGTAGTATAGATGAAGTTTTTGAGTACCTTCTTTGGAAAACTCTCACGAGGCTATAACTCGTCCGCTAGGGAATTCATAATGGTTTAAGGCCTTATTGCATATGGTAAATGCAATCGTACTCAGCGAAAAGAGATTAGTTAGAACTCCATTTTTGGTCACTTATATTAATATCTCATATTTGTTTGAGGACAAGCAAAATGTTGTTTGGGGGTGGTTTGATAAGAGCCCAAAATTGTATTTTTAACCCCTTAATAATATTACATTAAGACCAATTATGTGTATAATAAATAAGAGTTAGTACTGTTTACGTGTTTTTGTGTATTTCAGGTCTTGGAGTCAAATATGTGAAGAGACCTGTCACTTTGGCACTATAAAGGAGCAAAGGTTGGTTGCTAAGAAGTTCTATAACTAAAGGCCAAGATTTAAGGATAAAAAGCCTTTTTAAAGCCCGGTTAAAGCTGAAAAGTCAAAGTCAATGCGAGCAAAAATAGAGCAGAAAAGTCAACAGAACTTCTGCAGGCCATATCTTTAAGCTCAGACATCGGAATTGAGCGTATTATTTGTTAAAACGACTGGCTCGGAAATAGCTTTCTAACGGTCTAGACCTTGACCAATCAGAGGAGAAAAAGTGGACGAAAAGGCTATTTCAGTAATTTCCATCAAATTTTTTGACATATGTAATTAGGTTTTGGGCTTGATTTCATGGCCCAAAACATGGCTCCAAAGCCCATGCACGAAATTGTAACCTAACACTCTCCTATATAAAGAGGGTTAAGGCTAAAACAAAAGTTGGTTACTTCCATATTTAGTTTAGTTGTAAATTAGGATTCTCTCTCTTCCTATCTTACTTAGTTTAATTCTTTATCTCTTAGTTAAACCCTAGCCTCCATTAATAAATCCAAGTTCTTATTATTATTTCATTATTGTTTTAATTATGTCTTATTCTTATTATCTTAATTATGATAGTCTAATGAAGCTGAGCTAAACCTCAATTAGAGGGGTTTGATGAAGCTTGGATGAAGACTTGATGTGTTAGTATAAAATAGTTATAGTAAGATATTCCACTCTAGTAGGTTGTTAATTCACCATGAGAATCGGTTTTAAATTGCCTCACATGCTAATTATTAGTTGGTAGGGATTGCCATGAATAATTTGGGATCAATACTTAATCTTTATAGATTAACATTACAACAAATCTATGCTAGCATATTATGAATTTATCTAAGTGAATTCAAATCCCCCTAATCCCTTCTTCCTATTAAATATCTATATTTAGTTTCATAGTATAAATTCACATCTATAAATATTGCTCTCACCATTGTCTCCTTGTGTTTGATTAATTGGATTCTATTATGTCTTGGTAGTTTAGGAGTGGAACGATTGCGTACTCTATATATTGCATAAATCTATATGTGAGAGTAGAAAATAAATAATTGATATCGTAAGAATAAGGTTAGAGTAATCTAGTTGAGTTTTAACGGGTTATCAAATATCACACACTGTGCTATCTCAAATCTGAAAAGAGCTCGCAATTTTTAGCACAATTATTTACTTTTACCTGTAACCGCATGCCGAATTATGATGACACATTTCCCACAATTTTTGGTCACTTTTAACAACTGAGTTAAGGTCGATTCTATGTGCCATGCAAACAAAATCATTCGTTTATTGAGGTCTAGGGCATGGCATGGATGATTTTCACAGTACCTACAGAACATCCGATGCTTCCCTGACAATGATATGTTGGCACATTTGAACAAATCAGGAAATGTATATTGGCGGGATGCTAAGGAAATGTATTTCACTCGAGATGATGAGAGAATGTCTGCATCTAGTGGTTGGTAATATTTGAGTAGGTCACTGTGTGTATAATTATATCTATCTGTATATAGTTATGTTTGGTGTGCTATCGTTCTCTCTTTTCTTTTTGTATAATATACTCTGTTATTATGTTAGAATAACTTTCGATTGTAGTTATCCAGCCCTACTTTTGCTCACAATTCTCAGGTAATTTCTTTCCTCATCTCTTGATACTTCAAGGACTAAGCATCAGTCTGTTTGGGGGTGCTTTAAACCTGTAGCAAGAATTAGGCAACTTGTAGGTTGTATATAGTTTTTATTTTCTTTCCAAATAAATGTACTTAGTGACAAAGTCTTGTTTCCTTTTCTGTGATGAAAATTGTCTAGAAATCTCACATTAGCATTTGAATTGGGATTCGTTCTTAAGAAACTTGAGATAATACGTATGCAATAGTTTTTGCATATTTTCATGAGCATTCATGCACTGGGTATTATTGATTGTACATAGCAGTAAGTTTCTGGAACCCACGGTTAGTCTACTTAAATTACCAATCTTTTGAGAATCTAACCAAAAAGCCTCGATATATGTGTAATGACACAGAGGGGTATTTTTTCCAAATAGAGAAAATCACGCGTCTAATTACTTGATCACCATCCAAATCCTAGGTGAGAATTTAGGCCTTTTTTGGATCTACATAACCAAAAATTCATACCTGTTACAAATTTTAACACTAGTCGCCCCACTGAAACTTTCCTTAACCCTTTCACTTTCACCAAAAATTCATTACCCATCTATTAACCCTAAATAAAATAGCCCCACCTAAATTATGAGTATGAGAAATAGGATGAAAAGTGGAAAAATAAAGAGAAAGAGTTGTCCCAAATAAAAATCAGTTACTTGCTTCAAAAAGAAAAAGAAAAGAGAAAAGAAAAATAGAATTATGTTTTCTATAAGTCAAACGAAAAAAATGAAAGTTAGAACTCCCCAAAATCAAATCAAAAGGAGTCCAAAAGCTTAAAAGAGCAAACTATGGAAACTCATGTAGAAGCTGGAAAAAAAAACAAGGATTTCTCTAGTGTAAATATGTTAAAGACCTTATTCTCTCATACTTGTCATTCTTTATTTTTCATTCCCATTTTCTTCTACACCACCATCTAAGCCCCATAATACATAATAAAAACCTCTAGCTCAATTAGGAGTAGGATGGTGTGATAATAAGTAGTAGACGTGATTGATCAACCTCGGCTCCTCTGACTGTCATTGAGATGTGAGGAAAAGTGTGCCACTACACACTGGAGTTAGCGAAACCTTAGTGAAAAAATTATGAGCGAATTTGTGTTTCGACAAATACTTGTGAGAACCTATTTATGGACGCCCTCCAAAGGATCCAGAAATGGCCCAGCTTGTACATTTCAATGTAAATTTCACTGTATGCATGTTCATATGTAGATGTTTTAATTATTGTGTGCATATTAACTTGAGTTTCAAAGGAATTAATCCTCGTTCCCCGCTAATTAGATGTATAGATATCTGAGACTAATTAAGGGAACAAGCCTTTGTTACTAAGTCGTTGTAGTATAGATGAAGTTTGTGAGTATCTTCTCTAGAAAACTCTCACGAAGCTATAACTCATCCATTAGAAAAGTCCTAGTTATTTAATGCCTTGTTGCATACGGTCAATGCAACTGCACTCTGCGAAACGAGAATTAGGTTAAGACTACACATTTTTTGCCACTTATTTGTTTTAATGTCTCTGTTTTGCTTGGGGACAAGCAAAGTAGTGTTTGGGGGTGGTGTGATAAGCACCCAAAACTATAATATAAAACCCCGTAGAGACATAACATTTTGGTTAATTATGTGTTTAATAATCATGAAATAATAGTATTTTCATGCTTTTGCAAGTTTGAGCAATCAGCATGAAAATGAGGATAAAAGCAGTATTTAAGCATGAAATAGGGTGTCTAAATGAAGTTTTCCAATTTAGCCCACATGAAGCCTAACTAAAGCCCATGGAAGCAAAAAGGACAATTTCAAGTCAAAACAGGATGATCGTGCTGAAAAGCATCAAACTCCATAAGCTCATATCTTCTGAACCTGGAGTCCAATGGCGGCAAGTGAACCATCAGAATGATCAGTGTGATGAGCTATACACATAGGCGGGACTTTATAAAAAGTCAACTTTTGGACCCGCCACTGGTCGAAGCATGAGGGACCCACTATGCGAACCCACATAATCTGGCAATCAAGCTCACACGTTAAGCTTCAGCACAAGTCAAGCTGCATTAAAAACTATGAAAGACTTTTGTGCATAATTTTGTTACACAAAGTATTATTTGGTTGGCACAAAGTTTTTATTGATTTTGGCAAAAAGTCTCGATTGATTTTGGAAACAAAGTCTTGCTTGATTAGGTGTAAAATGATTAAGCTTTGGCAAAGAAAGTATTATTTGGTTGGCAAATGTTGTGGGTGGTGGCATGAAAAATCAAAGTTTCTCATTTAAGGATGCAGTTGGATGGTAGAAATTCATGTGGATGCAAAGAAAATGAGAGCAATCTTTTCCTTTAAAAGAGAGGCTTTAGTAGCAAGAAACAACTTTTGCTCCATTACTTAGTTTAGTTCCGGAGAAAAAGTTTACATGTTTCTAGTTTATAGTTTTATCAATTCTTAAGCTTGCACTAGGTTTTCAACTCTAAGTTGATAATAAATTTTTTTCTAAGTATAAATTAGAATTCTATTTTCTTTACTAGCTACTTCATATACATCTGTTTTAGATTTCTTAACTAGGAACATGAGGTAAAACCCTCCTTGGTGGACGGTTAACGATGTTCATGTAAAGATTAGGCTCCATTTTAGGAGGCCTGATTCACTGCTTAGGAATATAGGTTTTGTTTTTCATCCTGTCCCAAAATGACAGAGATCGACCAAGTTTGGAGTATGGAACTCTCGACAAAGTCGTGAGCGTGACCCATTTGACACTGGGTCTAGTTGATAGGGTTATATACTAAAATCATTACTTTTGTATTAACTCTAATTCTTTCTATTTCGAATGAGAATCATATGGGCAAATGTTATGCATATTATATATGTTATTAGTTATATGCATGTGTCTAATACTTTATGTTGTAGATGATATAGTGTGTGGTGACACATAAAAGATCATATCATCAGTACCTTATAAAGTATAAGTAAACGTTCACAACCTAGATGGATTTGGACAAACCATTGGTATGGTTGTAGTATAATCTGGTATTAGTCTATCTTGACTACAGGATTACACTAGTACACTTTGTGTGTATTGAACAGGACCAAGTGAGGTTGTTTCTCTTTATACTGACTATATAAGAGAACAAACACCTCTATTATTATGGATGCTTGTCCTCTTAATCCGGATATAATAACGGGCACTTACGTGCATTGTACATTGCTTTAAATCAATAATGAGTAAGATTCATTTGTGAATCACCAAACTCGATGGATTGGGTAATGACATTGTATGTAATGTGTGTTGTTGATTATAGAAGGAATCCGTGACCCGCAAGAAGTCGGGTTGATGATGTCCCCTTGAGGAGCTCATAAAGATTGTCATGTAAACCCTACAGGTGGATTTAATCCGACATGACAATGAGGTTGAGTGGTACTACTCAAGGACATAAGAAGTTGATTAATGTAGTTGTCAGTAACTTAACTTTATCAACGGGCATTCGATATCTTAACACGGGGAAATCAACGAGCATATAATATGGAGCCCATAACCGTAATACACGTAATTTAGGATTAGGGCGGTAGTGTAACAATGACCTTTAGTGGTATAAGCCATTTGTTGACGGACTTGGGCCGTGTGTTCTGGGCGAACATGGGAAGCCCAAGCTCGTCAGGAGACCTAACCTTAATTTCTCTTCATGGTCCCTGTTGTAGCCTATATAAAGAAACCCTTTTCTTTCTTGGCCGAAATATTCAGTGATTGCTCAAGAGAAGCAAGAGAGAAAGAAAGGGCTTGTAGATCGTTGCCCACACAACATCCATTCCAAGGATAGGAATACAAAAAAAAAATAAAGAGGTTGCTAATTCGTAGAGTTTGGATTCTCAGAGATATCACAGCTGTTCAAAGGTATGATTCTAAACAAAATTGTGAACACCATTATTCTACTGCGCATGGGTTTTCACGGTTTGTAGTCGATGACATCAAACCATAACGGTTCCTACACTAGTCGCACACGTGACTCCTGAAAAATCAGCTTTTAACATTTGGTCGACTAGTGTAGAATAAGACTAGGAATTGGAATGATATTTCAGTGATGAAATATCAGTTCAATTCCACATGCTAGCAGGATATGCTTAGAGATAGGTGTATTTTGTTAGGGATCGATGCTCTAATCCATTTCGGGTTTGTCTATGAACCCGACAAAGATTAGAAACAGTAGTGAATTGACTTTCTAAATTAGGGTAGCTAATCTTGCATGAGTAGATTAACTCTCCACTTATCTTTCCATCTATCTCTTTCTTTTGCCATAAAATCAAGTAATTAGTTATATATTTTTAGCTCTTAGTAACTTGTATTCCAAGTTAAAGTAGTTTAAATCACCCGTAAAATCTTGCTCACATAATTCCCTTAATGAGTGATTTCCAGTGGTTGTAAACAAGTGTTCTAGTTTTTGGTTTGGAACGAACCTTTGATCACACTAAATTTCAAAGTGAACGTGAGCAAGGTACTTAAATGAGTGTACTTGAGTGTGTGTGTGAATTCAAAGAAATATATACAAAAATGCATATATCAACCACATTCCAATAACTTGTTCTGCGAAAAAGGAAGAAAAAAAAAACTAACTTCTTTTCTCAGACAAGGGCACATGCTCCCTTTGGGCAAGGCATATGCGAGCGCGCGCGCACCTTCTTCTCTTCACACGAACAATACTAATGTTGAACATCTTGGAGATTCTATTGTGTAAGATTAGGGCATGTGCGCCCCTTCTCCAAGGCATACCTGAGCGCGCCAGCCCCTTCACCTCCATAAATAGGTCAGAACCAGTTCATGTAACATGGTGAGGGACTAACACCCAACAATCTCCCCCTCCGGAAACCATGAGGGGGCTACTCCACACATTCCCGAATAAACAGGATAAGTGTGCTACCATTCCGGTGGTAGCACAGCAAACATCAAACTTACCTTTCGGCAAAACTTTGGTCATCATATCCGACCCATTCTTATCGGTATGGATCTTCTCAATGCACAATTGCTTCTCTTTGAGAACTTCTCTAATTCAATGATAGCGCACATGTATGTACTTTTATCTAGAATGAAAACTCAGATTCTTGCTTAAATGGATGGCACTCTGACTGTCACACAAAACT
Organism: Coptis chinensis; assembly: GCF_015680905.1. Classification (NCBI taxonomy): domain Eukaryota; kingdom Viridiplantae; phylum Streptophyta; class Magnoliopsida; order Ranunculales; family Ranunculaceae; genus Coptis; species Coptis chinensis. The sequence goes on from NC_141456.1 coordinate 89,337,618, forward strand.
ACAAATTATTTCTACTTTAGCCCTATTTCATTGAAAAACATTTTCATCCATAGTATCTCTTTGCAACACTCAATGGCTGTAATATACTCGGCTTCTATAGTGGAGAGAGCAACACACTTTTGTAACTTTGATTTCCATGAAACTGATCCCTTTACAAAAGTAAATAGATAATCAGAAGTGGACTTCATAGAGTCAACATCACCTGCCATGTCTGCATCTGTGTAGCCTTCAAGTAAGGTCTTACTTCCACCAAAACACAAACATGCCTTGGAAGTGTCCTTGAGATATCTCAATACCCACTTACACCTTCCCAATGCTCTTTACCCAGATTTGACAAAAATCGACTTACCACACCAATGGTGAAAGCAATATCTGGTCTTGTACATACCATTACATACATAAAGCTACCCACTACAAATACATAAGGAATCTTTTGCATTTCTTTCTTCTCATACTCACCTTTTGGACACATATCTTTGATTATACTGAATTGGCCACCAAGCGGACAACTAACAAGCTTCGCTTGATCCATGTTGAATCTCTTCAACACCTTCTCAATATAGCTTTCTTGAGAAAGCACAACTTCCCACTCTTTCTATCATGAGTGATCTGTATACCAAGTATCTGCCTTGCTTGACCCAAATCTTTCATCGCAAAGGACTTACTCAAGTCTTTCTTCACCTTGGATATCTTGTTGATGTTTTGGCCAACTATCAACATATATCATCCACATACAATAATAGCACTATGAAATCCCCATCTAGAAACTTCTGAATAAATATACAGTGATCGGACGCAGACTTCATGTAGCTTTCTTTCACCATAAAGGACTTAAACTTCATGTAACACTGTCTTGGTGCCTGCTTTAAACCATATAAACTTCTTCTTAGTTTGCATGCCAAATGTTCCTTGCCTTTGACCTCAAAACCTTATGGCTAGTCCATATAGACATCTTCCTCAAGATCATGAAGAAAAGCTGTCTTGACATCTAGTTGCTCAACCTCTAGGTTCATACTTGCAGTCAAACCAAATACCACCCTGATAGAATTCATCTTAACTACAAGAGAGAAAATTTCATCAAAGTCAATACCTTTCCTTTGACCAAATCCTTTCACAACAATGCGAGCTTTGTGCCTTGGATGTGGATTATTCTCCTCATGCTTGACTTTGAAGATCCACTTATTCTTGAGAACTTTTCTGCCTTTCGTTTATCAACTAAGTCATAAGTGTGATTCTTATGCAAAGAGCCCATCTCATCTTGTATGGCCTTCAACTACTTCTCCTTAATTATTTATACTTTCAAGAGCCTCTTGATAGTACATAGGTTCTCCACCATCAGATAGTAAAACATACGTATGTGGTGGATACCTGGTTGAAGCTTGTTTTTCTTTCTCGGACCTCCTCACCTCATCTTCTTGTGGCTCAGGAGGATGCACTTCTGCTTGCTCAGGTGGGGGTTCATGCTCTTCATCTATATCTTCTATCTCAATAGGTTTAATCCCATCATGAGCAATAAGATCATTATCATGAGCTTCAAACCCATGGTTGTCTGCATTCTCAATGCCTTTTGCATCTTGTTACACAGTAGGAATTTCGGGTTCTGAATCAATAAGATCATCAATGAAAGCTTCTAGCTTCTCAATATTCTCAAAGTTTACTATTGTTTGGTCTTCCAAGAACACAACATCTCGACTTCAGATGACCTTATTGTTGATCGGATCATAAAGTTTGTAACCAAACTTCTCATCCCCATAACCCAGAAAAATGCACTACTTGGCTTTGTCATCATCCTTTGATCTATCATCCTTGGGAATATGAACAAATGCTCTACACCCAAATGCCCTCAAATATCCATAACCAACATCTTTGTCTGACCACACTCTCTGGATAATCACTATTCAGAGGCTTCGAAGGCGATAGGTTGATCACATGTATGGTTGTGCGCATTGCTTATACCCAATAACTCCTTGGTAACTTAGAGTGAGACAATATGCATCTTATCCTCTCTACAATGGTACTGTTCATTCTCTCGGCTATACCACTGTGCTGTGGTGTCTTGAGAACTGTCTGCTCATGACGAATCCCAATACTCTTGCAATATTCTTCAAACTGCCCAATGTACTCTCCCCCATTATCTGAATGAATACACTTCAAAGGCTTCCCTGTCTCTCTTTCCACCATGCTATGGAAAGTCTTGAACACACTGAGAATCTCATCCTTGGAATTCAAACTATATGCCCATATCTTTCTTGATGCATCATCAATGAAAGTCAAGAAGTACAAAGCTTCATCATGGGACTTCACTTTGATGGGACCACATAAATCCAAGTGCACTTGCTCAAGGATATTATCCTTTCGGTGAGAGGGGAATCTTTGGAAAGACACCCTATGTTGCTTTCCAACCAAACAATGAGTACATCTATTTAAATGCGCACCTTTGATGTTTGACAAGGCCTTTTGCTTGGCAAAAACGTCCATGTCTTTCTCTCCCATATGACACAATCTCTTATGCCATAGTTCAGTGGAAGCTTTTTCTTGTGCCGCATTTAACTCTGTTTTACACAAACTAGCTTGTGAATTGTAAAGTGAACAACTCTTCTTTCATTTGGCTGCCATAAAGGAACATTTTCTTACCCATTACCAAACGAACTCTGGAAACCATCATCATCTAACTTCCCAGCGGAAATTAGGCTTAGCCTAATGTCAGGGAGATGTTTTACATCCTTGAGTGTCAAGGTGAAGCCGACATTGGTTTCTACATGAACATCATCAATGCCTATAATCTTAGAGACTCCATTGTTACCTTTCTTCACCTCACCAAATTTACCACAGTTGTAGGTAGTGAAGAAACTCTTGTGCGGTGTGACGTGATAGGACGCTCTAGTATCTATCACCCACTCTATAACCTGGCATGAGGTACTAACTCAGTACTCATCATAATCTAACACAATCCCCACTAGATCATTATCTGCTATTGTGGTAGTATCTCGACTTGTGCTTCCATTCCTCTTTACCATGTCTTCATATACACAGTTATTCTTCTCATCCCTCTTCAGTGTTCTACCCTCATATCTTAAATGACCCTTGGTGGAATAATAATAACATTGTCACTCAGTCTTAGGAGCTCTAGATTCACCTCTAGATTTGCTTCTGCCATTACCTCTAGAATAAGGTGGTTTTCTATTCTTGCCTCTCCCCCGCTTCTCTGTGACAAAGATCTCTGAGTGAGAAGAGCTATTTCGTGAACCCCTTCTTGTCTCCTCATTCACCAATGCACCGATAACCATTTCTATTGAAATAATTCCATCTGTAGCGGCTCCTCCGCCAAGAGAAACTGGCAAAGTCTCCAAATTTCGGTGTAAAAACATGATCTCGATTTTCTGGCAGAAAATCATAACTCTGTATGTAGAGGCAAGGGCGTGAGCACCCTTTGGAATAGGCATAGAAGGGCGTGCATGCGTGCCTCCTTCATAACCACATTCCAGTAACATGTTCTACGGAAAAGGAAAAAAAAACTAACTTCTTTTCTCAGGCAAGGGCGCGTGCGCCATTTTGGCAAAGCATATGCGAGCACGCTCGCCTTCTTCTCTTCATACGACCAGTACTGATGTTGCACATCCTAGACATTCTGATGTGCAAGACAAGGGCGCATGCGCCCCTTTTCCAACGCATATCTGAGTGCGCCCGCCCCATCAGTTCCATGAACAGGTCAGAACCAGTTCATGTAACATGGTGAGGGACTAACACCCAACAATAATATGCTAAGTAAGTTTGTCAGGGGAGAGCAGGGGAACATTTTGAAATCTCCTCGAATTCCTTTTCGTTTGTCAGGAGGAGATTTCATAACTATGTTACTTTTGTAATTTTAATTTGAAATCTCCTCCTGACAAATCATGCCCATGCAACATCATGTCTCAAGTCAGGACAAATCACAACTATGACTTGCATGACATGTTGCTTTTGTAATTCCATTTGAACCCAGTTCTTGATTCTTTCAGTAAATGTCTTTTTTGTTCATGTCATGGATGTCGATTATAGAAGCAAAAAATTGCATGTCATGGATTTTTTCAGTCTACCAGAGATTGCACAACTTTCTTCGCGCAATGATATCGACATTTTGAGGAGCGAATTGTCTATTCAATTCTTGTTTGAGGTCTTCTCATAAAGAGAATACAATATTTCCTAGTTCGATCTCAACATATTGGCGTATTCGGACATATACATGGAGGCCATGGTGATCTTGTCCCTTTCAAATTCGGGATTCATTACTTGGAAATATTGATTGATGTCAAAGATAAAGTTCTCCAATTATCTGGTGCCACAAGTACCTTTGTATGCTCAGGGTTCCAGACCTTTTATCATGGGATGGTCACCCAATAAAGAGAATGAGGCGTGGTTACTCGTTCAATCGCACCAACAACTGGGAGACATAACATTATTAGCTATCTATCTAATAAGATAGGGTTTTTTTTCTCTCACTAAAAGACAAAAAAACACACGGAGGATGGTCCAGATCTGTTTGAGGATTCTCTAATGGCTACTGTGTGCTAATTTGAATTGTTAGAATCGGGACACTAATGGGAACGGTTCCCGCTTGGTTATTTTGACTTTGTTTCCATCTAGGTCGCGGGTTCGACTCACTATATCACGACCTTTTTATTTTTTTGGGTTGGATCTCTTCCGATTTCATAAACAAGTGAAACTAAGATTACGGAAGTGAAACTGAATTACCTCTCTCATCATTTCACCTCTCACAACTTCACGCAACACTCGAGCAAAGCACTTAGGTAATTTTAATTACAAATTAAGCTCAAATTGATTCGAATTTCATTAAAATGGATATGGTGAAGTAAAATATTTGAAATATGGGTGAAATTTGATCATTTTGAATCAAACTTTTTATTGGTTATGTTTGGTGTAGGAAGGATAGGCTTTCATTACTGAATTTTTGAAAAATTAATAATTGCAGGAACTTAGATTGTTTAATCGACGACGAAAATTGATTGGGGGAGGATCTTTTAGGAATAACTTAACTCTAATCAAAGAAGGAGGCTCACTCAAGCAAGGTATGAACTTTTCTTGATTTTCCAGGTAGCAATATTGTATGCGGATTGCAAATTCTATCAACAAAACTAATCAAATTCTACGCGGATTGCAACCACATGGTTTCTGCTCATGCCTTAATAAAATGTGTGAACCAAATGTGTTTGCATGGACAGTGATTATCGGGTATTATTCTAGGATTGAGATGAAAGAATCTATGATGATCTTTTTTTTTTGCTTCGTATGCTTGAATTCATTAAAATTGTAACAGAAGTACAAAAGGGGATGATGTATAAGGTGGGAAACATGTTACCCCCCTATTTCATTCTCTACAAGTCATGTCTATACCATAACCTATTACAAACTCATACAAATCGGAAAAATATTTGGAATGGAGCTTCCCACTTGTGCAGCCAGGTTGGCCTACTGATAAGAGCCCAAAACTATAGTTTTAACCCTGTAACAGTCATACTTTTAGACTAATTATGTGAGTAATAATTAAGGGTTAATACTGATTCACGTGTTTTTATCGTTTTAGGGCTTCAAAGTCAATTATGTGCAGAAATGTGCCACTTTGATGAGATAAAGGAGCAATGGTTGGTTGCTAAGGAGTTCTGTGATTAAAGGCCAAGATTCAAGAAGACAAAACCTTTCTAAAGCCCGGTCAAAGCTGAAAAGTCAAAGTCAACGCGGGCGAAAATTGACACACAAAGTCGTGAGAACTTTTCGAAGGCCGTATCTTTGGATTCAGACCTCGGAATTGGGTCTACCTTATGTCAAAACGACCGGCTCTGGCAGAGCTTTACAATGGTTCAAGCATTGGCCCAATTAGAGGAGCAAAAGTGGACGAAAAGTCTATCGAAGTCAACTGCAGCTGAAGAGGCCTTTCTGGACTGAAAGTATTGGGTTTTTGGCCTGATTCTCCAGCCCAAAACATGGCTCCAAGCCCATGCACGATTTTTGGATCTGAACATATAAAAACAAAAGCTTAACTCTTTGTTAATGGTAGATAGTTAGACCTAGATTAAAAATTTGATTAGTTAGCCTCCATTAATTAGTTTTAGAACTTAGTTTTAGAATTTTAATTAGTTAATTAATTAGTTTTTCATATCTTGCTTTAGATCTAGTTTCATGTTTAATTAATTACTTTGGAACAAAGTAGATTATTAATTTAATTGAGTAATCTAATTGAGTTTTTACGGGTTATCAAATGGCGCCGCTGCCATCTTAGTTACCTCATAGTATTGTTTTCATAGTATAATTAGTCATTTTTAAGTCACATGAAACCCACCCACCCTTGTTTGATTCATACTGTGGTTGTCCGTTTCAGCATTGAAAAGTTCCTCAAAAAACTACACTGAGCGCGACCTGCACCCAAACGGAGTGCACCTGCGCCCAAACGCCTGGAACCTTGAGCGTGACCCACGCCCAAATCGAGCGCGACCCGCCCTAAAACAGTGTAACTTGAAGTTACGGAGCGATACTCCACGCCCAGTGGCGCGCCCGCCTAAAAGCTTTTTGCGAATTTCCACAAGTTTGTTTCGAACTTCGAGTTTTTAAGTTTTTTAGTGTTCTAACTTGTTATATACACTGAACACGCGTAAACAAGGCGTTATTCATAAAGCGAAAGCAAGGGCCTTGTCGGTATTCCTTTCTTCCATACCTTGCATCTCCAGTTAGAGGTTTATACTAATATATCAAGATTGTTTGGAGGGTTGTCGTATTTAGACTTAGACTTGCATGAGATTAAGGTCTGGTCGGAGAAAAACACCGAACGTAATTAACCGTCAACGTCAACAAACAAGTTTATCGAGTATACCAATCACTACACCTAGCTATTATTATCCCACCCACCACGACATAAATGCACGAAGAAAGAGACTCCTCTCTCCGACTTTTACAAATCCTTGGCGATAGCCCTAAATCTTGCATTGTTCTAGCGGACCCGATGGGGATTTTCAATTCCCCAAACATATTTAATTTGTTACCCGTTTTCCATGGTTTAGACCATGAAAAACCTTATCAACACATGCGTAGGATTGAACAAGTCCTTACAACATTCCATCATCCTACGGTTGGTGCGGAACAAATTAAACTGAGGGTATTTCCCTTCACCTTAGCCAATAAGGCAACGTCTTGGTTAACTGCCCAAGCGCCTAACTCTGTGGACCCGTGGGCTAAACTTGATCAGTTGTTTATGGAACATTTTTACCCACCCCTAAAGACGGATGAGATGCTTTCCAAGATTCATTTTTTTCGACAGAATCCTCATGAATCATTTTCTGAGGCTTGGAATCGTTTCACCGATCTGCTTATAGAGTGTCCACACCATAACCTAGTGAAAGACACGTTAGTTCGTGCCTTTTTCAAAGGAGTTCTAAACCACCATAAATAAGTCCTTGACATAAGGAATGGGGGTAGTTTCCTAAGTAAAGGAGCCTCGGAGGCTTACAAATTTTTAGAAGATCAAACTAAACGCAATAATAATTGGGGGGGTAGTGATGATATCCCTCGCTCTGCTAGTTCTTCTTCAACAGTTAAGGCCGCCGATATGTTTGAGATGAAACCCGATCCAGAACTTAAAAATTTAATCGAATCTCTAACTAAAAAGGTAGAGGCTATTTCTGTTCAACAAAAGCCTATCCCCATTATGAATGTAAACTCCAATCCATGTAATTTCTGTTTGAGTCCTGAGCACCCCGACTCCTATTGTCATATCGCCTATGAACAAAAACAATTAGAGCAAGATAATGTTTGCTCCATTAATAGCTATCCTATTCCTAATGCCCCATGGAGACAACATCCCAACTTTAGTTGGCGAAATAATCAACAAGTTACACCTCCAGGGTTTAATAACCAAAATGTTAGGCAAGCAAACAACTATAACCAAGCTCCACCTAGACAAGGACAAGGTCAGGGTAATTATAATAGTTATAATACCAATAGAGGTATCGTTCCGGTTAACAATAGTAACTATCATAACCCACCCATAAATAATCAACGTGAGATAGTTCGGTCGCACCACACGTGACTACTACACCTACACAACCGGATCGTGATCGGCGCTTTATACTGAGGTTACCCAACAACTTTTCCAATCAATGACTCAATCAAGCCAACAGATCTTCCAATCCATAAATCGGGGGCATACAACGATTAGCCCAAGAGAAAGCCCAACCAAAAGGCGTGTTTCCGGACAAAGCGATACCAAACCCTAAAATAGCAAACCAGCCTTTGAGGTAAACGGTAATACTAGTACGGAAACTACAATCGTAGGTGACCTAAATGCCATCACCACTCTCCGTTCTGGAAGAGTGGTTGATAACAAAGTAACTATGCCTATAGTTACCCCATCAGTACTCCCTATACCGGATATCGAACTAGATACCGAAATAGAAACTGAAAAGCCTACCACTGTAGAGGTACCAGTTAAATAACAAACTAAGAAACAGAAAGCCAAGGTTACACATCAAGTCGAGCCATACGCTAAATATAGAGCGAAACCACCATTCCCTCATAAATTAGCCATGCTAACCAGGGATACAAACTTTGAGGAGATTAGGAACATTTTCAAGAATCTAACTATAAACCTTCCTTTTCTCGAAGCTATTAAAAAGCTACCTAACCACGCTAAGTTTCTTAAAGAGTTGTGTACTACTAGGCGTAAGACCAACATACCTAAAGACGCCTTTCTAACTGAACAGTTCCCAACTTTATCTGAAAAAAATGGAATTGTTAAGTACAAGGACCCTGGTCGTTCTAATGTAAAATGCACCTTAGGAGATTCCCACCGGACGACCCGCTTTATTAGACACGGGGGGGCGAGTGTTAACTTATACTCCGTATTATTTGTATAAACAAATAGGTCTACGAGGAAATGCAACCTACAAGAATAACGTTGCGGTTAAGCGGACGAGTCAATTAAGTATCCTAAAGGTGTAGTGGAAAAACGTGCTTGTTAAGGTTCGGGATTTCTACTATCCCGCTAATTTTGTTATCCTCGATCTGAGTAAGCTAACGACTCTGTACCGATCATCTTAGAAGCCCTTCTTGGCAAACGCAAACGCACTTATAAATTTCTGCGATGGTAAGATGTCCTTATCTTTTGGCCATCTTTCTATTGAAGTAAATGTTTTTAAAATGATGAAACAGTTACCAGAATCGTCTATAGATGGGGAGGTTAGCATGATTGAGAGCTTAGCTTAATATTATTTTAACAACATTTTTCCCGAAAACAATATGTATAAATTTCTTTCTTTTGGAACTTCAGATTTTGTAAATGACTCCTACTTAGAGGAAGTCAACACCATCCTTGAGTCCACACCAATTGTAGACCCTTCGGTTGCTCCATATACTGAGTATGAAGACTTGCTACCTAAGCAAGTATTCATTATGCAAAATGGGGACCTTGATGAAACATCTATTGATTTTCCTTCCACCCTAGTGCTTAAACATCTTCCCCCGGAGTTAAAATATATTCAACTTGATCCGGATGGTAGTCATCCGGTAATTATATCTTCTCAGTTAACTAAGGGTGAAGAGACACGTTTAATCCGGGTGATTAGGGAACATCGGTCTGCGATTGGTTGGTCCCTAGCCGACATTAAGGGAATTGACCCTAATGTTTGCACTCATCGCATCCATTTGGAGGATAACGCGAAGACTTCTCGCGAACCTCAGCGTCGTCTGAACCCTACCATGAAAGAGGTGGTTAGGGAAGAAGTCTTACGATTACTCGATGAGGGTATCATATACCCAATCTCTGAAAGCGAATGGGTAAGCCCCATTCATGTAGTTCCTAAGAAATCGGGAGTTACCATGGTACGTAACGAAAAGGGTGACTATGTTGTCACACAAGGTCCTATGAAATGGAGAATCTGTATTGATTACAAACGTTTAAATGCTATTACACGAAAGGATCACTTTCCCTTACCTTTTATAGATCAGATGCTCGAACGCCTAGCTCGTCATGCTTTTTATTGTTTTCTGGATGGCTACTCAGGCTATTTTCAGATTATTATTGATATTGATGACCAAGAAAAGACTACCTTCACATGTCCCTTTAGAACGTATGCCTATAAACGAATGCCTTTTGGCCTTTGTAATGCTCCTGGTACCTTCCAGCCGTGTATGCTTCATATATTTAGTGACATGGTAGAGCGCTTTATGGAAGTTTTCATGGATGATTTTTCTATCTATGGAGACTCCTTCATAGACTGCTTCTCTAACCTGTCTAAGGTTTTGACACGGTGTGAAGAAAAGAGCCTCGTTTTAAATTGGGAAAAGTGTCATTTCATGGTGAAAAAGGGCATAGTACTAGGTCACATTGTATCTAGCGATGGCATCGAAGTAGATAAGGCCAAACTAGATAAGATAGCGACTCTACCTAAACCACGGACTGTCCGTGATATTAGAGCCTTTCTAGGCCATGCAGGTTTTTATAGGCGATTTATTAAAGATTTCTCGAAAATAGCTAGGCCTTTAACTAATCTGCTTTTAAAGGATGCAATCTTTGATTTTAATTTTAACTGTAAGCGGGCTTTTGAAACTTTAAAAGCCACCCTAACCTTGCACCAATTATCTGACCTCGATTGGTCTAAACCTTTCGAACTCATGTGTGATGCTAGTGATTATGCGGTTGGTGCAGTTTTGGGACGAAACTAGATAATAAGTCCACTTTATTTATTTATTATGCTAGTAAAACCTTAAACGATGCTCAACGGAATTATTCAACTACCGAAAAAAAAGAATTCTTAGTCTGTCATTTATGCTTTAGATAAGTTTCGTCCTTATTTGGTTGGTTCTAAAACTTTAGTTTACACGGACCATGCAGCCCTTAAGTACCTTCTTGCAAAGAAGGATGCTAAGCAGAGATTAATCCGATGGATCCTTCTCCTGCAAGAGTTCACATTAGAAATAAAGGACAAAAGAGGGGTCGAAAACGTAGTTGCCGACCACTTATCATAGTGATTCTGAGTCCATACTGGACTCCTTTCCTGATGAGCATCTGTATGCTATTTTTTCAGCACCATGGTATGCTGACATTGTAAATTATTCGTATTGTGCGGATCAGATTATTCATCGTTGCATTCCCCAGTGGGAATATAATGAAGTTCTATCATTCTGCCATGACAAAGAGTGTGGTGGCCATTTTAGTGGAATGAAAACAGCTGCTAAAGTTCTTCAATGTGGATTTTATTGGCCTACCCTTTTTAAGGATGCCCAAGTGCATTGCAAGACGTGTATTCGTTGCCAACAACTTGGGCGAATCCGCGTAATATGATGCCATTAAATCCAATCTTGATAGTAGAAATTTTTGACGTTTGGGGTATTGATTTCATGGGTCCCTTCCCTGTTTCCCACGGTTATATTTATATTCTAGTTGTCGTGGACTACATGTCTAAATGGATAGAGGCCCTAGCTTGCCGTAGCAATGACCATAAGACAGTTGTATTTTTTATTAAGGAATATATTTTCTGTCGGTTTGGCATTCCTAAAGCCATCATTAGTGATGGTGGAACACATTTTTGCAACAGAGTTGTTGCATCCCTAGTGAAAAAGTATGGAGTTACACACAAAGTAGCAACTCCTTATCATCCACAAACTAGTGGACAAGTAGAAGTTTCTAATAGAGAAATCAAAAAGATTTTAGAAACAACTGTAAACCCTGATAGGAAAGACTGGTCGAAGCGTCTATCGAATGCCTTATGGGTGTATAGGACGGCTTTCAAAACTCCTATAGTATTGCTCCCTTTAAAATTTTATTTTGGGAAACCATGTCATTTGCCCGTTGAATTAGAGCACCGTGCTCTGTGGCCTATAAAAAGCCTTAACTTCAATATTGATGAGGCGGGTGTCAAACGCAAGTTGCAATTGAATGAGCTTGAAAAAATCTGTAGCGATTCTTACGATCTCGCGAAGGATTATAAAGCTAACATGAAACGTGTTCATGATATGCAAATCTTGCGTAAAGAGTTTGTGGTTGGTCAAAAGGTTTTGCTTTACAACTCCCATCTACATATTTTCCCAGGGAAACTAAAAACCCGTTGGTCTGGTCCTTTTCTAGTTATTGAAGTCACCCCTTACGGGGCAATCACCTTGGTAAATCCCAAGGACAACAGTACCTTTCAAGTTAATGGTCAACAGTTAAAACATTTTCACGAACTTCTGTCCCCTAATGTAGAGGAAGTCCTTTTACAGGACCCTGTCTATGAGGATTGACCTTTGTCATTTGGTGTACTTCCTTTCACTTTCATATAGTGGTAAGTGCACCGTTCAGGTAACCGGGCCCTCCCTATGGAGTGTGTGAATGTAAGTACCGTATCCTAAGACCACAGTTAACATAATTCACGTTTTCCACTTTTGCATGTTTTCTCAGTTTTTGAGTCATGTTCCTCTATGGAGTGAATTATGTATTTATTGTTTTTCGTGTTTCTTATAAAAAAAAAAAAAAAAAAAAAAAATTAAATCGTAGAAATAGCAATCCAACAAGTCTTGGGAATCTTACTTTAAACAACCCACGTTAAAACAAATTTTGTGTTTAAAAACTTGTTTGGGGGTGGGGAGTCGGTGTTTCCATCCGGATTGCTCGAACTTTCCATTTGTGTTGCTTAGGCCCATTAGTTGTAGTTCATTTGGGTTGACGTTATCTAAAACTTAGATTTCCTTCGTTCGCATAACTTACGTCACACACGCACTTCGAGGCATTTTTCCACCTTCTTCTAGGTCACCCATGGTTGGAATTGAGTGTTTTATGGATCATTGGATTGGAAATTCTCTACTGATCATTTCCATAACTCATTTGCCAAAATCGGACCAGTAATGAAGCGGCAAATTGAATTTGAAATTGCGCGAAATATTAAAAAAGTTCGGAATTCAAATTGGGCTTGGGCCCAAACTCGCCCAAGATTGGCAAGCTGCTTGCGCCGACTCCTTTGTTTTTCCACGAAACAGATGTCGCTTCTCTAATCCCACCACCACCATTAACAAAGTTTTCAACCTAAAAAAAAAAAAAAAAAAATCGTAGAAATAGCAATCCAACAAGTCTTGGGAATCTTACTTTAAACGACCCACGTTAAAACAAATTTTGTGTTTAAAAACTTGTTTGGGGGTGGGGAGTCGGTCATTCCATCCGGATTGCTCGAACTTTCCATTTGTGTTGCTTAGGCCCATTAGTTGTAGTTCATTTGGGTTGACGTTATCTAAAACTTAGATTTCCTTCGTTCGCATAACTTACGTCACACACGCACTTTGAGGCATTTTTCCACCTTCTTCTAGGTCACCCATGGTTGGAATTGAGTGTTTTATGGATCATTGGATTGGAAATTCTCTTCTGATCATTTCCATAACTCATTTACCAAAATCGGACCCGATAATTTAAGCGGCAAATTGAATTTGAAATTGCGCCGCGAAATATCGAAAAAGTTCGAATTCAAATTGGGCTTGGGCCCAAACTTCAAGACAAGACACACCTGCACCCCGCTTTGTTTCCACGAGCGACGATCGCGTTCTAATCCCACCACCACCATTAACAAAGTTTTCAACCTAAAAAAAAAAAAAAGGAAAGAAAACCTAACTACACCCACGCCAAGCAATTAAGCCAAACTGAAATCTTCTCCAAACCATTACTACCACCAACCCCAACAATTTTAAAACTCCGAAAACAGCCACCAATTCAAGCTTCAACCTGCCACCGTACCCACCATCGCCACCACCGTTGTTTTTAGTTGTTTTACATCAAACTCGCCTCCTTCACCGTCTACAAAACCATTGGTTGTTTCAAAAACTTCAATGGCGCTACGACGAAGAATTGTCCGGAGCACGCATTTCGCGGCCGACCGGCCAGCCCATTTTACGATCGCGAGATGATTAGGAGAAATTGGATTGGACTGTGGTACTCGATTGAGGAGTTCTATCACTACGATTTGGTAGAACAGTTTTATAAGAAGCGAGAATTGGAGGGGATAGGATTTTCATTAAGGTAGCGAGAACGAGGAGGGAAATAACGGTGAGCAGGTTGTTGGCGAAATGTTAGGAATTACGCCTAAAAGCAACCTAGAAACAACCATTCAGGAATCCCAGTATACTGGAGTTCCTGCTTTGATGAAAGATACTGTCGTGGAGGGTGAATACAATACGAGTTCTCATTACGTTCGCTAGTCAACCCTGAGAACCAATCAACTGGCTGTAGCTCAGTGGATTAGTAGGAACGTCCTCGGGAAAGACAAAGTCAGTGATATCGGTCTGCAATGTCTGCACGTTCTCTGGATTTTGCAAACGAATAAGTATAATTTATGCATCCTCGATTTAATTTTTATTGTGATTAGAGGAGTGGGAAAGAGCATGGAGCCTCTTCCCGTATTGATCACTAAGGTCATGCTCTCATTTAGAGCTGTCACAAAATCTGTTCCTATTAAGATCAAATTGCATTCTAATGCAAGTATCTATATGGATTGCATCCAAGAGACTTGGCCGTTGTCTGAAGGAATGTGGTTGAGTCGGAGGATGGAAGGGAGGATATGACATGTTTGGATGACGATGCATTAGATAGTTGTACTTCTAATTTAGAACGCATGCAAGTGTTTCAAACTGGCTTGCGTTGCATTTATGGTATTTGTGAAGATATTCGAGATAGACAGATTGTAGTTAGAAATAAGCAAACGAACCTTTAGACGAGACTTGAAATGCTCGAAAGGGGTTAGGACGATATCTTGTCTAACATGGAGACTATCCACCAAAGATCACCAAGCCCGAAGATGCGATTACTCGGGACTGAGAGATGGAAGCACGCTTGTTCCGAATAGAGATGCTACGACGCATGCCACCCGTGGAGGATTCTGTTTCAGCCGAGTCTGAGAGGCATGAGCGTCGTCACCGAAGGACAGATGGCTCAAGCCATTTTTCATCCCAGGACCAATCTCCATCTCAGGGTCCATCTTCATCACATGGCTAGGTGTTCACCATCAGTTTGTGTTCGCTGTTATTTCATTGTTTTTATTGTTTTATTAGTTGGACTTTAATTCAGTTGTTAAATTTAAATATTAATGTGTTTGTTTTATGTTGTTTGGATTTAAATTTTTAATATAAATGGTTATTTTTGAATTGTACGTGTTTTTATCATTAATCCCACCTTCCCGAATTGTTTTGGGGTGGTAATATTTATACCGAGCATAATTCGTTATATGATCATCTTCTGTAAGGTTGTCTTGGAGTAAAGGTTGCGGATTTGGCTGATATCGGCATATCTATGAATATGTGTGGTGGTAGCATGAAACCTAGGAGAGTTTAGAAGTTACTATCTAAATCCAGTATAAAAAGATACCAGGGTTGTTAGAAAATCAAGAATATGGTTTGTTTCCGTTTCGGGTTTGGAATTTTTCTATTTCTGGAAATTGCCTTAAAACAATTTGGCAACTTGCCGATTCGTTTTGGAAGCTCAGAACCTATTTAAACTTCATTCATTCTACACTAACAACCCACACTACACCCCACCATCATCTCTCACCTCTCACTCCAAGCTTTTCCTTTTTTTTCCTTGTAAACATCTGTTTCAAAGACTTATGATGACCGTCGCCTCGATGAAGCGCACCTGCGCCCTCGACACTATCATAAATTTTACTCGAGAGCGACCACCGCTTTAGTTGAGACTTCGGCGCCAAACAACTGAATAACTCAAAAACACCTGAAGCGACCAGCGCTTCAAGTGGAAGCGCACTGCTACCGCCCCCATAAACACAAAAAATTCCAATTTTCTAAGGGTTGTTCCAGGATTTTTGGACCTATTCAAAAGAGTAGTTGAGCTGACATCTCCTATAGTCATACCTGAACAGTCTTCCGAAGACGTGTTGGGAACCGAGACCTATGGACATTGGTTCCGAAACAAGATCCTGCAGTTAGGATGGCGCCATCTACTGGTAAGTGATGACGATTCATATTCAGCACAGCTTACTGCTTATTTCTATGACCACGTTAGATTCTATTGTAATCAGGATGGAGAACAAGAATTGTCCGTCGTAGTCGATGACACGACACTAGAATTCAATAAAAATGTTGTCGCTTTAGTTTCAGGATTACCAATACCTGATGCTGTTCATACATGGGCATATATGACCGATAATGCATACCTTTATGATTATACATATTTCCATGAGTATTATGGGGGAGGGGTATTTTGAGTAATGGACCAGGGGTGATATAGCATTGCCCTTGGTAGCCTGTCCCTAAACGTAGGCACCACCATGTTATTTATCCTGATGAATATTTTGGGGGAATGACAGCTCATTTCTGCAAACAGTACTGCTGGTGACATTTTCCTCACTTTAGCTGAGGGATGTCGCCGATATGACATTCCTCGAGTTTTAGTCGCTAGTCTTAAGAGAGCCCAAAGCATGAGGCGTAAGTATCCTCTTATGCCTGTTTTGGTAAGCCGTATCATGCGTAGTTGTTTACCTGTATTCTGTGCCCAATTCACAGATTGGAAAAGGGTTGAAGTCATGAGACCCACCAATTGGGTGGTTCGCTCATTGCGAATTATGACTTGGCCGGGATGGAAGGTGCCACCTCAATTTGGTGGCCCCGTACATCCCATCAGACATAATAACACTTAACAGGTTAGCATTAGTAGATGATAAATGGCGGCAAGCTTGGCAAGTTATAATGGCCCGGCCGATCTTGAAGGAACCTCATCTCTTTTGATGAGGAGGAGGATGCTTAAGTGGGAGATAAGGTAAGTTTTAGTTTGTTATTGTGCGCTTATGTCCCAAGCAATTTAATTCTGTTAACCCCATAATGGGTGGAACTCTTATAGAGTTTGCGTCGAGATTTTTATTTCCTATATTAGTATGTTCTAACCTTGTTTTGCGATGTTCCGAATTTCACGCGTTTCCATGGTATTTTTTTTTCTACCATCTTTATTTAAATGCTTTGAGGACAAAGCATGCTTCTTGTTTGGGGGGGGGGGGGGCATAGAAACACGTGTAATTAAGGCATCTGTTAGGATATAGATATGTATAACATGCATTTGTTTTCAAAAATTTCAAAAATATAAATAAATAAGTTTATGCTATACACTTAGGAATATTGGTATTGTTTTCTTTCTCTATGCTCTTAACAATCTAGAAGTCTCCGTGAGCTTTTGGATCGAGAATAATTGTTAGAAACTTAGGTTAATATGTAGGTAATAATCTTTGCATCTATCTATAAATATATTACATGAGTATCTATAATTGTTAGCGATAAGTTTAAAATCTAGGCTAGAGTACTTATTCTACAAATCCTGTGAGAATATAGCCTAAAGCCTTATATGAGCTAAACATTTGAGAAATGACACAAAGGAGAAGTAAAATCCGGATAGAGAAATCACACGTCCACTTGCTTGATCACTATGCCATATCCTAAGCGAAAATTTAGGCCCTCTTTGGATCGATATAGCCAGAAATTCAAACCTATGAATTATTTTCCGCTAGTCGCCCCTCTGAGCCTTTCTTTAGCCTTCCATAAACCACAATTCCTTTACCCTGTTACAAAAACAAAACAAAATAAAAAATTCAACTTACCCAATCTAGAATAAGCCTGAGAATAGAATGAGTGAAGAAAGAAGAAGAGAAAAACCTGTGGAAACAAAAATTAGTTAGTTGCTTCCGAAAAAAGAAAAGAAGTTTCCATCCAAGGAAAAGAAAAAAAAATAAATAGAAATAAATAAAAACTCCAAAAATAGAATAAAAGGGAGTCAAAAGCCAAAGAAAAGAAAAAGAAAAATATGGCTAAGGATGGAAATAAAGTATAGAAGCAAAAGAAAATAACAAGGTTTTCTCTAAGTTACATAATATGAAGACTTTATTATCTCAGACTTGTCCTTTTGAATATCCATTTCCTTCCTTCTTAAACCATCTCCTAATCCCCACAACACCTAATAAAGACCTCTAGCTCAATTAGGAATAGGTTAGTGTGATAGTAAGTGGCAGATGTGTTTGATCGACTCGGCTTCCTTGTTGTTGTCATTGAGATTGTAAGGTAAAAAGTGTGCCCACCGCACACTAGAGTAGCGAAACTTGAGCGGAAAAATCAGAGTGGTTTTCGTCTTGACATTTGTGTGAGGACCTACTTAAGGACGCTATTTCGAGTTTTCATAAACGAACCTGCTAGGCATTTCATAGTATTACTCATAGTATATATATTTGTATCATAGATGATTGATTATTATGCATATATTAGGTTAGGTTTTTTACTTGGTTATTCTTATTCATTTGCTAGTGAGATGTATAGATAGTTGAGACATGAATGAGGAAACAATAGTTTTATTTCTTAGTCGTTGTAGTATAGATGAAGTTTGTGAGTACCTTCCTTGGAAAACTCTCACGAGGCTATAACTCGTCCACTAGGGAATTCCTAGTGGTTTAAGGTCTTGTTGCATATGGTCAATGCAATCGCACTCAGGGAAACGAAAGTAGTTAGAACTCCATTTTTGGTCACTTATTCTAATTTCTCATATTTGCTTGAGGACAAGCAAAATGCTGTTTGGGGGTGGTTTGATAAGAGCCTAAAACTGTAGTTTTAACCCCTAGAAGATCATACTTTTAGACCAATTATGTGAGTAATAATTAAGAGTTAATCTTCGATTACGTGTTTTTATCGTTTAGGGCTTCAAAGTCAATTATTTGCAGAAATGTGCCACTTTGATGAGATAAAGGAGCAATGGTTGGTTGCTAAGGAGTTCTGTGATTAAAGGCCAAGATTCAAGAAGACAAAGCCTTTCTAAAGCCCGGTCAAAGCTGAAAAGTCAAAGTCAACGCGGGCGTAAACAAAGACACAAAGTCGCTAGAACTTCGAAGGTCAGATCTTTGGACTCAGACCTCAGAATTGGGTCTACCTTATCTCAAAACGACCGGCTCTGGCAGAGCTTTCTAATTGTCCAAGTCTTGGCCCAATCAAAGGAGCAGAAGTGGACGAAAAGTCTGTCGAAGTCAACTGCAACTGAAGAGGCCTTTTTGGACTGAAAGTATTGGGTTTTGGGCCTGATTCTCTGGCCCAAAACATGGCTCCAATCCCATGCACGATTTTTGGATTTGAACATATAAAAACAAAAGCTTAGCTCTTTGTTAATAGTAGCTAGTTAGACCTAAAACTATAGATAATTCTAGATCTAGTTTTCATTAGATAAAATTAAGTTTAGTTTAAATTCAAATCTTGTTTTAGATTAAACTCTTAGAATCATTGTTCTTCATTAGTTTGATTAATAAAATAGTTAGTTTGTCAATTTCAATTTTTGTCATTTACAATTGTTTAGATCTAAATTCCTTGATTACTTGTTATTCATTTCCTAGTTATTACCTGAGATTTCAATCATTGTTTAGATAATTTGCATAAGAATAGAATTTTTATATGATGTCTAGTTTTAAATCAATGGGAAATGATAGTAGTATGAATCAAGGCTAAACCTCCATTAGAGGGGTTGAAGAAGCCTTGATGACGCTTGATCTTTGTTAAACTTAGAAATCGTCATGATAATTATTCCACTCTAGAAACGATTAATTCACCATGAGAATGGGTTTAATCGCTCCCATGCTAGTTATGAATTGGTAGAAATGCCATGTATAATTAGGGATTATAATTACTATTTTGATATGGAAGCATTCAATTTGGATCACGACGAGTCTTTGTTAGTAGGATTAAGTCGAGTTAAGGTGGATTCAATTCCCTTTAATTCTTTATCTAGATTCAAACCCTTAGCATTCTATCATTTTGTTATTCGTAACTTGTTAATTGAATTCACCTCGTAGTATAGAATTCCCCTCGTAAACCTCTCATTAGACTTAAGAACGATTAGTTAACTATGAAATCATTCCATGCTAGAGAACTAGGAGTGGAACGAATTTGTTACTCCACTCTATTTCGATAGAATTGAAAGTAGAAAACTTGATAAATATAGACTCGTAATAAGTTTTAGTTTACTTACGTTTTGAGTTTCATCGTTCATTTCTTAGGTAAACTATTATTTTTTTCCATTTATCACCTACCAACAGTGATACACTCCTCATTCTCAGTCAAAGATACCCCCTGTTTGGCCAGCAAGTCCGCCGTGAAGTTGCCTTCCCTCCAAATGGTTGTAATCATCCACCTTTGAAGTCCCTCTGTGCATGTTATCCATCTAGGTTGTAGCATCCAAGGAACATCCCCAGTTGCAAAAGCTCGCGATGTTGCCTCAGAGTCAGTTTCAATCCACAGGTTCTTCCAACCTTGTTTAAGGGCTGTCTCGACGCCCACAATGATAGCCATGCACTATGCTCTATAGTTATCCCCCGACCCAATGTTCATGCTTAGTGTAAGCATGAATTGACCCATGTTCCCTCCGAAAGCGATACCAATCCCAGATGGCCCAAGATTCCCTATTGATGCCCCATCAGTGTTAAGTTTCACAATGTCTGGTTCTGGTGGAATCCACGTACATTGTTTAACATGCGGTGCTTTTCTCATATGGATACCCACATTCTAGTACTGAAGGATTGCAAATTCAGGAGGGGTCTTGTAACAGTGACCCTTTGACAGCTTACATGTGATTCTTAGCTGCAATCAAACAAACGACTTGTAGTTTCCAAGCTTTGGCTTCTTCCCATCAAATGCACCTTGTTTCATTCTTTCCATATACTTACTAGAGATGCAACCACACAAGATTTCCACAGATCATGCAGCAAAGGACTCTAATTCTGGTTAATCTTTAGTGTATTGGGAAAACTATTAATAGCAGTGGTTACCTAAAAAACCTGTTTGACCCAATCCCATAGCTCTTGCCCAAACTGACATTGCCAAAAGAGATATTGTGTAGATTCCCCAGCACTTCTACACAAGCGGCAACAAGAAGACAGAGAGATGCCTATTTTTTGAATTCTTTCATCAGTTGCAATTCCCCTTTTAATAATTTTCCATGCCAGCGCTGAGGTTCGAGGGTGTATACAACTATTCCAGATGCTCTTACTCCATGTAATTGTCGGCCTCCTCTTTCTTATTTCATCATATGCTGATTTTGTTGAGAAGTTTCCTCACAAATCAGGGCACCAAACTACATAATCCTCAAAGGTAGGACTGTATTTCAGAACATCAGTTGAACTTTTGTGAACTCAATTCATTATCTCTTGTAACACATGAGGGATGCACCAGTTATCACCTTCAAGCAAATCACAAACCTTAGCTCGACAGCCCTTTAATTCCAGTGAATTGATATTGAGCATGTTTTTCAATGATTGCTTACCCAACGAGTTGTCTCTCCATATATCCACATTGTCACCACTTGCTATCACCCATTGAGTTCTACTCTTCACTTCCACAAGAGCTTTTCTTATCCCGGGCCAAACAGAGGTTGGTTTGTAAGATTGAATAAACTCTCCATCTTGATTGAAGTACTTTGCTTTCATGAATAAAGCAAAATCAGTTTCACCCTTTAATACTTCCCAAGCCAACTTCATTAACACCGCAATATTAATTTGCTTGAGCCTTCGAATCCCTAGTCCTCCTTCCCAAGTAGGCTTGCATACCCTTTCTTATGCTTGGATCACCCGACCATAGAAAATTCCTCATGATATCCTCTGCTTCTTTGACCATAGCCATTGGTCATTCATGGATGGACATGGTGTAAATTAGGATGCTACATAGCACTGACTTGATCAAAGTAATCCTCCCTTGAAAAGACACCCTCTTTCCCTTCCAACTTGTAAGACTTTTCCGAATCTTATCTAAGATCGGTGTCACACAGGCCCTAGTAACTCTACCTTGCTGTAGACTTACTCCCAAATATTTCTCTGGTAAGAAACCTTCCTTCATATTCAACTCCAACAACACATCCTATTTTCTCGACTGAGTAAAGTTACTGAAAAAAACTTTACTTTTGTCTTGACTGATAAGTTATCCAGCTGCGTTCTGGTACCTCCTCAAGATATGATTAAGCTTTTTTATCCCTCTTTTCTCTCCATTTGCAAAGATAATGATGTCGTCTGCAAAAATAAGATGACTCAGAGCTGCCACTTTCTTAATGATAGTTAGTGGCTTTAGATGGTTTTTGTCCCTAAGATAATGGATAGCTCTACTCAGAGTGTCTTCAGCAATAGCAAACAATAATGGTGAAAGAGGATCACCTTGTTTAAGCCCTTGATGCATAGGAAAGAAACCAACAGGTCCACCATTAAATAACACAGAGATTTGTGCCGAACTCATAATGGTTCTTATCTAGCTGATCCAGATATCTGAAAAACCCATACTTTGCATAACTTGGAAGAGAAACTTCCAACTCATTGTATCATAAGCTTGCGTTATGTCTAACTTCACAACTACAGATCCACCAAATATATCCTTCTTCAACTCATTCATCAGCTCAGAGGACATGAAAATGCTTGTCTGAGAGCATCGTGAAGGTATAAAACTAGTTTGCTCCTTAGTGATGATATCATCAGCCAACACATTGAGACGCAACTGTAGAAGCTTAGTAATAATCTTGAAGAGAAAGTTTCCCATACAGATCGTTCTATACTGGCTGAGTTTCTTGGCATTATTATCCTTTGGGATTAAATCAATAAAGTTCAAATTTAATCCTCTCGGTAAGCAGCCTTAAATAAAGAAGGATTGTATTGCCAAGCACACATCTTGCTTTATGATTCCCCAACATTTGCAGTAGAAATGTCCTTGGAATCCATCAGGTCCAAGTAAGCTATCCATTTTCATGCTAAAAATAATCTTTTGAATTTCTTCGTAAGCTGGCACTCTTGTCAAACTGTAGTTCTCTTCCTCATCAATCAACTTAGGTATAACACTCAATAATTCTATGTCTTCTTGAACATGGACCTCCCTATACTTCTCTTTATAGTAGATTATTACATACTGCTTAATTTGCTCCTGGTCATCAAGCACAGTACCATCCTCTGTCACCAACTCAGTGATCATAGAAGCCCCCTATTTGACCCTGCATATATTGTGAAAGTATGTAGTGTTTCTGTCCCCCTCATCCTCAAAACAAGTTCTACTCTTTTGTCTCAAAAGAGAAGACCTATTAGCTCTGGCTGTATACAATTCAAACTATTTCTGTATAACCTCTGCTATAAGAAGTTCATCATCCACTGTTTGATCAACCAGTTGTTTCATTCGAAGGAGTTCAACCTCTACTTTTCTAATGGAGACATCTGTGTGCCCAAAAACCTCCAAATTCCATTTCTTTAAGTCAGTTTTCAGTCTATGTAGCTTGCGCATAACCTTGAGGAGAGGAGGAAGTGGTCTTCCCTCAAACATTTATGTCCAGCTGGTCTTCACTAACTCAAAAAAGGTAGGGTGAGAGAGTCACATTTTATTGAATCTGAAAGGAGTATTCTTAGGTTACAGAATATTAGGGTGCATGCCCAGCAAAAGAGAGTGATCAGATGCCTGCCGTACATTTCCATCCACCAAATCTAAAGTTCCAAGCTTCATTATAAAAGGTTCTATCCAGTTTGCAAAGAACCCTTTTAACACCTCTTTGATTGTTACACCAAGTATATTTAGGGCCCTCCCAATTACTCTCCAACAGCTCTGCAGTGTTCACAAAGTCATTAAACTCCTGCATAGCCACTCTATTGGGTTGCCAACCTCCTTTTTTCTCATCAGTTCTTAGGACACTATTGAAGTCATCAATCACCAACCACGACATCGTGGGGTTAAAACTACTCAAATCACCCCACAATTCTCTTCTATTGCCCAACCAACAGTTTTCATGCACAAAAGATATAAAACACCCATCCACCAAAATAGTAATATGTTGGTCAGATGCCATAACCACTGATACAGAGATGCCTCTCTTCCAAAAAACCCAAAGGTTACCACTCCTATTCGAGGAATCGTTATGAATCAAGGTACTCTCAAAACAATTCAAACCAAAAGAATCAAGCAAATGTACTTGTGGCCTAACTAGAGGTTCATCCAAGCAAACAATATCTGGATTATGAGACTTCATGAGTTCTCGCAGTCTATCACTAGCTTTATTTTTAACCACTCCCCTAATATTCCAAAAAAAGGTCCTCATTTCGAAATAGGGAGAGATTTGTCCTGCACCTTTGCTTTAAATCTAGTCCCATGCCCATGGGTTTTAGAAGCTTCCAAGTGATCCTTGGTATTCCTCTTTTCAGCCTTCTTCTTTCTAGTTTGCCCATTTGCCTTCGTCATTGCATTCCCTTGTACTACAATTGACACAGGTTCCTGTTCTTCTACCCCTGGTAAAGTAAAGTTATTACTAGTCATGATTAGAGTAGCTGGTCCTCTAGTTGTGCTATCTTGGGTAACCCTAGTAACAACTTGATCCTGCTCCAAGAGTTGAGTTATGTGCTCTCTCAACTCTTGTTCAACACCATGACCATCTATAGTCTCAGAGTGTGAAGGCGTTATGGCAAGTATAGGCAGTACACAAGTAATACCAACTGCTGATTGGCTTTCTATATGTGCCTGGTCTTCTCCCTTTTTCTCTCCCTCTTGTTGCCTCATATCATGAACTTGAACTTGTGAGTCAACTGCTTCTGCCACTTCCGGCTGTGCCTCCATATCATTTTCTGCCTTAGAATCATCCTCTTCCTGTAAGCTCTCAGTCTCCTTATTACTCTTATTCCCATCCCCCTGATCAATTTTTGCTTGTTGTTGCTCCCCAATAGAACCATTCACTACATCAGTGTTTGTTTCAGTGGTTAGAGGCACTTGCTTCTGTTCCTTACTACTCTGAACCACTTCCATCTCAAGATTGGTATCCTCAGTGACATTGTTTACCTCCTCAATTTCCTTATTTCTCTTTCTATTTCGCTTCCTCTGGTTTTTGGACATGCCATCCATGCTTAGTTCAGTCATGCTATTGATTTCCTTTTCCTTATTCTTGCTCAGGTTGACCTTTAGTATCCTACATTCGGTGACCAAATGACCAATCCTCTTGCAATGATTGCAAAATTTGGGCAAACGACCAGGTTCTACACTCTGCCAAAATTTGATATCCTTTCCTTCCACCTCCACCCAAATCTTGTCAGGAATTTTGTCATTCAGGTCCAAGTCCACTAACACACTAGCATAGTAACCCAAAGTTCTCTTTGTAGTGTTCTCATCAGTGTGGATTGGTCTTACAATGGCCCTTGCAAGAGAGAACAAGGTTTTGATTTCCCAGTATTCAAGACTAAATCCTACAAATTAGATCCAGACTAATACATTGGAGTGGTTTTCTTTTCTTGTGGAGAAGTTTGGAGTCCACTTGCTCAGCCGTAAAATTTGATCATCAAAAACCCAGGTTCGCTGACCCCAAATTCGGTGATAGTCCAACTCATTGGTAAATCGAAACATGATATACCCTCTACCTAAGGGCGTTGATTGCCATTCATGGTTCGGTTTCCACATTTGGTTAACCTTTTCATTAACAACATTCATAGTAAGCTTAGACATGTCCAGTCTCCCCACTAGAGCTAGTTTGCAAAACTCTAACCCTTTATCAACCTTCGGCCTGAATAGTGATAGTAGGGTACTCACCTTGACGACCAGGCACTGGCAGAGCTGCTGTATCAACTTCCCTCCCATAACTAGTCTTTGTGGCTCTAGCATATGATTGTCTCTGAGTTTCTTGACCCTTGTTAGTCACATTTCCATTTGCCAACAGTTTCTCCACAACCTCAATTGCAGCCCTGGTATTCTGTGTTCCTTCCTTATTCAAAAAATCCCAAGGACAAAAAACTGGAGCTTTACTCATTTCAACCCCCATAACTGTTGTTGAAGTCTCATCCATGTTTGTAAAACCTCTCAAACAATCAGAGGGATGGGGTTAACCGCCGGTCAGTCCGGTCAACCCATTCAAAAGGGAAGTTTTCCCTCCAAAGCGAAACCTTATCAACAATTTTTTACTACAAGTAGAAAAAAGATTTCTAAAAAAGGAATTAACACATGTAAAGACTGAAATGCCCTCACAGCTCTCAAATGCTCTATGATGATCGATATGCAAACAAAGTGTGTTGAACCAGATAGGTATATTTTTCCTAACGTGTTAAGAGCTTGCCCGCAAGCCTTATCGTTAAAGGATGGTATTCGTGTTCATAATTTGGTGGTGGGAATATTCAACAAGTGTGTAATTCATTAATTGACATGTATTCGAAATGTGAAGATATTAAAATAGCTAGAAGGGTATTTCATGGAATGTGACATAAGGATTTGTTGTCGTGGAATTCGATGATTTATGGTATGGTTTCGAATGGGTATCTTGATTTTTTTTTTCAACAACTAGGGGTTAAGGGGACCCCTAACCTTTTATATTAATGACAAAGTCTCAAGTACATTTTTCCTTCTTTATCCCTTTTAATCAATTCACTAAGTTTTTGATCCATGGGGGAGATAAAGTACATGCATTAATTACAACAATCTGTACTATGAGTACTACAAGTACTACTAATTCTTGACAAGTAATATGCAACTTGATTGCCTTCTCTAAACACATGTTAAAACTGAACCTCTTCAAATTTTGCTTGTTCGCACCCAATCTGAGCCACTAGATTCTTGCAATACCAAGGTGGAGCTTCCCGCTTGTTCAAGATCTATATCACTCTAAGTGAGTCTGACTGTACTAATGACACGCGCTCCTTTTTGTGTATGAGATGGTATATGGATTATATAGATAGATGATGGTCGTTGAACAAAATAGATGCATATCTAAACCTAATTATTCCTCAATAAGTAAAGGATTACTAGGATATCGTTCCACTTTTAAGTGTATGTTATGTGAAGGACAATACTGGAAAAGGGGTTTGAGGGATTAAAAACTATGATTGTAGAGATTTTAAATTCTAATGCTAAACTAAACTAAACTAATTAAACTATTGAGAATTTATAGGAGAGAGACTTCAAGAGATTATAATCCACCGTTACCTTCGATCTGTGATCTTCTGTTATATGGTTGTTCTCACAAGTAGAGTACAATTAGGCAATCGAGCGAGTGCCGATACCCTCTTGGATGAAACATCATTGACGAATAACTCTACTTAAGATTGTTCCTATGTTTATACTATTAATATCTTCTTTCCTTTTATGTAAGCTCGAATAGCCATTCAATGTATTATCGAGAGCAACATCAAGGAGTACTTCGTAATAGGGCGTCCATTCAATGAATCACCACTTTAGGCAAACACAAAGAATACAATGAGTTCTAGAAGCATCCCAAACCGTGGTTTGTTTCCTAATACAAATTAACTTGTTTCAGAGTCCAACTTCATTTCCAAAACTATGAAAGAAGTGGCTATAGTGCCGGTTCATGCGTATAGATGCACTATCCTTGCCTCTCAGATGCGAGCACCACGTCTGGACGCACGATCCTTGTGTCTCAGATGTGAAAGTATATTTTTCCTCTTTTGGTCCATCATTCTTTTCTCTTTTGCGGGCTTTGGTCTAAGCAACGAATCTTTTTGCCTCGGGCTTCCAAATAGGCTTTAAAATAGGTCCAAGTCGCATCTTTCATAGCTTCAATTCCTTGGTCTTCTCCATGATTGTCCACGGGCTTCCCATTTGATCCTTAATGTTCTGAATTGCTCCGTTTTAACCCTTTTTCTCTAATATTCTACAAAACTCTCTTTTTCACCTGTAGAATCTTAAAACATGACTTACAAGCACTGTTAGTCCACTAAGATGGCTAAACAAGAGATATAATCGAGGGTTAAAATGCACTTTTTGAGCACTTATCAACTAACACATCCTTCATGTTCATTTTTGTCACCCCTTCGAGGCCTTTCAGAACCCTAAGCAACTCTTGATGTAATACTAATTGTCTTATAAAATTTCCACAGAACGCCATTAGAACATCTGCATTTTGATCTCTTAATGCCCCTCCATATCCTACTTTGCCCTGTTGAAGTGATCAATCTGTGTTTACGATAGGAATGGCAGTTTCAGGTTTCTTCCACTTTACCCACTGATCCTCTCTCTGCTTTAAATTTACACCGATACCTAACTTTGTCAAAACAGTTCGAACAGTGACATCTTCCTTTACTGCTTCCAGTGATTTCCCCAGGTACATTTTCATGTTGTTTAATGCCTTCATGCTTATAGAATCTGCACTGAAAAACTACTTCCTCTTTCTGTAACGCCCGTATTTAAAATACGTATTTATTTATTTATTTATTTTTATTTATTTATTTAAAATTTGTTGGACTGGATTTGTGATATGTGGGCCTGATTTCTGGGCCCGAGTCTGTGTTGGGCTTAGGTTTGAAACCCAAATATATATTCATATTTTTCTAGAGAATAGGGTTTTTTGATAAAACTAAAATAAAAATGGAGGCGGAGATAAAAGCTCGTTGGCTAGAGCGTTGGAGCACGACGATTCGGACTAGGAGGGATTCGTCGAGCTGTTAATTAAGGTGAGTGGTTATATTTTTAAAATTTCACCGAACCTACGATACTGTCAGAGTTTTGCTTCGGGCTCAGTATATTTTTGGCTATGCTTACTGTCAATAATCTTTTCCTCCTGTCGTTTTGATAAACTGTTAAATCTGAAACTATGTCGTATTGACTGTCGAAGATTTATAAGTAGTTAATGGCGGCTAAAACAAAAAAATAAAGAAGTCGTCCTGCATGTTTTGTTGAACTGTTATTGGTATGGTTTGTATTGTTGGTTGTTAGTCGAAGATGGGTCTTTGGGCTCTGCTCTGTTGAAGCTTCGAATCAGTATTAATGGCGGCACTAGGAAATCGCCAGAAAAATTTATGTAACTGTTATTGTTATTTGTGTGTTGATTTAACTGTGTTTAGGGATGGATGTTGGGTTGGTGTTGTATATGGTTTGGGGTGTTGTGGAAGCTTTGAACCGGCGTTAATGGAGGCGCCAGCCCATAGAGATCGGTATTGTTAACTATTTTGAACATTGATAATGTTTATTATGTGGTGGTTGTGGGTTAGTTATGTTTGGTCGATTGAGTGTTGGGTAGGTTGATCGAGTGTTGGAGATGGGAGCTGTCAAAGCTTGGGGAAGCCATTAATGGAGGTCGAAAACTTCCAGATCTAGTTTGGAGGGAGTGAGATCAAGGTAGCGAATTGAGTGGGGGCTTTTATTAAAGTTGTTTGGTTTTTGTCAGGGATCAAAATCGCTAGGTTGAAAGGGGCGGACGAGTGGAGGTGGTGGTGGCCGATTTGGTGGCTGCTGGAGCTGAGGAAGATGACCGGTTGGGCCTTGGGCCGGTTTTAGTTTTTGGGCTTGGGGCTTGGGCCTTAGATGGTTTAGTTGTTGGGCCGGATTCATTTCTATTAGTTTTGTTTGGGCCAGTTATAATTCTGTATACATGGGCCAGTTTTCATTTATTTTGTGGGCTAGGTCATTATTGTTATGTGGATCCGGCTAACATTATTTGAACCTTTGGTTGAGTCATAGGCTTGGCTAGTTGGGTCCGAACCATGGCCTTAACCATGACTTTAGCCATGAGCCCATGAGCCATGCACCTTTACCTTAGCCATGACATCAACTTTAACCTTAGCCATGAACCATGGCTATGACCATGAACTGTTAAACATGGAAACAACAGTTTGACTTTGACAATGATGTGTTGACTTTGACTTTGACCGTTGACCATTGACTGTTGACCGTTGACTGTGGAATGTTGACTTTTTCCAGATTTTCACATATTTAAGAATATGGACAAAGGTAGTAATAAAATATTGTCGAAAAAGGTACAATTTTGTTTGTCATTATCTAATTAAGATTTGACGTGAGTAATGTGTAAAGAATATAAATATTGGCATGTAACAAGAGGGGAATTCTTATAAGACTTGTGATTTGGACTCGAATAATTATGCGTGATATTTGGACTTGAGTTGTTTTTTCTTCTTAAAGTCATTTCATTTTGATATTTGGTGGAATGGACTTATATTTTTATTATTTATATACTGTTTATATTGTGCACAAATGGAAATAATGCGTGCCTTTGATGGTGAATTGAGTTCACATAAATATATTGAACGAATACGTTACATGATTGATTACTATTATGAGTTGCTACTTAAGTGAATTGTAGTATTTATGAAGGCTTGAGATATTCCATAGGGTGTAGTGCAATATATGATTGGCACATGAAATAATAAGTTTCGAGTTTTGATATAGAGATACTTGGATATCATGCAATGAATAGTATTGGCACGTGATAATGTGGATTGTATTATAACGAGAAACGTTGAGCTTCAGTACAATTAAGTATACTGGCATGAGATAGAATAAGAATTATTCTGAGATATAAATGTATGTCACCTGAATAAATTACATAACGAAAATCCTAGAACCTAGCTACCACAACTCATATGATTTGGCCTTTGTGATGGGCGTATGTGATATAATTGGCCCTTCGGGCGTTTCAGTGAATCTTAATGGCCCTTATGGCGTTTCAGTGAAGCTGAATGGCCTTTCTTGCGTAGCCGAATGGTGGCTTGATTATTCCGTTCGCAAAACTAGAATGAGATGCACGATATTTTATGCCGAATAGTGGCAGTACTTACATAATGACTTTCGTGTGAGGGTTACCTCGGTGCGCGCATCCCGCCGGGGTAGTTTCAAGACGGAGTGGTTCATTATGTGAGGGGAGGCATGTGGATGTACATGTTCAGCGTTGGGAAGTGATTGTGGTAGCCAGGGAAACTAGGTAAAACATAGTTACTACGTGATTTTAGGGACACGCAAAGAAAGCCTTAATTAATATAATTATGGTAATATGTTGTTTAATGATATATCTTTAGATAGATGATCGATATGGTTTTGCGTAGGGTGGGTCAAACTAATTACTTGTGCGTGGCGACCCCACTCAGAATTGGGCATGAAATGAGGTAAGTATAGAATATGCTTGGCTGGTTATTAGTTTACTTAAAACCTAAGGCGCCTCGTGGAGGAACTAAATGCCTTTTTATTATGTGTATGGTTTGTCGTGTGGTTAGTGGGAAGTTAAGGCGCCTCAGTGGAGGAACTATCTGCCTTACTTATTGTACTTAAAGATGTCGTATTAGTTGTTGGAAGTTAAGGCGCCTCGGTGGAGGAACTAACTGCCTTATGGATTGTGTATGTATATGTATAAGTATATGTTGTATTTTAGAGCTACTCACACCAGCATTTTTATAATGCTGACCCGATTTGCATGTTTGCTTATCGGGTGTGTTCATTAAATGAACATAGTTGATAAGTCTTGACAGGTTTAGTGTTGAAGAAGGTTGGTTGCTGCTTGTGGTTTGCGTTAGCGTCGCATTTCAAGATAGGTTTTGTTTTCCCTTGAGGTGATATAGATTTTCAGTTGAGACAATGTTATTTGTATTTTCATTTGTAATTTTAAATAAAGAGTTATTAAAAAGAGATTTGTAACCTAATCTTATTTGTAAATTTTTGTAATGAATAAGACTTTTGTTTAAGTTAAAATTTTTATTGGTTTTTAATTATCCGCATATTTAAACTGTTTATGGGTTTTTGGGAGTTAAGAGTGCGTCACACCTCGAAGATCGAAGAATCGGGAACAAATATTGTTTTTCCGAATTCTGTTGAAATTCGGGGTGTGACACTTTCACCTCCAATTCCACTCATTCCAAATGGTTTGCACTGCAACACAGGTTAGCGCTCTCAACACTTCAGATGCCATAGAATTTGGCCTATAAATCCGTATAATGTAATACCATTCTTCATGTGAATTCCGAACTCTTCCTGGTAACTGAGAAAAGGTAAAAACGATAGTTTTACCTACAAATACAATTACGACAAGGTAAGTAAAACTAAGTCTAATTCCTATTCTATATATATTAAATTTCTACACTCTCGATGCTATTGCAATAAGTGGAGTAGATAATTTGTTCCACTCCTAGTTCTTTAGAATTAACGTTAACGACGATTCTCAGTTCTATCAAAGTCAATGAGAGTACAGATTAATGTAATTATGCTAACAACGAGGGAAATAACGTAATCAAAATGTTCTAAATAATAAGAAGGCAATTAAAATACTAAGGTTCGAATCTAGATAAAGAATTAGGGGGATTTGATTCCACCTTAATTCGACTTAATAAACTAGCAAGAATTGTCGTATTCCAAATTGCAATGCTTTCGCATAACAATTGGGTCTTTCTAACCCATAATTGTTCATGGTAATATCTACCAACTAACAACTAGCATGTGAAGCAATCAAACTCATTCTCATAGTGAACTAACTACTTTCTAGAATGGAATAGATCATTACCAATAATTCTAAGCTAATAACAATCAAGTTTCATCAAGGATTCCTCAAACCCCTCTAATGGAGGTTTTAGCTTTGAATCATTATACTATCATTTCTAACACAAGAACAAATAGAACAACTCAATATTGAATGAATGATTAAACTTTATAAATCTAATTTAACAATAGTCTAAGATTCGAAATGAATTAAAACCGAATTTAAAACTAATTTAGAACTATGATTAAGAATAACTAATTATCAAATTAAAACAAACTAATTATGAATTTAAGAAAACTAAAGCTAAATAAGAATTGAATCATCAAACTAAATTGAATGCAAAAGTAATTCTTTATTATAAAACTAAATCTGATTCTAAATAAAACTCATTCTTTGTTTTAAAACTAATTTTAATGCTAATTAACTAGATCTAAACTAAGTTATTGGATACGGACTAAGTAAAAAAACCTATCTCTTAAAAGTTAAGTTTTTGTCTCTCATATGGAGGAGACAAGATCCACAAATTCGTGCATGAGCTGACGAGCCATGTTTTGGGCCAAAAAATCGAGCCCAAAACCTTATTAACTCAGTCCACAAAAGGATTTTTAGCTGGATTTGACCTCAACAGCCTTTTCGACCACTTTTACTCCTCTGATTGGGTCAAAGCTTAGACCATTAGAAAGCTTGTTCCGAGTCGGTCGTTTTGACATAAGGTAGGCCCAATTCCGAGGTCTGAGGCCAAAGATACGACCTTCGAAGGTTCTGCTGACTTTTGTGCGCTATTTCTGCCCACGTTGACTTTGACCGGGATTTAAAAAGACTTTTTATCCTTGAATCTTGCCTTTTAATCATAGAACTTCTTAGCAACCAACCTTTGCTCCTTTATCTCGCAAATGGGATGCATTTATACACATATTCGACTCCAATGGCTGAAATACATAATGACACGATAACAGTACTAACTCTTACTTATTTATCACATAATTGGTCTCAAAGTAATATTGTTAAGGGGGGAAAACTACAGTTTTGGGCTCTTATCAAACCACCCCCAAATAGCATTTTGCTTGTCCTCAAGCAAATATGAGAAATTAGAATAAGTGACCAAAAATGGAGTTCTAACTAATCTCATTTCGCCGAGTGCAATTGCGTTGACCATATGCAAGAAGGCCTTAAACCACTAGGAATTCCCTAGTGGACGAGTTATAGACTCGTGAAAGTTTTCCAGTGAAGGTACTCACAAACTTCATGATAGGGTTATATACTAAAAACATTACTTTTGTATTAAATTTAATTCTTTATATTTTGAATGAGAATCATTTGGGCAAATGTTATGCATATTATATATTTTATTAGTTATATGCATGTTCTAATCCTTTATGTTGAAAATGATATGGTGTGTGGTGGCACACATGAGATCATATCATCAGTTCCTTATAAAGTATAAGTAAACGTTCACAACCTAGATTGATTTGGACAAACCATTGGTACAGTTGTAGTATAATCTGGTATTAGTGTATCTTGACTACAAGATTGCAATAGTACACTTTGTGTGTATTGAACAGGACCAAGTGAGATTGTTTATCTTTATACTGACTATATAAGAGAACAAACACCTCTGTTATTATGGATGCTTGTCCTCTTAATCCCGATACAATAATGGGCACTTACATCCATTGCACATTGCTTTAAATCATCAATGAGTGAGATTCATTTTTGAATCAACAAACTCGATAGATTGGGTAATGACATTGTATGTAAGGTGTGTTGTTGATTATAGAAGGAATTCGTGACCCGCAGGAAGTCGGGATGATGATGACCCGTTGAGGAGCTCATAAGGATTGTCATGTAAGCCTTGTAGGTGGATTTAATCCGACATGACAATGAGGTTGAGTGGTACTACTCAAGGACATAAGAAGTTGCTTAATGTAGTTGTCAGTAACTTGACTTAATCAACGGGAATTCGATATCTTAAACACGGGAAGATCAACAAGCATATAATATATAGCCCATAAATGTAACACGTAATTTGGGATTAGGGCGATAGTGCAAAAATGGGCTTTAGTAGAATAAGTCATTTGTTAACGGACTTGGGCCATGTGATCTGGGCGAACATGGGAAGCCCGAGCCCGCTAGGAGGCCCAACCCTAATTTTTCCTCATGGTCCCTGTTGTAGCCTATAAATAGAAACCTTTCTTCTTGGCCAAAATTAACTATTCCTTGATTGAAAAAT
Source organism: Coptis chinensis (assembly GCF_015680905.1). Lineage (NCBI taxonomy): Eukaryota > Viridiplantae > Streptophyta > Magnoliopsida > Ranunculales > Ranunculaceae > Coptis > Coptis chinensis. The sequence goes on from NC_141456.1 coordinate 89,372,069, forward strand.
AGAGGCAAAGAGATAGAGAAAGGGTTGATAGATCGTTGCCCACATAACGTCCATTCTAGGGATAGGAATACAATAGAAGATCAAGAGGTTGCTGATTTCATCGAGCTTGGATTCTCAGAGTTGCCACAGCTGATTAAGAGGTATGAATTTCTATCTAAAATCGTGAGAACCCCTTATTCTGCTACGCGTGGGTTTTCGCGATTCGTAGATCATTCGTTGCAACCGTAACGGTTCCTACACTTCATCTATACTACAACGACTAAGAAATAAAACTATTGTTTTCTTGTTTATTCTCAATATCTATCTATCTCACTAGCAATGAATACATAATAATCAATTCAAAACCTAAGCTAATATATGCATAATATATAATCAATCATCTACAAATAAACATATATACAATGAGTAATGCTATGTAATACACTAACAGGTCCATTTCTTAAACTTTGGAATAGCGTCCTTAAGTAGGTCCTCACATAAATGTCAAGACAAAAACACTTTGATTTTTCTGCTCAAGTTTCGCTACTCCAGTGTGCAGTGGGCACACTTTACCTTACAATCTTAATGACACACAAGGAAGTCAAAGTCGATCAAACACATCTGCCACTTACTATCACATTAACATATTCCTAATTGAGATAGAGGTCTTTATTAGGTATTGCGGGGATTAGGTGATGGTTTAAGAATGAAGGAAATGGATATTCAAAAAGAACCAGTCTGAGATAATATAATCTTCATATTCTGTAATGATAAGAGCCCAAAACTGTAGTTTTAACCCCTCAATAATCATACTTTTAGACCAATTATGCGAGTAATAAATAAGAGTTAATGCTGATTACGTGTTTTTATGTATTTCAGGCAGTAAAGTCAATTATGTGCAGAAATATGCCACTTTGGCGAGATAAAGTAGCAAGGGTTGGTTGCTAAGAAGTTCTGTGATAAAGGCCAAGATTCAAGGAGACAAAGCCTTTGTAAAGTCCGGTCAAAAGCTGAAAAGTCAACACGAGCAAAAACAGTGCACAAGTCGGCAAAACTTACGAAGACCATATCTTTGGACTCAGACCTCGGAATTGGGCTTACCTTACATCAAAACGACCAGTTCGGAAAGAGCTTTCCAATGGTCTAAGCCTTGACCAAATCAGAGGAGCAGAAGTAGACAAAAAGTCTGCTGAAGTCATAGCTAGCTGAAACGGGCTCTGTGGACTGAAGAAATTGAGCTTTGGGCTCGATTTTTCGGCCCAAAACATGGCTCCTCAGCCCATGCACGAAATTGTGGATCTGGTCTTCTCCTTTGTATAAAATAAGACTTAGCTCTTAAGTTAGAGATAGTTAGATAGGTTAGAGTAAAAAGTAGCCATTAAAATAGCTTCTAGATCTAGTTTTATTTGAATTCAATTAGTTAAATTAATTAGTTTCAATTCATTGTTTTAAATTAATCCTTTGAATCATTGTTCTTCATTTAGTTAGATAAATAAAATAGTTATTCTTGTCAATTCAATTCTTGTCATTTCAATTTATTAGATCTAATTTCAATTGTTGTTATTCAATTCTTAGTCATTAATTAGATTTGAAGTATTGGTTAATTAAAAGGAGTAAAGTTCACATCTTTATATATGTCATTTTGTTATTCGTATCTTGTCGTTCGAATTCACGTCATAATATAAAACCTCCACCATTGCTCTCATTAACTTTGGATTACTAGTCAATTGTAGAAAACTTCAATACTAAGGAACTGAAAGTGGAATGAACTTTTTACTCCACTCTATTTCGATAGAATTGAGAGTATAGAAATTTCGATAGCTTTTCGTAATTTAGTTTAGTTTTCTTGCGTTCTGAGTTTAACGTTCATTTCGTAGTTAAACTTTTCTTTTTACGTTTATCAAATGGTGTCGCTGCCATCTTAGTACTCTTTAGTATTGTTTTCTGTAGACTTGATAGTTTTTCAAAGTCCCATATCCCACCCACCCTTGTTTGGATTTTCACTATGGTTGTCTGTTTCAGCTTTGCACGTTTCCACGAAAAATTACTCGGAGCGCACCTGCGCCCTGGGCAAGCCAAAGTGGAGCGCACCCTGCGCCCACACGCCTGGAATCTCGAATTTTGCTTGAGTGCCACTTGCACCCTACCAAGGCCAACTTGGAGCGCCACCTACGCCCACACGCCTGGAATCCCAATTTTTGCCCTCGAGCGACGACTGCTACTGCTCTAGGCATATTCTCGAAATTTCCACCGCTTCAATGAAACATCCCGATTTCCACAAGTTTGTTCAAATTTCCATTGCTTTCAAGTTTTTCAGTGTTCTAACTTGTCATATACATTGAGCAAGCGTAAACAAGACGCTATTCATAAGCGAAGCAAGGAGGCTTTCAGGTACTCTTTTCTTCCACACCTCGCATCTTCTGTTAGAGGTTCATACTAGCATATCAGGATTGTTTGGAGTGTTGTTGTTTTAATTAAGATTGGTCTTAGCCTTGCATGAGATTAAGGTCAAGCTGAAGAAAAACGCCCAACGTAATTAACCGACAACGTCAACAAACACGCCTTTCTAGTATACCACTCACTTTACCTCTAGCTAGCACACCACACCTGAGATTATGGCTGAAGAAAGAGAGTCTCCTCTCTCGGACTTTTATAAAGCCTTGAGCGATAGCCCTAAATCTTGCATCGTTCTATCAGACCTAGTGGGGGATTTCCAAATCCCCCCGAATATATTTAATTTGTTACCCGTTTTTCATGGGTTAGACCATGAAAAACCTTATCAGCACATGCGTAGGATTGACCAAGTCCTTACTACCTTCCACCATCCTTCGGTTGGTGCTTTGAAAAAATAAACTGAGGGTATTTCCCTTCACTTTAGCCGATAAGGCGGCGTCTTGGTTAACTGCCCAAGCGCCTAATTCTGTGGACTCGTGGGCTAAACTTGTTCAACTATTTATGGAACATTTTTGCCCACCACTAAAGGCCGATGAAATGCTTTCCAAGATTTATTTCTTTCGACAGAATCCTCATGAATCATTTTCAGAGGCTTGGAATCGTTTCACCGACCTACTTATAGAGTGTCAACACCATAACCTAGCGAAAGACATGTTAGTTCGTGCCTTTTTCAAAGGACTTCTACACCACCATAAAGAAGTCCTTGACATAATGAATGGGGGTAGTTTATTAAGTAAAGGAGCCTCAGAGGCTTATAAATTTTTAGAAGATCAGACTAAGCAGAATAATCATTGGGGGGGGGGGGGGGTAGTGATGATATCTCCCGTTCCGCTAGTTCTTCTACAACAGCTAAAGCCGTCAGTATGTTTGAGATGAAACCCGATCCAGAACTTAAAAATTTAATCAAATCTCTAAATAAAAAGGTAGAGGCTATCTCTGTCTAACAAAAGCCTATCCCCATCATGAATGTCAACTCCACCCCATGTAATTTTTGTTTGAGTCCAGCGCACCCCGACTCCTATTGTCCTTTCGTTTACGAATAACAAACATTACAACATGATAACATTTGCTCAATTAATAGTTATCCTATTCCTAACGCCCCTTGGAGACAACACCCCAACTTCAGTTGGAGAAATAATCAACAGGTAATAACTCCAGGGTTTAATAATCAAAATGTTAGGCATGCAAACAATTATAACCAACCGCCACCACGACAAGGACAAGGTCAGGGTAATTATAACAATTATAACAACCAAGCACAACCACAACAAGGTCAGGGTCATTATAATAATTATAACAATAATAATAATTATAATGTTAATAGAGGTATCGTTCCGGTAAATAATAACTACCAAAATCTACCCATAAATAATCAACGGGACATAGTTCCTGTCACACAACCTATAGCTAACACTTTTCCACAACCGGATCATTTCGATACCTTTATGCAATTTTAACAACAGACTTTGCAAGCCATCTAACTTTCCTTACCACAGCTAGCCCAAGAGAACGTACAACCCAAAGGTGTGTTACCAGGACACGCGATACCTAATCCTAAAATAACAAACACAGCCTTTGAGGTGGACGGTAATACTAGTATGGACAAGGTAAACGTAGGTGAGCTAAGTGCCATCACCACTCTCCGTTCTGGCAGAGTGGTTGATAACAATGTAGCTATGCCTATAGTTACCCCACAAGTAGTCCCTACACAGGAGAAAGAACTAGATACCCAAATGCAAACTGGAGAGCCTACCCCTGTAGCGGTACCAGTTAAACCGAAACCTATGAAACAAAAGGCAAAGGTTAGACATCTAGTTGAACCATACGCTAAGCATAGAGAGACACCACCGTTTCCCCAGAAATTAGCTATGTTAAACAAATATACAAACTTTGACGAGATTAGGGAAGTATTCAAGAATCTAACGATTAACCTACCCTTTCTCGAAGCAATTAAAAAATTACCTTACCATGCTAAGTTTCTTAAGGAGTTGTGCACTACTAGGCGTTGGACAAATATTCCTAAAGACGCCTTTCTAGCTGAACAATTTCCAACTTTAACAGAACATAATGGAATTATGAAGTACAAGGACCCTGGTCGTCTTACTGTACAATGCACCTTAGGAGATTCTCACACGACCATCACTTTATTGGACCTGGGGGCAAGTGTCAACTTACTCCCGTATTCTTTATACAAACAAATAGGTCTGCAAGAGATGCAACCTACTCAAATGCTGTTGCAATTAGCGGATAGGTCTATTAAGTATCCTAAGGGTGTGGTTGAAAATATGCTAGTTAAGGTCCAGGCTTTCTACTATCCTGCTGATTTTGTTATCCTCAATATAGAGGTCGTTAATGACTCTATTCCGATCATCTTAGGGCGTCCATTATTGGCAACTGCCAACGCGCTTATAAACTGCCAAAATGGTTCGATGTCCTTGTCTTTTGGCCATCTTTCGGTTGAAGTAAATGTGTTTAAAATGATGAAACAATTACCAGATTCATCTATAGATGGAGGGATTAGCATGATTGAGAGATTAGCTCAAGATTACTTTAATAATACGTTTCCAGAAAACCATATGCATAAATTCCTTTCTTTAGGAAGTTCAGATTTTGTCGATGACTCCTACGTACAAGAAGTCAACACCATCTTCGAGTCTAACCAAATCGTAGAAGCTTTGGTTGCTCCATATATAGAGTTCGAAGACCTGCTACCTAAGCAAGTATTCATTAATCAAGATGATGACCCCCCAGAAGCTTTTATCGACATACCAACGACCCCGGTTCTTAAACCTCTTCCTCCTAAGTTAAAATGTATTCAACTTGATCCGGATGGTAGTCATCCGGTAATAATATCTTCTCTCTTATCTAAGGAGGAAGAGACTCATTTAATCAGGGTGATTAGGGAACATCGTTCTGCGATTGGTTGGTCCCTAGCTGATATTAAGGGAATTGACCCTAATGTGTGTACTCACCGAATCCATTTGAAGGATAACGCAAAGACTTCTCAAGAACCTCAGCGTCATTTGAACCCGGCCATGAAAGAAGTGGTCAGGGAAGAAGTCTTACGGTTACTTGATGTGGGTATCATATACCTAATCTCTGATAGCGAATGGGTCAGTCCCATTCATGTAGTTCCAAAAAAATCAGGGATTACAATGGTACGTAATGCAAAGGGTGAATATATTGCCACATATGGCCCATGAAATGGAGGATCTGTATTGATTACAGACATTTAAATGTCATGACACGAAAGGATCATTTTCCCCTTACCCTTTATAGATGAGATGCTAGAACGTCTAGCTGGTCATGCCTTTTACTATTTTTTGGATGGCTACTCTGGCTATTTCCAAATTATTATCGATATTGATGACCAAGAAAACACTACATTTACATGTCCCTTTGGAACATACGCCTATAAACGCATGCCTTTTGGCCTTTGTAATGCTCCTAGTACCTTCCAGCGTTGTATGCTTCATATATTTAGTGACATGGTTGAGCATTTCATGGAAGTATTCATGGATGATTTTTCTATCTATGGAGACTCTTTCACTGACTGCCTGTCTAACCTATCTAAGGTTTTGACACGGCGTGAAGAGAAGAATCTAGTTTTAAATTGGGAAAAATGTCATTTCATGGTCAAAAAGGGCATAGTACTAGGTCACATTGTATCTAGTGATGGCATAGAAGTTGATAAAGCCAAACTAGATAAGATAGCGACTCTACCTATACCACGGACTGTCTGTGATATTTGAGCCTTTCTAGGCCATGCAGGTTTTTATAGGTGCTTTATCAAAGATTTTTAGAAAATAGCTAGGCCGCTAACTAATCTCCTTGTAAAGGATGCCATCTTTGACTTTAATTTTAACTGTAAACAGGCTTTTGAAACCTTAAAAGCCGCCTTAACTTCTGCACCCATTATACAGCCTCCCGATTGGTCTAAACCCTTCGAACTCATGTGTGACGCTAGTGATTATGCAGTTGGTGCTGTCTTGGGACAGAAACTAGATAATAAATCCACTTTTATTTATTATACTAGGAAAACTCTAAATGATGCTCAAAGGAATTATATAACTACTGAAAAAGAATTCTTAGCTGTCGTTTATGGTTTAGATAATTTTCGTCCTTATTTAGTTGGTTCTAAGACCCTAGTTTACACGGACCATGCAGCCTTTAGGTACCTTCTCGCAAAGAAGGATGCTAAGCAGAGATTAATCCTATGGATTCTCCTCCTACAAGAGTTCACATTAGAAATAAAGGACAAAAGAGGGGTCGAAAACGTAGTTGCCGACCATTTATCTAGACTGACAAACGACAATGATAATGATTCTGAGTCCATACCCGACTTTTTTCCTGATGAGTATTTGTATGCTATTTTTTCTACACCATGGTATTCTGACATCGTAAATTATTTAGCGGCTGAGGCTATTCCGTATGATTCGACAAGAAATGAACGTAAGAAGTTCTTGACCAGAGTTAAGCTATACTACTGGGATGAGCCCTACCTTTTTAAGTATTGTACGGATCAGATTATTCGTCGATGTATTCCCTAGTGGGAATATAATGAGATTCTCTCATTCTGCCATGAAAAAGAGTGTGGTGGCCATTTCAGTGGTATGAAAACAGCTGGCAAAATTCTACAATGTGGGTTTTATTGGCCTACTCTCTTTAAAGATGCCCAAGTGCATTGCAAGGCGTGCATTCGTTACCAACAACTTGGGAGCATCATGAAGCGTAATATGATGTCATTGAATCCAATCATGGTGGTAGAAATTTTTGACGTATGGGGCATTGATTTCATGGGTCCCTTTCCAGTTTCCCACGTCTTCATCTATATTCTAGTTGTAGTGGACTACGTGTCTAAATGGATAGAGGCCATGGCTTGCCGTAGCAATGACCATAAAACAGTTGTGTTTTTTGTTAAAGAGTATATTTTCTGTCGATTTGGAATTCCCAAGGCCATCATTAGTGATGGTGGAACACATTTTTGCAACAGAGTTGTTGCATCTCTAGTGAAGAAATGGAGTTACACATAAGGTAGCAACTCCGTATCATCCACAAACTAGCGGACAAGTAGAAGTTTCTAATAGAGAAATCAAAAAGATCTTAGAAACAACTGTAAATCCTGATAGAAAAGACTGGTCAAAGCATCTATCTGATGCCTTATGGGCATATAGGACTACTTTGAAAACCCCTATCGGTATGTCTCCTTTTAGACTTGTATTTGGGAAACCTTGTCATTTGCCCGTTGAATTGGAGCACCGTGCTATGTGGGCTATAAAAAGCCTTAACTTCAATTTTGACGAGGCGGGTGTCAAGCGCAAGTTGCAATTGAATGAGCTTGAAGAAATCCGTAGTGATTCTTATGACCTCGCAAAGGATTATAAAACTAACATGAAACGTGTTCATGATAAGAAAATTTTGCGCAAAGAGTTTGTGGTAGGTCAAAAGGTCTTACTTTACAATTCTCGTCTACATATTTTTCCAGGGAAATTAAAAACTCGCTGGACTGGTCCTTTTCTGATTACTGAAGTCACCCCTTACGGGGCAATCACCTTGGTAAATCCCAAGGACAACAGTACTTTTCAAGTAAATGGCCAACGGTTGAAACATTTTCACGAGCTATTGTCCCCTGATGTAGAGGAAGTCCTTTTACAGGATCCTGTCTATAAGAACTGACCTTTTTCATTGGTGTACTTCCTTTCATTTTCATATATTGGTAAGTGCACCATTCAGTTAACCGTGCCCTCCCTATGGAGTGTGTGGCTGTAAGTACCGGATCCTAAGTCCACGTTTAACATAATTCACGTTTTCCACTCTTGCATGTTTTTTTCGGTTTTCGAGTCATGTTCTTCTATGGTGTGAATTATGTTTTTAATGATCTCTTGTTTTTCTTATATTAAATTTTATTCATAAACAATAAAAACTTATTAAAATCACAAACATAGTAAGTTAAGAAGTCTCGGGAATCTGACTTTAAAAGACCCACTTTTAAAAACAAATGTTCTCAACTCGGTGTCTAAAATTTGTTTGGGGGTGGGGTGTTCATTTCCGTCATGGATTGTTCAACTTTACAGTTATGTTGTTTAGACCGTTAATTGTATTATGATTTAGATTGACATTTTCTATTAAGTTAGATTTCATTCGTTCGTATAACTTACGTCATGCACGCACTTCGAGGCATTTTCTATTTTCTCATATGTCATCCATAACTAAAATAGAGTGTTTTATAGACCATTAGATTGGAAATTCTCTCCTGATCATTTCCATATCTCATTCGCATAAATCGGACTGGTAACAAAGCGGGAATTTTAGTTTAAAGTTGCGCTAAAAATCGACAAAAATCGGAAAATCAAATTGGGCTTGGGCCCAACACACGCGCGTTAGTCTCCTTCCACCAACAGATACACGAATTCTTTCCAATTTCCGCCATTGCCAAATTCAAAAACCTTACCAAAAATAAAAATAAAAAGAAACCTAAAAACTAACACGCCCCAATACAATTCCAACTTCAAATCTTCTCCACAACAATCCTCCACCAATCCCAAAAATTTCCACCACTGAAAACACACAAAAACTCAACCAAATTGACACCCCGCACCACCACTACTGTTTTGTCAGTAAGGGAGTCTCAAACTCCATTCCCACATTCAAGATAAACCACCAAATCGTTCTCAGATATCATGGCTAAAAAACGAAGGTTGTTGCCGGAACAAGCATTTGAGTCCGACCGCTTTGCGCCGTTTTATGGTGACGAGATGATTAAGAGGGGTTGGAATCGGTTGTGGTACTCGACACATGATTTCTACCACTCTGATTTGGTTGAATAGTTCTATAAGAAGAGAGAGTTCGACGATCAGAAAATTTTCCTGAAAGTGGCTGGGACTAGGAGAGAATTATCGAGAGAGAGGTTGGCTGAAATTTTAGGCATTACACCTAGACACCACCTGGACGCCACCATGCAGGAGTCCTAGTATACTAGAGTTCCTGCATTGATGAACGACACCGTCATGGAGGGTCAATATAATACGACTTCTCATTGTGCTCGACAGTTATCTCTGCGAACCAACCAACTGGCTGTAGCTCAGTGGATTAGTAAGAACGTCATTGGGAAGGAGAAAGTGAGCGACATCTGGTTCACATCTATGCACGTTCTCTGGAAATTGCAAGAACAGAGGTATGAATTCTGTATCCTCGAGTTGTTGCTAAATATGATTAGAAGAGTTGGGAAGAGTACCGCGTCGTTTCCTGTCTTAATAACGAAGATGTTATCTTGGGGGAATAAACCAAGAACTGAGCGGGTGATGTTGAAATTGCATGCAAATGAAAGTAGTTATAAGGAGTGTATCCAAAAGTTTTGGATGTTGCCGGAGGATAGGGTGGTGGATTCGGATGAGGAAGAGGAAGATATGACATAGTTGGATGAAGATGCCTTGGAGAGGTGTACGTCTGATTTAGAACGCATGTCAGTGTTGCATACTAGCGTGCGTTGCATGTACGCTATTTGCGAAGATATCCGACATAGGCAGATTATAGTTCGAAATAAACAAATGAACATTAACACGAGTTTTGAAATACTCGAAAAGGGTCACGAAGATATCTTGATTAACATGGAGACTATCCACCAGCATCACCAGGATCAGTATACAGCAATAAAGGCTGAGATGGAAGCACAACGCTTGTTCCAAGTAGAGATTTTACGACGCCTGCCACCCCTGGAGGGTTCTGTTTCAGATGAGTCTGAACGGCATGAGCATCGTCGCCGAAGAACGGATGGCTCGGGCCTTTCTTCATTCCATGACCAATCTCCATCTCAGGGTCCTTCTTCATCACATGGCTAGTGTTCCAAATAATTTTGTGTTTCGCTTGTTATTTAGTATTTTATTATTTTTTACTTCGTTTATTAGTTCAGTAATTAAATTTGAATTTGGTTGTTTTATGTTGTTTGAATTAAATGTTGATTTAAGTTGGTTATTTTCAGATTATGCATTGTTTTTATTATTAATCCCACCTTCCCAAATTGTTTGGGGGTGGTATTATTTAGCCTATCATAATGCGTTATATGATCATCCATTTTAGCAGTTATTTTTTAGTAAGGGTTGAGAATATTACCGATATAAGCATAGCCATGAATAGGTATTGTGATAGGATGAAATCTCGATGAGTTAGGCAGATTCTATCCTAAATTCAGCTTAAAAGATATTAGGGTTGTTTTAGAATCAAGAATATGAGTTGTTTCCGTTTTCGGTTTTGGAAATTTTATTATTTCCGGCAATTGCCTTAAATCTTTTTGGCAACTTCCCGATTCATTTTAGCAATTTAAAACCTATAAAAACTGCATTCATTCTACACTCACAACCCCAACTACATCTCATATTCATCTCTCACGTTTCACTCCCACTTTACCTTATTTTTCCTTCACACTTCGGCCTATCAGCTCCCCGAGCGCACCAGCGCCCCAAAGGAGCACCACCTGCGCCCTAGCACTGCCAGAGAAATCCTACCCTGAGCGCGATCTATGCCCTCTTCAGCCCACAGCTGAGCGCTACCTGCGCCCAAAACACTGGAATTCCAGTTTTCATCCTGAGCGCACCCTGCGCACAAACCAAGCATAGCTGGAGCGCATCTGCGCCCTGGCCCTTGCGGGCACCAAAAATTTCCAGTTCTTAGGGTTGTTCCAGGATAGTTGTGGCTGTTCTTTAGAGGAGTTTTATGATGACATCCCCTCGTATCATACAGGAGCAGTCTTTTGAAGAATTGTTCCAAAGTCACACCTATGGGGCTTGGTTTCGCGAGGTGATCATACAAGCAGGCTGGGAACGACTAATGCTAAGTCCAGATGAACTTTATTCTCCTACACTTACATCTTATTTTTATGAAAATTGTAAGTTCTTTACTAGACCGGATGGAGAATGAGTGTTCTCCATCACCGTCGAGAATAAAACGATGGAAATTACCAGGTTCTTTTTAGCCTTTGCTCTCGGACTTGCTATACCCGCCGAAATAAAAGACTCATGCGACTATTTGGTAGTTAATATGTACCTCTATAACTATGAGGATTTGTATGAGCATTATGGGGGAGGAATCTTTAAGATAGAGGACCAAGGGGAATATAACATCGCCCTTGGTAGCCTATCCATGAACGTGGGCAGAGTGATGTTCTTTCTAATGCTAAACATATTAGGAGAGTGGCATTTTTCTTCTGCAAATGATGCCACTTGCGGCGTTTTCCTTGCTCTAGCTGAGGGATGGCCACTGTGTGACCTTCCGAACACATTAATGTCTAGTTTAGAACGAGCACAGAACATGAGGCATAAGTATCTTCTTATGCCTGTTTTAGTTTACCGTATTATGCTACGTTTTTTCCCCGTTTTTTGTGCCCGTTACAAGGATCGGGTTAGGGTCGGCACTATGAGACCCACCAATTCTATTATTCGATCCTTCCGTGCAATGACTTGGTCGGGATGGCAGGTGCAACCTCATTAGGTTCCCCCCTACACCCCATCCGACCAAGTGGCGCTAAACAGGTTAGCGATTGTAGATGATAAATGGTGTGAAGCCTGGCAAGTTATAATGGCATGGCAGGATGCGAAGGAACCTCATTTCTTTCTAAATAATGAGGGTGACGAGTAAGTGGGAGTGCAGGTACATTTTGGTTTCAATTAGTGTCTGCTTATGTCCCAAGCAAGTAATTTCTTACTACCCCATACCAGGTGGAACTCCTATAGAGTTGTGTCAGTTTTTATTTCCTATATTAGTATGTTATAACTTTGTTTTGCAGATGTTCTTGAATTTCATGCGCTTCAATGGTATTTTCCTACCCTCTTTATTTAAAATACTTTGAAGCATGCAAACTTGTTTTGGGGAATTAAGGCATTTGTTAGGATATAGATATGTATAATATGCACTTATGTTCTAGTTAAAATTTCAAAATTTTGATAAATTCAAAAAAAAAAAAAAAAATAAAAAAAAAAATTATGCTATACACTTAGGAATATTGGTATTGTTTTCCTTCTCTATGCTCTTAATAATCTAGAAGTCTCACAAAGCTTTTGCATTAGAATAATTTTTAGAAACTTAGGTTAATATGTAGGTAATAATCTTTATAAAAAAAATTTACATGAGTTCTATAAGAGCCCAAAACTTGATAAGAGTTTTAACCCCTAATAATCATCTTTGTTAGACCAATTATGTGAATAATAAGTAAGAGTTAATACCGATTACGTTTTTATGCATTTCAGGGCTTCAAAGTCCATTATCTTGTGAGAAATGTGCCACTTTAGCGAGATAAAGGAGCAAAAAGTCAGTGAGAACTTCGAATGCCATATCTTTGGACTCAGACCTCGGATTGAGGCCTACCTTATGTCAAAACGACCGCTCGGAAAGAGCTTTGCAATGGTCCAAGTCTTGACCCAATCAGAGGAGCAGAAGTGGACGAAAAGTCTGTGGAAGCCAACTGCAGCTGAAGAGGCCTTTTGGATTTGAAAAGAATTGGGTTTTGGGCACGATTCTCGCCCAACCCATGGCTCCAAGCCCATGCACGAATTTTGGATCTGGATGTATAAAACAAAAGCTTAGCTCTTTGTTAATGGTAGCTAGTTAGACCTAAATTAAGATATAGAATTATAGATCTAGTTTTATTAATTAAATTAAGTTTTAGTTCCATTTAAATTCTTGTTTTAGATTAAATCTCTGAATCATTGTTCTTGATTGATTAGATAAATAAAGTAGTATTTTTATCAAGTTCGAATTTGTCATTTCCATTTTAGATCTAAATTCAATTCTTGTCATTGTTTTATTCCAGCCATTAAATTAGATTCATTATTGCTAAATTAAGTAATTCTCAATTTCTCACATTATGTTTAGTTTAGATTCAATGGTAAATGTTAGATTGATGACTCAAGGCTAAACCTCCATTAGAGGGGTTGATGAAGCCTTGATGAAAACTTAGTTGTTTAGTATAGAAACATTGTAGAATCTATTCCACTATAGAAGGTCGTGGTTTCATACCATGAGAATGGGTGGGCGACCTCACATGCTAGTTAGTACTTGGTAGAAATGCCATGAAAACTAGGGATTAGACTCGAATTCTTGCCGTGAAAACGTAGAAATCGAGATACCACAATCTATGCTAGGTCATTAAGTTAGATTCGAGGTGGATTCGATTCCCCTCTAATTCCTTTATCTAGAGTCAAACAATAGTATTTCCATAGCATTTGTAGTTAATTTCTAGTAATCATCTTAATTAAGTATCGTAGTATAATATTTAAGTAAAGCTCTCATTGACTTAAAGAGTGACTAGTTAGACTTAGAAAACAATCCGTGCTAGAGAACTAGGAGTGGAACGAACTTATCTACTCCATTTAGTCTCATTCGATTGAGAGTAGAAAGCTTTGATAATTATAAGTAAAAGGATAAGTTTAGTTTACTTTACGTTTTGAATTCATAGTTCATCCCGTAGGTAAGCTATTCCTATTTAAATTATCAAATGAAACACCGCCATCTTAGTTGCACTTTAGCATTGTTTTCATAATAGAATTAGTAATTTTTAAGTCCCATTTCACCCACCCACCCTTGTTTGATTCATACTTGTGGTTGCCGTTTCAGTTTTGGAAAAATTCAGAAAAAAAAACTTGGCGCGCTGCAAAGAAGAGCGACCAGCGCTATCTTCTTTCGTTTATACACTTATCTTTGCGGAGGTCGACTTTCGTTATACACAGCCTAGCTATCCAGCTCCGATCCTTGCGGCTGAAAATTCCGGGATTTCCCAGTTTGATTTAAACTTGAAGTTGTCAAGCTTTTCAGTGTTCTAATCTCTTATATACACTGAACACGCATTACCTGAGACGCTATTCATAAAGCGAAGCAAGGACGCTTATCGGTATTCCTTTCTTCCATACCTCGCATTTTCCGGTTAGAGGTTTTTTACTAGTATATCGAATTGTTTGGAGTGTGGCATGTTTAGTTAAGCAACTTAGTCTTGCATGAGATTAAGGTGCGGTCGAACAAAACAACAAGCGTAATTAAACCACAACAAACAAGTCTATCTAGTACACCACCCACGACACCTCTAACTACTATCACACACACCATACCTGACATAATGGTGAAGAAAGAGAGACTCCTCTCTCCGACTTTTACAAAGCTTTGAGTGATAGCCCTAAGTCTTGCATCGTTCTAGCGGACCCGGCGGGGATTTTCGAATCCCCAAATATATTTAATTGCTATTTACCCGTTTTCATGGGTTAGACCATGAAAAACCCTATCAACATCGCGTAGGATTGAACAAGTCCTTACAACATTCCACCATCCTACGGTTGGTGCGGAGCAGATTAAACTAAGGGTATTATTTCCACTTCACCTTAGCTGATAAAGGCGTCGTCTTGTTAAGCGCTAAACGCCTAATTACGTGGACTTCGTGGGCCAAACTTGTTCATTTGTTTATGGAACATTTTTACCCACCCCTAAAGACGGATGAGATGCTTTCCAAGATTCATTTTTCCGACAAAATCCTCATGAATCATTTTAAAAGGCTTGGAATCGTTTCACCGATCTCCTTATAGAGTGTCCACACCATAACTTAGCTAAAGACACGTTAGTTAGGTTGCCTTTTCAAAAGGACTTCTACACCACCATAAAGAAGTCCTTGACATAATGAATGGGGTAGTTTCTAAGTAAAGGAGCCTCCGAGGCTTACAAATTTTTAGAAGACCAAACTAAACGGAATAATAATTGGGGAGTGATGATATCCCCAAGCAGCTAGTTCTTCTTCGCGTCAAGGCCGCCGGTATGTTTGAGAATAAAACCGATCGAACTTAAAAATTTACCGAATCTCTAACTAAAAAAGTGGAGGCTATTTACGTTCAACAAAAGCCTATCCCGTCATGAATGTAAACTCCAACCCATGTAATTTTCTGTTTGAGTCCGGAGCACCACGACAATTATTGTCCTCTAGCTTATGAACAACAACCACTAGAGCAAGATAATGTTTACTCTATTAATAATATCTATTCCTAACACCCCCTTGAGGCATCCCAACTTCGGTTGGAGAAATAATCAACAAGTAACACCTCCGTGGTACAATAATCAAAGCGTTAGGCAAGCAAACAATTATAACCAAGCTTCACTTGGAGACAAGGACAAGGACAAAGTCAAGGAATTATAATAATTATAACAACCAAAGCGCTGACCTAGGCAAGGTCAAGCACAAGGTCAAAATAATTATAATAATTATAATACCAATAGAGGTATCGTTAGGTTAATAATAATAACTATCACAACCCACCCATAAATAATCAAGGAGATAGTTCGGTCGCACCACGTGACTACTACACCTACACAACCGGATCGTATGGCGCCTTTATACGAGGTTACCCAACAACTTTTCCAATCAATGACTAAATCAAGCGAAACGGATCTTTACAATCAATAAATCGAGGGGCATACAACAGTTAGCCCAAGAGAAAGCCCAACCAAAGGCGTGTTTCAGTCGAAGCTATACCAAACCACAAAAGCGGCAAACCACGACCTTTGAGGTAAACGGTAATTCTAGTACGAAACTACAATCGTAGGTGACCTAAATGCCATCACCACTCTCCGTTACGGAAGAGTGGTTGAGAACAAAATAACTTCGCTATATAGTTACCCCATCGATTACTCCTACACGGATATCGAACTAGATACGAAATAGAAAGTGAGGAGCCTACCACGGTAGAGGTACCCGGTTAAACCACAACCAAAGAAACCGAAAGCCAAGGTTACGGCAAGTAGAGCCATATGCGAAATATAGAAGCGAAACCACCGTTCCTCAAAAATTAGCCATGCTAACTAGGGATACAAACTTTGAGGAAATTAGGAGCGTTTTCAAGAATCTAACGATAAACCTCCCTTTTCTCGGCTATTAAAAGCTTCCTAACCACGCTAAGTTTCTTAAAGAGTTGTGCACTACTAGGCGTAAGGCGAACATACCCCCAAAGGCGCCTTTTAACTGAGCGGTTCCCAACTTTATCCGAAAATAATGGAATTGTTAAGTACAAGGACCCCAATTAGATCCCAACAAAAATGCACCTTAGGAGATTCCCACGGACGGCGGCTTTATTAGACACGGGGCGGAGTGTTAACTTACTCCCGTATTACTTATATAAACAAATAGGTCTACGAGAAATGCAACCTACAAAAATAGCGTTGCAATTAGCGGGCCGAATTCAATTAAGTATCCTAAAGGTGTAGTAGAAAAACGTGCTTGTTAAGGTTCGAGGATTTCTACTATCCTGGCGATTTTGTTATCCCTCGATCTGAGGAAGTTAAGCTAATGACTGTGCCGATCATCTTAGGGCGCCCTTCTTGGCGGCGCCAATGCGCTTATAAATTGTCGCTGATGGAAAGATGTCCTTATCTTTTGGCCATCTTTTCACAGCCGAGGTAAATGTTTTTAAAATGATGAAACGATTACCGGATTAAAACCGGTAGATGGGGAGGTTAGCATGATTGAGAGTTTAGCTCAAGATTATTTTAACAACCGTTTCCACGAAAACAATATGTACAAATTCCTTTCCTTTGGACCTTGATTTTGTAAATGACTCCTACTTAGAGGAAGTCAACACCATCCTAGAGTCCACACCAATTGTAGACCCGCCTCGGTTTGCTCCATTACACGATTATGAAGACTTGCTACCCGGCGGTATTCATTATGCAAAAATGAGGACCGGACGAAATATCTATTGATTTTCCACCCACCCGTCTTAAACCTCTTCCCCGAATTAAAATATATATACAACTTGATCCGGGATGGTAGTCATCCGGTAATTATATCTTCTTTGTTATCTAAAGATGAAGAGACATCTTTAATAAGGGTGATTAAAGGGAACATCGATCTGCGATTGGTTGGTCCTTAAAAGACATTAAGGGCGTCGACCTAATGTCTAATTTCATCGTATCCATTTGGAGGATAGCGAAAACTTCTACCGCGAACCTCGGTACGTCGGCTTAAACCTGCCATGAAAAGGTGGTTAGGGAAGAAGTCTTGCGATTCTTTGGATCTTGGTATTATATACCCATCTCAGATGGCGAATGGGTAAGTCCCGTTCATGTAGTTCCCTGAAGTTTCGGGAATTACCGTAGTGCGTAGCGGGAAGGGGTGACTATGTTGTCACTTTCGAGGTCTATGAAATGGAGAATGCAGTATTGATTCCAGGCGTTTAAATGCTATGACCGAAAAGGATCACTTTCCGCACCATTTATAGATCGGATGCTTGAGCGTCTGGTTGGTCATGCCTTTATTGTTTCTGGATGGCTACTCACGGCTATTTTCAGATTATTATTGATATTGATGACCAAGAAAAGACAACCTTCACATGTCCGCCAGAACATATGCCTATAAGCGAATGCCTTTTGGCCTTTGTAATGCTCACAGTACCTTCCGGTGATTGTATGCTTCATATATTTAGTGACATGGTAAACTTTATGGAAGTTTTCATGGATGATTTTTCTATCTATGGAGACTCCTTCCGCGGTTGTTTGTCTAACAACATGTCTAAGGTTTTGACGGTGTGAAGAAAGAGCCTCGTTTTAAAATTGGGAAAAGTGTCATTTCATGGTCCAAAAGGGGCATAGTACTAGGTCATATTGTATCTAGTGATGGCATCGAGTAGATAAAGCCAAACTAGATAAGATAGCGACCCTACCTAAACCATGCGGTTGTCAGGTGAGATTAGAACCTTTCTAGGCCATCCTTGAGGGGTTTATAGGCGGTTCATTAAAGATTTTTTTGAAATAGCTAGGCCTTTAACTAACCTCCTTTTGAAGGATGCAATCTTTGATTTTAATTTTAACTGTAAACAGGCTTTTTGACACCTTAAAAGCCGCCTAACTACTTCACCTATTATACAACCTCTGATTGGTCAAAACCTTCGAACTCATGTGTGATGCTAGTGACTATCTTGGTTAGTCTTTGTCTTGGAACAGAAACTAGATAATAAGTCCACTGTTATTTATTATGCTAGTAAAACTTTAAATGCGATGCTCAGCGGAATTATACAACTACTGAAAAAAATTCTTAGGCTGTCATTTATGCTTTAGATAAATTTAGTCCTTATTTGGTTGGTTCTAAAACTTTAGTTTACGGACCATGCGGCCACTTAGGTACCTTCTTGCAAAAGAAGGATGCTAGCGAGATTAATCCGATGGATTCTTCTCCTGCAAGAGTTCACATTAGAAATAAAAGGACAAAGAGGGGTCAAAGCGTAGTTGCCGACCACTTATCTAGACTTACAAATGGCGATAGTAGTGATTACAGTCATGCGACTCTTTCACGATGAGCATCTGTATGCTATTTTTCATCACCATGGTATGCGGACATAAGTAAATTATTTAGCGGCTGATGTTATGCCTCATAATTGGTCAAGAAATGAGCATTAAAGTTCTTGGCGAGTCAAAGAATTATACTATTGGGATGAGCCTACCTTTTAAGTATTGTGCGGATCAGATTATTGATGCGTTGCATTCCCGGTGGGAATATATAATGAAGTTCTATCATACATATGACAAAGAGTGTGGTGGCCATGGCATACTTGTAATAATTGTTTTTTTTAGATTTTTGAAACCAATGGCACACTTGTAATAATTGTTTTTTGTGGAGTCTGCCCAACACAAATTGGGTCCGCAGTCATCTAAATGGGACTCATAAACAACCAAAGCAACTAATGATCCGAACAAAATATACATTTTCAAGCACCATATACAATGGATAATCACATTAGCATCCAAAGATCCACATTCTAAATTTATAGGCAAAACTAACTAAAGCACCGAATGACCCCTTGAAAAGATATGCAGCTTCAGAACAAACACAAAATGGATCACCACTTTAGTTCCCACATTCCAAATCATTTTTGGCTAGATGATATAGCAACCATTCCCTACGCCTCCCAGCCTTAACACCATGAACACCCTTTGCTTTTTGTCATCATCAAGGAGCTCTAAAGCTTTAATGAAAGTAATGCTATCTAGGTCGCACATTTTCTAATTCAGCAATGATCTTTGCTTCTTCTCAGATGTTCAACACTAGAACCAAAGAATTTGTTTCTTCATATTACGACCCTTTCAGAAACTGCAACAGCTTCCATGCCATGAATTGCCTCTTCCATACCCTCTCCAGTGATTTTTCGCAGTTTCCTAGCATTAGATTGATTGTTTGATCACGCTGATCGATTCCTCTTAGCATTAGTTGATGGGACTTGAACATTGTTCATCACCTTTTGCCTTCGCTCTAAATAAAAAGACATATTTATTTAATCGATCAATTGATAACCTTAATACCCTGACAAGAAGGTACGACATAGAAAATGACGCCAACAATACATGTGTTTACCAAGTTACCAACTAAGTCTGTATAGTTCATTTATCCTATTCATAATCCATAAACCAAAATGACAACCCGAAAGGGACTCCACCATTTTGATCCTTACTATGGCCCAAAGCAGCTAATTCTTCATCTACTAAGTTGATCATCACAAGATTTGGGGAGGAGTCACAGTGGCTCCTCGCTTCAGCCTTCTTTTCGCTTTGTGCCTTTATCCGATATATTGATTCAAGAAGAATGCTACTGCATCTAGACTGCCTAGAACCACGATGATAATGATGATACGCTTGATTTCTTTCTTGAAAGTTCGTGACCATTTCCACTTCGGGATTTGTCCGGAGCCATATTAAACCCGAAATAAAAGTTTTATAACTCTCTTCGAGGTACCAATCAACCACCCTACCTCTACTAAAGATCGTGGTAAGAATCGCTACCGCTTTGAAGAGCTTGAGTAGTGAGTAGGTGTAATCGGTCGGGATTAATTGATGATTTTTCATAACACTACATTTCTTTACAAATAATTATTAAATATATTTAACTTTGAAATACCAAATATAATGAAGCCAATTAAGAACCCAATCAATCAATAAACAATTAAAACACTCAATCAACTAAAATAAATATGATTAAAGTGTAGAACTTTACGTAATCGGTGGTTGGTCGAATCAGCAAAATGTTGAGTTCAATGTTTAACATTGAAATAGTGAACACAATTACTCAATTAATCGGCCTAATCGGCCGAAAGTAATTTGAGGATTTTGAGCCCGACAGATCGGGATTAAATTGTTAGTCGGTCGGGCTAAGCAAATGAAGTCATGAGTACTCACCGACACTCGGGAGTACTCAACGATTTTTAATAGCCCACACTAAAGCTCTATAAAGATGTACAAATGCTCCAAAATAAAATGATTTCCAAAATGATATATTACTTAAGTTTGGTGACGCGGGTGGAGACTGAGAGAGAGAGGAGGAAATTTCGCTGATTTCGTGGGAAGGAAATTTTGCTAAATTATCACGGTCGAGGGGCAGGTGGGGAAATCTGGGCGCTGGTTAATGGAAGAAAATTTACCCGAATTTTTGATTCTTGATTTAATCCCAGGAGTTCGAAGATCTAAAATTATTGTGAATATACCTGCCGGTTCCTCCTCGTAGGATGAGGACTTGCCTGATTAGTACCAATGGCAAAGACGATGAAGCCTCACCTCCACTACGAACCCTAACATCTTCATCACTCAAAGTTCTCTCAATCCACTGATCAACATAAACTTCCCCACTCAAACTATCACTGGTCATTGACATTGCAAAATAAAAAGAAGAAGAAAGATCAAATTTTTATTAAAAGCACGCACCTGATAGCAAAGGATGGAAAAATTTCTTTCTTTCTAGCCTCCCCTTTTCCTTTGATTGAAGAATGAAGGGACGAAAACCTTTCACAAACCGTAAAGGCAAAACCCCACCCGCACAAACCTCAAAACCGACAAAACCTTTCGTGATTCCCATGACAAAGAATGATAACTCGCCCACAAACCCGGTCTAACACGGTTCCAAAAACTTTATTTTGGCTTTATTTTAGGCTAAATCTATCGGGCGCCAGATGTATCGTATACCACATCCGGGCCACTCACACACAAGGGTGAGCGGTATTGCATCAATGGCACGTGATCTATGGTCTCTAAGATGTATCGGCGCAGGATGAGAGGGCTTTGA
The DNA here is from genome assembly GCF_015680905.1 of Coptis chinensis. Classification (NCBI taxonomy): domain Eukaryota; kingdom Viridiplantae; phylum Streptophyta; class Magnoliopsida; order Ranunculales; family Ranunculaceae; genus Coptis; species Coptis chinensis. Next base: position 89,393,565 of record NC_141456.1, read on the forward strand.
TCAAGATTCGCGGATGCAATACACACACAACCCCCGTGGATGAGTGGCCCAGATGTGAGGGCGCACCATACATCTCACAAGCAGACAGATTTAGCCCTAAAATAAAGGGAGCTTGTGTAAGTAGTACCGCTCTCTACACCCAAGACACGGTCCACACATCAGTCGTGGTTCCACCACCAGACAAAGTCATCGTGTCGTTGTCCCTAAACACCAAACCTGTATAATTGATTAGGCTATTTCATTATGACTCGCTATTTGATTAGGACTGCTACAAACAAACAAATTGATTATGTTCTCGCTTAATTGCAAGATAACCGCATTTTCACATCAAGGCGATAACGGCTTTTACATTGTTTATTTAAAGAACAAGCATAAGAAACCGTAATCGATAATAAACTAGAAAGATTGATGTCCGACATGAATGGGAGAATGGAGTGATTGCCGATGGTTGGATTCTTTTGACAAATAACAACTTCTCTTCACTGAAATCGCATCTAAGGATACCGCTCGCCAGATTCAAAAAACTGCAATATTTTCTGTGGGAAGGTCAACGAAAAAAATGGGTGACGGTAATGTAGTGAATAGTGAATACAATTTGTCCAACTAATACGCCCCTGGTTCACTCCACAACCTGTCGTGAATCATGTAAAACCCTAAATTCTAATTTCTCAAGAGCATTGTTCTCCTCCCCTTAACCTCAACATAATAGCAATAGTACCATTAAACTCAAAACAGTTTTTGTAATGACTTTGGTGGGATTTAGTCCGGCGTAGCCCAATCCTCGCCCAAGATTCGAGGGGCAATGTTAAATACCAATATGCCTTCCTCATAAAGAGACCAGTGAAGATATCCTTTTGCAGCCACCGCTGGTCGCTCCCTCGATGCTGCTCATCATAAAATGCCAAGTCCAAGTCGCTCAACCTTCCATTCCAAACTTCGAATCAAACAATTCAACATACTTGATGCAGATAGTTTCGCTTTTATCCGCTCGGTAGGCCTTTACAGAGTTGAATTTGGGATCCGACAAATGAAAACATAATGGTTCCATTGAATTCACCAACATTCCATGGGATTTTATAAAGAATCTAACCCTAGGAGTATGATTTGATACTCATGACATACTTTCTTGATATGACTATTCATATGACATACTATCATGTATGTCAAACATATTGATATAGACAATTATTTGTATATACTAATTTTAGTGAAGCCGCTTTTAATGGCATACTTTTACTACGATAATGCTTTGTGAGTTTTGAGTGTTAATGAAGTGAGCTAGGATTTTGCAGCTTCCATGGAGCCTTGAGGAATGAATGTTGCACACAAAGACACATAATGAATGGTACGAAGTTAGGAAAAATTTTCTAGTAGGGTGGAGTCCAATAGCTACACAATAGCATTTTGATAGTGATGGACAAATATGATGATCTATTTTAGATGATACTTAGGCACCAAGCTTTTGATAAGTGTGTAACTTCGAACATAAATAATTCCAAAATATAGTATTTGGTTGAATATGGATTTTGTTAGTTGGTTCAAATTTTCGCTTCATATGATTCTTAGGAAATTCAAGAAAATAGTGGAACTAAAAAAGAGAAGCAATGAAATCCCAAGTAATGGCATCTAATCTCGAGTCCAAGTAAACAATTAGTAGTTAATCTTACTTATCGATTTTGTTTACAATCATTATCTCACTGCTTTTATTGCTCTACCTATCACTACTAGTCTGCAACGCTTTGCAACATATTAATTCTTGAACATGAACTAAGTAAAATACTTTACCCGTAACTAATTGAAGTCATAACCATGGAAATTCCTCGCTTCAAAGAGTCTTGAGCTAGACCTAATGCCCTAGTAGGTCTACGGTTTAGCTTAATCAACATTTAGAAGAACATATGAAATGTGCATGTTTAGAATCAATAGTAAGAGCTCACCAACACCGATGCAAAGACAATAGTGTTAAGGTATTACAAATCTAAAGGCTACATTCTATCGACTTGTTCAATAACCCTAGAAACCTAATACAAATATATACATACCCCAAATATATGCCCCGCAGCTTGATTACAATACCCTTACAGTAATGACCTAAATATCCTTATTATCGTAATAAAGGTAATGCAAGGAAAGATGCAAGCAATAAGCATTTCAAGTTTTTCTCGATTCCATAGAGATGGAGGTAATCAAGACAATGCTATGATGCAAAGAACACTCAAGCAATTAAATTACGCTGAGAGCGTAAATGGGAAAGGCTTAGTCAAATGCAAAGGTTAAGAGATCCGACCTCTTATTTTCTTTATAGTTAACTAAAGTGCAAGAAATCTGAGCACCACAAAGAAGCTCCAAATGTTTTGTTTAAGAAGTGTGAATGCAGTAAATGTAATGTTTTTGTTCTTTTTGTTATGAAAAGGTTAGGGGTTCGTGGCTGCACCCAAACCTCGCATTCAATGAGTTGTATCCCAAGACAGTTTTTTCCACAATACACTCAGTAGGCTTTCATTCAGTGGAGAGTAGAGTACAAAATTGCATCCCCAGTGCATACTCAAATACATTACAAATTGAAAAAGAGATGAACGATATGGAAGATAATCGAGTGAGCGGAGCTTAACGATTTTGGCGTATGGGGGCTAATAAAACCAACTTGGTTGGTTTCTCATCCTGACTTCTCTCTTTTTTTTCTCTTTCTCCTTCACCCATCTCTCCTCTCCCCTGCATCACCCACCCAATTCTCTCTCTCCACAGCCCCACTCCCCACTCCCCATTTTATAAGCAATATTGAGTATTTGATAGTTTAGTACACATGACAATAGAGCATTAAAGCTTATTGTTTTAATACCCATTTTCTACCAATGTAGAATCACTTGCCTTTAGTTAGAGCTATACCAAGCAAAAGCCCCGACCTAGCATTGTTCCCAAAACACTATCCTCCAATATCATCAATTTACCTTTTAAGTCCTGCTTTGAAACCCTAACTACTCTAGTAAGTTAGCCACGATCCCAAAATGATGGGTATGAGATACTAGGAACTGCCCAAGGATTAAAAAAAGAAAAGAAAAAGGTAACTTAAGTTAAAGAGAATGTACATCAAAATCAAGAAATTTAGATACAATTCAAACAAATGGGGATATTATATCCAACCATAATCGGGTCAACCATCCCAAAATCCGCCTCAATTGTCTGCCTCCCACATTCTTTTTTCTTTCTCTCAAAAGAGACAACTCACTAACAAGACAAGTAAACAAACCTAATCTCACCTTCACAAACTTGAGACGTGGCTATATGCAATGCAACACATCCCGCACCTAGTATAAAATGTTTGGTGCGCGAGAGTGGTATTGTATCCGCACATGGATATAACACCATGACATAACCGATGTGTACCAACCGGGTCAACATATGGGGATTGGGTCACCAGTAGCAATGAAATCACATAACATGGAACAATCTATTTATTTTCCATGACTCTTAAGCCTAAGCAATTTATGCATCATTTATATAGAAAAGTTATCGTGGTCCCCTTTGGGGCATACCGTCAGGAACGCACTGCGGTGACTCGATGACGCGAGTCCTCCTAACAAGCCAAGTTGCCACCCACAAGGCCACAACACAAAAGATAACACAAGTGCGAAAGCTTTGTAACAAAAACTAAACACCACCGCTTCATCGTGGTGGTGCCATTTACACAAGTTAATATATATAACAAACTTAAAGAAACTACAAATTGTCCAAAATACATGATGAACAACAACAAAATTATACACTCCACTGTAATTTAATGTAGTCCTACTCTAATTACGATAAGTATGGTCGGACACAGAATGAACACCTAAGTGTAAACACACTAAGCAAACATAGATGACCAAGTGAAGTAGTCCTAGTCCAGATCGGACTCGGCCCCTCGCATATATATATAGCGCTTTTTTAATTATTGGCTAAATATTGTAGATATTTTTGGTAGTACTTCTACGCTGGTTGCATATTTATTTTGCTATGTATACTTTGGACAAATTTATCTAGTTTTCTTTGAATTTAAACCTTTGTACCATATATGTAGAATGTATATGACATGATTTGGTCGATGGTGAATTTTAACTAACTTAAATACCCTACACATTTTAATATAGCTATACATTTTCTTTACCATGGGTTGCAAGTGAATAAGTATTTGGTTCTACTATCTTGAGGCCTCGCTCTTGTGAGTGAATAGGTCCGCTCCAGCACTAATGCTCCAAAGTGGGACGCTTTGAGGACGCATTTAAACCAACCAAACTCCCTTTTGTCCCGCTGAACCCCCCCCTCTAGATCGCTCGGTCCGGCCACTTGAAAATACGCCCAATTTACTCAAGAAACAAGACTTTTTTTTTCGCTTCTATTATTTTTAGAGTTTATGAAATTGAAACACCCCCATAATTTCAAACTAAATAAAATCATTGTGAAGTAAACACCCTTGAACCAACTAAAATTTATAACAAAGATGAAGATACTAATTTCAAACAAATAAGATAAAAATAAAGTATCTTCAAACCAAGCAAAACCGAACAAAGATCGATATATTAAATTCACATCAATAACTAACAAAATATAAAACATCCTCGTGAAACATATACCTTCAAGCAAGAAAATCAAAGCGTAATCAATGCAAGCAAAATCTAAGCAAATGTAAAACTAAAACCATAAATTAAGAGAGAGATGAAAACAATTTGTTAACAATTAATGGAGAGATGAGTGGAGTATTCTACTTACCCTAGCTAGTTTAGAATATCGCAAAGAAAAGAGCTAGAAAAGAGTGTGTACTAGCCAAAGAGGCAAAATGAGGGAGAGAGGAGAGAAAGGGGAGGTTTTGTTTCCTCATATACGAAGCCATTGAGCTGATATTGAGGTTTCCAAAAGGATTCAAAATAATGATAGATAGCGGGATTTTTGGTTTCCAAATTTCGCCAAATTTTCGGGTTGCTTTGGTTTCCCTTCTTTGCAAAATTTTGAAATTTGCATTGACCAAGATGACCCTATGAAATTTGAGTATCGGTCGAACCGATGGAAATTTGACTAAATTTCACAACCTTACCCGATTTGGGTCAAAGTCGAACCGGTTTTTGACCGATCAGTTAGACCACTAGTTCAAATAAAACCAGAGCGTTCTTTGTTAGAGAAAAATCGCTACCATTAGTTTTGGTACACCACACATACACAAGACATCGTGATTTAGCGATATGATTATATAACCTCAGTAATTATAATGGCTCAATTATAATTGAGGCAACTAAAGGAAGTATTTGGTTGAATCAACACGCCAAAGTTAATTGAAAACTCCAAAGTTAAACACGCTTTTTAACATTTGAACAACCGAAGTGACCGTTCACCACCATAACTTGAATCGGCAGCTCAAACTTCAAACCATAGTACAAAAATATCGATATGAGTGTTTATCGATACTCAATTTCTTGATATGTATCGTGGATATATTCCCATCTTTGGGGACATTTTACATTGTTTGATGGGAGGGGTTCAAGGTACATATCTTATCTTAACACTTAAAACAAACTCAAAATTGTTAGGGCATTTATAAGTTTTGATTAGGCTAATTTTTGTGGATATGATTTTCTAACTATTTTAAACATTGTCACAAATATTTAAAAAAAATATATATTATAAACTTGCTAAATACAATATCAACAATGGTGAAAATGAACGGTCTACAATTAGCCAAATTTTGTAAATTGTTAACTACATTAAACAAGTTTTGAATTTTGGATTTTTTTATTATTTGTGAGAATGCTTAGAATAGTTAGGAGATCATATCAACAAAAAATTAGCCTAATTCAAAACTTATAAATGCCCTAACGATTTTGAGTTTGTTTACGCAGTTAAGCTAAAAATATGTCCCTAGAACCCCTCCCTTTGTTTGATATGCAAATATCGAGATATATCTAAAGCAATCTACTATCTATATACTAAAGCAGAGACCTATTGTATTTTCTATCCTACAATCCCACGTACATGGGATCTCTTTGGAAGGTTTGAGTATATTTCCAATTCTTATATTTAGAGAGTTTGAGTGTATTTCCAATTCTTATCTATTTGATTAAATAAAAAAAAAATACTAGATAATATGTGATTTGTAGAAGGTAATTTCCTATTACGAATCAAACACTTTTAGTGTTCCAATTCTTATATATTTGATCAAATAAAAAAAAATACTATAAATTAGGTGATTTGTAGAAACTAATTCCCTATTACAAATCATACAATTTTAATGTCTATGATAAAGCACCGACATATTTTGAATATATCCTTAACATGGCCTCAAAACATAGTTATTATACAAAAAATAACATCACAAAATAACAGCAAAACAATAATGACAAATATTTTAAAATATGTATTCTAAATGAAACTAACGTCAAAAAACAATTAATGGGGAATCAAAAACTGGATGCAAATGTATCGAACTAACCTCAAATAATATTTAACAAAGAATTGAAATCGATGCAAATGCAAGCATTAAACTAATCTTAAAAAGTAATTAATATAAAATCGAATATGGATACAACTACATTAAACTAACCTCAAAGAATAATTAACAGGAAATCAAAACTTGATGGAAATACATCAAACTAACATGAAAAAATAATTGTTGGAAAATCGAAAAATTGATGCAAAATGCATTGAGCTAACTACTAACCCTCAAGATTAAATTAACGGAAATCGAAAACCGGGTTGCAAACCGCATTGAACTAACCTCAAAGAAAAAATTAATTATAAATTGGAAACATATAATGCAAATGTGTGGAACTAATCTTATAAAATAAGAGTTAGTCATCAAGCGCATGTCGATGGTATGCATGCAAGATGGGCCTTTGATCAAGATTTTTTGATGAAATACACCCACCCTCTCGGTGTGATCGAAAGTGGCCCGATGATGTATCTCACAAGACGATACATCTCATATAGATTTAGCCATAAAATAATTAACGGAAATCAGAAACCGGATGCAACCGCATCCAACTAATCTAAAAAATACAAAGGATGCAAAACCTCAAGAAGTAATTAATGGGAAATCGAAACCGGTTTGCAAATTAATTGAACTAACCTCAAACAATAACTAACCTCAAATAATAATTTACATTTATTGAATTTGATTAATACAATAGTTATCCGATGCAAATGCATGGAACTCGACCTCAAGAACAATTAACATGAAATTGAAAATTGATGCAAATGTATTAAACTAACCAAAAAAGAATAATTAACGAGAAATCATAAATTTGATGCAAACCGCATTGAACCGCTTCCTCAAAAAAATAAATAACGGAATTGAAAATTGATGCAACCGCATTGAACTAACATCAAAATATAAATAACGGAAAATCAGAAACCGATGCAAATACATTGAACTAACCTCAAAACATAGTTGGTTATATGTTGGGGAATATCTCGATAAGTATAGTTTTGCATTTAAAATGGTGTTTATCTTATCTCTTTCCGTATGATTGGGATATCCTTGCTATTCAAGTAGCTTCAATATATATGAACTTCTCACTTTATTAGGTAATCTCACAAAACTTCAATCAAACTTCTATTATTAAACAACAAAATGAAGTTGAGGGTTTTATCAAAGGTGAGTTTTTTTTTAATGGAGAGTGAGATTTTCACGCTATAAGAAATTTGGTTGAGTAATCAATATAATATTAATATATAATAGTTATGCATATTTGCAAATATTTTTAGAATAATTAATATAACAACAATTCGCTTGTAGATAATATTTGAAGATTCCACATAGCTTAGCCATGCATAATTTAAAGAATAATTAACGGAAAATCGAACCGGATAATCTTCGATGATCCCACATAGTAAATTAAGCATAATTTAATTTTTTATGTCGTGTTTTGCAAGGGCATGCACTACAAATGGATTAGTAGAAGTTGGTATTACACACCACATTGATAATTATAAGAAAATCGAAACTCGATTCAAATACATAACTAAGCTCAAAGAGTAATTAACGGAAATCGAAACTTTATGCAAATGCAATAAACTAAACTCAAAAAATAATTAACTAGAAATCGAAACCGATGCAATTGCATTAAACTAACGCCGAGAATAACTAACGGAAATCATAAATTGATGCAAATCCTTGAAAAATATTTAACGGAAAATCGAAACGGTATGCAAATACATCAAACAAACTTCAAATAATAATTAATGGGAAACCGAAATTGATACAAATGTATTAAACTTAACTCAAAAAAATAATTAATAGAAAATTAAAACCGAATGCAAACCGCATTGAACTAACCTCATAGAATAATTAGTGGGGAATCGAAACTAAATGCAAATGCATTTAAATAACCTCAAATAATAGTTAACGGAAATCAAAACCGGATATAATTGTATCGAACTAACCTCAAATCATAAATAATCAGAAACTAGATGCGATCTATTGAACTAACCTTAAAAAGTTGAGCATGTCTTTAGTGCGCAGGTCGTCGTGGGCCTTTGATCAAGATTTTGTATTGCAATACACACACGCACTCGCCTGTATGTATGAGGGCCCGTGATGTGATGGCACACCATACATCACGCCGCAATTCATAGATTTAGCCTAAAAAGTTATTAACGGAAATCGAAAACCGATCCAAATGCAATGAACTAATCTCAAAGACTAATTAACTAAACATTGAAAAATGGATGAAACCGCATTGAACTAACCTAAATGAATAATTAACGGAAATTATAAATTTGATGTAACTACATTGAACTAACCTCAAAAAATAATTAACGGAAATCGAAACTTGATGCAAATGCATTAAAGTAACCTCAAAGAACAATTAACATTAAATCGAAATTGATGCAAATGCATTGAACTAGCCTCAAAGAATAATTAACAGAAAATAAAAACTGATGATGCAACTCAGATTAAACTAAAAAAATCGAGATTAACTAACGGAAATCAGAAAATTGATGCAAATGCATTGAAATAACCTCAAAAAATAGTTAACTAGAAATCGAAGTCGGATGTAACCGCATCGCGACCGACCTCAAAACATAAATGTCCACCTTTTAGCCTTCTCAATGGAGTAATTAAGAACCCAAAATGAAAGTGAGTTTATGTAAAGCCCGTGATTTAAAATGGCTAAATCTATTGTGGCGCGAGATGTATGGTACACCCCACATCCGGGCCACCACACACACGAGGTGTGAGGGTGTATTGCATCAAAGAAGTAATCGATCCAAAAATATGTATTTATTTATTAATTAATTAATTTAATTATTTATTTAAAAATTCGCTAAATTGATTTGGATACGGGCCCCGATTTATGGGCCCGAAGTCTGGTTGGGCTTGGTTTCAAAACCCAAATATATATTCATACTTTTCCGTGATAATGGTTCTTAGAAAAATAAAATAAAATAAAAAAGAGAGGGGAGATAAAAGCTTGTTGGTTAGAGCTTTTGCCGACGATCTCGATTTAGAGGGATTCACCGAGCTTTTAATACAGTGTGAGTGGTTATATTTTTAAAGGTGAGTGGTTATATTTTTAAATTGACTCGAGATCTCTAAACCGGTACGTAGATCATCTCAGAATCTGCGTTATCTCTTGCCGCTGATCCGAATCCGAGATGTGTGTGTGTGCCCCGATATCCGTGGTGTGTGTCGATGTGATGTGTGTGTGTCTCCGAGATACGAAAGATGTGTGTGTGTGTGGTACGCACTATACGAGAGATCAATCTCTCAACGATATTTTGATATTTCGGGTTATAGATTAAATCAAACTATGTTGTATTGATCGTCGGGCTTTATTTACCATTAATGGCGCTTAAAGCCCAACATAAAGAAATCGCATGTTTGTCCGCTTTGAACTTTTTCTTTGCTGTGGTTTGGAATTTATTGATTGATGTCGGGGAGTAAGGGGTTTTATGTTTGGTTATGGAGGTTTGAATGGGTGGGTCGCTTTTATTGCTTTAAAAAGGGTAAAGAAATCGAATGGCGCCGCAAGATCGAAAACCGTCCGGATTATTGTTTGAACTCTCCTTTTGTCAGGGTATGGTTGGTTGATGTATGATTGAAATGCGGATTGGGTGGGCCGTCGGCCCCGTGGGAAGTCGCAAGGCGGCCAATTCTAGATCTAGTTTTGATGAAGTATATGAATCAATGATTTGAGGTTTTGGTTTTGTTAAAGTTGTAGGGTTTTTATGGGGGTTAAAATCGGTCAAGTTGAAACGGGCGGGCGATCGAACTTGATGGTGGTCGATTTGGTGGTTGCCCGGTTGGTGGTCAGTGGAGGGAGCCGGTGGTAGCCGATGGAGAAGATGACAGTCGGGCCTTGGGCCGCCAGTTTTGACTTTAGTTTTAGTTGTTTGGGCCAACATTAGATTGTTTTGTTTGGGCCGGTCCACATTAGTTTAAGTTGTCACGCTTAGTTTAAGTGTTTGGGGCCAATTTCTAATATTGTTTGGGGCCACCCATAGACTTAATAGAGATCCAAATGGGTCTTTCAACATTTAGACTTTTGGGTTATAAGGTTTGGGGTTTGGGCTTGGCTAGTGGGTCCGAACCATGACCTTAGCCATGAGCCCATGAACCATGCACTTTTGCCCTTAGCCATGAACCATGGCTATGACCCTGAACCTGTTGAACATGGAAACGACAGTTTGACTTTGACAATGACGGGTTGACTTTGACCATTGACCGTTGACTATGAAATGTTGACTTTTTCTAGATTTTCACATATTTAAGAATATGGACAAATGTAGTAATAAAATGTTGTCGAAATTGTATGGACAAATCAAATGATAGAATGTCAGGGAAGCTTGTATAAACTTGGTTGTCATTATCTAAGACAGATGTGACGCTGATAGTTTGTATTTTTGACCCTGCGGATAAGAGTGAAATTTTAGGAGATATAATATTCCTAAAACGCTATAAAAATGTTATGCGTATGTTTGGAGCTATTGTGACGCTATGGGGTATGTTGAAATTGTTGTTCTCGTAAAGGATATCATATGATAAGATATCGATTAATTGCAATATCTTTGAGAAATTTATATAAACGCTTCATTATTATATATATGTGAGATGCTACTATGAGGTAGGTAGTATTGTGAATATTTTCCCAATTGTTTTTCCCAAGTGAATAATTCTATATAAATAGATATAATATATGAGATGCACTATAGGTAGTATGGTGCTTGGTAATTATTATTGGGCTTTGATCAAGACATCTTCGCCATTAAATACACACATCCGCCATTTACATGAGTGGCCGAGATGTAACGGCAAGACCATACATCTCAAAGACCATAGATTTAGCCATAATATATTGGCACGCGAAATGATGAAAGGAGTTATGAGATGTATTGAGATATTTCTAAATAGTGGCTTTAGTGCAATAATTAATGAGCATGTCTTCGCGCAGATGATGTATGGTGCGC